>NC_141228.1:4332500-4995000 GCF_054856515.1 Filicampus tigris | reverse complement strand
GTTGATTAGTCTCAACTGTGAGACTGACAAAACACTCTGGAGGATGTCAATTAATGTTTTTCCTCCCAAAACAGGTTTAATTAAGCACAGTCAGCCTCTTCAGTGTTGATTTTCTGTATTCCGTCAATATGCACTGCCTAGAAGTACTCTTCACTAATCACTTCTTTTAACCGCCTACTGTTCTTCAAAACAGAGGTTGAATTAGAACCTCCGTTTTAGATGTTCAAGTTTTTGGAGGAGAAGGGGCTCTGCAAAGTCTGCATTTGTACGTTGCCTGACTTCCTGCGTGGGCTCATTTGCCGCTAAGTGATGTTGTGATCCTGAACAAGTTAAACGCTATAGAAAATGGATGGATGGATGAAAATATTGTTTACCACGTACAGCACCTTGTGTCTTTTCCTTTGGTCTGCTTTTATTTTCACATTTTAATAATAATCTGTCCTTCAGTTATAAGCAGCATCACCATTTCAACATTATGTATAGTACCTTTATGCATCAACTGAGCAATGAATAAATGGAGTGAAAGAGTATTGGTGTAGCTGTCTGTTTTATCTTTATGTGTCCTCTTCCATTTATACTTTCACAGATAGTGTTCCACATTCTGACGTGAGCTGCCATTATCCTGTAACACGGTTAAAAGGTGAGAACGTTTAGGCCCCTTCCGTGTTGGCGTGTCAGTGTCACAGTTATCGATCCGGTTTTTAAAATGTGTTATGGGTCACAAGGCCCCCGTGGGTCTGTGGGAGCTATGGTGGAATGGTCATATTTGCAGGTGACGAGTGCTGCTGCGACAGTGGCTGTGTGCAGAGAGAAGTTTTTCCATTGTCCGTCCATCCAATTTTTAATAGCACATTTCCTCATTAGCCAACTTCCAATGAGTGGTAGGGTACACCCTGGACTAATTATCATGCAATCACAGGGCACATAAAGACAAACAAGCTTTAACACTCACATTCACCCCATGTCTAATTTAAAGTCTTCAATTAACCTAGCATTTATGTTTTTTGGCATTTTGGGAGTAAGCCCAAGTGCCCACAGAAAAACCCCATAAGCACACAGAATATGAGAACATGCAAATTCCACAAAGGAAGGCGTAAGCCAAGAGTCAAACTGCAAACCTCAGAATAAAGGATGACATTTTTGGGGGAATCCCACAGGATTCCCACGGGACGGGAGTCAACGTTAGCTTTACCTTATCTGCCCTGCCAATGCAGAATGATTGTATGTATCCAGTCAAAGATGTCATTGAAATACGCTGACAATTGTTGTCGCTACTTGGTGTTGATACTACAGCTATTTACATGCAAACGTGCTCAGCAGAGGTGGGTGTGTCAGTAAATTTTGGCAGTCAATCATTCATCATTCGCCTGTGGCTGGCCCGCCAGTCCGTCATCATTATTCTAACCACGCTTTCGCAATATAGAACAATGTCATTGAGGTCTGTGAGACTGAAAGGTATTCAACACAGCCAGCGTCCTTCACCAGCCGGGACAACCTAAAAAAGGTGCAGACTTGGAGAGTGGGAACCAAGATTACGCAGCCAATACAGCCACAGATCACCAGAATGACTAGCGATCTTCAAACTTTTTTTTCCTGTCAAGGAGTGCTTCCTCCGCTCTGCTCAAAGCAACCCTGGTACAGTCACCCTCGCGAACACACACACGCCAGACGTGTTTCCACCAGTCATCTGTCTGCCAGCGAAACGGGAATCTGTCAATGAACGACTGACAGATCTGATGGACCTTCCGTCGGCACTAACGGACTGCCCACCTCTTAGGTTAGTGACGAAAACCGCTTAGCGCTTAGTCCGTACGTGTTTCAAAGTTTCCGTCAGTCGTGAGTACGCCAGTGAAACCTCTGGTGTTCAGTGAATGTCAGATCACTTATATTGAATATGTGCCAGTCCAGAGTGTAGTCTGCATTTCTGCCAAACGTCAGCTGGGATAGACTCCAGCTTTCCAAGAATGAGCAGTAGAAATTGGGTGCTTGGATGAATGTTATGGTGGGTAGTTAGCCTTCTTATGAAATCGTTGTCGAGAATGCACATGGCGGTGCCATTCATTTCATATATAATGTTTTTTTTTAACTGTGTGAGGAAAGGAAAAGGAGAGGAATCAAAAAAGTGTACATATGAAAGGCAAATTATTAATCATCACAGATAAATAACAGATGGCAAATTAAAGGGCCGTTTGTACTGCAAGTGTAAACCAGAATATACTGTGACAGGTGCTGGTCTTTCAAAGTTACAAATCTTCTGTAATATTTTTGGGTGCAATACAGGTACATCTGTGTGAAAGCCCACCATTCTCACATCTGTCACTGAATCTCTGATCCTTTCATCATATCCGGATGGTTCACTCTGTTCCCCTCTCTGACCCGAACCATGTTCAATTACAGTGACTCTGTGGCTTATGTTTTCTAAGCCTCATCTTTGATTCCCTCTTGTGTGTCATTTTTATTTTTGTCCTCGCTCCAACTTCTGTCTGCTCTTCCTTTTTTCATCTTTCTGTTGCACTGTGTATCTTTCTCTTTGCAACTGTTTGTTGCTTCATCTCCTCACATGATACACAATATTCTTCCAAATAATTTTATTTTGTTTTATAAAATATTACATCTTTTCTGTGGAAACCAACACAATAGAAGCCATTCAATTCAAAATTAAATCAAATGTTTTTTATATAGCACTTTTCATACAAACAAATGCAACACAAAGTGCTGTACAATAAAAAACAACCAAAATACAACATAAAAAGAAGACCCGTTCCCTCTTTCACTCCCAACATACACAAAGACACATAGCCTCAAGCACACCCGCACCCACACACCCACACACACATACATACAACCTGAAGAACTATGCTTAACAAGACATTCGTGTAATTATAGTAAATTTCACATCACTTAGTAAGTGTGTGCTGTTGGGCAATAATGAAATCACTGCACACAGTACAACAAATCAGTTTGAAATGTGTAAAATAAAGCTGTTGCAGTCAGTAGTGCTTATAGGCTGTGGGAAGTGAAGAGGATTTGGATTCTGCCCATAAGACCGCTCAGCCATTACCCGTGTAAGCAGCTCTCAACCAGTCTTCAGATTTATAGAGATTATTTCATTGGGAATGCAGGATACTTATTGATTTGTAATCATATCAAACATAAGGTGAAGAAACTAAATGAGGTCATAGGTCTAATCAGTACTTACTCTTGTTCAACAACTTATCATGTCTACCATGTCTTTCTGTCACAACATTTATTGCTAAACTTCGATGTCTGGTCTCGGGGCCATGAATGAGTGCACGATTTCCAGATAATGGCATAGCGGTGAAGCAATTAGCTTCTTAGCTTCTAATTTTGGTTGATGGAGGAGAATCAGCTTGAAAGCAAATCTTCTGGAGGTTCTGGTGACAAGAAGAAAAAACCTGAATTCCTTGTCAGAATCAGGAACACAGGATGGAGTACAAAACAATTATTAGAACGAAAACTAAGGACTGAGGTGATGTTTTTTTTTTCTTTGATAAATTAATATCCTTGTGAGAATACTGTTTTATTATTTACATTATTACAGTGAAAATATAGTAAAACATTTTTCTATAGCTGTATTTTTGAGAAGTATTATTTAAAACATTGTCATATTCAGAGCTGGGCACTTGACCATTTTTTGCCGGTCCGGCCGCGACCCTCCACCCTTGACATGGGTACCCTTCCGGCTGCGACCCTCCGGCCATATTCATAAGCATTGTCGGCCCTCGACCCATCCGCCCCCCAACCCCCCAAAAAAAAAGCATCCGTGATTGACGTCGCTGCGGGAGAGACTCTAACGACAGAGGCTTTTTAAAGATCATTAGCTGGCTAATTTACTATTTGAACCCGCTGTGGACACGCTTCAAATGCGCCAGTAGTACTTACTCAACTGCGTGCTTACTTGCATTGCGAGCCCCGGGTTTGGATTTGTCGTATTGTATAATTATTTGGGTCCAACTGACGGCCAGAATTCGCAGTCAGGTTATTTATTTATTTTGCACACTTCCGTTCCTTCCCGGCCTTCAAAATAAAAGCATACCAGCAAATCACTATACAATGCAGGTTTGCTGTGGCGCATTTCCGGAAGTAGGGAACGCCGGAAAAAGTGCATGGACTCCACCTTGATGTGGTTGCGTCTGAATATACTCATGGACACAAATTGTTTTGAAACAAGTCGGGGGGCCTCGCTTCAAAAAGACAGCGACAACAATGGATATCGTGCCTGCTACAACCATAAAGGGACCGAGATGACTAGACGATGCATTTAATTTTATTGTGAAAACGATCTTGAATTTGGCGGCTAAGGGGGAACGTGGGTGAGTAGCTTGTTAAGTAATGTTTACTTTGCAGCGGCAGCAATGAGCTGCGTGGTGCATCCATCTCCGTGTGGGAAACTATGTTATCGCAACATGTGAGACAGCAACGTGCGCTCAAGCGTGTTTGTATTTCCTTATCGTCACATCACGTAACCCGCGCCTCCCACCTGCAACTGGGGCATACCATTACCGGGGGGGCGGGGCGGAGGGGCAATACGACAATCCCTATAACAGCAGTTGTCGCTCGCGCAGACGCGGGAGTAGAAAGAAGCCTAAAAAGAAGCCTTTCACCGAGCAGGCTGAGATTTAGTGGGCCAGACTAAAACCACTTCCGGCCATGCTTAGTCCAGCCATTTTTTTAAATGTGTCACCCCCCACTCCTCCGCCCCAAAAATGGGCATCCGGCCGGGCCGGAGGGTCCGACTGGTCCGGCCCAGGGACGGACTGCCCAGCTCTGGTCATACTATTTGTCAAGTAAGACTTCAAAAGAGATTATGGTTTTTTTGGGTTTTTTTTACTCACACAGAGGATGCATACTTTAAATTAGGGCTGTACAATATATTGAAAAAAATATTGTCATTGTGATAATGGCACATACAGTGCAGAATGTAAAAGACAAGAATTGTATGCTTTGACCAATCAACATCCAATAGGAGATCAGCATCTCAGGGCATTACTAAGAGTAAATAACTTAACTAGATCAAATACATTGCACCTTATTATTTTTCCACATGAAAAAAAACCATTCGAAAATAAAGACCTAATTTCTTTAGATACATGTTAAATATTTCAACAATATCAAAATTGCAATATGCAACACCCTTATCACATATTGCATGGTTTTTCAATATCGTGCTGAGTGTCCTCTTTTTTGGTAATCAAAATATACATTATGACCTTTAGAAAAAATATTCTGGAGGGAGGTGTGGTAGTGCACAATATGCCCTAGTGATGCAACCCAATTACTTGTCCTTAAAGTCAAGTCAAACATTTTGGGGTGGGTTGGATTCATCTGAGTAATTATTGTTCCACAAATGCAAGATTAATCAGAAAACCATGTTTAGATTATCAGGTCGCATAAAACATATTGAAAAGAAAATGTGTAACTTCCGCTTCAATGCATTTTTTTCCCCCTTGCATTACTATTACTTTGATACTTTAGGTAGTTTTAAAACCATCACTTTTATACTTTTACTCAAGTAAAAAGCTGGAGTTGATACCTCAACTTCGACTAAAGAATTTAAAAATCCCAATATCTATATTTCTACCTGAGAAATAAATGTGTATGCTTTTGACATCTCTGCCCTTTTGTCTATAGATGTATTTGTTCTTTCAGTTTCAACAGTTGGCTATCTATCAGTCACTCTCACCTGCATGGCTTGTTTTCATGTACAATTTTTCATCTCCTTCATTCCACTTTTAATTATCCATATGTAAAACACCTCGGTCATTTATTTATCATAATTGTCCAATTGTCTATTTTTTTCTACCACTGCCATCCTCTCCAAAAATTTCCCAACCTCTCTATAAATACTATGACCTCTTTTCCTTCGTCTATTCTTCATTCCCGCTTTTGGCTCTCTTATCAACCACCCACTGCTTTCTGTCATCATGCTCTGGTCTCTGTATCGCATGCATGCAAGAAAAAAGTTGGAGACACGTAGTTTCATCCATTATGATGAAAGCGACAGTGATCGTGATATGCTACGTTTCTATTTTTAG
Source organism: Filicampus tigris (assembly GCF_054856515.1). Classification (NCBI taxonomy): domain Eukaryota; kingdom Metazoa; phylum Chordata; class Actinopteri; order Syngnathiformes; family Syngnathidae; genus Filicampus; species Filicampus tigris. The sequence continues at coordinate 4,988,944 of NC_141228.1, read as the reverse complement.
CCTAATTTGCATGCAGTGTTTGACACTCATACACTTCAAATACTGAAGATTGAGGTCTGCCACTTAGTAGACTGAGGTGTACAATGTAGTTTGGAGCCTAATACAGTGTGTGTTTTATATAATATTTTCTGTTCGTTGAGAGAGAAAGAGAGAGAATTTACCTTGCCCTTTAATGGTATTACAAACTATATCACACAAGTGTAGTAGTACGGAAAATTTTATATAAAATGGTGGCGAGTGCATCAGTTGGAATGTGTTTTTAAAAACACTTCCTGAAAGAGGCAGATCATTTATCCTCCATCTCCATTGAATTACTGAAAGCCTTATTTATTATTTATTTGTGGTTAACTATTTTAATGTAGATTAATCTTTTGGACGAACCAGCAAGAAACCAAACCTTAATTATCTGCGGGAATATTATCATTAAATAGATGCTGGCATATATCCCATTGTTAACATTGTGCAAATGGTGGATAAATTAATAATACACTAAATGGCTTAAACACAAACGTTGGATATAAATATGACGAGTGCAGCATTCAACAATGTAAAGATGGAAATGGTTTTCTATTCCTCATGCTACTTCTAGGTTAAATCCAGAGCTGCCCATTTTACTACAAATTGAGCGTCCATTATATGTCATCTGTCTGCAGCGTGGGTACCCTTCCGTTAAATCTACTGCAATAAAAAGATACTCAGGCCAAATATTTGTAAAAATGGATTAAATCCAATGGCAAATTGCTAAGCCCCAATTCTGGGGCTGGTGTTAGGGGAGAGTGTCGCGGTGCGATTGGGGATGACTGAGTGAGGGTGGATGCTTGGATCTGTGCCCTGGCTCGCTGCTAAATCTATTGCTCATCCCCATCAGCATAGAGATGAGATCTGCTTCTCCAACACTTCACACACATTCATAGAATTACACGGTTACACAGAAAACATGGACAAGGACGCTATGACACTGGGCGGTGAACATTTGCGAGTGTTTGCAAAGGTAGTTATTTTGTACTTATTTGATTTAGGTGCAGTCTCATATTTGAGGTTGAATTTGTGTAACCCAAATGTTTGGAATAAATGGGTCATATTTTCTGCACACCTACTGTTGCCGACTATTGTTCTTTGTTTGAATAGTATCAATTGATCCAGTCTCTTCTAACATTTGATACTCACTTTCTTTCTGTTCAAATATCGGGAAGCGGGGGTGGGGGGGCTATCAAGTCTGATTGAGATGTTTTTTCCCCCCCGGAATAAAAGGCGAATGACGGACGACGGAAGGGTACCACGCTGCAGATCGATGACGAACAACGGATGCTCAATTTTTAGTAAAATGCCCAGCTCTGATTATAACTATTATTATCAATATACTTTTAATCTGATAGCTACACTATAGCAAGGGCTCTAACTCAAAAATGGTTCATCCCCCCAAAAAGACCATCTTTTAGTAAAAGATGTAAGGCTCACCAAGATAAACATGTGAATATTTGTATCATTTCTGTGCGACACTTCAATGCGAAGTCCTCTACTTTCAGATCCTTCAGGCTCTTATACTGTACGTAACCAGATCCGTATTTAACGTTGATCATAAATGAGCCTTTAGAGGTTGTTGGACTTCCCGCATAAAACTAGATTGCGTGACGTATTGACTGGTGTGACATGAAGTAGCACCAGCAACCTGCGGGGGACAGTAAGCGTCTCCTCTGCCGGAAATGCAACAGAAGAAGAAGAAGACCCAGCAGCACATGCGCAATTGCGCACTGATTTGCACTTGGCTTCATCGCGCCCTTTTGAGTACAGAAAACCAGCTCCGAGTATCTCTCTGCATGCTTTTTCAGTAAGTTTGAGGAAATTATCTTTCTTGGGTGCTGTGCTTATGTTTGATTTAACTTTACCTACATTGAGCTAAAGCTATGTGTAAAGATTCTGTGTGTTTGTTTTAAATATGGGTCTGTTCCCAAACCTATAACAGTTATAGTATGACCAATGTATTTTTTAATACAGACCTGTCGAGCTCCCGTCTTCAATGGCCACTTTTCTGCTTGTTTTCCTTCTGTGCCTGCTTCAACACACCTGTTTGAAATGATCAGCTCATTAGCAAGCTCTGAAGAAGCTTGATAACTTTTGAATCATGTGTGTTACAGCTTGGATAGAAACGGGTAGGACATCGGCCCTTGAGAGCCGAGTTTGGGGAGACTTGATTTAATATCACGATGTATTTAAAATGTTTTTTTTTTTTTCATTTTTATCATTTAACTGTCGGGGTTCTGTTCGCGGTATGAAACGAATTGACCAATTGCATGCATTGTAACTGAATGACGTGGTGATAGTCAGCCAATCAGAACGCTCTTACCAATAGAGTCCCGGACGATCAAGTTACGCATGCAATATAATGCGCCAAACGTTCACACAGCCATAAAAAATAACTAAATAAATAGAAAAACATCAAATGAAAAAAAAAAAAATCACATAACCATTTTGGCATGATAGAACACGCGTCCGTTACTTGTAGTAAACATTTTTACAATCATGGTAGCACAGCTGTTGTGCACCAGGGTGCCACAACAAGAGACAAATCAAGGGGCGAACATTGTACAGGCTACCAAAAGAGAAACCAAGGCGTAGTCAATTGATCATAGCATGCATGCATAAATAAATAAGACCATTCTAATCACTTCGCCATGAACTGACACACAGTGCAAGACTTGCGTGAAGGTGCTAGCTTTGATAACATGATAACATGATCACAAAGTGGAAACAAATCTGAATTGTACAAACTTGTAATCTTCCAAGCCTTTGTATTTTGTATTTAACCATTGTGATAGACAAGGATATTGTAGCCCTAAATAGTAAATACCTGACACTTTACCTATCAATTTTTACACTAGTTGTGTGGTTTGATATAATTGTTTTTTTATTGCGAAACTAATTTGAAGAGATATTTTGCAGCACACTCATTTTGACTTTTTTTCTACCTTTCTTTCAGGATGTCATACCAGTATCAAGCCTAGAAGAAAACTAATCAAAATAACGGTAAGTGAACCAAATTCAGATGTTTGTTCTGAGGAGGTAGATGGCATCATGCATACTGCAGAAGACACATTGTCTAAATTATGTGCATGAATTTCAGGTATAACACCACACTGGAAAACTCCCAAGACCCTACAACATGGAAGGAATGGTATATTAAACATGAGTGTGCCATGCTTTTAGATGGAGCAGTCTGTATCATGTGTGAGTCACAACTTGTTTTCCAAGTGCCCCTTTGTAGTTCTGGTTTCTGGTGCCTACCGGCACTCTCCATCCAAGAAAGTCAGGCAGCAGTCACAAAACATAATATTCTGGCATGTTTAAACATCTTTCTTGTATGACTGTATGTGTGTTTTGTCACATTATATTTGCCATCTGAAAGTGAAAATTTGGATGCCACATTGCATACTACTTTATCCCTGCGTCAGAGCAATATGTTAAACTAGCTGAATGACATTTATTCACTTTCGAGGTTAGCATCATGCACCTTAACTTAGCACCTTAACTGCCTTGTGCATTTCCTACTGTCTTTTTCAGATGGGATATCAGGATGTGGAAATAGCACTGGTTCCCATTACCACCATCCGCAGACTCCACAGTCGCATAATCCACAGTGAGAGACCCAACAACAAGCAATTGCATTCCCTGGTATTATACCATTGTCTTGCTGTACTATATCACTATATAAAGTTGGTGACAGGGACACAGGAGTAGTATTTTTTGGCATAGTATGGTTTACAATCCAGATTTTGTGTTCAGGATCCCGAGATACACGACAACAATATCAGAATTTGTTGCTACTCCCTAACTTTTGAGGATTTTGTTTCCATAGGGATATCGGAATACGGTGCGATGCAGTATTACAACCCCACAACATACACCAAATGGTATGTCATGTATTTCTCTAATTTGCTTCGACAATGAAATGTCTTTCTAGACAAATTTAAATCGCACTAGTTGCTATTTTTATAAATGTTACAGCCTTTGTTTTTCTCTCTAGACGGAAACTACCAAAAGTTTGATCCGAAAGAGACAGCATCGTTGCAGCGGCAAGAAGGCGTTCGAAGAGACAAAGATTCATGACTGTATGTTTGGTGAGTTATCTCACAAGTAAACTACTTAATATGACAACACAGCTGTTTTTTAAGCACAATGCTCTGACGTAGTTTCTTTTGTGGCCTAAAATCATTCCTCCCCGTGCCTCCCGGCAGTCCATTTATCTTAAAAATTTCCATGGCCACATATACAAAAGCATGAGTAGACGGCCAGTGTTTGTGGGAATTACAATATATTAAAATGAAGTGGTCACATTCAACATTTTTTTTTAATTACCTCAATATATAAATATACTTCAGAAGTTAATGAGCTAGTCTCGTTTTCTGCGCTGTGACGTGTGATAGGCAAACGCGTTCATGTTTGTGGGCGAGTGGGATTAGTCGAATCACTGTATGGAGTAGGAGGTGCTTAGAGGGGGATGAGTTGAAATGCATATTTCAAATCTTGCAAATCTTACCAAAAAGATGAGACTAGAATCATCTATAATACCATTAGTATACAATATTTTTTTTATTTTCTTGATATTCCGTGAATATCATCTTCAGGGTAACCATAGAGCTGGAGCTCAACCCACATGACTTTGGGCAAGAACCAGCGTGTGCCCTATGTTGGTTACCACTAGATCAGACAACATTTTTGACTAGCAACTATTTACACCAGGGGTGCCCAAGTCGGATCCTCAAGAGCCTCTATCCAGTCTGTTTTAGATCCCTCTTCCAGCACAACTGATTCAATAAGATAAGCTCATCAACGAGCTCTGAAAAGCCTGATAACGATCCTCAATTTGATTTAGGTGTGTTGGAAGAGGAAGAGATCTTAAAACAAGCTGGATAGGGGCTGTCGAGGACCAGACTTGTGCACCCCTGATATTTACACACACATTAAGCAAACTATACCATGCATGTTTTAACTGTAGGAGTAAACGCAAGCAAGCAGTGAAACAACATGAAATATCAAACCCAAATGTCCTTGCTGATTTAGAGGCATGGATACTACATTTAGGAAGGTCAATTAAAAAAAATGACATTGTGATTTATTTTATTTTATTTTTTACAATGGCAGAATACAATAGAGAAGCATTTGTATTCCTTTCCCTGCAGTGACTCATTTTCCTCAATTAGGCTGATATCCATGTCAACACACTGGCACATCCTCGTTCTTGCTAATAACCCAGCATGCACATACCAATCCAACCGATCATCGCAGCATGCATACATACCCATACTTTTAGTTCAGTTGTTTGCATCAGCGGAAACATTGCCCCCTTTCAGTCATTTGCATCATGCTCAGGAGTTACTGTATGTATTCAGATCTGAGCTCTAGACCAAGTACTCAATTGTTTAATTGTGTTACTGTACTGAGTTGTCCTCCAAAAAGGCAACTAACTGCACTAATCTGCCATGGTGTCTTCAGCTTTCTGGGTTTTTCTGCAGCAACTATGATTAAAAGGTTCATTTTTATAACCTATATGACAAAAGTTCACCACACGCACCGACTGCATCACTGTCATGAAAACTACGTGATGACGAGCAGTCTCAATAATGCTTTTGTGCAAAAGATTGGTGACTGTGGCAGAGCTGGGCATTTTACTACAAATTGAGCGTCTGTCATTCGTCCTCAGTCAGCAAAGGGGGTACTTTTCCGTTGTCTGTCATTCCCCTTTTTTTTTCCCGGTAGGAATAAAATAGTACCCATCTATAGGCTGGCCCGCCTCTACTTTTTTACGGGCTTCCATCTGCGATTCTTACTAAACTTTTATTAGCTCCCCCCACCCCGCTGAGCGATATTTGAAACGAAGCGAAAGACTCCCCACATGGAAGCCTGAGCCTCATCGCAGCATAGGAGCCTCGGCCCTGGTCGAACTAAATACATCTGCTTTAGGACCCTGAAGCTGCAAGCCTGGGTCATGGCCAATGGGAAACGGAAGCCTCTGTTATTGGGATTGTGGTATTACACCCCCCTCTTGTAATGTTATGCCCCAGTAGCAGGAGGGGGGGGGCGGTGTCCGTAAAGTCAGAATGAGGAAATACAGGCACGCTTGAACGCACACTATATATACTGTCTTGTGTCTCTTTATACACAAACAGCCTTGGCGCGGCCATTGAAGTGTCATTGCAAAAATAGACTATAGACGATTATAGATGATAGTTGAACAGAAAGAGTGACTCACTGCGACAGAGAAGACTGTTCACAGCCTGGTCCATCACTCAGATCTGTCCTCCAGGCAACTACAACTCACTATTGTTCCTCGCCCCGGACATTGAAGCCCCGCCGCAAAAAATAGACTAATGACAAACTACATACGAATGACGGATTTAATAAAGAGGCTTCCGACTATGCTTAGTCCGTCTATTTTAAAATGTTACCCGTCATTCGTCAACCCTCAGCAAAACAGGCGTCCGTCAGTGACGGATAGACGGACCGGTCCATCACCTTGGCGGAACGCCCAATTCTGGACTGGGGTATTACTTTTCTCAGTCCAATTACTAAATGTTTGTGAACTGTGAGTCAAAGGTGACCATGGAAAGAAGAAGCAATGATCATGTCTCATGGCACTTACGAATGCTCCTATCTGATTGCTCATCTAGATACAGTATTGCAAACACTTCAGCGATCTCTCGATGTGGTTATATCCTGTGTTTTTTTTTTTTTTTAACCAGGTTTAATGTCCCCAATTCATTTCTTTCTTTCACATCTTAGCTCAGTGGAGCTCACTGCCTTTAGGACTGTGACTGAAGAAACATCCATCCATCCATTATTTATGCCACTTTTCCTCACAAGGGTCGCGGGCATGCTGGAGCCTATCCCAGCTGTCTTCGAGCAGTATGCGGGGGACACCCTGAATTGGTTGTCAGCCAATCGCAGGGCACACAGAGACAAACAAACATCCGCACTCACAATCAAACCTAGGGGCAATTTAGAGTGTCCAATCAACTTACCATCTATGTTTTTTGGAATGTGGGAGGAAACCGGAGTACCCGGAGAAAACCCACGCAGGCACAGGGAGAACATGCAAACTCCACACAGGGAGGCCGGAGCCGGGATCGAACCCACGACCTCTGAACTGTGAGGCGGACGTGTTAACCAGTCGACCACCTGAAGAAACATTAATTATTATACATTTTAAGATGCTTGTGCCATAATCGAGGGTCAAAAACGGCAACAACTTAAAAACAAAAAACATCTTATTACATTATCTATATGGCAGTAGAAGACGAATCACCTTTATTTGTCATGCGCACAAACATGCACAAAATTTGACCCATCACAGCAGTGGACAGAAAATACACATTGTTAGTGGTATGCAGTGGAGCAGACGAATACTTAAGAATCAAGGGAGCAGCTCGGGGATCTGTGTCTTGCTCAAGTACACCAAATCCATGTGTCTGGGAGACGTTGGTGGTGGCGTGGTCTTAAACTGAGGTCTCCAAAGTGGCAGGTTCTGATCTTAATCACATGGCCACAGCTCTTCCAGTAGTACAGTACAAGCTTGGTGTCTATGTTTGCATTTTTATGGTTTATTAACATGGTATAGGCCTATCTAACAAAGAAAGGCAGCAATGATACCGCTTATGGTGTCTCCGAAGATCAGAGCATTTGCGAAGAGTTTGTTCAACTTGTTTTAATGCCATCCCCTTTAGTGCTGTTCGGCACTTGATGTGCTATGATAGGCTAAGAGTAAGATTAAATTGGAATCAATGTCTTTTTTATATGGACACAAGTGTGTATGCGTGTGTGTGAAAGGCAGTGAGGGAGGGAGGGAGTGAAAGAGAGAAAGCGTGAGGTAGAAAGAGAGAAGGCCTTTTGCAGTGACTCGGGTTTACCCTTTATTTGTCTCGAGGGCTGTCCAATTTCGTCCTTACTTTTGTTGGTAACTGGAGTTTAATAATGCGACCAAGAACTTTCAGCGTGACCGGGCTGTATGCTGCAGAAAAGCAGACTGAGCGTGTGTGAGAGTGCATGTGCATGGCATGCAAAGAAAAATGATTGACTCGGTCACGTCTTCTGTCTCTAGTCTCTGATCGGTCAATGTTATCACGCCGTAACCAAGGTAAGAAATAATCATTAATAATTTAATTTGAAGAATAAGACAAGGCCAGAATGGGTTGATTTTTAGAAAAAATATTTTACTTATATTCTACTGTCAGGTGACACAAACAGTTTTTACATATAAGACTGCAAACTCTACCAATAATGTAAATGTGCTTCTGCAAGTAACAACATTGTTTTGTACTTGCAAGTAGTCTGGCTTGCCCTCTACCTTGCCATGCTTTGTGTTTTGGGGATTCTCTCCACTTTCCAAACACCATATGGCCAGGGTTCTTCCGACCAAAATAATCAGTCATCCAGGGACGTTATTGAATGAAACAAATATTTTCTCTGTCATGTGAGCAATCCACGAGGAACATGCCTCTGACCCAATATTGGCAACAAACCATTTATGCAACACACAGGAACATATGTCGTTGAAGGTACGCAGGGCGAATTTGCTGTTAAATCTGCAAAATTTCATGATCTTTGGGTTGAATAAGTTTGTTGAGAGGTAGATGTGTTTTTGGAAAAGCTTGGATGGTCCTTAGCCAGGCTTCTACAGTGTAAAAGTTTAGCCAGCTTCTACAGTCTAGTTTTGCCTTCATATTCAAATCAATGAAGTCATCATGGGATATATTTGATTGTCTGGAGAGAGATTTTTTTGTTTTACACAAGGGAAGCAGAACTGAATAAAAATATACATTTCTTTATTGTTATTGCAACAGGTACAATGTGATTAAAGACCAGATACGGCCGTGAGAATTTAATGATGAGTAGACAGGGAATTTAATTCCAGGACAAGCAGGAAAACACAAAACTCCAGATAACACAAATCCAAGACCTAATCGTAACCAAACCTGCAACAAAGTAAACAGAAATGATCTGTTCCAGTATCAACACAAGCACAGAGCATGACATTGACTCACACCATGCAAATCGTCGTAATGGTATGTTCATTTGATCCTTCACAAAGACTGGCTTTGTTGTTGTTATTGATGAATGTCTACTTTAAAAGACATCCTAACAACAAGGTGGGTAAACAGTAGGGGTGGGCGGATCGATCCAAATATCGATATTATCGATACTAAGCAAGTACTTGGATCGGATCGATACTATTGTCCTGGAATCGATACTTCGCTCCTCCACTAATTTTCTCAAAGCGCCGCTTCTCTGCGCAAATTGCGCACCCCCCCTCCCCTCTCTCGCCCAGCGTCTCCTGCAACTCTCTCCCAGGCACACTTTTCGCCCCTTCCTGGCAGAGAGGGCGACGGGAGAGTGAGAGAGTGGCCGGAACCTAAAGCAAGAGCCAAACAAGAAGCGGAGGGAGGCTAGCGCGGTGTCGCCTTTTTTTTTTTTTACAACAACAGAAAAGGACAGTGCCAAGTGTGATTTGTGTAATAAAGTGCTCCGCTACTGTGGTAACACCACAAATTTACACAAACATATGAAAAAAGCTCACCCTACAGAAAGCAACGAGCTGCAAGCGAAGTTGGGGGAGGAGGAGAAAGGGGGAGATCCCCAAGCCAGAACACCCCCGCGGACGCAGAGACAACGTACTCTGGCAGAGGCTTTTTCAGCCCAAAAAAATCAACAATAGTTGTTGTAGTAGAAGTATTTTATTTTTTTATAGTGTTAAAGGTTTTTACATTGTATTGTTTACTCCATTTGCACTTTCTGACTTTATTTACAAAATATTGTGCAATGGATGGTATTATAGTTGTTAACTTGACATTGTTATATTTCGTCGCTGTCATGTGAAAAACACTTTTCTCCATTTTTATTTCATTTTCTTATTTTTACATGAATCACGTTCCCGCGTTAAAGACATCGCTTTAAAGTGAAAAATAAAAAAGTGAAAATAATTGGGGATAAGTGTTTTTCACAGGACAGCGACAATTTGTATTTTCATTACATTGCTGTTTCTTTTGGTTTGACTCTCTTGACTTTTGTTCTGAAACAGTTGTTGTAGTAGATTTCAATTTCTTATACTGTTAAAGTTTGCATTGTAGTTATTTAAGAAAAAAGAAATCATATATATATATATGTGTATATATATATATATATATCTATATATATATAAAACAATATACAAACTCAAGGGGGGATCATAACATTGCCAAGCAAAAGGTATCTGTATCGTATCGGTATCGGCCGATACTACCCTGCATTTACATGGTATCGGATCAATACCAAAATTCCCAGTACCACCCACCCCTAGTAAACGGGAGACTTCTTTCTGTCTTCCTTCCATCAAGCCATTTTCTCCAAAGCATCCAAAGGGTTTAAGTGATGACAAAGGATATCTTGTCAAAGCTGCACTTGACCTATTTTAATCAATCCTTGTTGGGCTCTGTAGTGGCAACATGTGGTGGTCAATGCTGACCCCTATCAAACAGCAAATGATGGATCCAGCAGAACCACATCCGTGTCTAAATCCTTACACCTAATCTCCAAGGGAGATTTTTTTTTAGAGCAATATCACCATAACCCCTGTGGAGAACATCAACCGCTCTATTTGTACTTGTCCTCTAACACTAACCGAGTCTCCGATCAAATCCCTCTCTTCAATGTATACAGACATACAAAATACATCAATTAGTCAACATTCAAATTCATGATAGATGCACACACGCAGCGGAACATGAAAGGGGCATTCTTAATTTCTTCAGTCAGCAGCTCCCCTCCAATCACGTAAGGATATTTGAAGAATCTGCAAATGATATTCCCTACAGGCTACACCATGCATTGAACTCTTCTTTTGAAAACTGTATTTAAACGTTAGCAAGTATTCATTATTTCTGCCGTTCTTTTTTCTCCTTAATAAACACTTTTATTCTTGCTTATGTCCTGTCAGTCATCTGTTTACTGCTTTGAATGAAGGATTAGGACTGATCTTAATTTTCAGTCTTCATCCTCTTGTTCTTAATTCTATTTAAATGCTTTTCTGAATACGAGGCAGGTCGCCCCTAGAGCCTACTTTGCATCTCACTTCATTAACATGTTGCTGATTTCCACTTTAATCCCTGCTGAGTGACAAATAATTGGTCTTCCATGTGGGTTGGGTTAAGAAACATTGTACACTGTTAGTGTCATGACATCTGGTCTCTGGCCCATTTGTGTGTACATTTAGGCTGAATTTAGAGGTGGGGCTTGACGGCGAGCACCCGGTGGTTGGGCCTGCACCCATGGGCTTTGCCACGGCTCAGCCCGAACGGACAATGCTGGTCCCCATTCTCACATTCTCACCACCTGTGAAAGGGGCCACAAGGCTCGGCCGCAATGTGAGATGGTCGGCGGCCAAAGCCAGGGACCTTGGCGGCCTGATCCCCGGCTACAGAAGCTGGCTCTCAAGATGTGGAATGTCACCTCTCTGGCAAGGAAGGAGCCCGAGCTGGTGTGAGAGGACGAGAGGTTCTGACGAGACATAGTTGGGCTCGCCTCGACACAAAGCTAGGCCTCTGATAAGGAGTCTGACTCTCTTCCACCCTGGAGTTGCCCACAGTGAGTTGCCTCCCCGGCTCGGTGCCTGTGCATCGGGGTTCGCTCCAGTGGATGAGATGGTAGCCTCTCTCCGCCTTCATGTCGGGAGATGGATTATGACAGGTTCATAGTACACACCCGTTTTGGAGTTATTGGATGGGTGCTCGAGAGCACTCCGCCTGGGGACCCCATCATTTTTCTGGGGGATTTCAATGCTCACGTGGGCAATGACAGTGGCACCTGGAAGAGCATGACTGGGTGGAAATAATGCTAGGCGCCTATATTCGACTATGCGAATATTTCTATGTTGGCGTGCCAGGGTCCTGCACATTTTGAAAGTGAATTTGCAATTTTTTGTGGGTGTGTGGCTTTGTGTAATGTGGCATGAAATGTCTAAAATATGTATTTGTAAATAACGAGAGCCGAGGGCACTGTGGTTGACTGGCACGCAGGACTGACGAAAGCTCAACATAAGCGTAAAAAGTTTATGTCGCTTGATATGTCAGAAAACTGCAATCACTCCTCACCAAAATGCGTGTGGACATCCCTACTTATGCACACATCAACCTCTAAAAATATCACAATGATCACCCAAATATTTAGCATTTTATGGACTGATCAAGGGTCGGATCTACTGGGTGGCAAAGGCCACCCCTTGTCACTCTGTAGCCACCGCCCTGGCCACCCCATATTATAGGGGAAAATTTTGATGTCTGAGATTTTTCTGCCATTTTCACATTAATGCAGTAGCATATTCTTAGACGCCTTGATAATTTATATATTTTTTTATATTAACTCCATATTTAAAGAGTAAATGTACAATTGATCAGAACACAAACTCTAAAATAATCAGTTTTAAGAAAAGAACATTCAATTCTTACAGTCAACGTCAATCAAAATCACACATTACACATTATAGCAAGCAAGTAACATGGCTGAGAACTAATTGTTTATCATACCATTCACAGTCATGCTTTTATTAAATATAACACACACATATGAGGACGCACACACAGCCACCCCTGGCCACCACTCACTTAGGTGCTGGCCACCCCACAAAAAAAAAAAAAGGGTGGCTACGCCCCTGGAAGGAGCATTTTACTCATTAAAGGAAAGTCAACCCAAACAGATTTTTTCAAGAATATGTTCTATGCAAGTCCACTAGTTGAAACAAGGCAGTCTGATAAATATTGCGTTTGTGGAATATGAGTTGAGCAGCAAAATCCACCCCTTTTTATGCCATCTCAGGGGGTGGCCATTTTGTCACTTCTGTCGACTGAAAATTACATCACAACTACACAGGGCACAGGTAACTACCAATCACGGCTCAGCTTTAGAAAACAGGCAAGCTGTGATTGGTCGTTACCTGAGCCCTGATTAGTTGTGATGTCATTTTCAGTTGACAGACGTGACAAAATGGCCACCGCCTGAGTTGGCTAAAAAGGGGTAGATTTTCCTGCTTAACTCATATTCCACAAACGCAATATCAATCAGAATGCTGTGTTTCAACTAGTGGGCCTGCTCGTAACATATTCTTGAAAAAAATGTGTTTGGGTTGATTTCGTCTTTAAGCAACAAGGTTCTGTAGGGAGCACCTCTATGCAAAGGAAAATGCAATGGCCATAAACTTGGTAATATTGAGGCGATCATTCTAATATTTTCAGAGTTTGATGTGCGCACAAATAGAGATGCCAGGATACATTTTTGTAATTATTGATCAAAGTTTATGGACATTAGGCAACATTTAGTTTTCATACATCACTTATTTAGACTGTTCCTGGCACACTCACAGTATGGTAAGTGAGGAGGGACACAATACTTTGGGGTTGGCAACTAAAGAGCCATTTGAACCTGTTTCATAAAAGACACAACGTGAGCCATTTCTATTCATTGTTTTCTTTTTATTTCTGCTGCAGCCACCCATTGCCCATTTAAAGTGATATGTCTGGGAATCCGCCATATTGGATGTGGCTATAGGGTTTGCCATAAAATCGGCCAAAAAATATTTGTAACATTGAGTTACAATTACATAATACAATCAAAAGCAATGGTTTGGTATTAATCCAATGAGTTCCGGCTTGATGATGCATCTCGAAGGAGCCAGTGAACAAGGCATCTCACAAATAGCTTTACTTTGCCACTTCCAATAGGGCTGTAGCAGCGGCGTCCTCAATATGGCGTCCATGCATATGTGCAGTGAATGTTGTATTTGGTAATACTTGCCAGCGGCTGTCATAAATGCCGTCTTTCAAGACTAGGAGCGGCAATGCTGCGTGAATAGAGTATGATACCATCAAATATATGAAGCAAAGTTAGTATTGTCTGTAGGGCATTAAGAATAATTGCCATCCCACCATCACCATCCCCCCAACTTGTATTTCATGTGCCCTCCTTAAGTCTGTGGTCTGGGGACAGAACTGTACTTCACGTTATTCTTGAATTCCAAAATTGTTGATGGCCAGTTGAAAGTTCAGTATGATACTGAGCAAGTGAAAAGCCACAACGATGCGTGTGAGTAAATGGAAATTAGACACAGTAAGAAAATAATTGGAAATGCCGTTTATGATTTGCATTTAGATGAGGATATTTTCATTTTGCGCTGGATAATGTGATGATCTGCCCTGTGGGGAATAGTGGAGGTGTGAGAGAGTGAGCAGTGCTGACTGAGCATGCCTCAGTGTAACACACATTGTTCATTCAAATTCATACAGTCATCATGAACCTACTGAATGTGAATACCGTGGGATAATATACTGCTTTGACAAAACAAAAAATTTTCAATAGTCCTGTAAAAGGATTGCTTATGCAAAAAATGACCTGTTTTGTTTGTTTATTTGGTTTTTACTAACCTAATTCTAATTAACACAAGGACAAAAAATCATGTAATGGTTTGTCGCTACTTTATTAAAATAACATTTATTTTCCTTGCTGTGATCTTAAGTTCTTTTAATGTTTGGTTCAGATCGAGCAGGAAATATCGCTACTCCCCATGCGTCTTTTGTATTGGGAAATATTATTATAATATTATATAATAATATAATATTGTACACTCATCAGATACGCCAGCTTCTTCAAGCCCCATTCATCAAGCCTGCTCCTCCTTTTTGGCTTGGTCCTGGGCGCTACTGCAACTGGTTGGGTTCTATACCTTTTGGTCCCACAGACTGCAATGATAATATTGTCATAATGATTATATTTAATGTCCCCCTATGTTAATTTGTGTGAGATGTAGTAAATACATTCTTGACACCGATTGGCTGTCGGCGACGCAATGCGGCTTTCAGTTCAAATTTTTAAACAAATGGGCGAATAAGCAAATTTGTCCAACGTGTCATCCACACTGCCCAGCACGCATTCCTGCCTATAATGTCTGCCAAATATGTCAAATTGGTGTTTGGTATAGCAGATGAAGTTGACAAAAGCTTTTTTGTAGCTCGTAATTGACTAATCTAAATCTGTAGGAATACATTGGCTCACTTTCTTTTAGAGGTTGTTAAAGGTAAAATATGTTTTCTTCTCTTCTTGAGCCTACATTCCATTGTGCCCCCTTGCCCGGCCACAAGCCTCTTATTCACCCACCCGTACAGATCCAACGGATAACCTCTCCGCCTCATTCTCAGCTTCCAAGCCAAGGATCTTCACCTACCGCACAGACCCTGGTTACAAATCTTTCCTTTTTCATGAAACACGACTTTTACACTTTACCAACCGTCTCTTCTTGCTTTTGGGCCCACCTCTAGAGTTCCTCTGGTACATCCATAACTAATTAGACTTAACTTGGGTGCACTGGGGCTGTTTTCTCCTGTATTTCTTCTTAATTTTTATTTCTAAAAAAGTGGAAAAGAGGAAAAAGAATGTCACAAGCCTTACTTGCTTTCATCGAAAATGTAACCAATAATGGTACAATAATATTCTCCTCTCCATCTCCAGACTGCTCCGTGCTGTGACCTTTCCCCCTTTTCTGCGTAATGATCTGACTTCCCTATATATCTCCCTTCAATACCTCTCTCTAGTTTCCCAGGGGATTGCAAGGTTGAGGACTTTGAAGGAGGAGTGCCCTTTCTGGCCGCTTTGACCCCACCTTTGTCAACCTTCTTCCAATGCTCTCTCACTTTCATTCTCCTTTTTCCTTCTATATGCTTTATATGTCTCCTGGTTACCTCTCGATTATCTAAATCCCCCAAAAGGAGCAATGTGAATAAGCAACGCGTCTCTCTTTATCCTGATGGTGGAAGAATACCAATATCAGTGAAAGGAAAAGGCACAACTATGGAGACATTTGTCTCTGTAATGGGGAAACTATTGGGAAAAAGGGACAAAGCCTTTTTCAAATTGACAAACACGTCACCATGAAATTGGCTTTGATTTACAATGGATATAGATAGAACAGACAAAAGGTATTGTGGCAGGTTATGCTGTGTGTTTCATTCAATGATTGTGGCAATTAAATGTCATTAATGTGAAATTTCTTTGACATGTCAAATTAGAAAATACAGGCTTTCACTTTTAACAACCCATCACGGTGCACGCCCCAGTGTGGTTCCTCATTAAAGGGCCTGAGTCAATGTCACATCTCGGCCTGGGGGGGCGGAATAAACATTCCTATTAGCTGTTAACAAAGAATCCCAGATATGATACCATTCCTGTGTTCATTGCTGAAGCCAGTCAGAGATTATCCGTCTGCAAATACATGGAGGTCGGAAATGGCCTTTGTACCACACAACAGAGGGCATTTCATGGGCAGGGATCTGAGATCCCCTTAAATGCTGTGGAGCTAAGGCTATGTAATCCCAAATTATTTAACCAGATTACTAGAGCATGAGGAATTTTTGACTTTTGAATTATGCATGGGGTTTATGTGGTGAGATATCATTTCTAGTGTATGTGTGATTATGTCTCCTTAAAACTGAAAAACTATCCTTCAGTATGAGGTGGTCAGTTTGCTGTCAGCAATGACTAAATTACAGTCATGTTTGATTTCAATTCCCACAAGAAATTATGTTATCAACAACACTCTTCCCATGCAAAATTGTTATCAACAGCACTCATGAGGATGTGGACATGCTGAGCCCAACATGAGTGCTATACTCAAAATCAAATGTGTTGACTAAAAATGTAGTTCAAGGGTTTGGAACTCATGTTTTGAAATAAATAAATATCAATCATTAAATGCATATTTACTGCCTCATATCTTTGTACATCCAGCGAAAGCCAATGATAGTGTACCCAGGGAGGAACTGTGGTCCTGCGTGAGGAAGTCGAAAGTGGCAGAGAAGTACATTAGAATGGTACAGAACATTAATGAGGACAGCATTGCCCATGTGGGGTTCCATTTTTCACATTTACTACACTACCCCAGATAAAATGTATACTCTCACTTAGATACATTACCCCTGACCATTTTCTTTATTCATTACTACAAGGGATGTAATGATTCACTCAAGCCCCGATTCGATTTGATTTTCCATTTTCAGGTCCCAATTTTCATTAGATTTTCTTTTTAATCGTTTGTTTTTAACAAAATGAATGACTCATTTTATAACTAAAACATGTTTTTATTTTGATATCTGCATGTTGTCCATTTTTTTTAACTTTGCAAAAAAAATTGAAAAGCAACTAATAATTTTGACTGTTGAACTACATTTTTGTCTTAACAGTGTTTTGTTAGTGCCAGAACTAAACATGAAAATGAATAAATGTACAATCATTTTGTGATAAAAAAATTGATATTGATTATTTTATTTTTTACATGAATACATGATTTAAGTTTAAATCGATTTTAAATTGATTTTAGATGAACCGTTACGTCCCTAATTACTACAAAATAAAAATCACTAGAAATTGTTTGATGATGTAATGCCTGAACCGTAGACTTGTGTGCGGCAGTGTGGGTTCAGTTCCCACTCAGTGATAGTTTAAATATGAGTGTAAATGGTTGTTCGTCTCTAAGTGCTCTGCAACTGACTGAAGACTGCTGCTTGGTCTTGTCCACCTTTTGCTTGAAGTCAGCTGCATCCCTGAACAGGATAAGCGGTGCTGAAAATGGATGGCTGGCTAATCAAATTGCCACTTTCTGATAAACATCTTGTACTTTTACTGTTTTCTGGTACTTCATACAAGACTGGTTATTAGGGCTAAGATATAGATATTAACATACTTTTCCATGGGAACATTGAATGATTTGATTGGGAAATGCAATGTATTAAGCATGTTCACTAAATGCATTTTGACATTATATTTATTCAGACTGATGCAAGACTCTTTACATGAATGCATTACAATACAAAATAAAATACTAAAATGTCCAAACATAAACAACATAATAATAATTTGTGAGTTTTCATTGTTGGAATATTGATACTGATGTCCACATTTTACACAGTTCATTTTATTTTCCCCGGCACCAGGCACCTGGCCAGCTATTAA
This sequence comes from Filicampus tigris, assembly GCF_054856515.1. Lineage (NCBI taxonomy): Eukaryota > Metazoa > Chordata > Actinopteri > Syngnathiformes > Syngnathidae > Filicampus > Filicampus tigris. The sequence goes on along the minus strand of NC_141228.1, from coordinate 4,970,929 downwards.
CAAGACCTCAATCATGGTTTTTGGGTCACAAACTGTAATGGCATAGCTGTGCACACTCCACACACACAGACACACACACACACACACAAGCCCACACACACACACACACACCAACAAAGGCTGTGCCAATACACTATTTACATGGAGCAACGCTGTGCAGGAAAGATAGATAATTTGCTGACCACCAGATATGTTTCTGGTCCCCAACAACACTACGCAGTAAAATCACAAGCCTGAGAGCAGAGGGTAAGTGTGGATGGAGCAGATGGGGGGGAAAGAGAATGAATAAGAGAACAGAGACAAATAGAGACAGATAAAGAGACCGAGTGGAAAAGTAATCACTTTAAGGTCTGAAGATATCAGACTGACTCGCTCACTGTCCTGCAGCCAAGATGAATTGCAATATACAGGGATGACCGATGAACACAATTTCAGCGCTGACCTCAAGGAAACCGAAACAGTTGAGTGTGGAAATAATGTGATTGTTTGCAACTGCAATCTTCCAGCTGTGCTGTTGAATCTTGCTTCATCTGGAGCTTGATAACATGATCAATTATGTCCGATTACCCTTCTAAGTTTTCTATAATATCAATGATCTTCTTTAACATGAGTTCAAACATTTACTTAGACTAAAGAATGGTATGAGTGGTCATGTGTAAAAGTCACAGTGATGACACAGTGAGTCACATGCATTCACAAGATGGTTAAGGCTGTATTGTGTGCCAAAGGCCAAAGTGATATTTTAAGTGTGACAATGTGTTATATGTTTCTACGAAACGGAAACAAAAGCCACAATATATTGGAAGGCTTGACATTCAGTACTGTATGTCCTCTCTAAATGCAACATTCATTTTGTGGTAGCAGATGTGCTCTCAATACTGAGGCCCATGAGCCTCAGCAACTGAATGCACTGATCTGGAAATTCAGACATGTGAATCCAGGCTGGAGCCAATTCAGAAGAGTATCTTATTTAAATTAAAATATCCCTGCCGGTTATTGATGTTATTATGGCCGTCTGGTACTGGATAGAATTTGGATTCTTGAGATGCAGAAGACATCCATATTTGCTGTATAATAATGTACAACATTTTAAATCCTTGAACTAGGAACCTGTAAGACTTTCTTCGGCAGTTGTCAACTGAGTCTGCACAGCGAACTTGCTCTTCTGCTCTAGTTCACCTTCTTATTTGGAGCTCATTGCTACTGCGGGGCAGTACTGAGGTGCTGCACAAATGGTGTATTCCTCTGGGCTTGATGGATGAGAGATGACACAGTATACATGTGTGGTACTTTTGCCTGCATGAATCATATTGCTCTCAACCCAAACCGGAGCGGATGTAGGCCAATACCAGCTGTACACATATTGTTTCTGGTTCATCCCACGGAATAAACAGTCCTCATTGGACTGAAATGCTATCATTTTAATATATTGTGGAAGAATGTAACAGCATTTTAAGTGCTTTCAAATGTGATTTCAAATATTATTCGCATGTTAGAATTGATCTGTATTTACCCTCAAACTGTAACAACACTCATAACTAATTGTAGAAATGTCCAAGAGACATACAGTATACTTTTTTAAATTGCACCTTTTCTTTTTAACTCATTTTTGTTATTACATAGGGGGGACGGAGATAATTGTCACACATTTGTGTCTCTTCCCTTGAGCCCTTTTGACCTAGGGTGTTCAAACTGCTATACAAACTAGCTTCACGTCTACTCATACACGCAACAAAAATATAAACGCAACACTTTTGTTTGAGATGAACTCAAAGGTCTTTTCCATGTACACAATAGCACCAGTTCTCTCAAATATTGTCCACAAAATAGTCTAAATCTGTGATAGTGAGCACATCATAGTTATTCTTGACCTCATAGTTCTTCAGTTTTGCCTTTGTGACCTCATTGTATCCACGCGATTAAGTATTTGTTCCGCGTCACTTTTTGTTGCTCTGTATAGCGTTTACTGTCATTTTTTTATTCACATGTATAATTATTTGTTCCGTGTCGCTTTATGTCGATCGTTATAGCGTTTGTTTTCCGTTTGTAGTTTCGTGCATGCGTAGTACCGGTAGTTTATCCTTGCCTTTTGCAAGCGTTTTCTTTCCCTGGCTGATTTTTCGTCAGTGTCCTTTGTTGAACTTTATAGATATTTCTGTTTTTCTATTATAAATTATGTTTTTGATTTTGAACTTTGTCTTTGTCTATGCTTTTGGGATCCCGTCAACCAGAACTATTGCTCATGTATTGAATGTTCAATTCCCTACCATAAGCATACCAAAATCGTTTCAGAGAATTTGGCAGTACTTCCACCAGCCTCACAACAGCAGACCATGTGTAAGAACACCAGCCCAGGACCTCCACATTATGTCAGATTACCCTTCTAAGTTTTATATAATCATACAAATCAATGATCACTGCATCGATTGCAACATGTTCATTTCCAAGATCGTCTGAGACCATTCACTTGGGTAGCTGCTGAAACAATCGGTTTGCCTAACCAAAGAATATCTGCACAAACTGTCAGACACCGTCTCAGGAAAGCTAATCTGCATGCTCATCATCCTCACCGGGGTCTGGACCTGACTCCAGTTTGTCGTCATCGTATCCTACTTGAGTGGGCAAATACTCACATTCGATGGCGTCTGGCACGCTGGAGAGGTGTTCTCTTCACGGATAAATCCCGGTTTACACTGTGCAGAGCAGATGGCAGAAAGCGTGTTTGGCGTGTGGTTTTCTGAGTCCCCAGACACCCCTACCCCAATAAAACAAAACTGCACCTTTCAGAGTGGCCTTTTATTGTGGGCAGTATAAGGCACACCTGTGCACTAATCATGCTGTCTAATCAGCATCTTGAGGTGGGATGTGTTATCTCGGCAAAGGAGAAGTGCTCACTATCACAGATTTAGACTGGTTTGTGAACAATATTTGGGAGAAATGGTGATACAGGAAGTCCTCAATTTACGAACGAGTTCCGTTCCTACACTGGCGATGTAACCTGAATTTCCACGTATGTCGGCTTTCACCGTTAAAGTTGAAATTTACATCACAATTGCTTGGTATAAAAAAATGAAAATACATTAAAATAAAAACACAAGATGCTGTACTTCGTATTACTGCTGAGAGGTGGATGGAGAAGAAGGAGAGGAGGGCGAAAAAGGCAAAGATAACGCCAGGGTGCACAGACATGATCGAGACACTCAGCACATGCACAACCGCAAGGAATACTGGGCCGTGCGTCACTGTCACAGTGGGTTACTCAAATGCTGGAGCAATTCTCATTCATATTCAGAATGTTTCAAAAATCAGAATTTTGACCTGAATCTGAATATTGAATGTATGTAAACGTAGTCACTATGGTGCTGGAGACAAAAAAGAGAAAGAGGCACGGGCGTCGTAAAGTCAAAACGTCGTAGGTCGCGTAGGTCGTAATTCAAGGACTTCCTGTTGTGGAAAAAGTTTTAGACCTTTGAATTCATCTCATAAAAAATGGGAGCAAAAACAAAAGTGTTGCGTTTATATTTTTTGTTGAGTGTAAATGGCATGGGCAACACAGCAGAAAATGCATGACTCAATCTCCTACACAAGGAGTGAAATGTTACAATTGACCCCATAGTCTGGATCAGTTGTTACATGCATTGAGGTGAAATGTAAAATTATGAAATAAAGGCCATGATAAGGACTAAAGATATTGAAAGCTTTTTGTTCAAAACATTTAAACAAAATTGCTGTGGTTCTGCAGAATATAGGACTTAAAATACAGTAACACACACTGTAAATCTTTATGAGAATAAAGTTGTACAGGAGGTGCCACTGTGCACTCGCTGCAACAAACCTTTTTTTCCCCGCTGTCTTATTTTCCATTTCACCTTCTCAAAACTGATCTGCTCTACTTCCAGTTTCATTTTGACAAGTGTGTCAGTTATTGCTGCTTGTTTCCACTTCCTTTTCGTTAAATGGAGTTTCTTTGTCTTGACTTTTGGATTAGGGTCAAACAACTCTTTGGTAAAAGTTCAGCCAAGTCAAGCTTTCTTCAGTAAAGACTGTGGCATTTTGAGTGGCTTGGTTCATAGCTGGAGCAGCAGTTCAATACAGTCGGTATGTCAATGAAACATAGCTAAACAGACAAATGATATACGTTTAATGAGTTCAACTACAAAGCAGGCCATGTTGATCACAAAAACAATTAGAGCATAACAAAAAAATAAAATAAAGTGTAACATTATGATTTCCCTCACAATTTTTTCATGGGTCTGCTTTATGAAACTACTTTTTCACATGTGGGCTAAGGACTGAACTAAGCATGCGCAAGGTGAATCAGGTGATTCCATACTTGTTCCTGATTAGTGCAATTGCAAGTGTTAGAACTGAGCCGTGTTAAAATTATCCCTGGTCTCCTACAGGAGAAATGTCATGGTGTTAAATGTACATCTGCACAATAGTTACATGTACTGTATTATTCACGTGATGAAGTCATTTCTGAAACTTGAGCCATGTGGAGCTGCAGCACACCCAAACTGCCTTAAACCGCTTAGTGCTGCAGTACAGACATAATTTAGTTCATATCCTACTTTTCATTCACTGAACAGCTACATAAGTGATTTCATTCCCTGCAGGAATCTTGGCAGCTTGTTTGCTCTGTCACGTAAAGTTCCTCTTAAAGCATGTCAGCCGACTATATTGATTGTTATTTTCTTCAAACATCAACTCAGTATCTACTGTAACTGCTCAGCTGTGAGAAATTCCATTAGTTAGACTTGACCCAAGAATTTAACCAAGAAAGAGAAATGTATTCAACTTGCGGCCATGGGACTGAAAAGACAATTACAGTAATTAGTCGAAATGTCCATGATTGTCTACAGTGGCCTATGTTAAAGAACAGAGGCTACAAGGACTGATGCGATTAATTGTCATATGGTTGGATTTGGGAATACAATTTTTAATGTTTCTTAATATATATATAAATATATATTTTTAAAATATATTTTATGGGATTTTGTGCTATAAAACACACCAGGGTGAGTTAGTAAAAGATACTTTTTTTTCACAAAAAGGAGCTGTCCTCACCTAAAGAACATTACATGATCAAGTAAAGAACTTTTTCCAAAACTAGAAAAAAAAAGCCAAATTTGAAAATGATTAACCTATTAAGCTATTAAATGTGCACATACTCTCTATTAACATTGAATACATTTCTAAACTGAGCAATGATTACTTTTTTCTCAGGATAACAGATTAATAGTCCATCCATCCATTATCTGTACCGCTTCTCCTCACAAGGGTTGCGGGGCGTGCTGGAGCCTATCCCAGCTGTCTTTGGGCAGTAGGCGGGGGACACCCTGAACTGGTTGCCAGCCAATCGCAGGGCACACAGAGACAAACAGCCGCACTCACAATCACACCTAGGGGCAATTTAGAGTATCCAATCAACTTACCATGCATGTTTTTTGGAATGTGGGAGGAAACCGGAGTGCCCGGAGAAAACCCACGCAGGCACGGGGAGAACATGCAAACTCCACACAGGGAGGCCGGAGCCGGGATCGAACCCACGACCTCTGAACTGTGAGGCGGACGTGCTAACCAGTCGACCACCGTGCCGCCCAGATTAATAGTGTTTTGTAAAAATAAAAAGAACAAAACAAAAACATAAATCAACTTCAAACTGACATGGATATAATTATTAGAATGCCAAGTTACTGAATTTGTGTACATTAAAGAAAGGTACATAAACAATGTAAAACACCAAAAAAACACCAGCACAAAATCTATGGAAATCATGGCTGTATCTGTAACTGTAACTGTGAATGCAAGGACGACTGAAAAAAAAATCCTTATAAAAAAAAAAAAATCCTTATAACAGCTACCTCAATGAGCCGTTTATTTGTGCCATTTCATCTACCAGGAACATCGAATAGCTTCATGACTATTCCGAGTTACGACATCTGGCTGTCACAGCTAGTTAGCTAGCAAGCATGTATAAATAATGCTTGTCAATGTCTGAGTCATTACACTAACTGTGATGGTTAGACGACAGCACTGGATAAACAACAGATTATGTTTTGTTTTTTTAAGATATAACCAAGACAGAAAAGTTAAGAATAAGCATAGCACGCCAGCAGGAAAACGAGCTCCTACCTGCTGGTTGAGTAGAAGCGCCTGTGGCTAGAGCCAAGCTGTGGCAGGGTTTTTACTTTCTGGACTTGGATTTGACACGTAATACATTTGGATTCAAGGATTATAATTTTGATGATATTTGGGAAGAAAAAAAAAATCTACCGGTAATAGCAACATGCAAGGTTTGCAACTTCAAGGTAAGATATACAACATACACTCAACAAAAAACATAAACAAAACACTTGTTTGTGCTCCCATTTTTTATGAGATAAATGCGAAGGTCTAAAACTTTAAAAAAACCATAAACAATATCACCACTTCTTTCAAATATTGTCCACAAACCAGTCTAAATCTGTGATAGTGAGCACTTCTCCTTTTCCGAGATAATCCATCCCACCTCACAGGTGGGCCATCAAGATGCTGAATAGACACCATGATTAGTGCACACTTGTGCCTTAGATTGCCCACAATAAAAGGTCAATCTGAAGGGTGCAGTGTTATCACACAGAACAATGCCATAGATGTTGCAAGATTTGAGGGAGTGTGCGATTGGCATGCTGACAGCTGGAATGTCAACCAGAGGTATTGCTCATGTATTGAATGTTCATTTTTTTACCATGAGCTATTTTCAATCACTCCAATATATATTGTGATTGAGCAAGATTGAAAAACTTGATTTATGTCTTCAACCAAGTAATGGCCACCCGATTTGCTTGAAATTTGGTGGCAACTTGACTTGACTTGCTTTTTTTCCACAGTAATGTGGGACGTGCATGAGACTTTAAAGCGATGATGGGGCCATGTTTTCACTGACAAGTTCATTTTATATATATTTTGATCCATTCATTTTGGAGGTATTAGGAAATAAGTAACTCCATGAATAACTCCTCTCGTTAATTAAGCCAATGGCACCCTACCTTCTATCCTTGTTTGGCCGGAGTCACGGGAAAATGAAAAAAACACTGCTTCTTTGCTGATCACGGTTAGGACGGGCGAGGCATTAAAGACCAGTCAGGATATTTACAGAGACTGAAGTGGGAATGAGTAGACGTGCATATTTATTTGGATGAGGAATGGCCCCAGTTTTTCGACCTACAATACGCCGTCCAATTTGGAACGTAACAGCCGAAATGGCACATTCCAATGCGGCGCTTGTTGGATGAGGGCTTACCTCACTCTCACACTGCTTCACTCAGGCAGAAGGTGGCGGCTGCAAGCAGTGTCGGACACCGCACGCAACTGCTTGAGAGGCAACCCCGCGACATAAAGACGCAAGCTCATGTTCACCTCCACACGCTGGGCGGACAGTAAGGAGCTAAGGTTGTTGTGCTAACGCCTTTTATTTTAACGGCCTTAAGCTAGTTGTTGCTATTAGCCGTCCCGTTATCCTACCTTTAGCCGTGGAGGGAAGTGGGTGGGGTATAAAGATCCAATCTGCCTGCTCTGCTGCTCGCTGCAAGCTCCCGTTTACCTCCTGGGAGCTGACATGAGTTTAGGGTAGCTAAATGTCCGGAATATAACCAGTCAGGGTTCGTGTGCGCATTCATGCTCTTGTCTGCTTCAGCTTGTTAAAGTGGAGGAGCAATCGCCACAGTATTTTTGATTTTGTGGAGGTGATCATGATGAGATCACGTTTTATGTCAATAAATCCAAACTATTGTGCTGAACACTTTTATACGTTCACAGGTTGAAGTGGACAATAGTAGTAATGTGCATTTGCATTTTGGTGGCGATCGGTCGCCGTTTTAGACAACAGAACTGACAAAGCAAGCAATATTACCACGCTTGCCTCCCTCCCGTGACGTAGACCGCTGAGACCGAAAAAATAACAAGATCAGCCCCAAAAACAGGCAATTTGTTGAAATTAAAATGGATTATACGCAGGGGTGCACATCAGTGGTACGCAGGTACTCATGCGCTAAAGAAATCACTGATGTGTACCATCATTTGCGTCACGGCGCGCATTTGCGTACCTGTACATACTAGTGGTGCACTGCAACGAATCATCTTTGACCCGTATGTATGTGTACATCTCTACTTAGGCCGACTTCTGCAAACATTACAAAACGATTAGCCTTTCCATCAGGTCTTAAAAGATGAAGAAATGAGCAGCCTATTTGCATCTTAGATGCAGTTTCTGTCACGTCTATGGGGTACTCTCTTCACCACCTATCTGAAAATGAGGTGCTTCAAATTGCCACACTCGGCTAAAGGGTTGGCCTCATCGCTGGAAGTCCAGTGCTCTGAATCTTTCCAAGTCTAACTCCGGGGCTTTTCTTGCAGCTATTTCACCTGACAGCTATTTACCCACTCAATGGTGCTGTATCTCTGGCAGGACAGAATTAAAGCTACGGCTACATGGACGGCATGCAACCACGACGAGGGATGTCCGGAGAGGGTTCGTCAAATACGATGCACCTTGAACGCGGCCGGTGGGGGGCACAGAGTTTCTAGGTTTCCTGGGCAGCGGGTGTCCGCGATACGGAGCACCGTGTCTTTTCAAAGTCAATCGCGGCTAACATCCATGGCTGCCTGCCTGTCTGCCTATGGAACTTTAACAAAACTTAAAAGGGAAATCAACCCAAGCATATTTTTTTCAAGAATATGATCCCAGCAGGCTTACTAGTTGAAACACGGCATTGTGATTAATATTGCGTTTGTGCAATATGAGTTAAGCAGCAAAGTCCACCCATTTTTAGCCATCTCAGGGGGTGGCCATTTTGTCATTTCTGTTGACTGAAAATTACATCACAACTATCCAGGGCTCAGGGCTTTAGAAAACAGCTCGCCTGTTTTCTAAAGCTGAGCCGTGATTGGCCGTTACCTGAGCCCTGGGTAGTTGTGATGTCATTTTAAGTCGACTGAAGTGACAAAATGGCTAAAAACGAGTGGATTAACTCTTATTCCACAAATGCAATATTTATCAGAGTGCCTTGTTTCAACTAGTGGGCTTGCATAGAACATATTCTTGAAAAAATATGTTTGGGTTGACATCCGCTTTAAGCATCGCTAAATGTCCGAAAACTACAACCAATCGCCCAGAGCTGGGCATCGCCTAATCGCCACCGAGTTCCCGTCCCTCATCGGTGACAGCCAATCGGCGCCAAGACGTAAACTTCACGTCACACGCAGGTGCCGCACGAGCAGACACACTGCCATACAAAGAAAAAATATCAAACAAAAACAACAGACACACACACACACACACATACCCCCACACACACGCACCCCCCCCACACACACACGCACACACCCACACACCCACACACACAGCATGGTGATTGGTGAAATAAAAACAACATGGGGCACATGTCATTGCGTCTGTGCGACCACAAGGTAGACAACACTGTTTTATTTTTTCCTTACTAGACTCTGTGTCAGAAGTGTGGCACGTGCGTGTGACGTGGTACAGGTTAAGTCCATTCTCAACGCTGTTTGGCTGACTCCGACCGACTGGGACCACGTGGGTTGTTTAAATATGCAGACACAAACTCGGTGGCGGTTAGGCGATGCCCAGCTCTGCAATCGTTACCAGAATTCATAATCACATTCGTACTATTGTCCACTTCAACCTGTACAAAAACAAAACCAACCAAAAAAACAATCACCACAATATTTTTTTGATTTTGTGGAGGTGATATTGGCTTTTCCTCATAGGAGCTCACATTTGAGGTCAATAAATCCAACATATTGTGCAGAACCTATTTTCATAGGTTGAAATAAACAGGAGTAGACATTCATTCATTCATTCATTCATTATCCATACCGCTTATCCTCACAAGGGTCGCGGGCGTGCTGGAGCCTATCCCAGCTGTCTTTGGGCAGTAGGCGGGGGACACCCTGAATTGGTTGCCAGCCAATCGCAGGCCACAGGAGTAGACATATGCATATGAATGTATATGATTTTTTGGTGTCAATTAATCAATTAATGTAGAAACTTGGTGACAAATGAAAATTACAAACCTAGCCAGGAAACAATAAGTATAATGCCTCCTGCCTCCCCGCTATTACGTAGCCAGCCTGAAATGGAAAAAAAAAAAAATCAAGTCAAGCTCCTAAAGGGGGCCGGCCAATCTGTGGCTTTAGTCATCACAAAAAAAAAGCCCACTACAGATTCTTTTAGGGGGGTGAATTTTAATGCTGACATCATTTTTGCATACAGACCTATTATATAAGTGCCAATGTTCAGCCTGCTCAAGTGTCCCTTTAACTCCCTTCTCTTTTTATTTCAATAACTTGCAAATGTTCACTGTTTTTCCTTATGAATGCTGCAAATCAAATTGGGATAAAAGTCTAACAGGAGACAGCCTCTTACATATTTTGCTACGTAGGCTACTCTACCTTTTTACTGACGATAAAACAATGCCACCGTTTCATTTATGAGCAATTCCATGATGTTTAAGAAGCACTGTTCTTATGTCACATGCCATACTACTTTAAGCAGGTCCAACCGTGGAGTGGCGCGAAACGCGCCAAAGTTAGCGAGCGATTTCATAATACTGTACAGTATTCCGAGAATATTACACGTCCCTCTCATCGTGACTCAGCAGTGCCAGCAGGTACGACCTCCCAAGCTGGTTTTTAAACGAACTGCCAATTACCACACACCACCCTCAACCTCAGCTATCCCGCCCATAAACGTCACGGATTCAAACGGCAGCAGAGGCAGAGAAAGAGAGAAAGGGAGAAAGGAGGGAGCCGAGCGGGTCACACACATTTACACAGGCTGAGGAACAGAGAGAGCTTTAACACCAGACACAGCGACATCTTGGGGGTCACTCGGCGGGTTTTCCATTGCATGAACAACCGGAGGACTTAAAGATGTGGAAAGAAGTGGGCAAGCTCGTACTGTTTCATTTGCTGCTTATGGATCTCCGTTGCGCGAAAGGTAAGACGCTTTGCCTCATTGGGAGCGAATGGTAATCAGCACCGGAATGCAACCGGACGTGTGATTCTCGTGTTTTGGAAAAGTATTGCCATCACACGCAAATGAAACGGGAACCTCAGCGGTGACAGAAGGTGACAATGTGCTCGGGGGCAGGTGTAGCCTACACTCGGGAGTGGGAGACCGACTGCACGTGTTGTAGATGCAGCGTGTGGAGGATGTAGTCATTAGGGGCTGCGTTCAGTGTTTTGTCTTTTTGCAGAGGCACAAAACGTGGGGTAGAATCTGCCAAAACAAGTCTTCCAAACATGTGTAGTCCACTGACACAACTGATCGAAGCAAAAATGCAAATCAGTCAGAAATATTAATGCAGTTAAATAAAACGTATGAAATGTATTATGGATGTGACAAGAGTGTAAATCAAACGGAAACTAAAACTTTAGACCACACTGCACGCAACGTACTTAAATGCGATAATCGTGTGAAAACATGATCTTTCTATTAAAATTAACCAATGGTCAAATTATTATATAAAATGACCCTTTTAATTTTCATTGTCACAGTAATAAGCATTCTGCTTCCAAAGAATAAGTTACTGAATACTTGTTTTATTAAAACACAGGAATCCATACAGAATCACAGTGTGAAGCTGGGCAGTTTAAGTGCAACAATGGAAGGTGCATCCCAACCCTTTGGCGATGTGATGATGATGACGACTGCTCGGACAGCAGTGACGAGGAGAACTGTCGTAAGTAGCCTTGTGCAAAGCTGCAAAAATGTATTGATGCTATTGTTTGCTGTGTATGTTACCAACATTCATTATTGTCTGATTCTGTTCTTCCAAACAATTTCAAATGATGATCCCCCATACTTTATGCAAGGATTTTCTAGCATTCAGCACTTTGCTCTAGGATATCAAGTGGTACCCTGCAGGTGTTTGCGAAGTTGTTAAACAAAAGCTACTTTTCTAGCTGGGCCCCTTTGGAATCTAATACAGGCATCAGTGTGGGGGACTCGCAAAACCTAAGACAAAAGGTCATATGACCTTGGGAATTTCCTTAATTCTTAATATATTTTCTCCTGTGCAAATTTGGGATTTGCCTGTTAGGTCACATCAGGGTAACTATATAATAGTTACTACTTTTATCTTGCAGCTGCTATGCAGGACTGTCATCACCAGTATTGTTACCCAAATACAGTATATAATGGTCTGAATTCAGAGTAAATATTACCTGAAATAGGATTAAGAATGCAAACAAGCAGTCAGGATTCATTAATGTGAACATCACTGCTTATAGATGTGGATGTATAAAGTGTCTGCATATTATTCTCAAGGTCACTTTTGATTTTATGTTGGCTGACAATCATCAGGGTGTAAAATACAGAAAACTGTTCAATCAATCAAATGTCCTCTAGAAAAAGTGGGGAAAATACCAAAGCACATTATTTTCCCCTTCCACTGCTTCAGAATGCCTTTAGGAAATTGCACAGACGACCAAACGAAACGAGTAATTATCGCTTATGAATGTGTCATGGCACTAATTGCTTGAATGGTTATATTAGTGGCCAATTGATTCATCACTTGTCTTCTGCACCACCACAACTGTTCTCTCACTTTGGTCGCCCACAATGGTCGCTGGCCGTGAATGTCGAAGGACTTTCCGATATGATTGCTGTGACTTTTTCGCTTTTCCACTGACTGACAAATTGGGATTATTCAGAGACTTGTTGGTCTGCAACACACAGGAAGTGCTGTTAGATTCATAATGAATCTGACTGGTGTCATTCAATTGGGAGAAAGAGTTGCTTGAACATATTGGCTGAAACTTTCAGATTAAACAATTTGAAACAAATATGTCTTACCTATGGTTATATTTTTCTTTTGTGCTCCTTTTTCCACTCTCTGTGAGTTGTGCTCTGAATTTACATTTTACCTGCTCACCACCGAGTAGTATACTGCAGTCCTATAAATTTGGACTATACTTGTTCCCATTGACTCTTTAGTCCCCCTGTGTGGAATATATGGCAGCCTTCTTTCTTTTCTCTAAAAAGATACCTCACTCCTTCAGAATTGTAACACCCACCATTTTTGAATTTCCTGTGGGCAATAAAGCCATGTCAAAGGGCCAAGAAAGACTATGCACAGAGTGAGCATCAGCTGATCGGTTGGTCAAGAATAAATCCAGTAGCATGACTGAGCCTGGTTGCCAGAGCGATGCCCGGCTGGCACTGTGCCAGCTCTTCCAACAGATGCCACCACTGTGCGCCCTCCCTGCAACCTAATATCACTGGCAAGGCTCAGCAAAAAGGAGGACGGTCACGGAAATGATCGAATAAGTTTGGATCAGAAGGAACAGAATGATGTCACGCAGAGCTAATGTGAATATAAGTTTGGTGAATGGTCCTGGTGCAAATTGAAAACGGAACTGTCTTTGAAAATGTACAATTCAATTTCTCCCGTTGCTCTTTTTGGCTGATTGTGTTGTACACTGCAATATGTGGGATATACCTGCTCAAAATGAGTTGTTTGGATTTCCCTTTACTATATCATGACCGCTTTTTTTGTTGTGGTCGTAAACGCTGCTTCACTAAAGCTACTGAATAGTTTAACATGAAATTAAACTTCTTAAACATGTTGCAAATACAGTACTCGAAATGTATGCAGTTGTACTGTACTTTGCACCACTTATTTGGGAAATTAAATAAAGTGGTAAGTGTAGTTAAAAAGCAGTACTACGTTAATTATTTTGTAAAGCATACTGGTATAATTTGTGTAATGAATAAATAAATGAATAAAGTAACCTTACTGACATTGACATGGACTCAAAGAGCATTCTTGTTTGTTAAAGGCAGAAATGTTAGATTCCACTCCTGGATTGGATCTAATTAGATTTTGCAGGTGATATGGCCAGTCAATGCAGATACAGTATGTACTACTGTATGTTAGAATACTATTTTAGCAACTGCCCCCTCCAACTGCAGCATATCAGAAGTCTTGCAAAGCTACCCGCTGAAGATTGTGATGTCTTTTGTGCTTTCGATCATGCTCTCCTCTTTCTCCTCCAGCTCCTCTCCTCCATTCTCAACATGCCTCTCAGTAGATTCCTCTCTTGTTGCCCAGGGAAACGGCAAAGCGCTGTTGATGGTAGTGAAGCTTTTTCAGTATGTGTGTGCTTTCTTTGTTGTGAATGCAGCACTGCTCAACATTTGTGAACACATGGCATGTCTCCCGCTCTGTATAGCTATGTATGACCTATATTTCAGATGGGGAATACAGAAAAAAGAGGCCTTATCATTTTGACAGCAGATTTAAGTGGATTTAGACCTGCCTAATCCTATGTGCCACAGTAAAAATCATGTATCTGAACCTGGTGTTAGCTTCAATTTTCCTTGCTCCCGACATATCTGTTAGGAACTGTTGAATATCGATCATGATCCAGTTGATTACGTTGAGATCATTTTATTAGAGTAAAACAACCCAAACAAACATCTACAGAAATAATTATGGTAGTTGCACTAATAGCTCTATTTATTTTCTATAAAATGTTCTACCAACTTTTATTAAATTAAATCTTATTTGCCTTAATATACATTGCCAACAATAGGGATGGGCATACTACGTTGTTTAGAATTCTGATGATTGCGTGTATTTGATTTCTGATTAATCTCATCTTGAAACGAGTAAAGCAAAATTGAGTGCACTATTCACAGAGGTGCTGTGGTCTTAACTAGTATGGAACCTAAACAAGTTCAACATGACATTAGCTATGGGAAGTTGAGCTGCAACCACTATGATCATCACATCCATGATTTTTGCTAGGGCACAACTCTTGCTTGACAGCATTATTAATATATATATATATATATATATATATATATATATATATATATATATATATATATATATATATATATATATATATATATATATATATATATATATATATATATATATATATATATATATGTGTGTATATTAGGGTTGTAATGGTACACGTGGGTGTATTAATACGTTTTGGTATGGCATGTTCGGTTCCGTCCACTAGCGTTCGGTTCGGTCAACTTATTAATTAGTTTATGCACAGCTATTGACTGTTGCATGCGGGAGAGGAAGGCGGCGGCACGAAAGCGGAGAAAACGAATACGCAAACAAGCCAGAGGTCGAAGGTCCCCCGTACACTGCGGTCTCCTGTTTGGGAGCATTCTGGCTGTCCTGTTAAATTTGCAGATAGGGAAAGGTACGTGTATAAGTCCCAAAGTTGTGTGCCGACATTGATACATGAGATCGGCGGCTATGCTGTAGTAGCACGTATAACATAATAACATTTAAAACGACATCATCCGACTTTGAATGTTTCTTAGACGAGGAAGCAAGCAGTCTTTTTAGACAAAAACAAAGTATAACAGCTCTCTTTCTCCTTCATTCTCCGCTGCTCCTCTCACTAGCCGTACGATGCATTCATCGGAAACATCTGCAAAACACAAATCCGACCACAACACAGATAATCCAATTCTTTACAATATGCTGTTGAACATTCAAAGATTTTAATGCCTAAAAGTGCAAATAATTTCATAAAGACTTTAAAGTTACTGTATTTCATTGTAAAAAGATTTTTAATACAGTTAGCAATAATTGTAACTGTTATTGTATGTATTTTATGTATTATATATTACAAAAAGTGTATATATGTACTGTAATGACAACTTGAATACTTAGATGTGTCATAGTCATAGGCTGTTGCTGCTGAGTGTTAAAATATTTCAATGTCTTAATTATTTACAAAATTTAGAGATCTTTATTGTTAGTGTATTTTTTATTGTGGTGTAATTACTTAGAATGTCACCAGAATGGTTCGCTTTCACTTTTTTTTTCTAAAAAAAAAAAAAATGGTACCATTTACTTGTCATCTTTTCAAAATAAACATATTTAAAAAAAAATACTGAAAATGTACCGAACCAAAGTTTCCAAGAAACCGAACCTAACCGAAATGTCATTTAGTGTACCGTTACACCCCTAATATATAAATAAATATATATATATATACATATATATATGTGTGTACATATATATATATGTATATAAATGTATATGTGTATATGTATATATGTATATGTATATATATATGTATATATACACCCGAACTAACACGTCGGTATTTTAGCTGCTTCTTCTTTGTTAGTTTGTATGCTTCTTCTTCGTTGGTTTAGCAGCTTCTTCATTGGTTTCAATCCTTCTTTGTGTTTGGAGGCCCTGCGTACTGCCTACAACATGCACAATGCCACGGACGGGGTATGCTTCCTGACTTTTTTTTCCATCTAATATTTTATCGAAGGCATTTTCTATTGGTATCGGTCACATGCCTATTGTGATACACAGTGATATTGATATCGCCTAGCCCTATGTAAATGTCTGTTTTGTCTGATGGGAGTAGTTTGCAAGATGAACAGAATGAATTCTAATTGACACAATGAATTCTTATTATCGTGTGTGTGTGCGAGGGTGTGTGTGTGTTTGTGTGTATACACCATATGTGTCCACTGATTTGTTGTATGGCAGTGTGTGCAACTGCATGACAATGAGCTAGGGCAGGTCAAAGGGGGGCAGCTTCTCCTCACTAGTCATACACCAGTTTCCCATGGAAGGGACATCACAACACATTTCACGCTGCTGCGTTACATGTGTGCAAGTTGGGGGGTGTCATGCTGAGACATACGTATGCACACACACACCCACACACACACACAAACTCTGTAATACAGCTAAGGTCATACTTCTATGTGTAAGGTCCAGAGGTCAAAGTGAATAGTGGGTAAATTAATTGCATAGATGCACACTTACTTAAAATCAAAAGCAACAGCAGGTAATGTTGAGAGCACTAAATTAAACAAACTGAAATATAAAAAAGATACTCTGGTAGGTCAACACACATGTTTTTTTGCAGATATGGGTACGCACCAATGTTGGTGAATCATTGTGAAGTGTTTGCAGCTGTAGTGTAGTGATATGCAGAGAACAATACCCAATGCTGTGTTCATGTATGCATTTCAAAAAAAAATCTATGTGTGTGTGTGTGTGTGTGTATATATATATATATATATATATATATATATATATATATATTGCTGCAATAACAGCTAAAGTTGAGATCTTTCCTCTTACTGAATACTTTGACAAAATCCAAAGTATAGATAATGGATGGATGGATGTATTGTAGAGTTCAACTTGTTTCTTAGTCGATCTTCAACAAGAGGAATGTTACTGCGTCTGTCAAGATTTCTGCAACTCGTCGTAGTTCTGGGCTCCTCAGAGCTGCAGATACGGCACCCCGCTGCTCTAGATCGCGAGCCATCATGTCCAAAGAGTTGTTCTAGCGCGTGATTACGTCCATAATTAGTTTGTGCGCGGGCAGATCGAGCTGTCTTTATTTAGACGTCAAAAGTACTGCTGCTGTTGAGCATCGGTGAAAAAAGAAACTATACGCTTGACACGTCTAAACAAACATGATACGCGGCCAACTTTGGACCAGCTGCACTAGCGTTGCGTTCATCGCCTGCACGATAAGCACTTGGCTCAAAGCCAGCCTCACGTATCGCCACATCCATGTTGCAAGCGTTGTCGGTCACAACAGAAACTCCGTGATTTGGCCTGCGTATGTAAATATATATAAAATTAATAGGGCGGTTAGTCAGTAATCTGTATTTTTTTTCCTGGTACCTCTATATAAGAAAATAGCTGTTAGCTATAGCTATAGCTGGTTGTATCATGCTATTTTAGTATTCTACATAATAGTACAGCATTTTGCAATTCCAGTTTTAAATGCAATAAAATGTGCATTTGTGGTGCTGTATTCATAACTCTATAAATTATTATTTTTTTACTTTATTGAACTATTATAACATTTAATTCTTGTTTACTACCCTATTGGACTTGGGACTGATGGCCCTGATGAAGAATCACTTGCATTTTGCTATAAGATGGAAATGACTGGCCATAGGATACACTATAGGCTACGTTGTGAATGTCCTTGTTGGTTATAATGACTAGATCTTCTTTTGGAGTTTTTACTATTAAAATATGAATATAATAATCAGTTTGCCACATACTGCAAGCAATTTGCCAGATGAGAAGCCCACAATGTGTGATCATCAGCTTTGTCAAACCCTGTATCACACGCTATCAAACAACAGTTTTCAGTGTGCTCAATAGGTGTTGGGTGCAGCAGTGCAAAGCAGCAGCAGGGTAATTTTAGCTGAGGTCAGTGCTGCCCTAGAGTGATTCTGTCTCTCTCTGTGTATTGGTGCTCTCTTGCTCATTTAAGGCCCAATTTGTAGCTTTTGCCCCTATCATTGCATCTATTACACAACTCTGTCCTGCCTTTGTTTTGTTGGATATGCAGTCCCGCACCTATGAACTAGGTGTGTGTCTGTGTGTGTTAAAAAATGTTCGAATCAGGGCTGCACAGTATATCCCCCCCCAAAAAATCGGAACGTTGTTGTGCTAACGCCTTTTGTTTTAACAGCCTGAAGCTAGTTGTTGCTATTAGCTGTATCGTTATTCTAATGTTAGCCGGGTAGGGCAGGTGGCGTGGGGAAATAAAGATCCATGCTTGCCTGATTCACAGGTTGAAGTGGACAAGAGTAGTAATGTGCATTTGCATTTTGGTGGCGATCGGTCGCCGTTTTAGACAACAGAACTGACAAAGCAAGCAATTTTACTGCGCTTGCCTCCCTCCTGTGACGTAGACCGCTGAGACCGCAAAGTCTAACTTCAAAATGAAGCTTACCAAATAGTACATTGAGTCATTGATGCCAATGCCTTAGTGGACTTTTACTTTGAAATTGGCCCGCCTGGTGGCGTAACGGCTAACATGACTTCCATTTTCGATGTTACGGCAGTTTTAACGCTTGCCACCAACACTAATGCAATGCCGTCCCGAAATCATTTTCAGTCTCTAATTTAGGATGTGAACAAACCGCAGGTTAATTACGCTGTCATTGTATAATATGGTACAAGTCTCCGGCGTTAGTGGCTGGCAGCAGTTATCATTAGCTGGTACTTCAACAGCTGTTCCGGATGGGAACTACAGTACATTCCTTCTTGTGAGGAGTACGTATCGATTGAATTGTTTTTTTTCTGTGTGTAAAAATGTTGCTGCACTCACGCTTTCGCCTGTCACAGTTGTGTTCTTTGGATTACCTTAAATGTTTAGGCTGCTTTATACTGTGCAATTTTTGATTTTGGAAACTGGTGCATTTGAGGTAAAAATATGTCATTGTAGCTCAAAAACAGTGGGTGAACATCTCACAGTGAGACAGGAACAAAGATGAAGAAGTAATGTTCATGCGACCAACGATGGGCTGTGACAGATATCAAGATAGATGATAAATCATCTTGCCTGTGTCAGTCTTTTGCTGATGCCGCGGTCGTTCGCAGCAAACCAAGCAATAGGAACCTCTGGTTGGTCCACACATCCACAACTGTCATTAGTGCCAGACAAAAAGCTGGAGAAGCAGGGACAGAATATTTCTATGTGGGACTCAAATAGAGATGTACTGTGGCCATGTACGCTAGTTAAAGCGAATGCTAACTGCATATGTAAACTTGAGTTATGATTGCTATTCTCCTCTAGCTCTGTTCGTAACACTAGAATCTAGTAAGTTTGCCTCCTTTCTTTAGAGACAAAAAGTGAGCACTTTTCTAGTCCTGCTTTTGTTCCATCTAATCTCAGCAAGTGCTTATCTTAATGACAATATGAGGGGGGCGTACACTGGTTTATTAGACTATCATAGCCGCGACACAATGTACGTTCAATCAATTAATGACCCACCCATGTCACATATGTGTGCCTTAAATGAAAGGAGATCACAACTTAAAACATTTAAGAGGTGGCTTTATATGTTTGGGACATGCTTTTGTCAATTTACTGCCGGGCCTGTGGCAAGTACACATTTTGTTACCATGACAACTAGTGGCAGAGCCAGGGGTTACACTTAGCGCCCCTTATCTAAACAAGCGACTGTGATCAGCAACGTACAATCGAGCCCCTACAAAGACAGCAAGGTTTCTATTTTTCCTCGTGCAGCTAGCACCAATGTCGCCAAATTACACTCGTCAATTACTGTGCAGACTTGTGTATGTGGCAGCACAGATTTCTTTGGTTGTTTAATTTCACACTTGATGGGTGAGCAGGAACTCCAGAGACCAAACTGTGTGTATACAAGCAATGAAGTCAATTTTTCACAATCTGTCCCTTTAAACCCAGAAGACTTTTAAAATGTGAATTCTGTAGAACAGGCTTACTTTAGTTAAACAGATCATATGTGCATGGGTGGTGTGAGATGCTGTTGCCCCCCACCAGCTCATCTGTCTGGCACAGTATCACGGCATTAATCTGCAGCTCAGATTACCCAAATATACTCATGCGCATGTTTTATTATTTACATTTGTTCTAATCTTATTTTTGAGCGTGCTCTGCTCCGTCCGGCAAAGGCAGCTGAGGAGCGACTTGTCAAATCAGCTAAGAATGCTGTTGAAAAAAATCATGACTGTTAATACCTGTGTGCTGAGTTGATGCCACGATAGTCATGTATGTTCTGCTTGCCAAAAATGTTTTTTGATTTTTATTTTTGTTTTTAAGTATTGCCTGATTTGCTCTTTGTTTTTATAAAACATCAGATCTGTTTATTCATACATCCTTCCATCCATTATCCAAACCGCAGTTAGATTTAATTTCTCTTCATTTCATTCTTCTCAAATAAAACTATTCATAAACGCCATGATCCGAAAAAGAAAATGTGATTTAAGCAGAAGCTAGTCTTTAGTGAGCATGCACGTTTTGCCTAGGGTTAGCGTTTTTGTTTGTTTTCAGATTTATGCTACTAGACTGTCAAGCAGAGAACCTGCTGACAAGCAGATGGAGAGAAGCTTTTAAGGGTTTTGAAAGAAACTGAGGACGCTTGTACATTAATCCGATATCTCCCCATCTATGGACAGAACAAATCAATTTGAGCAAATACACGTCGATATATTATGAGCTTCTGGGCTCATATTATCAGGCCTTCGATAACGACCAATCACGGCTGTTTTCTGAAGCTGAGCTATGAGGGCGTGTGACGTTATTTTCAGTCGACAGAAGTGACAAAATGGCCGCCCCCTGAGATGGCTAAAAACGGGTGGATTTTGTTGCTAAACTCATATTCCACAAACACAATATTAATCAGAATGAAAAAATATGTTTGGGATGGCGCTTTAAGTTAAAACTTAGTAAGCACATGCCTCAGTTGTTTTTAATATATAATTTTATAATATTTAAGCAGATATATATATGTTTTTGTTTTGTTTTTACTGTATATACATGTGGGAAAACCCAAAACTGATTAGTTGGTTGATTTCATGGTCCTCTCTCTTCAACCTAAGATGTTTTCAGTGGTTTTCACCAGCAACAAGTTCCTTTTTGTGCACTCTG
The DNA here is from genome assembly GCF_054856515.1 of Filicampus tigris. Lineage (NCBI taxonomy): Eukaryota > Metazoa > Chordata > Actinopteri > Syngnathiformes > Syngnathidae > Filicampus > Filicampus tigris. Next base: position 4,949,464 of record NC_141228.1, on the reverse strand, counting down.
ATTAGCTTTGCCCTTCGCCCTCATGCACTTTGTGTCATTGGACGCATAGCTTGAATGTTTGGAAGCAGACTGACACCTCAATGGGAGGCCCTTTTTTTTGTGTGTGGGGGTGTGTGCGTGCATGTGCGTGTGTGATGTGTAATCCTGAGTTGAGAAACGCAAGAAAACATCTGTTTTTTGTTTTTTTTTCAAATTACAAGTACACTACCTTTTTTATTTTAAGATGTGACAACAGCTCTGCAACCTTACTCCTCGTTTATGATTATTTTGAGAAGACAAGAACTGTGCCTATCAATGCTGCCATTGAAGCCTTGCTTCAGGTCTTTTTATTTTGTTGTTGAAGTCTGCATACCTGAAAAACATCAAGATATGACTATTTGGTGTTCTTAATTACATTTCAACCACAAAATATTTGCGGACAACTTCAACGGCTGCTAAATGAAATCCCTCTGGGATGTTAGGCAAGTAATTAAGTTCACCTTCGTCTTATTGAGGTTCTTGTTCGCTCCATCGTTTTTTACTGCTTTTGCTGCTTTCCCTCCACATTCTCCTGGCTTGACTGAAGCAGCATCAAGGCATCTAGTTCGCTACTTTTTGTTCCATAGAAAGCAGTATTTTTTTTTTTTGGGGGGGGGGGTGATTATTTCAGCCTTTTTTTCCAACTGCTACAGTGAATGGATGGATGTGCCTCATTCCTAGAGATGGGGGTATTTAGTTGTCCGTGCTAGTACTAATCTTTTGAACCGAGCAATATTTGGATATGCTTCATAGCTATAGATGCTCAATGTCAATCTTTCAAGAACCTCATGATTCAGCTTCAAGTCTGCACTTTACCTCGACAGATACTGTATGTTTGGAATAGCAATTGAATGGCCTAGTTTCTGTTAATCCTGAGATGCTGGTAGTTGTGTTGACTGAACTGAGTGTGTCACTCTGGATTTCATCCAATTATGAAAAAAGGTATCAGATCGAGTACAGGGATATCTTTGACTGTAATCTTCATTGTAGAATTCTGGATATTTATACTAAAGACAGAAATCGTAATTAACTCCCAAGTGTTGCAGTAAACTGGGTATTGAAATACTGGAGCGGGCCTTATATTCAGGATGACATTTCTTCTATTTGACTCTGTAAGCATGACCCCACTCATCTTCTAGTGTACCAGCATGATGGGCTAGGTCAGGAGTGGGCAATTCCGGTCCTCGAGGGCCGGTATCCTGCATGTTTTCCATGTCTCCCTGCTGCAACATACCCGATTCAAATGATTATATAATTGCAAGGTTTGCAGAAGCTGGATAACGATCCTGATCATCTGGGCTAGGTTCACACCGCAGGCAAATGCGTTTTTTTATTTTTTTATTATTATGACCGTGGGAATGGCTCAATTCTGATTTTTTTCAAATGCGACCTGGACCATTTTCATGTGTGGTCCTAGATCGGATATGTATTGGATGTTTTGCAACACGACCACAATCTAAACTGCCAGGTCGCATATATCCGATGTTGACGTCATCCGGAGCCCAAATTGCACACCGCCTGGGCGGAAGGAGAGTGTTGGGAGCCAAAGTTGTTTTAGAGTAACACTATTGACTTTTTATTTGAATTTAATTTAATCACACTTGAAACATGAAGCATAAAGTGGGCATTTATGGTGATAGTAGTAGGCTAATTCAGCCACGGTTCAGATCGGTTCATGTTTTACGTTCGGTTATGACGTGATGTCACCTTTAGTAATGTGTTGATGTTTTCGTAAGTTACTGTATTATACTGTACTTTCATTTTTATGCATGTTCTGATTAAATTGTTTAAAAAAAATAAAAATATCACTCCCGGAAGTCAATGCTAATTTTCGAATTTTCTATTAGCCTGTCAATGGGATTTTACATTAACATTAGCACTAGAGTTGTTGCTAAAACGAAGTTTGTCTTCTATGTTTAAATACAATGTTTATAATAATTTTTCTTGTGTGCTTAGTTTTACAGTAAATGATAACTGGGGTGTCATTAAACAACTCAAAGCAGCCACGAGGATGAGAAAATAACATTCGTCACATGCTTGCTGCTTAAGCAACACGATGCATTCAGGGTGCTTTCACGCATCCAGGGTGCTTCCTTCTGTTCAGTCTGTATATGTTACTTTTGGGTCAAATGCTTCAGAATGGCAATGTTCGCTATCACAGTTACGCAGATGACACAGCGCTATATTTATCAATGTCCCCAAATGATATCAGTTCAGTTAACGTATTGTGTCATTGTCAACAGCAAATCAACAACCGGATGAACCAAAGTTTCCTTCAGCTAAACGAAAACAAAACAGAGGAAATTGTTTTTCTGTTCCAACACCCTTTATTGGTTTTCAACCAAGACATACCAAAGTAGACACCACCAACTCGATTACAATACAATTGTATGTCATATACCCTGACCTCCCTCAACCCATCCACCTCCAAGCCCAAATTAGACATTGCAGCGAACCAGTCGCCGGGCACAAACATCAACACACCCAAGAGCACACATACACACACAAAGGGGAGAAAAACAAAACAAAAAAAAAATGTCAAAACCTACACCTGCTCTGCCTCAGGAAGCAGTGTGATAGTATCATACAGTAACACAAATGGTTGCTGTGCCCTGCGACTGGCTGGCGACCAGTTCGGGGTGTAGTCTGCCTTCGCCCATTGACGGCTGGGATAGGCTCCAGCAACTCCCCGCGACCCTGTATAGGATAAGTGGTTTGGAAGATGACATGACAAATGGTTGCCAATTCTTTTTACATTTATTGATGGAGCCTTTCAGTGAGAATCTGAGTTTTTCCAAAGCTAAAAAGCACCTCCTTTTGACACAAATTGTGGAATGGGGGGCGTGGAAGCTTAGTAAAATGAGCCTACGAGCCAACATAGTAGCAAAAGCCAAGGCCTGCTTTAGTAGACCAGTTAGGTTTGCGTCAGGAGGCACACCAAAGATGGCAAAAAGTGAGTTAAGGAGTAACGGTCTGGCCATATGCTTGGCTGAGTGTGTCAAAAATCTCCCTGCAAAACATGTTCAGTTCAGGGCAACCCAAAACATGTGAACATGATTTACCGGTGACTGCTCACATCTATTGCAAGCATCTTTAACTGTTGGATACATTTGAGATAATCTTGCATTGGTAATCTTGCATTGCTCTAATGTATTTTATAAAATATTTTACCCTGGATCAAGGCACGACGGGCACAAATTGAGGATGAATGGACCAATTTCAAAACTAGATCCCACTGTTGCTCAGATAATGCATCTGTAGCTCATCGTCCCAACTCCTTTTAATAGCACAAATCTACTTCAAAAGTATGACGTTGAGTATTTTATATAAAACCGAAATACATCTACTCTGTTGAGGTTTGATTCCAAGTAAAGTATCCAAAGAAGTTTCAGGACTGTTGGGTCTGTTGGAAAAGTGAGAAAACTGTTTTTGGCAAAATTCCTAGAATTGAAAATAACGAAAAAAAACAACTAGAATTTAGATGAAAGGTCAGCAAACGATGGAAATTGTTTTTCAACAATAAAGGACAGAGGATTGCTGTTAGAAAACACCTGGAGTCACTGTCTTAAGAAACCAAAGACCAAGTCAGAAATCTTGGAGTGCTGATAAACTCAGACCTGACTTTCAGCAATCATATACAATCAATCACTAAAACAGCCTTTTACCATCTGAAAAACATATCCAGACTGAAGGGTTGCATGCTCCAAGCAGTTCAGGAGAAACAGATCAATGCTTTCATTTCCAGTTGACTTGAATATTGTAACGTTCTGACTAGCCTGAAAAGAACTTGAAGCAGCTGTAGTCCTACATAATCCTTACTACATAGTCCTTACTCCAGTCCTACATAATCTACACTGGCCCAGTTAGCTGTAGAATAGATTTGTAAATTCTACCACTGGTCTATAAATCACTGATAGGTCTGGGTCCTGAATACATTAAAGAAATGCTTAGTGAATCTAGACCCTATAGGGCTCTGAGATCTGCATTTAGCTGTTATGCTGCACACAAATGGAATAAGATGCCAACAGAAGTCAGCGCTGAGTGTAAATGCTGTTAAATCCAGGTTAAAAACTTTGACCCCATCACACCTCCCCCCACCCAAAACATTTGTTTAAGGACCTATAAACAATTTTAAATATTTTCTGTTAAAGTTATTTTTACTCGTTAATGTATTTAAAGTTTTCTATTTATGTGTTTAAATGTGTCAATGTACGTTCTGGTAATTTTTGGAAGCGACTTTTGTTTTCTCTGCTTTTCTTTTAATGCCATTAACTCTTGTGTTTGTAAATGATTGTAGGTGTTGTGTCTGCTGGTGTGAATTGAGTTGCCTTTTGTATGAAATGTACTATATAAATAAAACACCCTTGCCCTCCCTTTTGCAAGACAGGAACTTGCAAAAACACACTCCAACGTTCGGCTCATTGAGAATTTTTTGGTCAATTCTAATGTTTTTGTGTTCATGAGAAGTCAAAATCACAATTACATTTCAATTAATTGCCCAGTCTTTTCTTGAAACAACCAGAATAATGAGTCCGGCTTCTTATAGCTTTATATCGGAAGGGCCAGTGAGGGGGTGCAGTCCCGTCTGCCATGGCCCATCTGCCATCTTTTATGCCTTGTTGCCCATTCATTTCCACATTGCGATGCACGCAGTTTGACTCCCCATATTAGCTGAAAAATACAACTGTCTTTAAGAAATAATAACCAAAAAGATTGGCGCTGCAACACTCCTGTTTTGTACTATTGAGAATTATTTTTCAGTTAATACATAGCAGCAAAAGATAATAACTTAAATGCCGTAGAGAGAGGGTTGCAAAACCAATTCCTGCTTGAGCCAGACATACAGAGAGAAAACTGTTATATTAAATTAGAGTACATGTGAAAAGCAGAGCTAAAACATTCCAACACACACTCCACTTTGCATCGACACGACCCAGTGACCCAGTTGTGACTGAAGGTGCAAGCGTAATTGGCCCTTGGTGTTGCTTCTGTGATCCATTTGTCCATCTACTAACTAGTTTCATTACATGCCTTAATGATCTAGAAAAGTAGTATTTTGTACCAGATTGCAATGTGGCCTTTCTCTTCCATAGATGCCTTCATTAGACAGTTTAATACAATGCAGGAATAATCAGTTATCTAACCTAGCTATTTTCATTTGACATTGTCTAAAAAAACAAGACAAAAAACAAAACAAAAATGTAGACCAAACTATGGCCTGTAGGCCATTATTTGAAGGACTGTCACTCCCGAAGTGGATGCTAGTTTCCCGTTAGTATTGAATGGTATCCTCTATTGACTTAAACATTAACACTAGCGATGTTTTAAAAATGAAACATGTTTGGTAATTAAATGCAAAATGTGTGTAATTTTTTATTCTTTTTTAATTTATATTAATTAAAAAAATTCTTGTGTGTTTAGTACGACAGAAAACTCTAAGTGGGGTGCCATTAAACAGCATAAGGGACTCTTATGTACGGCAGAATCACATATGGTGCGCAAGCAACATGCCTCGTTCCGGGTACTTTTATAATGTCATGAACTTGTAAATGCACCACGCCGTTCTGCACATTAATCATATAATGCTTTAAAGATATAGAGAGAAGCCAAACTCGAAATCATGATTCAAATTTCAATTAACCGTTGAGCCATATTGGATACTTCATTAAATTAGAGGCAATGGCATCACAGGTAATTGAAGCGTTAGATGGATCATGCCGAGCCGACCATTTGGGCAGCTTCATTTGAAATAAAAGTATGCAGTGGATTTATAAACTCAATGCACCCCTGTTCGAATGCCATTTTTTTAACATGAAAAAATATGAGATCAAGATAAATTTAAATTTGTTTTTACCATTAATGGGACATATGATCAACTAAAATGGGAAAGAAAACATCTATTTTTGACAGGTGAAGTAAAAATAAACAACTGAGATAGCGTAGGGATGTGGCCGTGTTTACAGATGGCCAATCACATTCAAATTAAATGGGAGTCCACACGCACCTGCCACAATTTAAAGTGCCTCTGTTTAACCTCAAATAGATTTTAAGCTATTCTAGTGTGATTTTTTTTTTTTTTTCCCCAGACATTTTTCATGTCTTTATAGCCCAGCCATAGTCTGCAGAGTGCTTCCATAGCATCAGCAGTATCTCATTGTTCATAGGTATCAGTCAGGAGATAAAAAATACAAGATAGACATTAAATAAACCATGAAACATATTGAAGATGATCATCACCAAGTGCACAATACACAATAGTGACAACATTCATTTTATGTTCCTCAAAGATTGAGGAAAAGATGGGACAAAACTGGATCAGGGAGGTGACCAAAAGGCTGACAGCAATTTTGAAGAAGCACTGGCTGTCTAGTACATGACTTAATCCAGTCTTCTTCATACTTAATAATTGGGCTATAGGGTTGGACAACAAGACCTTATTTTACAAAGAAAATCAACCAAGCCTGGCTACATTTATTAAAAACAGACTTGAAATCCCCTTGAATGCACGTGAAAATGTGTTATGGTCCAATGAAACCTAGGCTAAACTTTTTGCCCATAATTCCAAAGCTATATATGACGCAACCACAATGCTGCTTTTCACCAAAAGACAACATTCATAGCGGTGGCAGCATCTTGCTTTGAGGTCATTTCCTTCAGCTGGAACTGGGGCCTGAAGTCAAGGTGATGGGAATACAATACAATACAATACAATTTATATAGTGCATTTCACAACAGCCGAAAACTGTCAGTCTCAGGTCGGATCAAAAGCCAAAGAATAGAAATGTATTTTCAAATGGGTTTTAAAAATTAACAGAGGGGGCTTGCCTAACGTTCATCCATCCATCCATTATCTATACCGCTTGTCCTCACAAGGGTCGCGGGCATGCTGGAGCCTATCCCAGCTGTCTTCGAGCAGTAGGCGGGGGACACCCTGAATTGGTTGCCAGCCAATCGCAGGGCACACAGAGACAAACAAACATCCGCACTCACAATCACACCTAGGGGCAATTTAGAGTGTCCAATCAACTTACCATGCATGTTTTTGGAATGTGGGAGGAAACCGGAGTTCCCGGAGAAAACCCACGCATGCACGGGGAGAACATGCAAACGCCACACAGGGAGGCCGGAGCCGGGATCCAACCCACGACCTCTGAACTGTGAGGCGGACGTGCTAACCAGTCAATCACCGTGCCGCCCGCCTAACATTCAATGGAAGGTCATTCCAACGGGAATGAACAGTCCTGAAAAGAAGACTTTTCATATCCACTGTAGACTTTGTTGTTATAAATTTCATTTGAAATATTGTTAGTGAGCGCCTTCTTTCATCTTCTTACCCCCCCCACCAAAAAAAAATCCAAAACCACAGCCCACTTTTAGAAGGATGCCAAGTAAAAAAAAATATCAGAAGGATTAATGCCTGAAGATGTAACAAAACATTTGGGGTGTGTATGCACTAATGATTGCATTATATCAGTATCAAGTCTCCAGAGGGTCTTTCGGGATGTGTTCAACATTCCCCTCTGCTAATGAATTTAAATAACACATTTATACTTCACTTGGTGAATTACACCAAAATGCATTGTGGTTGTGTATGTTGTTTAATTATTTGTGTTGCGGGGCTGTTAGATTTTAATCAGATTAGTGCTTACTTACGACACAGATGGTCACAGCAGTAGAGAATGGCCTTGGGAGGGAGGACTTCATCTTTAATTGCATATGTACTCTCTCTTGTTTCATTGAAGCCCGGAAAAAAAAAGCCATTTATAATTTCAGATCGGCTGAAAACCTAAATGTCTGGTAATCCATCCATCCCTTGCCAGACTTTGCATCCATGTATCAGCTCTCGATTAGATATTTTTGTTTGTTTTTCAACAAACAACCATTCGCAAACACATAAACGGACAATTTAAAGTGTTCAATTAACCAAACATGCATGCATGGATGTTCACCACCATCATCGTTGAATTCCTCTCCTCCAAGCTCCTCCAGCTCAGCATCTCCGTCTGCCACTGGATCTATTCTACAGCTTCCTGATGGGCAGGACACAGCAGGTGAGGCTGGAGGAGACATCATCATCCACACGCATCATCAGCACCGGGGCCCCCCAAGGATGCGTCCTCTCTCCTCTGCTTTTCTCCCTCTACACAAACGACTGCACTTCAACGCAGCCAGCTGTCAAACTCCTGAAGCTTGCGGACGACGCCACACCACATTGGTCTCATAAATGACGGCGACGAGTCTGCATATTGACAGGAAGTGCAGCAACTGAGCTGCGGCGCAGCCAACGCAACCTGGAGCTCAAGATCGTAGGGATGAGTGTGGACACAGCTGCCCCTCATACTGTCCAGCGTCCCTATGTCAACCGTTGAGACCTATGGACAGCTATACGCCATCTTACTCATTGTTGACAATACAGAATACGATTTTCTATTAGCGCAGTTTTGCGGTATTAACAGTGATAAAATACCATTTCTATGGCAGTGTGTGCGTGTGCATGTATGGGAGAGATGGTGCCCTACGGTTGCTTTCACTGTGATGAGCAGCCTCTAGATTGGATTTTGGTTAATTAATTTGTAGTAATTTGTAATTAATTGTGGCTACAATATGCTTCAGAGTTGTCCTGTGTAAAGCATTACAGAGAGAGAGACTAAATAGCGTAACAGAGATGGTCATTAGACGTAAAGGACTGTTAAACCAGTGACCCTTGAGTTGGAAATGGACGAGCAGGATCATTCCTTGCTCCCCCCTACAGACCACAATTTTCCAATGAACTGAAACAGTCATTGATGAGGCACGCACGCATGCACACATACTCAAAGTGTAAAGCCCATTTTTTTCCTTCTATTATAGTTGTTTAAAAATAAAATATGAACTTTTATATCATCATACCGACCAAAATCATCGCAGTTGTGACATTGTTAAACGGTATTAAACAAAACAAAAATTCACAGATGCATGCCCTTCATGGAAAAAAAAAACATTTCCCCCCGAATTGCATTCACACATCATGTGAGAAATCATTTACATGATTAGTTTCTTCACATACATGAATATCATTAATATTATAATAATTACATACAATAAATCCATTAATAAAGGCGGCATCTCACTGAGTGGTGAAGGCTTGCATGCGTTTGCAAACGTAGCAATGTTGTTTTTGTCAGGGTTCGTTAAAGGCTTTCACAAACAGTTTTAATTGTCACAAACTGGTTATTCTTGTCACAAAGACATTTTGAGCGAGTTAAAATTTTTAACTTTGAACTAAAAATGAGCATCTATATTACATTATCTGTCAAGTTTTACATGATCAATTTCGAGGAAACAAAGACCCACCTGAAAATGTAATAAATCCCCAACAATGAAATAAGGTATTACATTTTTGTGTAAATGTTATTACAAACTTAATCAGGATGTTTTTTTCAATGGTAAAAACCGTGTTGCGCAAGCTTTTATAAGTCAAACTTGAAAATCAAAACATGAAAATATCTCAAACACCTGATGTGCTAGAAAAAGTATAAAGACATTTTTGAAATCAGCATCAAAAATATGTTTAGGGACAAATAACATGTTCTGATTAAAATTTGTTGTTGACCATTGTAATTAATGAATCAATCAACTTTGTTTCCCCAACACACACGCGTGCACAACCCCTCTACTGTACAGCTCCACTGTGAGCCAGGATTCTTCTTGGTTTGAAACAATGCTTAAACCTTTCCCACAAAGACATCATAGAAACATCACTATAAGGTGGCAACCTTGTTTGAATCTTCCCAGCTAGTAGTACATTTTTCAAATGTGTATGCATTTTTCATTCCATAAAAGCCATGTGTCAGTCATCTGTTTTTTTCTGCAATAGACCTTAGCATTATAGCTTGCTCATTTACACAGCATAGATATGACTCTGATACGCCCTCTGTTTTAACTTTTTCCTATTGTGCGCTTTTGAAGGAAGTAACGGCAGTCCAAAATTCACGGAGCTATTCAATAGGGATGGCAATTGTTTTTTCTGCAAATTGTGAATGAGCATCAATGGCTGTTTGGTGCAATCTCAGACATGATGTAGCTGTTTTTCTTTTAAAACACGGTTATGTGACTTGTTAGCACATGTGCATGTACAGTATGCTCTTATCATAGTTGGGAAGGATGACCCTGCTGTTGCCCTTTCAGCCGTCACAATAGCTAAACTTTGTACATACTCAGATAGGATAGGATGACCTGTCAAGTGTGCACAGATCCATTGAGACACTGATTTTATTCTGCGCAGTATGTTGGGAAACAGCTCTTTCGTCTCTTTTGTCTCTGGTGAGATGTTCATATTGACAAACTGTCTACATTTTTCCAGACTGCACAGTGCACTCTGTAATCAACTTCCACCACGAGGGAGGGATATTTTGTGATTTTGACAACATGGGTCTTTGCTGTGACAGGTATATTAACTGAAGTCCTGCCGTTTGTAAATCAAAGCAAAACACTATTGAGCAGGTAACAATGGTGGTAATTATTTTGGGCATGCAGGGTTCAGTGGATGTGGAACCGTATGAAACGGAAATCATTAACATTCAGGAAATGAATTAACCAAAGTAATTCATTGTAATGAATATATGAGTGGTAATAAATTGGTAATGAGGAAATTTGTGTTTGTCAAACACAGTTCTTGTAGTAACATTTGAATCAATATTTACTGCATGTTGCTGATGCTTTGCATGTGATGTCCATTTCCTCAAATATCCTTGCTAACAGACTATACTGTTACTGTGGTTTATTGCCTCTTCCCACAAGAAAGTTTTAGTGACACCAAAACCCTTTTGTATAAAACCCATTCCAAAATGCTATGTACGTCACGTATCTCTCCTTTCATTCGGTGACACACTAAAGAAGCACACATGTAAGTGAAAGAAATGCCTTTTATTTTACCCCTGCGCAGTGGCAGTGGAGCAGGAAAATTCTGTCACACATAAACAGGGGATGGCATTGCTGTAAAGGGATGAAACCCACTGTTTGTCTGCATGGTGCTGCATTTGGGCTCTCAGCATGGGTGTACCTGCTGCTTTGGAAAATGCCAGATTCAAGAGGCAGATGAACCCTGTTTCCATGGACTCACCCTTGTGTGTGCGCGCGTGTGTGTGTGTGTGTGTGTGTGTCACTCAGTCCAGGCTGGTCCGAAAGTGAATAGGAGAGGAGGCCAGCCACAGATCAATTTCCTTTTTACTTGTCAAGTACAGCCTTGAAATGCATGGCCTCCTGTGACCCAGATTCATCCCTTCATTCTCCTTCTTCCTCATTGGCACAGTGGCATAACTTCAGAAGACTGGAGAGCCACTGAGGGAAAGATGAAAGTGAGAGAGCGAGAGAGGGAGAACAGAAGGAATGAACGAGAGAAGGGCAACAAGAGAGTGTGTTGGATCATAGCTGATGGAAAAAAGGGAGGAATCAGCATATAATTGAGGTATGGGGTTGTTGTAAGGACAATGTGAGGGTTGCACCTGCAATACGGAGAGTTTTAGATTGACGCATTGCATGCATGCTACAAATGCATCAGAAAAGTTTTGCATATACGTGGGAAATTGACTGGACATTGACGTTTCCTGTCAGTTAATCAGATGTCTCAGTGTTGTAAATTGTATAATCGCAAATTACTGTCTGTCACATCCACCACCCAATTATTTTGGATGATTTTCAATCCAATTTTTTGACAGTGCTTCTTTCCTAGAAATGGTTCATCCCTATTAGTTATTTCTTTGATGTTTGAAATAAATATATAAAGCACATTAGAAATACTCTTTCTTCCAGAAAGAGTTTCAACTCCCACCTCCGGCAGAACTTTGTCCACATCCCGGGGGAGGCAAGGGATATTGAGTCCGAAAGAACTATGCTCCGTGCCTCCATTGTTGAGGAGGCCGATCGGAGCTGTGTCCGTGAGGTGGTCGGTGCTTGTCGTGATACCGGTGGTAAGGGATGATGCTAAGCTGAAGAAAGAGTCCTTTCAGCTCTTTTTGGCCTGTGGGACTCCGGAGGCAGCTGGCAGATACCGGCTGGCCAAGCGTAATGCAGCTTTGGTGGTCGCTGAGGCTAAAACTCGGGCATGGGAGGAGTTCGGTGCGGCCATGGAAAATGACTTCCAGTGGGCTTCGAGGAGGGGGAAGCGGTGCACCATTAACACTGTGCATAGTGGAGATGGGGTGCTGCTGACCTCGACCTGGGACGTTGTTAGTCCGGGAGTATACGTAGAAGACCCCGTCAATTCCACCGACACGCCTTCCTCTTGGGCTAAACGATTTTATCGTTTTGAGACTGAAATCTCAGACAATGCGATTTCAAGATCATCAAAGCTGGGGTTTTCCCAAAGGGCTGTTATCCCCCACACTCATCAATCAGCGGCATGCTACTATGGACAGATCACACGAATCACCTTCTAAATGCCGCTGGCGTGTAAAGAAGAAAAAACATTGCATCCATGTCATGCTACCGCTGTCACCCATGCTCCTGAATGTTATTTCTTTCGCAGCGGCTTGGCAGTGCTAGCCGCTAAGTTACCTTGCTTACTCCGCAGCAGCACTGACTTTATTTATATCTTATGTAAGTCAGTGCGCAGCTGCAGCACGGAGCTGCGTGATGCTGATCCTTTCCTCCGTGGTGACAAATAAACTACCCTACTAAAAAGTAGAGCTTTCACCAAGGAGGAGAACAAGGAGTCACTAAGCATGCTCATTGCGGAGTTGGGAAAGACCCAAAATAAGTGCTTAGGTGTACAGTAGACTTTTCACAGATGTCAGGCTAGAACCACGTTCTGTCCAGGGAGCCAGCAGTTATGAACAAAAAATGTGTATTACAATTAATGTCTATCTAGACATAAAATAAGACGACGACTACATTAGCAATTTAGCACATGCTCAAATACCGGAAGACCCTAATGGGTGACGTCAGCCACGACAAAGAGATCGATGTCAAAAGTATAAATACTTATATTGTCAGCAGTGTTATTTTCTTATATTTGTACATTTATATTATATTTGTACATTTCATATATTTGTATATTTTGTACAAGAGAGTACTGAGTTCTACACAGTAGGGCTGTTCGATTTATCCTAACAAGAAAATCTTGATTATTTTCTCTCAAACCCGATTTTACAATTATGATTTCTTGATAAAATAAAAGATAATGAAAAATGAAGTATTTTGAATGTATTTTATTTAACCTTAATTTTTCTTTCTTTGAACTCAAAATGCCAATCAATTTAATTTAATACACACAGAACAATCCATTGGGATTAACAGCATTTTACATAGACAATAGATTTCATATCTGTTCTTAATTAAACCAATAATGAAAGAAGAAAGTGCATATACCATCTGAAACGAAATCATCAACATGAGAGAAGGTAGACACTCAATTCTGTAAACCAAACAGTCTGTCAGCAAGTCATTTTGCCAACCAGCTAGTGACTAGCCTTTCACCTTTCTCCCTGGTCTTACTTAAACATAAATCAATGATTAGTTTAAAACTATCACTCAATAATACAGTGCACTGTCAAGCTTAAGTACAGATGCATAGTCATGACCAGAGGTCCGTTGTAGAGGAGATAAAAAGCTCTACAGAAACTGCAGAGGAAACTATGGTGGCTTAGATACACCAAAAATAAAAAAAATCGAATGTGCCGATTTGAACGTTTTTAACATCGTTTTATCCAGAAAATTCGGTTTCGGTTCAAAATCACTTAATCGAGCAGCCCTACTACACAGTAATAGGTCTCAAAATTATTTTTATTTAATTGAGCTTTGCAAAGGGACTTTTTTTCATTTGTTAAATCTAGCAATATGTTTACAGGAAAATACAGATTTTGAATGAAAAGAAGCAGAGAGAAGAATGAATATGAAACTTTCTGACCCTTTTTAACAGAAAATATTTACCTTTTCACATTTAAATAACCCAATCAGAAATATTCCCATTATGATTTTTACACTTTTACACTCACCATTACTGTTAGGACAAACATATTAAATCATGATCCGAATTTCAGGCCATATTGGCTAGCCCTCAGTCTCTTTTTGAAGCAGTTAAGTGTCGAGCAAAAATATGGGAAACTATGTACATATAATCGTACATGTACAAAGAACATGTACATTTAATACAAACATTTTAAGTATTTTTTGGTTAAAAAATATTTGTGCATCTACTGTATTTACTATTTATATACTATGACACATAATTGCATATTTATACATGATGGCAAGTAGAAAGTAGGTCTTGCCTTACTTGAACCCTTTTAGTAAAAACCTTGAAAAAGGATGGCCTCCCTCACAAAAACTCTTACCTCTAGTATACTTGTATTATTAAAGTAATAGTTTTAATATATTTGATGGTATTATGTAATTTTATGTCATATTTGTAAATGTATGTTGTAAATGCACTGAAGCTTCATTTGAAGAAAATCGCAAATCGAATCGAAATCGCAATATCTGTCAGAAAAATCACAATACATTTTTTTCCTAAAATCGTTCAGCCCTACTTTCCACTGAGGAAGCAGAGCCTGGAGACTTGAGGTCGGCTCTTCTATCTCTGGGGATGAAGTAACCGACATGGTTAAAAAGTTCCTTGGTGGGAAAGCCTTTGGGGTGGATGAGATCTGCCTGGAGTTCCTAAAGGCTCTGGATGTTGTGGGGCTGTCATGGTTGACACGCCTCTACAACATTGCGTGGACATCGGGGGCAGTGCCTCTGGATTGGCAGACCGGAGTGGTAGTACCCCTTTTTAAGAAGGGAGACCGGAGGGTGTGTTCCAAATACAGAGGAATCACACTCCTCAACCTCCCTGCAGAGGTCTATTCAGGGGTGCTGGAGAGGAGATCCATCGGGAAGTCGAATCTCGGATTCAGGAGGAGCAGTGTGGTTTTTGTTCCGGCCGTGGAATAGTGGACATGCTCTACACCCTCGGCAGGGTCCTCGAAGGTGCGTGAGAGTTGGCCAACCAATCTACATGTGTTTTGTAGACTTAGGGAAAGCGTTCGACCACGCAACTCGGGGAGTACTGTGGGGTGTGCTTCAGCAGTACAGGGTGCTGAGTCCCCTAATATGGGGTGTTCGGTCCCTGTATCACTGATGTCAGAGTTTGGTCTGCAATGCTGACAGTAAATCGGGGTCGTTTTCAGTGAGGGTTAGGCTCCACCAAGGCTGCCCTTTCTCACTGATCTGTTCATAACTTTTATGGACAGAATGTCTAAGCACAGCCGAGGCGTTGAGGAGGTCTGGTTTGGTGGCCTCAGTGTTGCATCTCTGCTTTTTGCAGATGATGTGGTACTCTGGGCTTCCTCAAGCTGTGACCTCCACCTCTCACTGGAGCGGTTCGCACCCGAGTGTGAAGCGGTAGAGATGAAAATGAGCTCCTCCAAATCTGAGACTGTGGTCTTCAGTCAGAAAGGGTGGAGTGCCCCCACCAGATCGGGGATGAGATCCTGCCCCAAGTGGAGGAGTTCAAGTATCTTGGGATCTTGTTCACAAGTGAGGGTAGGATGCAGCGTGAGATCGACAGGCGGATTAGTGCAGCGTCTGCTGTGATGTGGACTCAGTATCGGTCTGTCGAGCTGAAGAAGGAGCTGAGCCGAAAGGCGAAGCTCTCACTTTACTGGTCGATCTACGTTCCTATCCTTCCCTATGGTCACAAGCTGTGGGTTGTGACCTAAAGAACGATGCCGAAATGAGTTTCCTCCGCAGAGTGTCTCTCCCTTAGAGATAGGGTGAGAAGCTCGGTCATCCGGGAGTGAGGATCGGGCTGCTGCTCTTTCATGTTGAGAGCAGCCAGATGAGGTGGCTCGGGCATCTGATTACGATGCCTTCTGGACGCCTCCCTGGTGAGGTGTTCCGGGCATGTCCCACCAGCAGGAGGCCCTGGGGACAACCCCAGGACACTTTAGAGAGACTATATCTCCCGGCTGGTCTAGGAATCCTCCGGAAGAGTTGGAAGACGTGGCTGGGAAAGGGAAGTCTGGGCTTCCCTGCTGAAGCTGCTGCCTCCGCAACCTGACCCCGGATAAGCGGTAGATGATGGATGGGTGCACGTTGAAAATACATGAAGCATGTTCAAAGTGGTTGTTAATTTATAGTTGTAGTTTTTGTGTGGTATCATGTTGTAGAAATTGTAATAGTTTAATTGTTGCAAGAAATATTACATTTTCAACAATCAGATGTAAATGAACGTTGTACCTTATCAGTTATTTTCCCTGCCCTCTAATGAAGAAGTAGGTCATGTACTCAAGACTAACCTCAACAAGCTGATCTCATGCTCAGGCTTGTATTTCTTTTCTGAGGTCACAATGATCACATTATATATATCATGTAAACAGAACCCAGTGCAGTTTGTTACAGTTAATAGACATGGTAGCTCCAGAACACACTACGTGGAGGTGTCATGCAGTGTTTGCACACCACATCTTGAGTCTGTGACCATGAAATGCCCTTCTAACCACCATGGGAACCAATCAGGTTAATTGAAAACTGTAACTACAATCCAGTGATATTGCCACCTATTTCGTCACTTGAACCGGTGTAATATAATCATTTTCATGCTACCTGGTTGAGCAAAGGCTTTTACTGCCGGCTAGTGACGGTGAAGTAAAAATGAAGAAAGGAACATGTTCAATGAATATTAAGCACTCAGGTGGATTTTTTTTAAATTAAGTACTAGACATAGTCTATTTATTTATTTTTAAATGTGGTCACTTTTGTAATTCTAAATCATGCAAAACATTGATTTGGTTTGCTTTGCTCTAAATCCAAAATACAGACAAAGGTGAGCAGAAGCCGCACAGCCAAGTGTACCATTTGTATTAGCCCAACCTTATGTGGGTGCCATCTGTCCTGTCTTCTTTCTCTTCACAATTTATAAATTAATTTGAAATTCACAAGCAGTTAAATTTGGACTTTGCTAGTCTGGTAATTACCGGTACATCAAAATAAAAAGCCCATATACAACCTTGTGGTGTTAGCCTTGGCTTTGTTTTAGCTGGCTTTTGCTGTACTTGGCTTGGTTGGGCCCTCACCCCAGTGCATCCTGCCAATATACTTGCATGGATCTTCAGTGTATTCAGTTCAACAGGAGGTGCCCAATACTCCAAATTATTGGGATGTGTGAAGGTTATCATATCCAAAAATCTCTCTCTTCTACCCCCATTTTTGCCCACTTACCCCCACTTCTACTGCAAGACCCCATCTGTCACATGGAAAGGGATTGCCAGCCGCAAACACACATAAAATTTCAAATGCACTCAGTATCATGCTAAGAGAGATGAAGAGGAAATGGATGGTGTTTGTGTGCATGTTTTTGCAAGGGGTGTGCTTTATTTACCGGTATTTATTTTTTGGGCCGTGCCACCATCCTTAATTTCTATTCAAACATTTTACCAACAAATGCCATTGCTTCCTCAAACTGTTTTTGGAACATTTTTTGATTCAAATACAGTCTTCAATACTTTTCAATGAGTGAACCTTTCAGATTTTTGCTTTTAATCATATAGTTCCAATTTATATGAACACAAGACCAAAACAATAGAAGCTACTCGCTGGTTTTAGTGTAAATAAATCCCTTAAGATTATGTGTGTGTGAGGCACACTCTCACCATTGTGTCGTTTTACATGTACAGTAAAAAGCACTTGCCACTCGCTACAATGTAAGAGAACCAGATCATGTTGCTCATTATTAAAAGCCTGATAACCTCCACCTCAGCAGACCCTAATCTAAATGAGTGAAGAAGAGATTGTTCACTGTGTGTTGTGTTTGTCACTTCATTAAACAAGGGGTCCTGATCTGCTTCCCTCCAAAATGCCATGCACCCCTGTTGACACACATTTGGTTACTTCCTCATACTTTCTGATGCATACGTTTCTGGGTACAGCTGATACCAATAAATAAAACCTCTCTGGCTCAGATCTAACCTACACCAATTTGGTTCTGCTTTTATTGTGAGTAGGATTCCACAAAGCTACTAAAAATATTGAGGGTTGTGGCATGGGCACAAACCGAACATGGCATTTTTATACTTAGAAAAATAAGTAAAGTACATTTGAATTGTTCAGCCTTTTGATGATGCTCGCTCTCTACTGATCATCATTGTAGTTTCATACCCTTTTGATCCCCACCTCCTTTTCTTCTGCTTCTCATGTCTACTGTCTCTCCTTCAGTGACTCTCCTCTTCATCCATTGCTTATATCCACTATTTTGTCTCTATCCTAGCGTGCAGCTTGCCTCGTCTGCTTTGACTTTCATTAAGTGTTAATCTACGTCATGGCTCCAGTGTGTCACTGTGTGCTGATTGTGTGGGATCGATGCTTTGCTTGTCTCTTCCCTGGCCGGACCCTTATCGGCCCCACAAACCACAGACCCTTAATGAAGGTCGCCCCGCTTTCCATGCTAATTCAACTCCTTTGGAATTAGTCTCATGTCTGCCATCCATCTCAATGAGGCCCTGGGTCCTGGAGAGAAAGGTGTGCTTAACGGCGTGAAAAGACGGGTAGAAAAGGCACATGCAACATGTTTACGTTTCAGTTATCAGTGTTAGATGCCATCACGTAAGAGAAATAGAAAATCATTTTCCATGAGACTTTAGCAAGATAACCTGCAGTAAGATAGGTGTGATGTCTGAAAGGTCAATTTAATTTGACAATTTGCAAATCCGCACCTGAAATACAGACTGTCCAATCATGGCGCTACACAGAAGAGGCGCCGCCCAGAGGTCCTTCACTTTCCTAGCTGTACTCTCTTGAATTGTGTTGTTTAATATTTTTACAAGTTTTCAACATTTTTTCCTTCTTTTAAAAAGTAATTATGGTTGAACGCTGTGCTTGTAGCACCTGTAAAAGTGACACAAAAGGACATGTTTCATCTAATTTGTTCTGTTTCCAAAACTGCAAAACTAACCCAGATAAATGCAAGCTCTGAATCTAACTAAGTGGCCATCTGTGTAGTCAGTTCAGCCACTCAAAAATCAACAAGTTCACCTTTGTCTTTTCCAAGGTAAGATTACTTACTTAGCTTTCATAGCTATGGCAATATGAATTAGCAATGTGCATAATAACTAATCAAGAGCACATTATTTCCCACACAGAAAACTAACACTACTCAGGAACCTTTTTTTCATTGTTGTACATATATTGTTTTTAATACCATTTATGTTATCTATTTCCATTTGAAACATGTTTTTACATAGATGGTAAATCATGATTGACTTGCCATTCCAAACAAGTTAGTTTGTGATCTAAAATTTGAATTCCTATCTGTGGATTGATATAAATGTACAATATGGCCTGTTTTCTCAGCAAGTAGTGTGGCAGGAATGGAAGGCTTCATTTTGAGGTTTATTGGATACGTAACACAACAGTGGCTATTAATCTTCACTGCAATGCCACATCCACACCAACAGGGTTTATCATCGGTTATGGTTTTGAAGGGATTATCATACTCCAATCTCATGTCAATTTGTGTCCTTGTCATTAATCCTTGGGTTTAAATTGGGTAATGGAGTTTGGCAGATTGTTCGCGCTCCAGTTTCATAATATTCTGTAACTGTAGATTGAATCCACTGAAAATAGCCCCCTCTAATGGATCTGCTGGTGTAGGGTGAACTGTAACTTTCAATATGTTTTCAGAAACCCTTAAGATTTTCTATTTGTTGTGTATGGAACTTTATCGTCCACCCTGTACTAGGGTTGTGCATCGTTTGAATATGGATGATTCCGGTTCAATTTAATTCTGGTTCTCAATTCCATCCATCCATCCATTATCTGTACCGCTTATCCTCACAAGGGTCGCGGGGCGTGCTGGAGCCTATCCCAGCTGTCTTTGGGCAGTAGGTGGGGGACACCCTGAATTGGTTGCCAGCCAATCGCAGGGCACACAGAGACAAACATCCGCACTCACAATCACACCTAGGGGCAATTTAGAGTATCCAATCAACTTACCATGCATGTTTTTGGAATGTGGGAGGAAACTGGAGTACCCGGAGAAAACCCACGCAGGCACGGGGAGAACATGCAAACTCCACACAGGAAGGCCGGAGCCGGGATCGAACCCACGACCTCTGAACTGTGAGGCGGACGTGCTAACCAGTCGACCACCGTGCCGCGGTTCTCAATTCCAATTATTAAATTAAAAAAAAAAAAAAAACTAAAGGAAAACAAGAGGGAGCTAATCAGGAATATTTTGGGGATGAAATCGTATGAACCCCTCTGCTTTTTGATTTCATGAAATTTTTACTGTTTGTGAACTTTACTAGGAGCTATTTTAATCATTATATTAATATCAAACCTATGACCTTGAATTTTCCTTGAAAGAGCTTTATTTTTTAGAACTTCATGATAATACAATAATGCAGCAGGTACTTGCATGTTTTTGAACACCCATTGATGGGTTAAAGTGTTGTTTTTCTTTAGAAAGAAAAAAATCTAACAAACACAGCTGCATTTGAAAAGCACGTAAGGAAAATGTAGGCTATATAAGAAGTCTATGTAAATATATGCTGTATGTGTTAGGGGTGTAACGGTACGCTAAATCACATTTCGGTTCGGTTCGTTTTTTTGGAAACTTCGGTTCGGTATATTTTCGGTACAAAACAACTGATTTTTAAAAAAAATATGTTTATTTCAAAAAGATGACAAGTAAATGGTACAGTTTTTGAAAAAATAAATAAAAGCGAACCATTCATGTGATATTCTAAGGAATTACACCAGAATAAAAAATACACTAACAATAAAGATCTCCCCTAATTTTGTCAACTAAGACACTGAAATCTTTAAACACTCAGCAGCAACAGCCTATGACACATCCAAGTATTCATGTTAAAGACAAGTTGTCATTACAGTACATATATACAGTTTTTGTCATGAAAAAAAAAATACATACAATAACAGTTACAATTATTGCTAACTATATTAAAACTCTTTTTATAATGAAAAAAATACAGTAAAAGTCTTTATGAAATTGTATACACTTTTTAGGCATTGAAATCTTTGAAAGCTCAACAGCATATTGTAACAAATTGGGTTATCTGTGTTGTGGTCGGATTTGTGTGTTGCTGAGTTATGATGTTTCCGAGGTTCATGAATGCATCGTACGGCAAGCGAGTGGAGCAGCGGGGAAAGAAGAGCGCGAGCAGTTTAACTTGGATTAATAAAAACGTGATAATTAAACTACGTCTGACGGCGTGTTCCAGGAAGACGCTACAATATGATAAATCTCGCTGTTTAAGTTTGACGTTTTTGCTAAGAAACATTCACAGTCGGATGATGCCGTGCATGTTAGACGTGCTATCTGCAACATAGCCCCCAATCTCATGTAGCAATGTCGGCACACAACATTGGGACTCCTCCACGTACCTTTCTCCATCTGCGATTTTAACAGGAAAGTCAGAATGTTCCCAAACAGGAGACCGCAGTGTACGGGGGGACCTTCGAGCTCTGGCTCTTTTCTGGCTCTCTCTTTTGTGCCGCTACCCTCCTCTCCCGCATGCAACAGTCAGTAGCGCTGTAACTCGCGCTGCTAATAAGTGGACCGAACCAAACGCAAGTGGACCGAACCAAACATGCCATAGCGAAACGTATTAATACACCCATGTGTACCGTTACACACCTAGTATGTGTATGTGTATATGTATGTATTTGTATGCTGTGTATGTTGTAAACTAAACATTAGCTGGACATTTGCATTTGAACTGTTCCAATTGAACTTGTTGGCTCAATGTTGACATTAGACGTACTTACCGATTCTAGCTTAGGCGCGGTCGGTGTGGTGCCAAGCTGAGCGTTGAAGACAATCGTTAGAGACAATGGAGGCAGGAGGTGTTTTATGGTATTTGAAGGGCAACCTCCTTTGAGCTTCATGATGAACTAAGCAGATGACTGTCTATTTTTTTTAACAAAATTCAGCCACGCTTTGCACACAGCGAAGGCGGCCCAGCCGAACATGCAAAGGGCTATTGCCGGCACCGCGGGCTCCTGGCCAGCGCTGCAGCTTGGGAGATCCGCGCAAAGGGCCCAATGTGTGTCCAGATTTCGCCAGCAGGGGGGAAGAGGGAGGGAAGAAGCGTGGGGGACGGGTCCTGCAGACCCACAACTCCGCTGACTAACTTTGGCCATGCCGCGCCATAGCTACGGTGGCAGCGAGAAGCTGCGCACACACATTTCCTCCATCTTCATTCGTGTTTTTTCCGCATTGTTGTATAGGAATTGAAATTTAGCACCGACATTTTAAAAACTGAATGACTCCAAGAGAATCGTGCTATTACTCCCAGTTCCATTCAATTCTCGGTTTTTGATTGTGTGTGTGTGTGTAAATTATTGAGGATTTTCAAGTCCACAACTAAAGGACAGGTTCGAATATAAAACAATATATTTCGAAAACTTTTTTATTTAAAGACTATGAAACCTTCCACAAGCTTGAATGCCAAAGTCATTTGAGATATTTATAGAATTGAAAAAGAAAATACAGTCTGTGTCTGGTTAAAAGGGACAAGGATGGCAATTATTCATTTAGGAAGATTTTGGTTGACTTTGTCAGTTTCTGTTCAGAATTGTATTTTTAAGTGAAAAATTCAGTGATCATATTAAAAATTATGTTGCTCAATATGGTCCATTGCTCTTGGCAACTATATTTCACAGCACTCTCCTGCCGCATAACTTTAGAAGGTCCAGTCATGCAGATAATGCATTCTGACCTCTCTGAAGACCCGACACAGCACTCCTTTAACCTCAAGATGAAGGCCATGCTCATTTTGTTTGTTTTATTTGAGTGTTTTACCTTCTTTGCATCATTTGTTTTACCCTATCTATTATGGTGAAGCAGTTTGCAATCCATGATGCTTGTTATTATACATATAGTGGAAAGGTTACATACAAATGCCTTGTCCCTCTTCCCTGCAATCCCTAGATGCTGTAGCCTAATGAAGATAGATCCGGAGGTAGAAGTGTGCATCCATATCTATGCACACACACACACATGCGCACGCACAACCCTCGCACAAACACACTCACACTTTAGGGCTGAATGGGAGAGCAAGCCAATGCTTCTATATTTTCATTTTACCTCATTTGTACAATACATTAATCCATCCATCCATTTTCTATCGCTTATTCGACGTCGGGTCACAGGGGCAGCAGCTTTAGCAGGGAAGATCAGACTTCTTCTCCCCAGCTACCACTTATCTTTTTCGGATAGATCCCAAGTCGTTCCCCGCCAGCCAGGAAGCATAGTCTCTCTAGCGTGTCCTGGAACCACAAAACCACACTGTTCCTCCTGAATCTGAGATTCGACTCCCCTACGGACCCACCTCTCCAAAACACCTGAATAAACCTTACGAGGGAGACTGGGGCTCGTTCCTCTGTAGTTGGAACACACCCTCCGAGTCCTATTCTTAAAAAGATCACCACCCCCGTTCTGCCAATGCAGAGGCACTGTCCCTATTGTCCACGCCATGTTAGAGAGACGTGTCAACTAGGACAGTCCCACAACATCCAGAGCCTTTAAGTACTCCGGGCGAATCTGCCACACCCCGGGGCTTTGCCACGGAGCTGCTTAACCACCTTTGTGACTTCAACCCCAGAGGCAGGAGAGCCCCCCAGAGTCCCCAGACTCTGTTCTCTCAAAGGAAGGCGCATTGGTGGAATTGAAGAGGTCTTCGATGCAGTCTCCCCATTGACTCAAAACGTCTAGGGTCGAGGTCAGCACCACCCCCATCACCACTATACGCAGTGTTAATGGTGCATTGCTTCAGCCTACTGAGATACTGGATGTTGGACCAGAATTTCCTCGAAGCAGTCCAGAAGTTGTTTTCAATGGTCTTGCCACATCGATATAAATAAAATTGTATTGTATTGTATTTGTCAAGAACATCATCTTTTACAAGAGGTAATACTTTGGATCCATTTTTAAAAGCATCAATCATTGTAATGCACAAAGTCATTATAGTCAAGAATTTTCAGGTATGTTTAATATAACTTTAATAATATATGACAGAATTGTGGCGAATAGGTTTGATTGCATTTGCATTTCCATGCATTAGCCCTGTAGGATTTCTGTCATTTTTGTCAGTTCCAACTGTTGCTTGATATTTATTGTAATGCTACTGTTTTAATGATTTGTTCGAAAACATTTTTCTGTTGAGTTTTTTTTTTAGAATCACGGAAAGCCAGCGCAGGGGTGTGAAGTTCAACATTTGACACTCACTTCTCCTGCCCTATGTCACTGTCACACTGACAAGTATTGTGTGCACTAAAGTTGACACATGTCTAGCTGTTTTTGGTATACTATGTTGATTTTGTTATAAGCACAAGTTGTTGGAGCAACATCACTCCTTTGCTGTGTTCTGCGTAAAAAGCGTAACGTTAGGGTCAAAGCTTCTGCTAGTTCAAACACCAGGTGGTCCGTGGTTGACTAAGTGTCCACTGTCAGTCCAAAATTCAATTCACATCCGTGATTAATGGCTCACAATGCCCCTCATCTTCTCTGATAACGATTAGTATTTCATTGACAGTGTTAATATGTAATATGTGCTTGCATCAGTGCACAGAGTTAAGCCTAAAATGAGAGCGAGAGGTGTAGTCAGACACAAATATGATCATGATGTGGTAGAAAACCTGCAATGCGAAGTCATCCATGGAAACATTACTGCAGGAGCACCACTGTCATGCATCTTAAATCAATTGTGAGAACTCTGAAGTCTGGTGCAGTATACGTTTTGGGAGCTAATCTTTATACTATTACCATTTGCATTATTTTTACCATAAATGACAAAAGCAAATTGAGAAACATTTAAACGAGGAAACAGTTGCCTCTCTGAGACAAAGAAGATCCAATCGCTTATTTACCTGTGATCTAATGTCAGTGTAAATTACCTTTCTGAGTGATATTGATTTGAATGGTACTGCCTGCTCGAAAGCTCTATTTTTGCTACTCTTGTTAGACAGTAGATTGTTGTGCAGTGTTCCTTACTGTGAAGATTTCCCTAAATCAACTATGTCAATGCAATAAGATGAAAAATATAGGGGTTTCCGTCTATGCTTAATCAGTCCATTTTAAAATTGTTCCCCTCATTCGTCAAACGTTAGAAAAACGGGCGCCCATCAGTGACGGATGGACGGACCGGTCCGTTGCATAGACGGGACGGAATGCCCAGCTCTGCTTTTACCCCTGCTCCAATAACCCAAATGTGGTCTGCTATAATGACTTATCCTGTCGGGAGAGTATTGGTAAAGGGAGAGTGACATGGTGAGAAGTGTGAGCGGGTGATGAGGTGTAAGTGATCTTGCTAATTCCGCATTGTTACATTTCCCTTTCCAAATTGTCATCCACTTTCTCTAGCCGTACACCCAGTGAGAGAAAAAAGGTAATAATCTCGGGCCTGTATTTGTTACTTGAAACGAAACAGAGACACTATTAGTCAAATCGCTATAGCTGCCATCACTTTTGTATAGATTTAATATGAAAGCACACTTGCCCCATCTAGGCATTGCATGATCCCAGTTTCCATCTTTTGGCCTGTAGGCCTCGGGTTCTCAGGATCCTTCTCCTGTTCAATCTCGGTTAAAAACAAAAATGTTGCTTTTCCCCCCCAATACATTTGATTAAGGTCCTCTAGAGAGGATAATTTTAAATATATATATTTTTTTGTTATTTTAGAAACCTACTTTTATATCTTCTTTCTTCTTCTGCTTTGCTTTTGAATGTCATTAACTGTTGTATTTGTAAATGCTTGTAGGTGTTGTGTCTTTGCTTGTGTGAAGCACATTGAGTTACCATGTTTATACCATTTGCTATATAAATAAAAGTGCCTTGCCTTAACAATTTTTTTTTAAATACAATTTTCCTTATTGTGAAAAATCTGACGTGAGGATCAGGATTTGGACCCACACGCAGACAGGGCACGGACGCTGTATAGCAAAAAGTCTTTATCAATTAAAATACAAAGTAACTACAGAGAGCTGGATCTGGAAGAGAGTTTGCATCCTCACTCGAAGGTTTGACGTACTGACGTGTCACTCAGTAACTCAAGCTTGTAAACTGTCAGACATCAGGCCTGTATGACATAATAAAGAAAAAGCATAAAAGGACCATAGCAACTGTATAGCAACTGATACATTACGTAACAACCAGTCCTAACAAAATTTCCATTAATCCAAATATTCTTCATGATAAATCCCCACTATATAAGCACATTGTGTTTTATCAGTCAATTGTATCATGCTAGGTATAGATATAGTTGCACGTATACATGTAGATGTATGCTGTAGGTTAAAAGGTGGAGTAAAAGACTGTCTGTAAGGTTAATAATATTATAGCTCGTCTCCAATATTTTCTTTGAAGAATATCCAAAAGAATATTTGACCGTGAAGGCTTCAGAAGTTCCTTTGTTCCCCGAGCTGTTAAACAATTCTGATATTATGAGAACTGTTTTGCTATTAATTTTATACAATGAGCCTTGCAGGGCATGCCAAATTTGATTAAAAAAAATAAATAAAAAAAGACAGAAAAAAGACCCTGAACTAATCACTTAAAATAAAAATCTTTATATTGTTGAACAAAAAAACATTGTAAAACTGTTTCTTTATTTTGGAAAGCAAATTGGAAAATATCAAAAATAGGTCTCCACGACCCTTGCGAGGATAAGCGGTATAGATAATGGACGGATGGAAAAATAGGTCTGTAATTTTTTATTTTATGTTTATTCCCAGCCTTGTAAATTTGAATGACCTTTACCCTCTTCATCCCCACCTGACTCTAGAGACAGTTTATAAATGTAACTGATTGGGTTAACTACAAATTCAATTAGTTATTTTAATACTGACATGCCTAACCCATTCCAGTCACCAGACATTTTGCTTCTACATGATTTAACTATTGAAAGGACTTCATTTTCATCTGTGCCTTGTCCCGATAATAGGGTCCAAAACCAGTCAGGGCTGACACTCTTAAATAATGAACATGTTCAATATTTACGACGGAAAATATTAATGTGGGAAGCCAAGGTCTCCTGAGCTAGTTAACTCCATAGACTGTGACTTGACGGAACGTAGCCAATCAAAGAAGCTCTCTGACTGGAGAACAAGGATGCACCGGTAAATAAAAAAGAGTAATATCCTACCAGATGTTCATCCATCCATTTTCATAAACATTCATTTTCGTAAACATATGGCAGTATAGTGAATGAACATTTGGTTTGTTTTTATACAGTCCACATTTTGTTTTATTTCATAAATTCATATTGTGAATAGTAGCAAACTGCATTTTCTTGTCTAGAAACTATGGATGCTCTGATCGATCGGCCGCCGATCGCGATCGACCGATTTTTTCCTGAAAAATTACGTATTCGCTCAAAGCCTTTTTTTGACGATCAAAAAATTTGATCACCCGCAGCTCATGCTTCCCAGTCTACAGCCATGAGAGAACAGACTGTGTGCAGTGTTGCGTCACTGCCCCCTGATGCAGTGCTGTCACAGCGTAGTATAAGTGACATTATTGCCACAGGGAGACACATTGTGGGTCATATTATTTATGTTATATTAGATTTTTTCCCTTTTTTTTCTACTGTAATGTAATGACAAAATCAAAAGTCAAAATCAAAACTCAGGACAACACTGAAAATAAAAAAAGAAAATAGACAAATAACATTTGTGATATAAGTATTATATTATATTAATGATGTATGCTACAACGTAATTGGTTGTGTAACTGGTTTCCGATCATTTTTAGCTGTGCATGCGTGTGTAGCATTATTCATTATTATGTGAATAATTTTCTCTTAGGAAACTTATTAAATACCCTGCTATTTTGCTGTTCAAATATGGATACACTCTGCTTTAACACTGTTCCAGTCAGACTTCTGTGAAAAGTATACTCGATCACCCAAGCACTTAATTCAAGACACATGTTCCATGCCAATCTTAGGTTTGCTTAGCAATTAGCATGGCTTCTCCATCTTCTGTTGACTTCGACTTGCCCCACCAGGACTAGCAAGGAGCAAAATCAACTCGTTTTTAGCTAGCTCAGGTACCAGCCTTTTTTTGGGGTGGATTTCTCATATTCCACAAAGGCAATATTAATCACAATGCCGTGTTTGGACTAGTGGGCCTGCATAGAACATATTCTGGAAAAAAAATATGTTTGGGTTGACTTCCACTTTAATGTGAAGCCAGGCTTCTATATGGACTTGTTTCACCTCGCATTTGTTTTGAATGGTAAAGTTAACATATCATACACACATGCATCCATTATCTGTACTACTTCTTCTGTGCAAGTGAGCTGGAGAAAACAAAACTGAAAACAGTTAGCCCCTTTCCACCAATACCGATTGGTTGAAATCAGTAAACCGTTGTTTTCTTCAAAAAATGTAAAGATACCAACATTTGGAATCTTCCACTTTTCTGCTAGGAAACCTACTGCAGTAGTTTAGTGTGATACCTTTGTGTGGGTTGGGCCACCCACTCTTACACACTTCCTCTTCAGTCGGCAGACTCAAACAATTTGTTTGTTTTTAATTTTTTTGACAACTTTTTCTTTGAAATATTTCATTTGCGGCACAATACAGTAGTGTTTCCATTGGTATCGTATTGGTTCCCGCAACTTCAATCCTTGAATTATTAATGCCATATTAACACACCATTTTCATACACTGTTTTTGTATGTTTCTTTCATAATAAAAGGAAGACCCCTGGATTTCAGCACCAGCGAAATGTAAGAGATGGGGCTTGTCACCGTCTGACACATACTGTATATTTGTGACTGATCCTAGAGAGTCCTAACATCTTGCAAAATAATCTATATATTCATTCTGATCATGAATAGAGTTCCATTTTGTGTGGCGTTGACTGCTCTATGTGTGTTTACTCTAGTGTTTTTGACCTTGAAGTTGTGTTTTCAGGAAATTGTGTAAAAGTGTAGAAAGTGTAAAACAAACTATGGAATCAGGCCATTTCTAATGATTCAGAAAAAATGGCTCTAACAGAAAAAATCATATTATCTCTTTAGATTATTTGGTAATCTATACTACATTCATAAAACAGTTCTCATGTATAGTGGGTACATCATTTTTCCGTGCCATTGATTCCCTGTCCACATCCTCCTTTAACATTTGAGTGTATAATTCATTAAACATAATAGTCTGCTTTTGCTTGGAGAATTGTTGTATGCTGTGTAAGCGCCGACCCATAAAAAATGACAGAAATGATCAATGCATCCCTTTTTGCCCTTGTGCTATGGCCTTAGTTTGTCATAAGCATGGCTTAGATGCTTTCAATATAATAATATGACGATTCTGTTCGACATCAATTCACACATGCATAACAAAAAACAATGTAGTGCACACTGCACAATATAGAATTTAGAAAGCAAAAGTAATTATTGTATAAATGCACATTGCTCCTATTGTTAATATTACATCTAAAGATGTTGAATATGATGTAATTTAGCAGTATGTAGAATTTGTGGAAGCCCTACCCAACAGTCCCATCTGAAGGTAATGGGTGACATTGTGATACCCAGCGCCAGCTGTCACATTCATTAAACAGAGCGGACTTGGAACATGTGTTGTTCTTTTGAATGAATTTGTTTTCATGAAAGTCCAAGATCAAGCTCTCTCTTCACCAAATGATCCATGGTTATGTGGACCGCTGATTTTAGTCTTTGTTGGTTCAGCAGCTTCTTCTGCGCGTTGGGAGGCGGCTGCACGTTACCAACAACATGCACAAAGCCGCGGTGGGGATTTACTTTCAGATTCTTTTCTGTCAAACATACCATCGAAGGCATTTTCTATTGATATCGATCATCTATCGCGGTACATATTGATATTGAATTATCACCTAGCCCTAATAGTACAATTTTAAAATCACAAAATGAGTTCTTGCACTTAATGTAGTTTTTTTGTTTAGCATTTTTTTTTAAACTATCTTTTAATGCCATTTTGTTAGAGCCCTTTGCACTGAAAAAGTAATCGTAGTATGTGTCTATTTGCCTATGGTTGTTTGCTTCAAACCCTTTGTAGTTGAACAGTGGATCTTTTATATATCAATTTGAGCATACTATATATGAAGATACTTGATGTACATTGGTTCAATTAAAAAAGCGTGTGTCATAATTACCAAATAAACTACAAAATGATGTTTAGTGAACGAACGCTGAAGCTGAATTTACAAATGCAGTTTTCCCTTCAATTGTCATGATGTCAAACAAAAATTCTTTCTCTCTGAGCTCTATAACATCATACAGGGACCACATGCCATGAAAGCATAGTCATCATAAAAAAACATAAGAGCCAAGCAGTCTTAGAAACCTTTTGTTTATTTTTTATTTTTCCAAGTTAGTCTGCTGTTCTTTTTACTTTTTCTTTCTGAACAGTAAGAGGCCATTACAACGCTCTCTGCTTTCTACATTATTCATGACTTGTGCACACAACAGTTATGAAACTTTATAATACCAACACTAGGTCAATGCATTATTGATGACATTTAATAATTTCAAATTTGCATGTGCAAGTCATTTTCCATGCCTTCAGTGCCCCCTGCTTATACTAACAATTTGTGGTTCCCATTGTAATTTGGAATATGCTTATGCACTTTCGGTGCTCTTAGGCTGAGACAAGTTCTTGCTTAATTACTAAATACTATTTGCATTTTGGTTTATACTAATGTAGAATGAATTTTGGATTTACACTGCATGGTTCAACTGACACAATTCTATTGTTTTTTTTTTTTTATTCAGCACAGTTTGGATAAGTTCCTCGCTAGTCTAAAGAAACATAATCAGATTTCCTGAGATTGAGATCAGGGCTCTTACAAATATGGGTACAAATAGGCGCTGTTCAGACACTGTCAATGCAAGCTTGACGTCACCAAAATATACCTACATCTGTGACACATAAATGTCAATGATGAAACAACACGTTAAAAACACCCTCTCTGAATTTAACTACAGCAAAATCATCTACCATTGAATGTGTGTGTATGTAAATATTACGACTGAATGATTGATTTGGCATTTGCAGATGTAATTTTCAGTGAGTTTTCCAAGAGACCTTGAGGTGACTAACATGTTTGATGTTTTTTGTCTCATGAAAAAAGAAACCGTACACCTCACCGCGTACGCGCAACTTGAAGGTGACCAATTAAAACACAGCTCTGTTTGCATTATCCGGTGTTGGGTCACAGGAGTGGCAGCTTTAGTAGAGAAACTCAGACTTCCTTGTCCCCAGCCACTTCATCCTGCTCTTCCGTGGGGATGCCGAGGCATTCCCAGAACCAGACTGGAGACATAAACTCTTGAACGGGTCCCAGGTCTTCCCCGGGGCCTCCTCCCGGTGGGATGTGCCCAGAACACCACACCGGGGAGGCATCCTAATCAGATGCCTGAGCCACCTCATCTGGCTCCTCTAAATGTGAATTAGCAGCGGCTGGACTCTGAGCCCCTCCCGTTTGACCAAGCTTCTCACCCTGGACACCCTGTGAAGGAAACTTATTTCGGACGATCGTATCCAGAATCTTGTGGGAGCAGTACTTTTAAATTCCACATTTATGCTGTTATCCTGCAATGTTTCCCATACTTGTTTTATTTTATATTATCTGTAATGTTGCCAGAGGAATTAGAGTAAAAGAGGTCACTGCCATCAATGTGTTTGCCTTTCACCGTTTGTTTTCATTGGGTGCTTTGTAGAAGAGGAGAGAGTGAGGTCTACGGTTAAAATTTGGTTGAAGGGAAATGAGAGACGCTATCACTCGCTAATCTTGATGAAAAACAAATTGGTTTTGCTAGGATACCTGCACCACACTACCTCTCTACCATCCCCCCATGATCCCCTCCCTTTTGTGTTGTATCTCTAATCATTTCTCTCTCCTCATGTCTTTGCCTTCTTCCACCCCCTTCTCCTCAGAGACGCATAAACAGCGAGCATCCATCGCCGTCACTGCTCATTTCTTCACGCACTCATAAAGGTTGCTGACGGCTCATCTGTTTTGCTGTCAGATAATGCTGTCTCTGTTCATTTCCACCTGTGATAGAGACATGTATATTACTCTTTCTTCCAATTGCTAGATTTTGGGGGAAATCATTTCATATTTACGTTATAAATGAGGTGAGGGAGGTAGTTAACATAAAAATGTTTTGTTCAGACCCAGTGTAAGCGCGCTAGATAGAAGACAGGTGGAAAGTGCCAAAATGATATTTCAACTTAACAAGGTAACCTATAGAGAATTCTCTATGGATTCACCAGTAAACCAGATCTTCTAGGTCACCTTGTCTCTATGACCATATTAATGAGCAATATGTCCTCATGCAACTTTTTTTTTTTTTCCTGGTCCAAATTGAGACTGAGGTGGTACCATTCCAACCAGTTGCACGTGGAGCCTCCACTGGCACAAACAATTGCTTTTTATCTGATGTAAATACATGTATTTTATTGTTACTAAGCATTTTCTTTTACTTAAATGTAATCCAAGTAAAGGACAGGAATCCTATTCAGTATTAAATTCAATAATAACAACGTTTTATATTATGTCATATTGCTTAGTTATGTTGGCAATATAACAGTCTACTCCAAAGGGATATCATGAAATAAACTGTAGCTGAAGTTTTGATAAATATTCTAAATTGTAGGTTTCACCTCATTGCATGTGGAAGATTGATTGCGAGATAGCGGACAAGATTCACATATAATTTGTTGACTGACCATCTCATTGCAATACAGGAAGGACATGACAACACTGCTGCATAGCAGAAATAAAAAATACAAAAAATAATGTGGTAATGTTAACGTCTACTTGGGCAAAACTGTACATGCAGTGCTTTAGGAATTACAGTGCAGTCGTCTTACACCTGACCTAAGTGGCTTTTGGGCCACCGATTCTCACCCACTTTACAAAGAATATTTTCTCTTTTGAAGAGCTGTTTCAGAAAATTCTCAAACCAGGGATGAGCAATTCCGGCCAATGAGGGCCAGTATCCTGCCTGTTTTGCATCTGTCCCTGTTGCGACACACCTGATTCAAATGATCATATAATCGGCAAGGTCTGCAGGATCTGGATAACGACCCTGATCATTTGGATCAGGTGGGTTGCAGCAGGGTGACATAAAACATGCAGGATACCGGCCCTCGAGGGGTGGAATTGCCCAAACTTGGTCTAAACAGTGGTTGATGTAATACTTCACACATTAGAAAAGTCAGATTCACCTGGGGGAAAAGTCTAACGGAAATCTAATTGAAGTATGCTCGATATTATGGCAACTTGTTCAAATATTGAATGTAAAGACTTCTGCGATGAACTAATGTTTATGTGTTGTGAGAGGGGAGACAATTCAACAGAGAAATATCACAATACATTTTGGTCAACACGACATCATCAATTGATAATGTCGGAAACAACAGAGAATAGAATACATAACTATTGGCATGGATGCGGCAAGGCCTTTGCAACTTGTTCAAATAAATGAGAAACAGATTATTTGAAGTGCACAAGTGACACTGTGATGTGAAGAATGAACGAGTAGTTTTAAGGGTTTCAATTCTGATCTGAGAAATGTACCAAAGCGACTGAGGAGAAGTGGAAGATACTTTTTCCTGATAAATCAAATGTGCTTGGTTACAAAAGAAACAATCTTTACCTGACTGAAATAAAACGATGGACAGTTAATTGGAATTGGTGTGAATGCACACAAATTAATCTGTTAATTGATGAATAGAAATGTTCGGCACAGAATTCTTATCTTTTATACAGGTCAGCATGGTGGGCTAGTGGTTCTGATATTTGGGATTGGAATGGATAAAACATTTGTGGCCTTCACGTTGATCAGTCACTCATATGACAATAGTTTTATATTTTACTTCTAATTTTCAGCTTCTCCCTTGTTAGTATTTACACTGCCCACACTAAAATGTTAAATCTGGTGCAATGACTGTAGTCCTAGCTTTAGACTTATTTACATATGCTTATCAGTTAATCACATTGCTCCAATTGTGAGAGCTTTGCTGTGTTGAGAAGCTTTAGAATGGGAGGTGTCTGCATAAATAAACGTGCACTGATCTCTGCTGATGGGCACCATCATGTTCAGACAAGGTCACGGCAGTCTTCCCTGCTGTCATGAGCCTGGTGGGCATGCAGAGTTGAAAGACTTCCATGCTTGCCAGTCTCCCTTTGATTGGCTTAACTTTCTGTCCGTCACAATCCTTTCGAAGCTCGTTTTTGAACATTTACAATATTGCTTCCGTGTATCAATTTTCATGCAAGTGGCTCTGTTACAGCCTGAATCCATGTTAATGACTCACAGCACAAACCATGTTAATGTTGAACATGTTACACATGAACACGTTGAGCTACATTAGAACATATGGCAGTTGCATGTTCTTCTCAATCTTTTCCAGGTTGTGTTTTTATTAAAACAATAATGACAAGAATGATGATTCCAATTAGTCCTGGTGGGGCTCTAGTGGCCCATTAACAGTCTCCGACACACTCACACATACACATGCACACACATACACAAGGGCTGGACATTGCTAGAACCTCACAATTCCATTCATTTTCAATTTTGGTTGTTATTCAATTTGATTTAAATTCTTCAGGTTGCAATTCGATCTGATATTGATTTAAATGCTCCATTATTGAGTCAGTAAGAAGTAAAAAATACACAAATAGGAGTAAATGTTGACAATTTTGTAATGTTTATCCTTGCCAT
The DNA here is from genome assembly GCF_054856515.1 of Filicampus tigris. Classification (NCBI taxonomy): domain Eukaryota; kingdom Metazoa; phylum Chordata; class Actinopteri; order Syngnathiformes; family Syngnathidae; genus Filicampus; species Filicampus tigris. Next base: position 4,914,753 of record NC_141228.1, on the reverse strand, counting down.
GTAAACATTTGGCATGTCACATCTCTTTTTTTTTTTTAGCAATAAAGCATCTGTAAATGAAAAATTGCACTAACTTATTTGTGTAACAATAAAAAACAGGATGGTGGCTGATTATTGAAAAAGTAAAAGTGCATGTAAACAAAGTATTTCTTCCTTCTCAATGAAATCATAAGTGATAGTTCAGAGATGGGCACGTTACCTTTTTTGCCGGTCCGTCTTCCGTCCTCCGTCCGCGACCTGGGTACCCTTCCGTCCACGTCCCTCCGTCCTTATTCATAAAAATAATCGTCCTCCAACCCCGTCCGTCCTCATCCTTTTAAAGCGCTTCAATCCTTAGATTCCGTCGGTCCGCCCCCGTTGTTTTTCCTGTTGCTATACGTGCTTATATTTTTAAATAATTGACAAATAATACATTTTTTCATGACACACCTGATTTTCACGGCAGACTAATGTGCCACGGCACACTGGTTGAGAATTGCTGCACTGGAGGGCAGACTCTGCCTATGTTCTGTCCCTGGGATGGAATGCCCATCTCTGGTTGGGTTCAGTCACTCTGGAAGTCCAACCATCACATGTTTGACGCAGTCACTGAGGCAACTTCAACATCTCCAAAACTGCTGTCTTTAGCTCTGCGTACAGCTTTTGGGATAGCAGCTTCTTACATGATTTTTCCCTTTTGGTATTGAGCATCTTAGCTTGGGTGTCTGTATCCTCTTCTTAAAATGCTGCTTTCCCACAACACTGTAAAGTCCACGGTCCTTGCATATGGACAGAGACTCTATCTTCTGTGTGCGAACAGAGCTTGGCGGCAGTTTGCAAGCAAATTCATGGGGAATCCAAAATGACCCTGAACGTCAAATGGGCTCACGTCAGGCTGCCACTTTTGTTGCCATTTTGTTGCTTGGTTGAACGCCGTTTCGGTCCATATATGTGAATCACGTGCAAAGTGTCCCCCACTGGCTAGGAGGTGAATCAGTTTAGAAGATTTGCTGAATCGTCATTGAGATGTGAGGGGAAGTATTGCAACGCACTGATGAATCAATATATTTACTCACTCCTAACACACGCATGGATGCGTGTGCGCGCACGCACGTACCCACGCGCACACACGTCGACATGTTTCATATCCAAGCACGGTCATACGAATAAATAATCACTACTGCAGATGCTCTGACCTTAATCTGCAAGTCTGCAATACCTTTTAAGTAGTAGTAGTATAGGTTTTGTTTTTTATCAATAATTATTTTTTTGTCCAAGAAATGAAAATAACCCTGCTCATTTCTAAAGGATTTTTTTTGTGTGTATGTCACATAGTACATGTCACTTCTATAAACAGGTACCCCGCAAACCACAACATTCAATATGCTGACTTGCACGACAAACCTCTAGATATAGCAGGATGGATAAATAATGGAGGAATTATCCTGTAATGTACCTTGTCGCATGAATGCTAAGGGGATTTTCTTCATACATCTAATCTTTTCCACTCTGAAAAAAAAACAAAAAAAAACTGGACTTCCACCTTGAGTGGATCCCATCAATGATATTAGATTACCGTTCAGTGGAGCCATGAATGGTAAGTGAGGAACTGGAACAGCACAACACATTTCTTAAAAATGGTAGTCTGCATGGTGGAAGGAACATTAGTCATCAGTTACAGCAATCATCTTATGCTTTTTGTTGTTCTTTGTTTTTGTTGGTCCCTGACTGTGACTATTTTGACTTCCCAAGGACTTTGGGCCCTGGTGGAGGAATGGTGACTATTTAAAAATAAATTTAAACATAAATGGCGTATGTTTGCTTTGAAGTCATCTTCATTGCTGGATTGCCTGTGCTATACACAGTCATTTACCGACCTCCGAAATACAACAATGACTTTTTGAATGACTTTTCATATTGTCTTGCCATAATCATGTATGATCGTATCCTTGTTATGGAGGATTTTAATATCCATATCACTCATATCCTGAGTGGAGCTATCAGATTTTTAACTCTCTCACTGCTGGTCGGTTCTGTGAGGCTGTCGATGAGTTTGTGTTCCCTATTCAAATATAGAGGAAGTTCAGCTCTTCTTTCAAAAATTAAATTGTTTGCCAATTATTTAGACAAAAATAACTGCCAAACTTTGCTAAATTTGGTGGCTCCAATAAAAACTGTGTGGGCAAAAGTCACACTTGACCCCTGGTTTGATGACTAACTTTCACAGCTAAAATATAGTGGCGCAAAGCTTGAACGTAGGTGGAAGAAAGACAAGCTTTTCTTTCATTTCTTTTCTTTTCTCATTGCGCTAGTATCGATCCGATATTGACATTGGTCTCGATATTATCGATATTTGGATCGATCCACCCACCACTATTAATCTGTTTTCTCCATTATCAACGGTAGTCTCTATTCTGTTGTAATTACCCTAACATTTTAAACATGCTGTGGTGCAACCCCAACTCAAGAAACCTGATCTTGATTTATTGTTTTATTTTTTATAATACAAATTTTGGGAAAAGTGATGCACAACCATTTGCAGTCTTTTTGGGATGAACATATCGTCATGGAGATTTTTCAGTCAGGTTTTAAAATGCTGCATTACAGAGTCAGTCCTGTTTTGAGTTTTTAATGACATCCCCCTGCCTAATGACCCTGGAGACTATGGGCAATATATTTGTTCCGAGAGGAAGCCTACTGCAACTCTCAGTCTAACTGTGCATACTGTATGGGTGGAGTTTTCTTCCTTTTGGTATTTTGCTAGAATTTGCGCTGGCTGATTTGGGCATAACGGGGAATTTGCGCCTTTTTGCGCATCCCTGTGGGATTGAAATAGTCTTTTCCCAGCCAATCCCTCTTTTGCATTTAAATGAGGGTGGTCTGAGGCGGAATTGGCAGGAGTACGCCATACTTGAAATTGTGGAAACAGAAATAAGAACCGCTGGAGTCAGTGCGTGGCACTGGACGGTAAGTTCCAACATCTCCCCTTTCATATGATGTAGTCAGACGTGCATCTATGGTTGCGTCTGTGTGACCCCACACCTCTGCCCCCACAATAGTGTCAGGTGACAGGGATCTATTAAAATATTTTTAAGATGATAATGATTATAATTCATTCAATTCATTGATTTCTACAATAATTCAGAGTAAATGTCCCATGAATGAATTCCGTGCACCACACACATCCGCGTAGCACCGAATCTGTCTGCCTGCGCCTCGATCAAATACACCAAAATAGCTTCAGACCACCAGCGCTGCAAAATAAAACTCCCTTTCCCCCCCAGTTTAGTGTTTTATTGTTTTTGCTGTTGTTATGTCATTAATTTATTGTTTTAACTGTCTTTGTCTTTATATGCCTGATCTTTACTTTATGTACAGCACTTGGTATGCAGCTTTGGTTGTTTTTAAAATGCTCTATAAATAAATATGAGTTAACATCTCACTCAAACCACACAACAGCTCTGTAAAATGTCTGGATTTGTCATCCAAATGTCAACACAAATATTTTAGTCAGAACTTTTGAAGGGGAAAAAAACAACAGCAAGTTGTTTTAATATGACTTTTTAACCTAACATACTAAAGTTAGTAAAAATATGTGAGGACTGGAAAAATACATTAAAGCACCCCACATCCTGATGAGTTTTGATTATGTGACTTTAGACTCTTGAGTCACACTGCCGTGGGCAAAAACAAGTGTCAATTTATACATCATTCCTTTGTGATTTGAGAGATGCTCTCTTTTTAATGGTTGTTTGGTACATTTAACCCAGAAGTTAAATGTGCACTGGAAAGGATGGATGCTCTTAGGTAGAAATCTGATTCATTCCTACAATAACATGTGCATATTATTAGAGCTGATTAAAACTAAATCGGAAAAGATCGATAGGTGTTGCTCTTTTACTGTCCTGTCCTATTAAGTAAAAAAGAATATTTTTATTGCCATGTCTTAGTGTGTGAAGCAGTTCAAACTGTTAGTTATGCATATCAAGATATTAGGTTTCCTGTCAAGATACATCTCAACGAATCCACCATGAGCCCATTAAATTTGGCTGCATTGCACACCAAGCAACCAAGGACAGGGCACTTAGCAGAAACTATTAAGCCTCCGCAGGGGAAGGGTGTTGCTGCTGTGTAGAGATGCTTCTGGAGTGTCCTGGTGTCTGAGCAGGTTAAGACACATACTAAGTGCTTATTATAATTCAAATTTAAATGTTAATGAGCTGTACCTCAAGGGTTCGACCCATGATGCCCGTAAGGCTTTGTTAGGAAACAGAAACCGTCAAAGTGTTATGACCAAAGAGTGCTTTCTTGCCTCTTTTTTTATTTATTTAAATAAATATTTGGCAATTCCACATTTATTATGACCAAATAAATCTCTGTAAGAGGTTAGTTTTTTTTAAAATGTTTTTTATTTTTGAAATGAATCTACATCAAGCAATGCCGTAGCATGAGATCAGAAAACAAGCCTAATGTTGAACATAACCAGACAGCAGCATGCTTCATGAATCCAATAACACTTCACTGCTCTTGTTAGAGTTAAAATTCCTTCAATATTTAAGAGACTGAGTAAAGCTAAAAGATGATTTACTAATATTCCTGCTATGCTTTGCTCTATCTAACTACCATTGTTTTCTCTTATGCCAAAATGATTTGTCTGACATCATCATACTCTGTTTTATTCAAACAGGAACTATTCCACCATTCATTAACATGAAGTCAGGAGTCTCATCACTCATTGGTCAGTATCAAGCTACTAGGGATGTCACGATATCCAAATCATGTCACAATACGATATCACAATATGAACCTCACGGTATGATAATCATCACGATGTATGAAAAGCTCACGATACTGTATAAAAGCTCACGAAAAAAAAAGAGCTCATATTAAAAAAAACAAAAAAACGTCACAATAATCTGTCTTTGTACATAACAGCATTCACAAAGAAACAAGCTTGGCCAGTCGTGCGCTCCTATTGGATCAGCGGCGCAAAGTATCATGGTCTATGTAGTCCACAATGCTGTGTTCAGCTGCAGCAGTCCAACTGAGATGTTGAAAAATATTTGCTGGTATGACTGATTTATTGGAGCTTTTATTGGTTAGAACATAGTTTTGAGCAGTAATCTGAATTTAATTTCTGTTTAATTGGGTTGTGTCGGTATATGGTTTCTGTAGAACACGGAATACAAATACATATCAAATAAACACGAACAGGGGTCACTGATGGTGTAGTGATACACACGCCAGAGTTTTTGCAGGCAGCGTGGGATCGGTTCCCGCTCAGTGGCTGCATCTGTGTGTGTGTGCCCTGCGACTGGCTGGCGACCAGTTCAGGGTGTAGTCCCCCTTTCGCCCATTGTCAGCTGGGGATAGGCTCCAGCATCTCCCCGCAACCCTGTACAGGATAGGCGGTGTGGAAGATGACACATAATAAACATGAACAGTTACATGTAAATGTCTCCACACCGAAAATTAAACTGCACTAATAAACTAACCACTAGAGGGTGGTGGAACTGCACGAATGGAAAACAACTTGGGCTTTTAAACAGATTTGCTGCTTACTGATATCGTGACATGACGACATAGTTATCGTGGCAAATTTAATATCACGATATTGACGATATTGTGACATCCCTAAAAGCTACACATATCGTTAGCCTAAGTCATAGTTTGCCAAGTCATATTTTTACCTTTTCAGAAAACACGAAAAAAATATTTAGCAAGCACATTGGCAATTTTTTGGATGATAGTGAGTTAAAAATATATTGGGTAATTATGCTATTAGGCTAACAATATTTGTCTTACAGTCACTTGGAAATGTACAGCAATAAATCCATGATTGTATACATTTTCATTTACGACTCATTTGCTTCATTAAAGCTCATGTTGTGGTATTATGACAAAGATATGAGGATATGTTTCAGATATTTTAAAGTCTATTTTACAGAGAGCCTGCATTTGTCTTTTGCACATAACATCTATAGTATTCAAATGTAATACAACATAGGGCTGGGCCGATAATTCGATGTCGATATGTATCGCGATTCACGTGATCGATACCAATACAAAACGCCTTCGATAAAACGTTCGATAGAAAAAAAGGAAAACAAACCCAATCGCAGCATGGTGCGTGATGTTGGCAGCGCGTTTCCACCTCCAAACATGAAGAAGAAGCATTGAAACAGCTTTTAAACCAAAGAGGAAGAAGCTGTTAACTCAACGGAGCATGCTCGCGGGCCCGGCGGCCGTGCGCTATGCTCGCGTCGTGACTTTGCTCAAATAAACAACCACTCGACTCAGTACAACTCTTACAATTAAATTATATTATGCATGATAACCCTATTATAAACCCGTGGATGGAGCCATGGTGTACAAGTAGAGGAGTTCTTGTCTTTGACATGCTAGCAGTAGTTAGCTTTATCCGACACCGGCATCGCATTCAAGGTAAAATCAAGCAAGTAAAATATGAATGGACTATGGCAATGATGAGTCCGCTAAAAAGATAAAGTAGTCCTAAGACGGTTGGTCAACGATGATGTATGCACTGCTAGAGAGTATCCGTTCACTTACATTGGATGAACATTCAATACAGGCTAATATATGTGTCAACAACTGCTTTGGGGTAGATCTAATGCAAATAAGCATTTACAATGCACTGGCGACCCTTGTGAGGATAAGCAGTATCGTTAATGGATGGATGGATGGATGATGGAGGACAAACTGCACATTACACTACATAGCGATGTACAAAAACAGTTAACTGTTATTTAAAGAAGAGGTTTAAAACAAAATCAATAATTAGCAATATTGACAGATTTGAAATACTTAGATTGTGACAGTTTTTCAAACATTTCTCAGCCCTTCTAAGCACATTATCTTTAAAATGGAGTTGATTAAATCTTTATATCGACCAGTTTATTTCACTCTTTCATTGACCTCTTATTAAAGGTTAAGTATTATGTTAAAATAAGATAACCTAAATGTATTTTTCTTCGGGTCATTATTTTCAATAGTTGAAAAAAAAGAAAAGAAATTCAATATATATCGATATCGACCAATATGAAACACTTTTATCGTGATATACTTTTCAGTCATATCGCCCAGCCCTAATACAACATATACAAAACATTGTGTATTGAAGTGTTTTTGAGAAAAAAATCAGAGCATATCTAATGATCATACAAATGCTCAGGTTATAAAAATATTTGTTTTGTTTTTTCAATCAATAAGCCATTAGCCACCCCTGAAGCTGATGCTGTCAGATGTTTGCCCCATCCCTTGACCTTAACACCACCCTACAGGTTTTCATTTTGTTAACTCTCTCACCTTCAGCGTTTTCAATCCAGACAAGTTGAATTTACCACCGCGGACTCTCAGAGGCTTGCTGGGGATGTGCTCTCAGCCATGTGCTTCAGCCTACATGGCATCGAGTCATGAAATGAGATTTCGCTACATTGCCAGCTAAGAAAGTCACATCTAACTCTGAGTGAATGCCTCGCTGGCTTTCCCCTTTTCCCCTCTAACCTAAGCACGATCATGCTTCAGCATCACTAAAATGGATCGATGGAGCTGAGCTCTGTAAGCTGCCTGCTGTCAATACAGGAAATGTTGTGTGCTGTGATAAGGGAGCGATATTAAGCAGTTAAAGAGTATTAGCTAAGCAGTGGCAAGGAAACAAACATGGAGAGAAAAACGCTTTGTTTGCATACTTTTTTGTAATGGGGAGCTGTTTCAGAATCTCTCACTTGTGTGAAACGTCCTTTAAAATGAGTTTTCTACTGATTTGACTCCAGCGAAATATTGATCGTACTTGTTTCCTTGCCATGTCTCTTCGCTCTCAAACAATCCTGCTTCAATTGAACAAATAAATCAATTAATATTATTCACTGTTATTGTCCCTGTTGTTTTCAGTGAGTTGAACCCTAGTTACTGAGTGTTGAGTGCCATGGCGGTCAAAGTTAGCTTGATATGCTCTTTTGAAATCTTTATAAAAAATTCAGTTGGATCCCACATGAAACATTTTTTAACAAGTTCTTGCTTGGGGTACAACATCTTTTGAAGCCAAATCCCAATGAATCTCATATTAGCACATGAGATGTTTGCACATGTGATCCTTGTTATTTGTGTTTTTTCCCCTCATTTTAGGATGAAAGGGCATGACAATTTGGGGGGGGGGGGTGGATAAGTACCAGTGTTTCCCATATATTTGCCAAAGGATTTTATTTGAGGTGAAATTGTCTGCTATTTGCCTTGAAGGGATTTTAGTGAGGGCAAATAACTGTGAGTGGGAATGATGTCCAAAACTGGAACAAAGTTTGACTGACAATTGTAGATAGTTGGGCACTTGCTATCACATTTTGGTTTGGTTATGCTCTTTATGCAGTTATGCTTTTTTTTCATACCATACAATACGAAAACAAAACAGGTGTTTGATCAGACAGCTTTCTAGTCTCTGGTGTTTGAAATTCACCACTCAGGACTTTCAAACTCGGGTAGCCATGACACCATTTGCCACCATGCTTCTGTTTACATCACCCGGATTAATACTACTGTGCATGTGTGTTGCAGACAGGCATGACATGAGAGAGCGACTATAGTTAACATGGCATTGCAAATCCATTCTTTTATTTTTTTCAACGATGCATATTTTAAGCATTTATATCAATTTTGAATACATTTGCGATTAATCGTGACATCCTAGTAGGGATTTTAAATCGATTTAAACTGCTTAAAATATGCATCGATGAAAAAAAGAATCACTTCAAAAGACAACAATGGAAATGTAGGGTGAGTATACAAGAACTATAAGATCTATGTATTTAGAGAAATAAATTGGAAAATAGCAGCTCTAGATGATGTTGACTAAGACACTTAACATTATTCAGATGGATCTTGCTGTCGTTTCTCTTTAATACACTTTCTCAGTTTCAATCACAAGTAATGAGACCATTTGTCTCGCAGCGCAGCATAAGAAACATGTTTATCTCCTTTTGCCATTAGAGTAGCTTATTGCCCACTTTCATTATTACCTGTCAAACAACTATATCAAATTTTAATGAATGGTTCTTCACTCCCGGACTGCGCCTGCCAATGAATTGTAAGTCAGATTGATCAAAGGGCACAGTATCACATACTGATTTTTTTTTTTCTCTTATTCTCATCTTCCTTTTAATGTTTAATGTCTTCAGTTCAGTGTGAGTTGGCTTTCAATCTTTTATACCACTCAGGACTTCAAAAGAATTTCTTTGTACTTCCATGAACATTACCTGCACTAGGTATGATGCACCTCATGAACTCTCTGGACCTCTCATTTGTTTTCCCTTTCTCAGCCAGCCTTCAACTTGCTTTAAGAAGGTGCTCATTCTTATGTGAGGATTTGAGTGCTGCCATGGAATATATATATAACATTACATCTCCTCTCCCTCAGCCCATGAAAATTGCTGTGTCGCTGACCACGTCTGATCAGGAGATAATTGGACAATTCTCTGTGTGTAACCTTTTCACCTTTACATAAATAACGTCACATGCTTCTGCTGCACTCACCATTATTTTGAGGACTCACCTTTCTTTCTCTTTTAGTCCTGCTTGCACGCATCTCTGTTCTCTTAAGCCTGCATGAACACTTGTCCTTTTCACCTTAAATGTCGAAAATACAATGTTTGTAACCAGTCCTTGACTTAAATTTTAGAAACATTTGCCCTCATTTACTTTGCACTCTGCCCACAAGGTGAGCATATACGCAAAATCTATTCATCTATTATTACTATCAATATAATCTATTTATTGATTAATTAATCTCAATTGAAGTTATTACTGTTAAAATTATTACTTAGGTTTATAGAAATGATTGTAGTTTCTATAGATTGTGCATCTTGGGTAAAGGAAATAATTGTTTTTTTCAGAAGCTGATCCTTCGTTTTTTTGTGCGTACGCATGGTTTGAGGCTGTTCTAAATTTGTTGTCAGAATAAGCACAAATTCAAGTACAAATGTATTGATGACACAGATTTGTGCGTCAGATGTGCGTATGCTCGCATTTAACGTTGTATTCCACTAGTTCATATTATGGATTCATAGTTGTTCATAGTGTTAGTTTTTTTTTTGTGTGTGCATTGAACTAAGGTCACATTTAGATTTAATTTGGAGGATATAGTTTGTTGACTGTATAAACGAGAGGTTTTAGCGTTTTCTTTATTTTGTTTGTCATCTAACGTTTGCGTATTCCGTGACTTGTGAAGCATGTGAAGTTACATCCTTTACTCCTTGTTTGTGCCTGTTTTCACAAAAGGGGTTGGTGTGTGTTTCTCCTCTAAGTGATGGGGAGGAGGCATTTATAAAGTCTCAAGCCAGTGTTAGGGACAGAAAGAGGACCGACATTAATCTAAGAGTTCAATCCTATAGTTGTCACCCTGTGTGGGACGGGGTGGGGAAAGGGCCTGACACTGACTTAAAGGCCTTTGGTCAGAACAATGGCTGCCCTTTGTTTTGGGCAGAAAGGCAAGGAGTTCACAGTTGAACCCTCCAAAACATTTCTCTCACGCCTTTCTCATTGCTTTCTTTTCCTTTTTCTTTTTTGAACTAACTCACTTCTTTTGTTGTCTCGTTTCGATGCTTGAATGCACGCTATACACTGAAAAAAGTCTATGGTTACGTAGTGTTCGGTTGTAATGTCAACAATCAAAACATTATTTTGGAGTCTTACACAGTTCCCTAGAATTTAGAATAATTTTTCCTTTGTTAAAAACACAATAAATTGTGAGGCGTCTCCTGAACAAGAGCTACTTACATAATCTCAAAGAGTCTTGATAAATCACATCGGATCACATCACATCTTTATTTATATGGCGCTTTCACAAATACCATACTACATAAAAAAAAACATTTGTTGTATTTACTCAAATGTGAAGAGGGAGGGGCCACAGATCATCGCGTCCATTGCATGATGGGATTTGTGCATTTGTTGCCTCATTCTGTCTTCATGTGCACCGTGTTATACCTTTGTTTTTCCTCAATCCACCTAATTAATAACTATTTTAGTCCAGGTGATAATTCAGCCAGGAAAGTTCTGTCCATTCATTTTTATTTAAAACCGTCATCACCCTTCGTCACATTGTTAGCTGGCACAGCTGCTAATGTTGATGATGTTGCCCTTTGGCGAAGAGCAAGTTTTTCAAAGTTGAATGCTCAGAAAAAAAGCACATATATTAATTGGATTTGATGAATTTGAACAGAAGTGGTGTTGTACATTTCGCTCGCTTTGACAAATTCGTTTTTGTATATGAACTAGTGTGGTGTTTGCTGGCATAATTCCCCCACGGAACTAAAGGTTGAGCGATGTTTTGGGGCACGAGTTCTCATGAGGGTTGCAACTTAAGTTTAGTTATCTTCTTCCTGTTTTTCATATAGTGACGTCCAGTAAAGTCTTCTGTGATACACCTCCTGCGTCTCCTTTCCTTCGGCACCACACTGGTGACCCCCACGTCAGTACTGAAGTTTCAGTGGCTGGCTATCAAACATGGCGACAAGTAACGTTCTCAAGTTGCCGTAGTTTTGACGGAGGCTCAATTCGGTAATGCGATTTTTGTAACGCGGAAACATGATTCGGGTAAAAATAAGAAAATGAAAAAAAAATGGAGATAAGTGTTTTTCACATGACAGCGACGATATGTAGAATGTAGTAGAACAATAGATGGCGGAGTTTGGTGGAAATTAGCTGACAAACTGGAGCAGCAGTCGGCAGTGAAATGAAGATAAGTACTGTTTATTTTCTCTTGGTACTCTTCTGTTTTAATCAGCAATGCTGCTGCGGTGTTAAAAGACACTGTTAGGAAAGTATCTGCTCAGGTACATACATGTACATTTACAGTTCATAATCGTTCAGTAAATGCAATATAAATATTTTCAACATACATAGGTGCGGCTTATATAAATGTGCGGCTTATTTAAGTTTTTTTTCCAAAATGTTGTAGAAATAGAGTGGGTGCGGATTGTAGCCCAGAAAATACAGTAGTTGCCTTCCATTTTCTAAGTATATCTAGCTCCAAATTTTTTTCAGTGTAGAAAGTGGGAATCTGAGCTTATATGTAGAATCTTAGGATGGTACCTTTTGCAAAGGAAATGGTCTCATTGGTCTTTGTCTTTACAAAAAGAAAAGGCGGAATGTTTGCTTTTACTATATTTGTTCTGATCTTTTCTCCTGATATGGTATTCTTTTGTATGTAGTTTTCAAAGTGTTGGATCGTATCTGTTGCCGATTTAATGAGCTATGGGACAGTCACACATATGCCTATTGGCTCAGCGTGGCTCTTTCAAACTCCTGATAGTCGTGCTGATCTCTTGCTTTATGTATTGGAATCAAGTCTAGAGGATAATTATTTGAGCTTGGGTGAAAAATTGGGAAAACGTACATGCAGGGAAATTAATTGTTGATTGAAACTAAACCTGCTTCCTTTACACTCAAGTGGCACGTGTTCAGGTAGGTTCAGTTTCTTTAGATTTTGTTTAATTGTTTTTACTGAAATCTTAATTAAATCATGCAAATATGCAAGAATTAATGCACTTTAAACCTAAATACACATTAGTGTATACAGTCTTGTCAACACTAATGCTGACAAAATTTCACGTTGTGTTTTTACCATCTTGAATTATTAGTAATTAAAATAATTTAATGTGGTCACATCATTCTCCTCGTTCGTAATTCATCAAGTGCATGAGTTCTATTAATTACTTAATTACCACAGCAACTGAGGAATTTCTAAACATGTCGGCACTGAAATATTATAATCAAATGTACTGTCTGAATCAAACTGCTTTAATGTGGACAATCTCATAATATAATAATAATAATATAGAAAACCGTACTGGTCCTGCACACTATAAAAACAGTTGGGTTAAAAATAACACAATATTGTGTCAAAAATGGACCAATCCTCGGTCAATTTGACCCAACTTTCTGGGTTGGTTTTTTTTCATAAACCAACCTAAAAAATGTTGCTGTTTTGTACAAAACTAGAAAAATTGTTCCATTTTGTGGATCATTCCATTTTTCACCCACAATTGTGTTAGTTTTAACCCAAATGTTTTTAGAGTGTGTGATGGAAATTCTGTCTGTGAAAGAGAAGAGCCGTAACCTGAAAGAATCTGGTGAGGAAAGACGGATAAGCTTCGGAGTGTCAGCGAGGGATTATTCTCTCGTCTGTCGGCTCAAAATCCCACTTCTGGTGTTCGCTCACTAGGTTTGGTTCTCACTCTGCTTCCTGACGCCACCCGGTAATACAATTAGATTCCATAAGCTTTTCTCATGAATACAATGGCTGAAAGAGGGATTGTTCCATGCTTCAGAGACTTTGGTGTGACTTTTGTGTGTCTACATATATGCGAGCATTTGAGTTTGTAAAAGCAAGAAAGATCACATCCAAGACAATTCACATTTATTCAACACCTTTATTTTCTTAAACCCGAAGTGTTCATTTGACTTGTACCTCCAAACAGCAACACCAAACTCAAAAGGAAACACCTTTTTACTTTCACTCTGTCCAATAATTGGATCAGTGACCCCCTTTTGAAACCAATTAAGGTTGGGGTGGGAAATTAACTGTTTTTCTTTTAATACACTTATGATTTCATTGAATTGTGTTAAGATTGAATCAGTTCATAGTAGTTCTGAAGACAAAGCAACACTATGCTAACCCCTTTTATTGAATTGTTACAATGTAAGTATGACATTCATTTGTAATGCACTTAATATTAGCAGATTTAAGAAGGGAAATACAAAGCATCAAAGTGGCAGAAGTAATATTTTTTTCAGTGTGGATTTTTTTCGCCAGGGCTTGCTCTGCATTGTTCTTTCGGGAGGGTCTATGTATGAGTCAGCATTGTTGTGTATTTGAGGGGATAATTGGCTTTTCACTAAAACTGTTTTGGTGCTGATACTATCGAGCCAATATGCACAGTGTAAAGGTTATGGTGACATTAGCCTCCATATAAATTTGTTTCGGACTTTGCACTGAGGGAGATTTCATAGCCAATCTCTCTATAAAAAGTCTTCACCTGCGTGGGTGTGTGTGTGTGGGGGGGGGGGGGGCTGGGGGGGTATGTGTCAGTGGGCCTGCACGAATGTCTCTGGCATAAATGTTATTGTCTGATCATCTAAATAAAAAGGCATATCTGTTTGTAGTGCTTTGAGTAAGATTGACGTACCATATTACTCCGCTTTCAAAGTATCTTTTTCTTAGAAGGTAAACCATTGATAACTGAAGTGAAGTGAAATATGACTTTAATGGCCCTACATAATAATCCTCCTTATATCTTGTTAAAATAAAATGGGATTTATTTCAAGTTATGCAACTTTTTATTAATTCTTATAGGGCTGCACGATATTGGAAAAATGTGCGATATGGATGTTGACTATGGCGATATCAATATTATTGTGATATTAAACTGTTACCACCCCTCCTCAAGATGGCAAGGAGGAACACAGGTGGTCCTGCACAGGTGTGAGAGTTGGAAGGGGTAATTGAAAAACGTGCACTAACACAAAAGACATAGATTACAAACACAAATGAACCAGGACTGGCTACACCACCAGTAGCCAGCCCAGTGACTGACCACCTCACTCGCAGACAGCCCCTTCTACCAGCAGCCAAGTCCTATTTAGCTATTTGCTGGTGTCACACCTGAAAGCAATAACTAATTTGGTTACCTTTCTCCTGCTCTGATTGGATGGCTGAACTGGTGACGAAGTCCACCAATCAGGGAAGAGCAGGGGAGAGCACACACACACACACACACAACTTAAACGGCCACGACTCAATGTGGGCCGTAACATAACTAAAGAAATTACCTTTTTATTACTATTGAAAGAAGTACATTTTTTCATGCAGCAAAATAAGCAAGCTCAATGTGTTCTAAGATAATTAATTGTTGGGTGGCTTATCGCCTTTCCTTGCGATATGCATATTGCATAGGCCATTATCGCGATATCAATATTTTTTCGATTTATTGTGCAGCCCTAAATTCTTACATGGTCCATTTTGGCTTAGCTCTGATATGTGGGGCTGAGGGCGTTAGAAAATCTTGAAAGTTGTAGTGTTAAAATCATTCATTATGTAGTATTAGGGAAAAGCAAGATTAATTCTAAAACTCCACATTGCAATTGTGTTTCAAATTTTACTTGGCTACTTATATGCAGACAGGCATGAAGAAAAGCTAGCCTGTGTATTGAACTGATTGTAAGCTTGTTGGCAGTTGAAAGTTGTATGGGGGATAAAAAAAACCTCTTCCAATTCGCTCCACTTTTCTTGGTTAGTGATTTATTTCATCTTATGAGATTTGATTGATCAGCAACAACGATGAGACATTCGAGATTTCAGTCATAATCACCAATCATTAGAATTAAATTTGATTAGTTGATTTTTAATTGTTTTACTTTGTACTATTGTACAACAACCAATCTACATTCATTGCACAAATGGATTGTACGACTACCATCTATTAAAGGGGAGAGATGACAGAATGCCTAAAGGACTGCTGCATAATGGTCAATTGCAACACTGCAGCCGTGGTCTGCCCTGGCCTACCGTGTTTGTTTGGAGTGCTCCTCAACCGTTTTGTTTATTCTCTTTGTGATGAACTTGAAATAACTCTTACATGGCTTTTATTCTTTGAACTTTCTTTGCGCGCAGCTTTCTGTTGCTCCGTTCCATCAAAGAGCTATGATCTTTTTGCTTTGCAAGTCTGAGGGCCTTTGGATGCACAGAAAGATATCAGCTCTGGCAGAACTGTGCATTATTTCGCTGGAGGGCAAAGGCTTACCTGCCATACTTTTATCGGTTCCCAGTCAATTTGTGTGGTCCCCTTATCCATCGGGTTTGAAAAGCCCTAGCCAAGCATTACCAATGACATGAACCACAAAAAAGGCTCTTTTGTGTTACAAGAGAAAGAAGATGGGCAGACAAAAAAGGGAGTTGGAGGGGAGCTACATTATGTCTTTAATTGACGTCCTGCAGGGATATTACAGCAACTCTGTTCAAAATCAAATTGGAGAAAATAGAAATGAAGTTTACGGATAAAACAAAGCTAGCTTGCAATTGTGAATTTGTTGGGTGCTCGTCCGGGCGTTCAACCGTTTTTTTTTTTTTGCAGTCGTCATTAAAACAAAACTAGTTATGTCACAAAAGACATTCATACAATAATCAACCCATACCTTTAAATAAGAGAATGGGAGACAGTGCATCATTGTAAATGTTGTCTTTAAAGCTCCGTTTATATGGTAGACAGAACTCTGCTGTCTCGTCCTCCTCAACCACACACCCTCACTGCCTGAATGTGGACTTCCTTGCATTTTGAAAGTGGGCCTGTCTCTAAAGAATACTAATCATCAAGGCCTTTGGCTTATTCAGACTCTATTCAGTCACGGATGGCAGACAGTAAGTGGAGGCACATGATAAATGACTAGTCCCATAATGCTGTTGGTAATTATCTGGTGATAGGACGGAATTGAAGTGAGTATGCTGACTAGTTGAAGCCACAATCCAATATAATATTGTAGTGTGTCACCCGATACGGGCTTAGATGAACTATGAACATTTTGTGCGTTGACGCCCATTCATCCGTGCATGGTGGACACTTGATTCTTGAACACTCTAGTCTTTTTTCTATTTTTTATTTTTTTACCAGGTTAACCTGGAACCTCAGATACAGTATTTCATGCCATATCATGTGGAAATGTGTGTTGATATGAGAATATGACACTAAAAATTCATTGAATTCTTGAAAACTCAACTTTAAATATAACTTGAAAGAGCAACCAGAAAATGAATTGGTAACAAAGTAAAATAAGATCATACTAAAAAAATAGCAATTAAAAAAAATACTGTAAAAATACCGGCAGTTCCTGCAGGGTATGCTTTGGCCTCTTATGACGCAAAAAATGCTAAAAGTAGTAATTCAAGCACTAGTCCTATCACATCTTAGTTATTGGCCAGTCATTTGGTCATCTGCTACAAGAACCGATTTACAGAAATTGCAAATAGTACAATTGAAGGCTGTTAGATTGGGTCTAGGTTATTCACGGTATACACGTATTAGAGAAATGCATGAGAATTTTTCATTGCTTTCTGTTGAAAAAAAGATTACACTTCCATCCGCTCAGTTATTTCTGGACTGTTTTACAAGAAAAAAAAAATACATTTCAGAACAATCAGTGTACATAAGAGAGAAACACAATCATACTACAAGACAAGCAAGTTAAAACTATTTAGTGATTCCAAAACCCAGAACAAATCATTTAAAATCTTCAGTAATTCTGAAGAATCTATAGAGCAATCGCAGGATGGAACTTGTTACCTGATACTATCAAGGATACACAAAGAAAGTCCACTTTCAAAAATGAGTGAAAAAAAAATACTTAAAGATACATACTTTTTTTCCAGAATATGTTCTATACAGGCCCACTAGTTGAAACACGGCATTCTGATTAATATTGCATTTGTGTTGTATGAGAAATCCACCCGTTTTTAGCTAGCTCAGTGGGTGGCCATTTTGTCACTTTTTTCAACTGAAGATGACATTGAAGTTGCTCAGGGCTCAGATAACGACCGATCATGGCTCAGCTTCAGAAAACATGTGAGCTGTGGTTAGTTGTTAGCTGAGCCCTGAGTAACTTCAATGTCATCTTCAGTTGAAAAAAGTGACAAAAAGGCCACCCCCTGAGATGGCTAAAATGGGTGGATTTTGCTGCTTAACTCATATTCCACAACACAATATTAATCAGAATGTCATATTTCAACTAGTGGGCCTGCATAGAGCATATTCTGGAAAAAAAAAATGTTTGGATTGACTTCCGCTTTAATGGAAAAATAGTCATAATAAAGGTATGTTGGGGTTCACTTCCCTTAACACGTACCTTGGTGAATCTCGTGGGGTAAAATATGGATATTTGGAGAATAGGGGCTTGTGTTTTGTTTGATTTGGTTTTTTTTTCATCTGATCTGTGGTGTTAAGCATATGCATATTTCAAATCAGTGCTTATTAGTACAGATGACATGTCAATGGGATAAGTGGAATCAGATTCGGTCATTAAGAAACAGTTCAACATAAACGTTAACTAGGACTTTGGGTTGTCAAAAGTGCCCAATTTTCTGCCCCACCACCGCCACAAAAAGCACTCACATAATCTCACAAAGACTCAAAGGAACTAAAAAACTTCTCCATCCAGGGATTCTCTCCAAAAATGCAAATGTGGTGTAGGCTGTTTGACTTGTTGGCTCAGCCTTAAAAATGCACAGACCTCCCCAGAATATTCAGTGTTGAGTAAGGTTAAAGCCATACTGTTATCACACTAATCCAGAGTTCAGTCCCTCTCCCACCTCTTTTATGCTCGCAGCAAAGTAGAGATGATGATAGGATGAAAAGGAATAGGGAAAAATAAGTTAAGAAGGTGTCCCATGCAACATAATTAGACACGCTTTGGGAAACAAGTCATTGATGGTGTAATGGTACACACGCCTGAGTTGTGTGCGGGCTGCGTGGGATCGGTTCCCGCTCAGTGACGGTGTCTGTGTATGTGCGCTGCGACTGGCTGGCGACCAGTTCAGGGTGTAGTCTGCCTTTCGCCCATTGTCAGCTGGGATAGGCTCCAGCACCTCCCTTCGACCCTCTACAGGATAAGCGGTTTGGAAGATGACACATGACTTTGGGAAACAATTAGTTGCTGTTGTTGTCAACATTTTTGTGCATCGACATGAGCGCAAACCTTTCTGTGACAGGATATTGTCCTTTGGGATGAAGCTGATCAAGCCTAAATGCCCCTCTGGCAGTGATGTCTTTGATGGCTGGTTGGGGAAGCTGGGCTCATTGTTGGCTCCACTGTGGGACACTGGATGCTTTTTCCCCCATCCATCCACCTTCTACACCACTTATCCCTTTTTTTTTTTCCTCTAAAAAGGATTTTTTCTAAAAAAAAAAAAAAAAGATAGGCCTGCCTAAGGGAGTAAATGAGAGAGTGCTTCTGCGGAAGCACATGCCAAATGTGTGTGAAAATGTAACTATTATGCAAGTGAATGAGTGTGCTCACCTTTCTGCCAGTTACAACAGTCGAATTGAAGAGAGGATGAGGATGTGCAGAGAGTTCTCGCCAAGTAGCAGGCATTCGCATTTTGTTCACTGCAAGCCGAGTGTGAAACTTTGATGAAGAGCGATTTGCATCTCTGGATGGCTATGAAGAGGTCGGCTTTGTTGGTCGCCACCAAAAAAGCTGCTGCCTTCAAAAACCTGCCAACCTCATCACCAACCGCCAAGCACCCTCTGCCCTTCACCCTCCACCCTCCTGGCATCACTTTTGGTTGCATCTGCCAGCAGCTATTGCACCATTGTGTTGTGCAGCCAAAAGTACCTGCTGGGAGTCCTTTCATTTACACTCCTCAGGCTTTTTCTTGACACAATATCTGGACACCCACACATACCTAAAAAGTGTAAAGATAAAGATGGTCAAAGATGATATCTGGGAGCAAGTGTCTGCTTAGTCTAGGCGTGGACTGGAGGCACAGAAACAAGTTGAAGCCCATATACCTCTTGCTAGCAGCAACATGCACACCCTTTATACTGAATGTGCAGAAAGTTCTTCCTGATTAAAAATAAACAAAACAGGTCCTGTGATAGTTAAAAACAGGGGATCTGTTAATGAAGGGTGATGGTGTGTGACACTGTGAATCAGGCGAGAAGACAGGGTATTTTGGTGTGTGTGAGTATTTGTATTCCAGTGGCCCAGGGTAACCGTGGATACACCTAGGTGACTGGGAAACATGCAAGGGAAGAAGTGGGAGAGTGGTTATATCACAAACGTGCCCTTGATAGCCACAATGATTAAAAGGAGCTAAACATTGAGAGGTAACTTGAGGTCATTCATAAGCAAAATGCTGATTTACAGCTACCAACCAGTCACTTTTTGATTATCTTTGGTCGATGATTTGGTTATAAGATAAGTGTTAGTTTGTGATTTGTTTATTGATTGTTTAACTTCATCAATGTAATGTATTATATCATTGCTGACCTGTGAAAAACAATTATGTCCATTTTTTTTCATTTTTCTTAGTTTTACATGAATGGGGTTTCTGTGTTACGCATTAATGTGAAAATTAAAAAAAAAAAAAATCCAAAATTAGGCATACCTGTTTTTCACAGGACAGGGACGATATATCACATTGCATATTATTATTATCATTGCATATTATGTTGCATATAACATCGACAACTTTTTAGAAATGTGTTGCAGATGACATGGATCAACATCATCAAGTGTGACAGATGTGCAGACCATCTACTTAATGAATCTTAAATATGATTTTAAAGATTTTGCAAACAGGGACAAAACACCCCGACTACTAGTTTACTTTGATACATTTTAACATAAATTCCCTTCCCTCAGGATTGACCTTCCATTAAATGTTAGGGAAGCCCCCTGTCTGACCATTTTTTAAAACTCGTTTGAAAACACTTTTTTATTCTTTGACTTTTGACACTTTGCTGCTGTTTTCCGGTGTGTTTTAATGACAGATTGAGGAAAGCAGTGGGTTGTCGGTTTTGTAGCTGCCTGAGGAATAAGGATTATTTAAAAAAGTGCAGTCCAACTGTGAGCATAGGTGGAGTTTTCTTTCTTATGGTATTTTCGTTGACTGGCGCAGTTATAAATGGGTGTTTGCGCCGCTGTGTGAGTGAACACAGCCGGCTTCTTTCCCAGCCAATGGAAGTGGCTCCTCTCATTCCCTTTACATTCAACGCAGCCAAGACACACTCTTTCTTTGACATCGCAGAAGCAGAAATTGACTCGCTGGAGTCCATGCAGAAGATTGAAACACACAAAGTATGTTTATTAGGAACTGCAAGCAGACCTCCACATGTGGACGATAACAGATCCCCACTGTGATGTGGGTGCTTGGTGCCTTCCACTCCAATCGATGGTGTCCGTCTGTGAAGCCAGCCTCCTAAGGCAAAGCCCAGAGGGTGTTTAAAAAAATGTGTAATAAAGATGATGATAATAATAATGTGTTAAATTGATTTCGTTCTGCAAGGATTCAGACGGTTCGATGCACGCTCATGTCATATTTATGAATGAAATTCGATGACATCCACCACACATATCAGCGAAGCGCAGAATCTGTCTGCACCATCTGCACCACAACTTAGACTTGCTTTTAGCTGGTCTAAGGTCTAGTCTACTTTCTGTCACCAAATTGTCTGGTGCCTTGGGGGCCTGTAATAGAAAATGCCTTCGGTCCGCCAGAACACCCAGCAAGGTGCAGCGCAGTCTGCCAAATTCCCAAACATGGTTTTTGAAATCCGCAAAGAAACAAAAATCTCTCTTTTTACTACAGTCTTCTTATCACAAACAACTGGTGTACTGAGAAATAATTTCCAAGTTGCTATAGGAAATTCTGGTTGCTGAAGAATTTAAATTGTTGGAAAGTCTGTGGTGTGCTGCCAAAAGACTCAAAGTTGTACTCATGTTTTGGAAAACGAATACAATTTGAAGTAGATGGCATAATTTTCGACAAAATCTCATAACATCATTCAAAATGCATTCCATTTAGTAGGTGATGACTACTTTGTTAATTATTACACACAGTTCATTCAATCGTCAATTAGTCTTTTGTGTGTGTCTGAAAGGGGTAACGTCACCTAATTCCATTGTTTTCAACAATGAGTTAGCTATGAAGGCTCTGGATAGGTTAGATGTAATGAGAAGAAAGGATAACTGAAGGCAACAGAATTGTCATATCAGTAATACTGATGTTTTTGTTACACTGAGGCTATCGATTTTGGATATCTTTACTTATTTATGCTCAACTCATCTAATGGCTGTGTTTAATGTATTTATAAACCTTAAACCACCACCACTCACCATAACACATTAAAACAAGGTAAAAGGGCACCTATCTGTTTGCCAAGGGAAGAAGCGAAGGGCGCAAGGGAAGTATTGATAAAGATTGAGTGTGGCAAGGATACAAAGTGAGAAGAAGAGATAAGGAACATAATGAGTCTGCGCACAGAGTGTTTCGTTGAGCTGAGAGCACAGTGAGAGGCATCGTCGGTTTGGCCACAAAGAATAATCCCACATCCACATTCACCTCTTTCAAATCTGTTATGCAAAGTAGCACTTTGGGATTTCCTTTGTGTTTTTCACCTTGACCAAAAAACATCTTCAATCCTCCTTTGACATGCGAGCAAACAGAAATGCATAAGGGATGCAATTGGTCAAATTCTCTGATCAGCAGCTGGTGGCCTTTTAAGGTCCTTTGTTGCTTCCAAGTGGCAGCCATTTGAATTAGATTTTTTCCTGGTCAGAGAATTCCTTCTGTCTTTTGTCTGCGGACGCTCAGAAGGCTCCAACCGTCCCAACTCATCAAAACCCTATGCACTCTGCATCCCCAATTCCACATTTTCAATAACGGAATTCAGCGGGTTCAGAATTTTTGACAATAAGCCCAGTGGTAATTTGTCATGTGGGCTGGCCAGCAGTGCGCTGCATGTGTGCAGTTTGGGACATGAATGGCGGGGATACAGAAAAAAGGACTTGCAAAGCTCACAGCAAGTGTCGATTCATGCAGCCAGCAGGAACATTTGTTTGCTTGTTTTCTTTGTGTTTACGGGTGGGTGTGCTAAAATCTCATTTGTTGTGCAGAGAATACATTGAGAATACATGATTATTGAGTTTTCCATTTACTCTGAGAGCTACCATAACACATAGTCAAGCACTTAAAGTTTAATGGATGTAATTGCCCTGTGGTTTTGGATGTGAAAATAAATTCTCATCATTATTAAACACTTTCTTATGAAGCTTTCATACAATGCACTTGGCTAATTGTTCTTAAATAAATATATTCACTGTCATACATGAAATCCCATCTCCATAAAACCTGTTCTGAAACAGTAGTGGAACATTTTAGGCATTGTGATGTAGGACACCCACCTTTCTTATGGGTGCTTGTTTCTATGGCACCACTGGGACGTACATGTTATTGTGCTAGTGAGCGGATGTATTAGAACCTGTACTTATAAGTACTTGTAAGCCAGTGAGACTTGAGTTCTCGATATTCTATACTGAGTAAAGACTTATGACCGCTGCGGTCTGTGCGCATACAAAAAGCTTTAGATCCTATTTGAATCATCAATCGTACAATGGCAACAGAAGTCCATGACTAAAACAGTTTTCAACATCTGTCATTTTTAATGAAACTATATCAAGTTGGGATTTAGGTGGCATTAATGAATTCACATCCATGCGACTGTTAGTAATTTTCATTATTCACATCTGACACAATTTTTGCGGTTGTGCACCGTCTCCACTGAATCCCAGTCATTGCATATTTATTACTATAAAACTGGGGGGACGTGAGGAGAGGTACGACGTGCATATCCTCTCAGCAATGTGCAGCTTTCCAGTCAATGATGCGCTGTAGATCCCCATGTTTGGATAGGCGCTGTCATTGAATTGATGACCCAGCCCAGACGTGATGGGATGATTGAAGTTTGACGTGGGGGGAGGGGGGTGTCTTATGTGTGTGACATTCATGATATCAATGCCTGACTGTTAAATAATTTAAGGCAGGTGAGCCTGATGTCACGCAGATGGTACAATCAGTCAAGTTTATTGTTCAACATGGGAGTGGTCTGATGGTTAGAAGATTATCACTCTTAAAATGTATTGCTTGGGGCCTCTGGCACTTGTTTGGGGAGTGTTACTTGCTTTAGAACTCAACAGTGTAAATAATAAAACCTTCAAGTACAACTAAATCTGTGCTGCACTTATTTCCAATAAGGTTGAAAACAAGAATGCATAAATGGTTGGTGTCAAGGTTGCGGGATAGAGGACCCAAACACAGAGAGGCAGGAGAAGCAAGGCACACTGAAGAAAATATTTATTAACAAAAAAACAGCATAAATACATTTTGAACAGTCCAAAACTCAAAGTAGCAAAGAAACACTAGAGAACAAAACACAACAGCAGGAGAAACAAAAAAAACCTGGCAGCGACAATGATCCGACAAGGACTGAACGAAAACTAGGAACTTAAATACAAGCATACAGACGAGACGATGAGAAACACCTGGACACAAGGTAGGAGGGAGCTGATTGGCTAACACTAAGGGGTGGAACGCACACAGGTGGACACAATCATTGACGAGACAGACAAATGCCTTGTATTTTAAGTTTGATAGATACGGTAGGAGAGATCTAGGGACAGATCTAACCGAAACGGAAGACAAATCAAGTATTATTTCTCAAAAGTAGACCGGAATCTTTTTCACAATTTTGTATCCTGATCATTTCTCAAGATGATGTATTTTTCCTTCTTTTACTTCACGACTTTTACTTGGTACTTACTTGTCCTCATCATACCTATCTACTTCCCACAATGCCTACGCTTATTTGTTGAACTAAAGCAGTTCCTAAATAATCAAAGTGGAAAATAAACTCTGTTCCACGTGTTTAGGCATATGCGCACCCCCGCTACCTCTAAAAAAAAAAGCCCATTTTATGTACATTGAGTAAACATTTTAGTCACCAACAATAACAGGAGTCCACTCTTTGTAATGGAGTTACGTTCCATATTTTGTACGTAACCCTAAACCTAACGTTACAGTAAACAGTATAGTAAAGATTTATATGCTCACTTCCAGGCAATAAATATAAAATAATCAAATGAAAACCAGGAACAAAAAAAGAGAAGACATCCTTACCTTCATTCTTGGGTTTGCAGCCTTGAAGGAGCAAAGTGGTTCATCGCACACTGTTCAGAACCATGAAAGGTAGTACGTTTTGAGACTATATCGTAAACAGTAATTGTAATGCTGTTTTCATTGCACTTTCTTAAATTCACTGCTAAATCTTTGTTTTTCTATACCACATCTGCTTTCATCGACTCTTAACATTAATCCCCGGCAAATAAAAGCGAGCAAAACAAAGACTCTAAGGGATTAGAAATAAAAAAAAAAAAAAAAAAGGACTTGAGTCTTTCCTTAAAATGAATGCAACAGAACATTTCCCCAGGGGAGGTATAAACAGATTCATGAGCAGACACACACGATGGAGACTGCAAAACCCCTGTGAAGTGGTTATACACACAAGAAGTATGAGCTGCCAAGAATTGTATCCCAAAATCAGTTTTAATTCACTTTCAATCACAACATTTGCCAAGGGCCGACTATCAAATCTGCAAGATACATTTGTTGTGCGCTCTCACTGCCCTGTCTTGTTTTGGGCCAATCCTTTTTATCTGTCGGATAAATGACAGGATGCATTCCTCTAATATATTGCAAAGGCTTACTACCATTTTTCTCTCAATAGCTGAGAAAATAGATTATTTCATCGTTGATAAATTGCTATCATTTTTAGTCTTGATGATACAAAAATGAATAAAGGGGGGAACCATATCACATATATGGAAAACAAAGTTATATGTGTTATTTATTCTTCCATAATATTAATCTTTAATAATATTCGTTTTATCTGTGGTTGTGTTTGTGTTGGAAAATAGTTATCAAAATGATATCATATATGGTCAGTGTATAAAAACAAAAAACAAAAAGCAATACTACTACTAAGTATGATGTATTTTTTACTGGTAACATGAACACAATAGAAACCCCACTGTTTTTATTTTTGAGCAAATGTAACTTACTAACTAACCTGTACATCTCTTGCATTTGTTTTTAATACAATACGAGGGAAGTAAATGCTTCTGTACATTGGGAGGGTTGACTGAAAATTCTGACGATGATGAGCGATGGTGACATCCTAACCGCACGAACGCCTCGTTTTCATGCATCCAAAGTATTTTGTCGCCTGTTGCCCCCAAGTCAGTGGTATCATAGGTGGCTTCATACACAGAAATGTTGGTTTCCAGCAGGATCACATGAGTAGCTCACAAGCGATTGGACTGTTTGTGTCTAGAAATTCATTGAAAATGTTAAGACTTCTAGAAATAAAGTGTTGAATATTCATATTTATCTGTTTCCTACTTCACTAAATCATTGTTGATCAATATTGTGACGAGATCGTCAAAATCATCAGTGTCTTTACATAATGGAAAGCAGCACTGGGCAAAATTTGACCTTAATAAAAAATTTTCACAACTCTTTTGATGAAACATTGACTTACAAGTAGTTGAATGGGACTAGTCTGTATCATTTAACTGTCACTAAGCAACTTTGAGGAGGATGGGAACAAACCTGGTACACAAAAAAAATACATATTTCCTGAATCGCTTTACGGCATACTCACTTCCTCCTTTCGCTATAAGGATGGAAGTTGATTCGAATGTCTACGCGCTATTACTGGTGTCATGGCAGAAGCCCCAAAACAAACCAAAAAACAAAAGTATTGTTTAAACTAAATTAGATTCATTACCTCATCGCTATTCATCTTTCACACAACCACTGGAAATAGACATGTAATTCAGTCCAACTTGCAGGCCAGACTTTTGTCAAAACACTACTACAACACTAGCACATGGCGCCGCCATAATCAACAAAAACTGACATATGACACAGTCAATAATAAAAAAGTAATACGATAATTCAAGGTCATTTGAGCAAATGTGTTATTTCTGCAGTGTAGAACAAATTTGTTATTTCCCAAGTGTGTCAAACTGGTTGCTCTTGCTTGAATCAGTAACCAACTAGTAGCCCTAACTATTGAGAAAATGGATGGACATTTAATCTCTCCACTGGACCAAATATTTTACCTGGCCACTTTACCACTCTGTCTGTCTATCTCACTGTCTATCTGCATGTCTGTCTGTTTCCCTCTCCCTCTCTCTTTCTTTCTTTCTTTCTTTATCTCTCTCTCTCTCTCTCTTTCTCTTTCCTTTCTCTTTCTCTCTCTCTCTCTCTCTCTCTCTGTGTGAAGTATTCTCCGCTCACTCATGGCTCTTGTACTCAGCTCACTGATAAACGGCCTCTGTCTCTCAACTGACGTGTAGCGTTCTTTAGCTTTTTAGCGGATCACAACAATGCAGAGGGTAATCTATTTCCTGTCTTATTTCTTCTACATTCGTTCTATTCACCTCAGTTCCTTCGGTCTACCATTTTTCTCTGTCCTTTTGGGACACTAGATGTATTTAGAAGATGGTGTGTGTGTCCGTGTGTGGGTGTGTGTGAAAACTACACAAATCAACTATATATCTAAAAGAAAATGGCCTATAGAAAGGTAATTCCTGCTTTTCCCCCCCTCACGTTTGAAGACTGTAGTACTGTATTTCGTGCAGTTGCCAAATTCATAAATTGAGAAATAAACAAAAGTATGCAATACATCTCCTGCATGTTGTTTGGGTGGGAACATAATCCCATAGTATTCATGCATTAATTATAATATCAATAATAAGCACTTTGGCAACATATCTAAGACTGACAAGTTAATGTTTAAATTATGTGTCTGAACTTTCTTTTGGTGTTTCTAATATTTTGCCATTAGAAACGTAATTCTTTATGATGCAGTGCACTTGCTTAACACTGAAACCTACACAAGAATGGGCTCTTTGCACATAACACAGTGACATCATATCCGTTGCGGGTATTATCATTTTCCACTTCTGCACACTATGACAGCCATGTATCCATAATGTCTAGTAAATAGCAAAGTATGAGTCTTAAAATGAAATATTTTGTTCCCTCTAAACGCAACACAAAAAGTAACGTGGAAATGATTGTGTTCCAATGTGCACGTTGTGATCCAAAATTAACAGTGTTTAAGCGACCATTGATTTTTACGTTTGAATTAGAAGGATTTGCCACATCCCATGATAACATTAAATTCTATAAAGGAAAGATGGGGAAAGGCTACTCATAAGGTTAAGATGCCCACCTTGAGGTTTTTCATCTTTCATGGATCTGAAGCAGAATGCGCAGCCACTCTATCCTTATTTGATATCAATGATATAAAACATACTTTAAAGAGAACTTAAATGACAGAGAACACAACATGAGATGTTTTTGTCTTAATACATTAACGCGCACATATTCTATCACTATTATGGGATTGTTTGTTAGCATCTTGATGACCTATATGAAGAATATAGAATACAATACAATGCAATTTTATTTATATAGCACAACAGCTACAGCTGTAACAAAGCACTTTACATACAACAACAAAAATTGCCACAATACAACAAGCGAAATCAATAAATGAACACAAAACATTGTATACAATAGACACCGGAAAACTGTCAGTCTCACTTTGGATCAAAAGCCAAAGAATAGAAATGTGTCTTTAAACGGGTTTTAAATATGGACAGAGATGGGGCTTGCCTAACATTTAATGGAAGGTCATTCCAAAGGGAAGGACCAGCAAAGGCCCGATTCTCTCGAGGTACCGCTTAGTCCTCAGCACCTCGAGCAGCGCCTGGTCCGCAGACCTGAGGCTCCGGGAATGTGCGTGGGAGAGGAGGAGTTCGGAGAGGTTCGCCTGGGCGAGGCCATTTAAAAACTTGTAAACAACTAGAAGCATCTTAAAATGAACCCTAAAATGCACTGGGAGCCAGTGAAGGGAGGCCAGAATTAGTGTCATGTTTTCCATCTTCCTTGCTCCAGTTAGGAGTTTAGTACCTTCCTGACTGTGGATGTCAGAAGAAGCAGGCATTTTAAAGCCTTTTTCTAATTTGCTATTTGGTGCTTTGGTGGAGGACTTCCAAAGATGTACTTGCAAAGATGTCTATAATGGATAATTTGAGCAAGTCCTGTAAACACACACACACAATTATTCAAAACCGGAAAATCCCAAGTTTTGTTTCATCAATCATATTAAGTGCAAAGAGCCCGTTAAAGCTCTCAAACTGGAGTGGTGTTCGCACCATTAAGATCAGTTTAAACTAGGGCTGTCCCAAATGATAATTTTTCTCCCGATTGATGTATCGACTATTTTTTACGATTAGTCCAACAATTATTTTTTGGACTAATCCAGCAATTTTTGGGTTGACGATTATTAATGTACAAATCCACTTTTGAAGATTTATTTAAAATGCTTTATTAAAGTAAAAAAAACAAAAAAACTTTAGAAATTAAATGAACAACTCTTTTAGGCAAGCATCATGACTGTGAACATGAATGAGGTATTTCTCTGTCCATGCATTACAGTGAAACAATGTGTGAGCTCATTTTAAGCAGCCCAAGTATAGCTAAAAAATAAGTAACTCATACATGAGGAACACCCTCCACAAATGCAATGGGCCTTGTGTTCTGGACAATCATTTTAAGGATACTTTGTGTGATTTGAGATGCTCTTTCTGACGTGCATTCCTCTTTTATTTTTTTTATTTTGGGGGCGGGGGGACTGTGTAATATCAGTCACCTTAAGAATAGACAGATAAAGCTGAGCGGATATTGAAATTTATCACAATAATTTTGAAAAGGCATACATATATTTAGTGCAGTCATGGACTATGGTAAGCCGGCCAGTGTTTCCTCTAGGTTTTTTTTTTGTTTTGTTTTGTTTTGTTTTCAAGCAGCGGAAGCAGGACATCGTCCTAAATACGATGTGCATGCTGTGTTGCGCCCAGGGTCTGCACAAAGACGGTGAGACCGAGAGTTTTCCGGGGCAGCCGCGGTTTAGATATATAAACAGATGTCGCGTGTTACAGTTTGTGGGTACATAAAGAAACGGAACCAGTTACGTAACCTGAAAGTACCAACACAAATTGACTGGAGTGAAATAGCTAACGTAAGCCCCATAATGCACAAAGCTGAAACACAACACTGTAATTTTGACTGCAACCCGCAGAAATGAAGCTTAACGATGCACGTTGATAATACAGCTGCATAACAGCAACTTCAGTAAAACCGAGTCATATTAGTTAGTAGTTACTTAGATGAACTTACAATCCTTTTTGTATTCTGTCGTCTTCCAGCAGCACCTGGGTGATGTCCCTTCAGGTGTTCGTTCATCACTCGGCTTTACAAAGGATACAGACGACTCGTTTGACTTTTCGTTGAAATATGTCCATACTTTGGACTTTCTTGTCAGCTTTTTAGCTGCTTCGTGGTGCCGCTCTCCTCTTCCCCGCCCTGAATGCACGAACCGGTGCGCCGCCATCATTTATGCTGTACTCCTTTTTTTTTTTTGTTCTCCTTTCTTTTCTGCTGTGCGCACTTGTTTACAACTGGCGGTATGCACGTGTTGATGCATTACCATCATGGACACTCGACCGTATGTGCGTGCCGATGTAGTTACGTCATCAAACTCTTCGTTGACAGTATGTTGTGCGGGCCGACGTATTTATGTCATCGGTGACATCGAATATGTCGACTAGCCGGGACAGCCCTAGTCTCAACTATTCGATTTTTACCGTACTTTTGTTACCACTACCTAAAGCCAAAGTGAATGGTCAAAAGTATATTCATATCTTACTAGGGTTAACCTTTCTGGGCATACTGATGAGAAAAAATACACAATGTCTTGGCAAAATAATTTTTCTCATTTTGGGACAAAGCAATTTAGTTTCTGTATTTACTGTTTGTGTCTTAATAGGACTCTTACGCTGTCCAGGGATGCAAAAGGTCTTGTCCAATTATTTGTTTCACCTTGCATCATTCTCCTTGAACTAGAAAGCAGACTGCTTTCAAACATGAATAATACATTTTGCTCGAGGAAAGTCATCGTCAATATAGTATAATACTTTGGTATTTACTGCTTGAATGCTAACTTATAATGTGTTTTACAATGACAATTTTTTATGTTGCACTTGGTGTTAACTATTTTTCTTAGGAAGGTGTACTGTCTTTGAGATAATGTTTGGCTTCGTAAAAAGGCCCTCACTCTGCAATTTTTTGTTAACAGTTCATCAGGCAGAGGTCTGTGCTTTATTACAGTGCTATTCTAGTTCCATATGAGTAGACAGGAAATTATGTCACTGCTTTTAAAAGTAATAAAGGACCAAAAGTCAATAGAGATATCTTCATCTGAAGTGACGGTGTTCCTTTAGCTATTATTATCAGGGCACATATTTTATTTCCTTTTCACTTTCACTTTAGGTGTGTGACAGAGTGAGTAATTTTAATGGCATGGAAGACAGCACTGACCTTCACCTTCATTTAATGGTCAAAAAGCATTGTCCTAAATCACGGCCTCATGAGAATGTGTTGAGCACTTGCTGTTTGTATGATGAGTGGATGTGGAGGAAAAACAGGTTATCATACGGAATTCTGCACAACATTAGTGTCAAAAAAAACAAACACACACACATGTAATGGAAGCCATTTTAGTCTTCTGTTGTATCACTCAAATGAGTGTTGCTTTGCTTTTATAGGTTTCGTCCAATTGTGAACCACTTGCATTACAGATTATCTATTTGTTTTCTATACCACTTGTCTTTATTCGAGGCATTGGTGAATTGGGGCCTATTGCAGCTGATTTTGGGCGGGAGGTAGGTTATTCCGTGGGCTGGTTGCTAGTCTATCGTAACTAAGGGTGATCAATACCACTTTTTTTTCAGACCAAAATTCAACTCTGGAGTAGTCACACAATACATTGCATACATACAAACATGAATTGTTTGTATAGAACACATTTTAAAATGAGTTTTAATAGATTAATGGTCTTCCACTTTTCCACCTATTAAGGCACTCAAAGCGCTTCACACTGACCTACTGATGACTTGAGCATCAGTGCAAGTGTGCGTTCAGTATCTTGCTCAAAGACACTTCCACATGCTCTTAACCGCCGTGGGTGGAACCCACAACCTCTGGGTTGGGAGACAACCACTGAACCATGGTTGTGAATGATGACGCTTGCTAAATAAATCTCTCAATTTCTCTTTTTTGTCCGCTTCCGAATACCCACTTGACCTTAGTGAACGTAGACATTTCTTGTTGGAAATTGCTATTCCTAAAAGTTAAGTTTCATCTTGTGTAAGAAAAGTCTTTGCGGCAATAACTGTAAATTCATAAATATATTCAGAATGCATTGCGGTGCTCAAATTTTAATGAATGTATGTATGATTCCTCTCGACAGCAAAGAAGACATGTGCAACCACAGATTTTGCCTGCAAGAATGGACAGTGTGTTCCTGCTAGGTGGCGCTGCGATGGGGAGCAGGAGTGTGCAGATGGTTCGGATGAGGCTGATGCAATCTGCAGTAAGTAGCTGACAGACCCAATGCCTGTAAAAGAACAATTCCATATACTGTAGATGAGCAACACAGATGGCGGGAAGGCCATGAACTTGCTCTGGGTTGTCACTTCACACACACAAACAAACACTGTATTCAAGCGGCAAGTCGGTCTACTCAGACCCCCACAAAGATTATATTTAATCATGACTTCATTCCTCATTTAGAAGTGTTTACATAGTGTTTTTCCCATATACATATACAGGGGGTCGTGGGTTAATTACCAAATTTGTACACAAGTTATAATGCTATAGTTTATCACTAACCTTTGCTAACACAGTAGTAAAGCCATACTTATAGTAAATATTGGAATGGAAAATGCTTATAAGCCATAAACATAACGCTGTCAAATGAAACACGGAAGGTACAGCAGTTGCTGAGCATGCCTTGTTGTGCCGCATGAGGTCATATTCCTATGGCGCTGGGCAAACTAGTATCTTGTGAGCATTTGTTACCTCAAAACGTTGTATTGTGGCACCGCCGTATGCTCAGTAAAACTTGAACGTAGAACATTTTGAATTTCGATTGAAAATAAACCCATATAATTTAGCACACATGCACAATTCAATGATATCTAATTTAAGGGATGGGTCAAGGCTTCTTCCTTGCAAACTACAACAATAATACAATAAAACATACATTTGAATACCTCACTGAGTGGATCCAACCTGAGTATCATTGTTGTAAAGGAACAATAGTAATTTAAAAAGAAAGTACTTGTCACAACACCCTTTCCAATTAAGTTACTTCCTCTGTCAGTGTGAGTTGATATGAGCAGAGATGCATCCACACAGAGACACAGATGCTGTTCCTCCGGCAAATTGAGGTGGTTGTTTGGGTTGCGTGTCCCATTTTTCTGCAATCAGACCTACCGTGCACAATTCACAATACTTTAGCACATTACTGCATCTTATTTATGCTGCTGGAGCACAACACATGCTTTGCTCATGACAACTGCTGTGAGTGAAAGAAATGTTGGCTTCATTCACACCAAGCTAACACCAAGGTGACAAAATGATGTCTTTGCTCTGGTTAATTCCATTATTAAAGGGTGAGTACTCAGATTATATTCTCAACCAACATTCCTTTAGCCGAGATATCAGTACTAAGGTCTACACGTCTTAATGCATCTTAATTCTCAGTTTAATTGTGGCTGTAGTCTGGGGATTTCTCAGTGTAAATAACCGCAGCACTTAAAGTGTGTCTGCCTTTGTCTGTTCTAAGTCAATTGTAGCCAGTGTTGATAGCCTTTGTAATAGGGCATTAATGTACAAAGTAATTAAAGGGCTTCAAGCACATTCCTCCCCTTATGGTCAAATTGAAAAGGGCCACTCACTGCTGCAATTTAAAAAATTAATGTTGGACTGTTTGAATTTAAACCGTCTCCTCAGCATTGGTCAGAGGTTAGTCGGCACTAATAACAAAGAGGTGTGCCGAGTGTGAGAACAATTAGGTTATAGTGTGTGTTTACATTGAATTGCCAGCCGTTACGTTTTATAGATGGCACACTAAAGGGCAGTAAAACCACTGCCGTACAAAAGACTATTCATGCACACCACATGCTATGGGGTTGATCGTTAAGGGCTGTTCTTTTTTTTTCACTTTGACAAATTCATGTGGAAAGAACGACCTCTCTCTTTAGAAAGCACTTATAGTGTATTTATATATATATATATATATATATATATATATATATATATATATATATATATATATATATGTGTATATATGTGTATGTATATATATATATGTGTGTGTATATATGTATATATGTATATGTATATATATGTATATGTATATATATATGTATATATATGTCATGTCATCTTCCAAACCGCTTATCCTATATAGGGTCGCGGGGAGTTGCTGGAGCCTATCCCAGCCGTCAATGGGCGAAGGCAGACTACACCCCGAACTGGTCGCCAGCCAGTCGCAGGGCACACATAGACACTGTCACTGAGCAGGAATCGATCCCACGCTGCCCGCACACAACTCAGGCGTGTGTACCACTGCACTATCAGCGGACTCTGTATATATATGTATATGTATATATATATGTATATGTATATATGTATATATATACATATATTGCAATGGGTATATATATATATATATATACTATATTATCATTCAATCAGATTTACTTCACAGAACTACCTAGCGGCCCTGATGCATCCATGTGAGCCAGCCGTCATCCCATCTATATATTGCTAGGCCAATGGCGAAGCAGTGCTCTGTTACCGTAACAACCAGGTGGCATAGCCTGAGCTTCGCAACACAGAGGCTCAGCGGATTGCATTAACCCATTGCAATTCTCCTGGTATTTTTACCTGAGCGCCCAGGCGAACCAAAACTGTGCCATTTGCGTGATCCCATTGCAACCATGTTCACATACGTAGGAGAAAAGGCTGCTATTGTGGAGTGCTTCAACAATCATGAGTTCTAATGAAAAGTAAGACTTGGCGCTATCATATCCTACATCCAGATAAAAAAAAAAAAAAACGCAAAAACAATCAAAGCAGGTGACGCGACATGACACGCGCTGATGCTGCTGCCGGCGGCTTTGAAAGTGTGTGTTACACAAGTTACGCACGGCGTTCGTTTTTGTTCAAAAGAGTTTCCATGTTTGTTATTTTGAAGAATTTCATTGGCCGTTGAATGCGTCAATCACCAGCTTAGCAAGTTTGGTTGTGACTGCAAACATAACTGGCAAACCGTCCATATGCAGGGGTGGTACTATTTACGCATGTAATATGTTCATTAGCTGTTGTTGAACTCCTGACACAGGAAACATTAGTTTATTGGATCAAGTAAGCAATCAATCAAACATAAGGTCCAGCCTATGTTTGGAAATCTCGTGTTGCTAAATCCGCCGAAGCTAACTCAATCTACGATGGAAAATATGTCCGTATGTAATATGTATCTAATAGCAACCTGTAACGG
This sequence comes from Filicampus tigris, assembly GCF_054856515.1. Lineage (NCBI taxonomy): Eukaryota > Metazoa > Chordata > Actinopteri > Syngnathiformes > Syngnathidae > Filicampus > Filicampus tigris. Next base: position 4,879,672 of record NC_141228.1, on the reverse strand, counting down.
TTGCAGCAGCTAATAACGTGGCTTTATGATGTCAGGCTTGTTGTGTTAGGGCGCTGGGTGTGTGGAGGGCCCAATTGCAGAGAGGGAGACAGGCTGGCAGAAAAGGCGATCGTTTTATTGAATAAAGGTGTAGCAGGGAGCAGCGGTCCAAAGGTCGGCAGTCCCAGGTCAGGGAATGGAATGGAATCCAGTTGTTGGCAGGGCACAGGTCTGGCAGGCAAGGAACAGGGCAAAAACCGATCTGAACCAAGCAGGGAACAAGGCAGCGTCAGGATTTGCAAAAAAACACTTGGTAGCAACTAGAAAAATGGCTGGATGCACAAACTCGTGAATGAGTGAGTTTATCTGGTGGAGTCAGGAACCAGCTGATGAGGTGGAGTCAGGAACCAGCTTAAATACCACACTGATGGAGATTGGTTTCACCTGGCCCCAGCACCACTTGTCTCCTTGCTCCTGACAAGAGACACGCCCACACACGCGCACACACGCGCGCACCCCCCCCCCCCCCACACACACACACACACACACAGGGAGGGGCTCAAGGCACAGAGCCCGGAGACCCAACATGTTGTGGACTAACTATACTAGACCCTTGTCGACGTAATATGATCATTGATAATGGATTATGAAATTGTGTCGGACATTTGAGGATGAAATGGTGAGTTCCATACTTTTTGTGTGTTAGCGATTGTTTTGACTTAAATGTTCGCCGAGCCTGCAGTTGTGATTGTATATAATGTTTGGTAACATTCGAATCTGCGGAAACTCCATTTTCTACCCATATATAACATGCCCAGGAATGCTTTGAAGTGTTTCAGTATGTAGTGAATGTAGTGAATGTCCCGCGGCCACGACGCCAGCGCCCCACGGGTGGGCCGATGAAACGGCAACGCAATCTCACCTGTTAGACCAGTGGTCTAGATTTCACAGATGAATGTGTTACAAAGTACATAACAGTGGGGTAGTAGTGTGAAACAACTGGCACATTTTCAGAAATAGGCACAAAGTCAGTTTTCCATAATGCATTGCCTTTAATACAGTGCAACGTCAGTAATTGAATGCCTTGTCCATATTATTAACCCACTAAACCCTGAAGCCCCTCGTGAGACACCTCTCTAAAACCTACAGTCGTCTTTGGAGTCACCCTTGAAAACCTGACATTTTCGCCACCTACAAAATGATTAATATCGGCGCTCCTGTAGCAGATACAGAAACATAATTCCAAAAATATTTGAGAGCTTAGACATGTGGCTTTCACATATACCCGAGTTTATTAATCTTTACTGTTTCAATCGAAGATGCAAGTGAAGCACAATTTTTAGTTTAAAAAAATCGAGTGGTAATTACTAATTACCATGCAGTGTTCTCTTACAAAGACGTTGAAAGTGTCATTGTCTACGAACATTTCAACCACACATCACGTTTGGATGGTTTCACGGCTTTAAAGTTCGCCAACGTGTCATCCATATCACTGCCGTGACTTATACCAGAGCTCCCGCGAATTCATGACACCGTCACATGTATATTCTGATGCATTTCATTGGCTAAGAGACCGAGAAATGGATTAAAAAAAGAAAATGATGTTTACGCTCTCCCAGCCTTAAAGGGAGAAACAAGCAACTGCGCTCCCGGCGCTGTGGTAGAAACGCGGGGAATGAGCTCCCGTCCTTAATGGGTTAATATATGATTAAATCCAGTTAAAACATTGGTAATTTTTTTTCTTTAAATGTTGACTGGGGATGATTGTTTAAGGGGGTGTTGGAAGTTGAGTTTTGACTGTCAGTTGGCATTTCTGTCTTGCTCATATTAATCAACAACAACCAGCATTTTCTCAAAAGACAAGCCCAGAACTGAGCTGAACTTGTCAGTCTTATCACAGAACTTCATGTTGGTGTGACCACAGGCTAAATCTCTTATTTGACTCTCAAAAAGGGGATCAAAGACTGTATGTGTGTCTGCGTGTGCGAGTGCCTGTGTGCATGCGTGTAACAGATACAGTCATCACTTGTAGGCCTGGGCGATCATGAGAAAAATATTAATCACAATTATTTTTTTTTATTGGTATTAAAATCACGATCAATAAAACTTATCATCCATTGATTTCCATTGAAATCCAAATAATTTTCTGTTCAACTACCAAGACTCAACTACTCAAAACTACCATCATACTATCATGTCTATTCATCCCTGTACATTGAACACTTTTATTCTTGAACAGTATTCTTTTTGTCAAGTTAACAATTACCTTGTAAATATCATGTGAAATTAAAGCTTCTCTCATGTTAATTCTGATGCATCCACACCTTTGCTGCATTGCATCTTCACACTCATTCAAATCACGATCAAGCATGCCATAAATGTGTGGAAATGTGTGGATAATAACACATTTTTAAAAAATCCCTCAGTGTTTGAAAACTCAACTTTAAAATGTAATGTTGAGTTTTCAAGGACTCTCGTTTTTCACTGAGTAGGAAGAATTTGCCTTTGAGTATTGTTATATTACCTGTCTGTATGTGTTCCCTAAAGCGTTTGGGTGTGAATATGTATTATTTGAAGAAATATCACTCCCGGAACTCCATGCTAATTTCCCATTAGCATTTTAAATGGTATTTTACATTGACATTAGCTTTAGCACTGGCGGGGTTTTAAAACGAAGCTTGACCTGTATTTAAATATATGTGTAATTATTTTAATTGTGTGTTTAGTTTGAAAGTAAACTCCAACTGCAGTTTTAATACACAGTTTAAAGCATACACGGGAAGGCAGATTCAAATACACGTCACACTTTTGCTAGATAAGCAACACAGTGCATTCAGGGTACTTTTACAATGTTGGGACGTTGGGAACACACCGCACCATTCGTCACATTAATCCTTTTTCTCAGATTTTATTTTTTTTTAATTTTAAATACACTTTATGAAGTAGATTGTAGCGATGGTGAAGTCTCGCACTTCCGAGAATGCTTATTCAAAGTTAACTGTACTGTCTTCTTAATTGTCTCTATTATTAATTTGTAGATACCTTAAAGAATTCAAGCTGTAAGCTAATGATGGTTTTATAAGCAGCTGCTTTTTAATGCCATTTACCGCGATTTATACATGTTGCGATTAGTCAACTAATCGCGATTACTGTTGGTGATTAGTTGATTAGTAAAATAATGGTTTAATTGCCCAAATATTGTGTTTTTTTTAATATATCAGCTGAATCATATACAGCAATTACATACATTATATAATTATATATTCCAAATTTGATTGCCCAATCAAATTTTAAATATGCCTTAAAAGTTACACAAAAACTTAGAAGTTATGTCATGTCATGTCATGTCATCTTCCAAACCGCTTATCCTATATAGGGTCGCGGGGAGTTGCTGGAGCCTATCCCAGCCGTCAATGGGCGAAGGCAGACTACACCCCGAACTGGTCGCCAGCCAGTCGCAGGGCACACATAGACACTGTCACTGAGCGGGAATCGATCCCACGCTGCCCGCACACAACTCAGGCGTGTGTACCACTACACTATCAGCGGACCTTAGAAGTTATCATTTTCTTTAATGATTTTCTCATGAGACATATGCCCTCCTTATTTGTGTTTTAGAAGTGTTTTTGTGTTTAAAGAGTGTTTTAATATACTAGTAGCGCAGGGTTATTTTTAAACATTTATAACGGTTAAGAATGTTGAAATGTTATTTTTAAAACTTTCAGAAACGTTTTTTTTTTTTATGGTGATAGACTCTGCACTGATTCATTCAACGACTAGGAAAACTATCTTGAAAGCTGACAAAAATTTAGATCAACCTGTGTGTTGGACCTTCAGATTTTCACTGTAATTCGCAAAGGTATAATTTTACTCATTATTATCCGTTAAACTTTAAAGTTGAAGTCAACCCAAACATATTTTTTTCAAGAATATGTTCCCAGCTGGCCCACTAGTTGAAACACGGCATTCTGATTAATTTTGCGTTTGTGGAATATAAGTTAAGCACCAAAATACATTTGTTTTTAGTCATCTCTGGGGGCGGCCATTTTGTCTTTTGTCGACTGAAAATGACATCACAACCGCTCACATTGATCAATCACGGCTGATCTGTTTTCTGAATTTGAGCCATGATTGGTCGTTGTGATGTCATTTTGAGTCGACAGAAGACAAAATGGCCGCCCGTAGAGATGGCTAAAAAAGAGTTGATTAACACTTATCCCACAAACACAATATTTATCAGAATGCCCTGTTTCACCTAGTGGGCTTGCATAGAACATATTCTTGAAAAAAAAAAATGTTTCCGTTGACTTCCACTTGAAGTAGGAAGTAATTTTTGACATATTCATGAAATGTATTTGCGTACCGTTAATTTTATATAGTAAATAATTGAATCATATTTATCATATACAACGTATCACATTGATGACTTCGTTGACATGTTATTTGGTATTATTTTGGTTTTAATCTCACAGCTAGCTGACTTAATGTTTATCTATCAATTGGGGACTGCTGGCATTTTCAGAGTTCAACTTCCTTTTCAACACCGTCTAGATATGCGACTTTCATAATCTTAATTCTGTCCTCATTTTTATACCGTAATTGTCCCATAACTAGGGGGCGCTAAAACATTTGATCAAACCCTCTTGCATTATATTATTTCATTTATTTAATCATTCTTATCTTGAACTTAACAAAGGGACAGGTAAACATCCCTCCATCACATCGCCATGTAGTACTTTAGCCTCTCTCCTTTTAGTCCTGTCTGTATCACTGTAGGATCAAGGCTTTGTGATCTAAGTTCACCTTAAGTATAAGGCCTTTTATTGAATTGATTTGCCAGCTAAGGGGTCGATGTGCTGATCCCTGCAACCTCTGCTGACTACAGATTAACTATGGACCTGCAGTGATGTTTCTGAAAACAACATAGACACAAACACAGGCTCACTTAGAGACACAAACACTGTAATTTTACGTCTGAAAAACAATCTGGGTTGAGAAGATAGCTGTTTGCAATCCATCCTTTCTTTATGAGTGCTGCATTATAACACTTTTGAACCTTCAAAGTCGAATGCCCCAAAAGTGGTACAATTTGGAATTCAAGCAAAGTTTTCAGGAAAAAATAAGAAATTGAAAAAAAAATCTGAAAATCAGGTCAAACATATACCAATCTACCAGTGTCGGTAAAGAGCAAGTCTTATAATAACCGTACAACCGTAAGTGGAACTACTTTTGTCATTGTAGTTTAGTATTGTACTTAAGCGAAGTACGCATTTGCTGATTTTTAACATCTTAACTGATTTCTGAAATATGACTGACCACACACGATGAGGTAAACATTGCCACATGTTCTTACTGCTCTTGTTGTGTGTGGCATACTCGAGAGGACCAACTATGCCCACTACACATGTACTATAGTGATATCTCCATCAACTATCTTTGTCTTCTCCCTCAACCCAAGTCTGCCATATTACCAAGACTGTCCTGTGGGAAGCAGCATGATATCATATGTCATGTATAAGGTACATCCTTATACATGGCGTCCAGACCGCAGTATGTAATACTGCACAAATACTGTTATCAGGGGCACTAAATATATTGATTAGGGCTTGCGTGTTCACGCATCACACTTTTGATCGAAACAAATCATTTTGACATGTGCAGATTGACCAAATATATCGGAAATAGTAGTAGAAGAAGAAGCCGAAGTGACTTCTGTGTCAACAAAACATTGCTCCGTCCTTTTCTTCTTTCAACGTTTACTTTATTTTGCGTATTTTTCCTGTTTGCACTGTTACGTCGAGTTAACACTTCCTAATATCTTGTGCCCGCTATGTCTTTCGCTCGCTCTGCTTCTACCAGCTTGTGGGAATAACAGAAACGCGTATAGTGACGTCACAGACATGCGCAGTAAAGATGGTTTGTTCAGTCAACATAAACCAGCCCTCTCGTTCAGAATAAAATTTTGATAGGAGTGGGATTGATTGGGTCAGAATATTAAATGGAGTGCGTACATTTTTATTCAGATCAGGCTTTTAATCCGAATAAATGTGTCCATGTAAACGTAGCCAATGACTTGTTGATGGATCTCAGTGTACAGTGATGCCTTGAGCTGCAAGTGACCCAACTTAGGAATGTTGAGAAACAAGCCGACGATCAGCCATTTGTTGTTGTTGTTTATTTTTTTTTAGTTTTTATTTTTTGCTTTGAATTGCTACCACAAACTACGGATATGAGCACTCTGTGGTGGCAGCAGTGACTCCACTTATTTCACACCAAACCACAGTTTGGCCAATAGTGAGCAACTTTTCATAAAAAAGACTTTGAGCTGTTTATAGCCTCACCAAACACAAAATAATTCAGTTATGAAACTGAAACATGCACATAGCTTGCATCTAGTATACAATGGGAAACACCATAGCCACACGGGCTAAAAATTAGCTTTTATATCGCGGTGTTGTTAGTTAGACTTTAAGCAATGAACAGACAATATAGTATTATACACGCATATAATATGTATCCTCTGTGAAAAACGACTGTTAGTGCCACACTGATGAGCTGAGACGTCTTAATGAACAGTATTTCCATCTGTCCATCTTGTACTGCACCTAGGTGGCAAAGGCACAATGTGTATTGCAAGGGGAAGTGTGACCAAACTTGATTTCTTTTCAATTGTATTTGATTATGCAATTACTTAATGTTTGTATTACATATAATATTATAACGTGCTTTATTTCTCATTAAAAAAACCCTCTTAATTTCAATTGGAAAAGATTATTTCAGACACGTGTTTTGACTTGCAAGCATGGTCAAGAAACACATAAAACTCGCATTTCAGGGCAGCACTGTGTTCTGTTGTTTACAAAACAAAGTGCAACGGACGTTAAGTCAGCTTCCATTCATACTGTGTGACTATCAGTGCTTGTTGGAGTTGTAGTCATGCAACTTTGTGTGTTTGTGCGTGCGTGCGTGGGTGTGTGTGTGTTTGTGTGTTTGGTTGGCTCTGTCAAACTCTACAAGGGGATTAACCTGAGCCCTTCTCACCTAGAAAGTCTCTCAATAAACAGGTTCAAGATGATTGAATTGCACCGCCAAACACTCAGTTGACCTCCTTCACGGACATATTGAGCTGGAATGGAACACCCTTGAGATTTTCTAATGACTGTTCAAAACTTTTGTTGTGGACTTCTTCTGACATTGTGATGTGCAGAACTGATTTTGAGTATTTTGGAAATGGTTTTATAGTGGAACCTTGAACGGGATCTGAATGGACAGAAAATAGTATCCAGTCCACTCAAACGCCCCTTTGTGCAATAGCTGTCACTCAGGTAGTTACAGAAATAGCCGCTGTTTTTTACTGGCATTGTGGCACAATCAACAAAGACGGCGGGACTCGTTCTCATTCACTTGAATGGACTTGGCGATGTACGCATCGCTCAGGAAATTCTTTACAACAAGCTTCACTATTTCATCCACAGGTACAAATGAAATTATAAATATGGTATATTTCAACAAACACGACTAATTAATGAATCTTTATCTGCAGTAAACAATATTAGGTCTACTACTGTATACATTCTAATATATTAAGATAAAGGCAAATGAAATATTAATTAATATTAGAAATAAGAAGTATCATTAACAACCCGTTGCGATTCTGGGGTCCCGAACTTCCCGACGGTGGAACGCTATATACAGAACAACTTCAAAACATGCCAGAGCATGTTATATATGGTTAGAAAACTGAGTTTTACACTTGCAGGGGTAAACTTACTAAATACTTTGATGTGCAGTCTTGTAAGCATTCACCATGGCAACAACATTCTGCCAATATAAAGTATATGCTGTAAATTAGCAGAGGTGGGCATTTTACGAAATTTTGCTGGTCCGTCATTCGTCATCCATCACCGGCCAAGGTACCCGTCATTCGTCAATCACCCATCATTTTTCGTGACAAACTGAATTGTAATTGTTAGTTAAATCCGTCAGTTAGTCCACCATCTCTTATGACTCTCCACATTGTTTCACAGCTGTCTTTGGGTGGTATTACTGTACAATGGTACTATTTAATTCCTGAAAGACTTTGTATACTTATATGTTGTGTCTTTGTTTATTGTTGTTGCTTATTCCTGCAATAGTAGTGTACCATACTACTGAAGACAAATTCTGCCGCGACCCAAAAAAAAAAAAGTGTCCGTGATTGACGTCGCTGCGGGAGAGACGCTAACCGCAGAGGCTTTTTAAGGATCATTAGCTGGCTAATTTACTATTCGAATACGCTGTGGACACGCTTCAAATGCGCTAGTAGAATTTACCCAACTGCGTGCTTCCTTGCATTGCAAGCCCCCGGGGTTGGATTTGTCGTATTGTATAATTATTTGGGTCCAATAATTATAGAGAAGAGAAATTATAAAGAAGAAGTCGCAGGAGTCGTAGTCAAGTTACTTATTTATTTTGCACACTTCCCCTCCTTCCCGGCCTTCAAAATAAAACTATACCAGCAAACCACTATACACCGCAGGTTTGCTATGGCGTATTTCCGGAAGTAGTGAACACCAGAAAAAGTGCATGAACTCCACCTTGATGTGCTAGCGTCTGAATATACTCCTGGACACAGATTGTTTTGAAACAAGTCGGGGGGCGTCGCTTCAAAAAGACAGCGACAACAATGCATATCGTGCCTGCTACAACCATAAAGGGATGACTAGATGATGCATTTAATTTTATTGCAAAAACGATCTGGCAGGTGGCGGCTAAGGGGAAACGTGGGTGAGTAGCTTGTTTGCTTTTAGTGATGGAACTTTGCAACAGCAGCAAAGAGCTGCGTGGGTCATCCGTCTCCGTGTGGGAAACTGTATGTCATCGCAACATGTGAGACAGCAACGTGCGCTCAAGCGTGTTTGTATTTCCTCATTGTCACATCACGTAACCCACGCCGCCCACCTGCAACTGGGGCATACCATTACAAGAGGGGGCGGAGGGGCAATACCATAACCCCTATAACAGCAGTTGTCGCTCGCACAGACGCGGGAGTAGAAAGAAGCCTAAAAAGAAGCCTTTCACCGAGTAGGCTGAGATGATTTTCGCGAGCACGTCACACACATGAGGGCCGATTAGTGGGCCGGACTAAAATCATCTTCCGGCCATGCTTAGTCCAGCCATTTAAAAAAAAAATTGTCACCCCCCAGCCCTCCACCCCAAAAATGGGTATTCAGCCGGGCCGGAGGGTCCGGCGCAGGGACGGACTGCCCAGCTCTGCAAACTAAAGTGCATGTTACAACAGTAATTCAAACATATACTTCAACATATCCAACCTTTCCTATTTCACAAAACATGATATGTAAAGATGTGGACTGCACTTTTTAAACACTGAACTTATTTTGACTGTGTGTGAATAAATAATCATCACACATGCTTAAGTTTAGGATATGTACGATTATACCTGCTCATATGTCGTAATATCTTTAGATTTCAAAGACGGATAAGAACCTTCAGGCATTACAAGCGGCAGCTGCTGCAAGTGACTACTCTTCCTCAATTAAATGAGAAGTAACATCATTTCGTCTTTCTTAAGTTCCTTTCATAAAGTCAGACGATGCAACGTTCAGCCATGTACAAAAAAAATGTATCCTCCTAATTTGTGACTGTAGACAACTTTGCAGGCGAGCTGCCATTTTCAAATCATTTGACTGGATGACTGCATTTTGATTGGTCACTGCTCAAGTAGCGCGTGCACACGGAGTGAGTCAAATTGCAGCCTTTGAAATGATCAAAATTGCGTTTTATCATATCACAATAAAATTGCAAATGTAATTGTTCAGCCAATTACAAAGTGAGTGCCAACTGCCACACACAATAACCATGTTTCCTTCCTGCAGGTGGTCCTGGTGTGTTTAATAACAGCAAAATGCAGTTATATAACATGCACAACCCACTCCTCTTATTTAAAAACTGGATGCAACAAATGGGCTTGTCTTTTGACTTGTACAGTGCTTTTCCACCTTCAACGGACTCGCTTTACAATGACTCCTCAATCACTTACTGACAACATAAAATCCGGAAAAACTGGGGGTTCAGTATTTTGCTCAAGGACTCTTAAACATGGTCACAAGGGCCGTGGATCGAACCCACAACCTCTACCACTGAGCCATGCCGCCCCCAACAAAGCAGATGGAACTTGTCAATCTGATAACTTCGAGTCAGCACTTTTCATTACCAATTTTATTTGACTGCATTAAATGACAACAAAACACAAACCAAAAGCAAAAAAAAAAAACGATAAAGTGGTGTCATGAAGTTTATTGAGAGAACTATTTATACATTCATTCCAATGCAGTTCCCTGGACGCTGACCAGGGAACTGCATTACTGCAAATTGACACTGTCAAAGAGGTACACTTAATAATGAATGTTGTGTTGTGTTGTGTTGGTTGTTATCTGCAGTGTTGTAGAACTACACATATTACATATTCACGCATAGGAACTGCTCTCTTGGTAAATGAAGTGCAGTCCTCCACCACAGAACGTCCCTCTTTAATTTCTATTGGAAATAAACAGCTGCACCACCCACTAAATAAAATGTACTTTGCCATTGTTTGTATGGGTTTGAAGCAGCTAACATCAACATTTTAAAGCATTTTTTTTCATTACTTTGTGCTAATTAAAGGGAAAACAATATGATCTGCATTTTGCAATTCAGAATCTGCCTGCTGGAAATCATGACACCCCGTTATACAGACTTAAAAAAAAAAAATGGAGGAAGATGTTGATCATGACTGGTTGTCATGCGTTCATATTGACATATCTGATTCCAATCAGATTCCTCCTCCAATCCAATTTGTACGGTTGATTGTCCACACAATTTTTAACAAGTGTCCAAATGGGATCTGGCCCTGTTCAGACTGGGCCACATTATTGACCCATCTGATAGGTTGCTGTAGCAACCACGTCGGAACGGAGCATGTGTAGTGTTTGATGTCACCGATGCGCACTTGGGGTTTTCCGCAATTGCAAGCATATTAATTGAATTCAGTGAAAGAATAATGTAAATATGTAATTATTCGCTCCAATTACAACATACCAGCTGAGATTTTTGTACGGCTGAGGTTTGGTAACTTTAGACACATTTCCGCTCAATCCTCCTCTGCTACCATGGGTTCCTCACATCCACGTGTAGGGCAAGGGCTTTCTCGTCCATGTTTGTTTCTGAGAGAGGGATAATAGGATGGCCAGTATTTAAGGAGTGGCGTAGCAAGGGTGCACTACTTAATTATTTTTAAATACAAATGGGAAGGAACCAGCGAGTTGTATTGTCTGATGGTTTCAATTTCATGCATGAGGCTGTGGCAAGCATAATTTCCCAGGTGGCCTTTCTCTCTCTCTTTCTCCCTCTCTCTCTCTCTCTCTCTCTCTCTCTCTCTCTCTTTTTCTCTCTCTCTCTCACTCACTCTGAATCTCACTCCCACAATCACTCTCTCTCTCACTCTCTCTGAATCTCTCACTCTTTGTTTGAAAGTTAATATACATTTACCATTGTACATAGCTTTTAAGACTCAACTTAAATCTTGGCCAGTGAGTGTGAGTGGCCTTTCTATCTAAAGTGACTGAAACCTGACAGGTACTGCATTTGGATGTGTGTGCGCATGTGATAGCTAACTCATAAATTATGGATGATCCAGTAATGATTCTGTGTCACTATGAAGACAAACAATAAAGGTCTCTCTCCCTGCCACACTCTCTCTCATTCTCTCTTGTGAACTCATGATTTCAGACTTTCATCTACACTTTTCTGCACTTATCAGATTAATCTCTTCATTGCAGTTATCTCTTGGGTAATAGTGATAATTTGTAGTGTGTCTGCCCTATGAGTTTTTGTATTTAGTTATGCTTCCTGTGTAGTAGTAAACAAATCTTTAGGTAGTGACAATTTCAGTTTAATCATTATTTTGTGCAAATAACCACAACATCATTGCCACATTTTTTTTTTCGTATTCTTTTACAGGTATTTGTCCACATGTATATATTCGGTAGTGTATGTAAAATTGTAGTCAGCTAAACATTATACAGTAGAGCACAGAGAGACAGAATGTGCGATGCACTCACTGTGGAAATCAGTAGGGCGGGTATATCTGGAATCATCTGCATTATGTTCTTGACACATTCATTTTGTATGATTTATCTCATGAATTAGAGCGTAAAAACTAAACACATGATATGAAAAAATAAATGGTAAATAAATACACCAACACACTCACATTTAACAATGCACTAAATTATACTCAAATTCACCATGAGGACTTCCTTTAAAGATCACCAAAATCAGTGCTTTAAAGGGTCAACCCAAGTATATTTTTTTCCAGAATATGTTCTATGCAGGTCCTCTAGTTGACACAAGGCATTTTGATTAATATTGCATTTATGTAGTATGAGTTAAGCAGCAAAATCCACCCGTTCTTTGGCATCTCAGATGACCACTTTGTCACTTCAGTTCTGAAAATGACATCAAAGTTGCTTAGGGCTCAGGTCACAACCAATCACAGCTCACCTGCTTTCTGAAGCTGAGCCATGATTGGTCATTATCTAAGCCCTGAGTATCTGTGATGTCATTTTCAGTCGACAGTATTGACAAAATGGCCGCCCCCTGAGATGGCTTACAAACGGGTGGATTTCTCATATTCCACAAAGACCATATTAATCAGAATGCCTTGTTTCAACCGGTGGGCATGCATGTTTGGGCATGCACTTGTCAAATTCCAGGACTTTTTACGGCGAGCTGAGACTTCACATGAACCCACCATACCCTTTCTTGTTCTCTTTCTCTCTTGCACTTTGTGATACTCATACTCCTATGGCTATACTACATTACCCAGTGTGCAATGGTACGCACCACACTTGTGTACCATGAGGCAATCTCGCGAGTCGGAAGTTTGGGAGAAAAAGGAGGTGAAGAAGAGTGAAGAATGTAAACACATTAGAAGGAGGGGAAACTTTGAAACGAGTTATTTATACAGTCATTGCTTGAAAACATGTTGGCGTGGCTCCAACAGAGAACCCGGAATGGTGATGAAGCGGCTGACGACAGAACGACACATTACTCTTGCAAGTGAAGTGCAGTAAGCTGGAATTAATGTTAGCGTCTCTGATTCTTGTTGCCAGTGATATAAACAATAATTGCAAAGAACAAGAATGGCCAAACTGCTGGTCAAATAACCACACAATATTTCTATATTATTTATATATATTCTAATATATTATTTATTATATGTACATCTATCTAGCTATCCATCTATCCATCATCCATCTATATACGTGTATAAAACCGCCTAGTTTATATTTTTTTCCACTTAAAGCACTGATCAGAATGATTATTACAGTTGAAATACACCTGTTTTATCATATAAAAACTACTAATCAATTACTAAGCAGTAATATGAATAATTGTCATGGTCATTAATAATGTCAGAAGAGCTCAAGGTCTGCAGTTATGTTGTTCATTCCAGCATCTGCTCTCTCAAAGCACTGATTTATCCACCTTACTGCACGACTAACCTTCAAAACACCAAGTAATGCATATAATCAGGAACCATGATTGGATATTAAAGGTTGCTAGACTGTTGAAATATGTCATCGTGAATCATGGATGTGATTCCAACCACCTGACATGTTGATTTGTTTATTGTCACTTCAATTCTTCTACTTAGTTCGTCAGCTGGTCCACATACACATCGCCATATGTGAAGTTTCTTCTTTTTTTATCCTAACAAATCAGCATCTTAAAAATATAGTTTTAGCACCAGATTCCTTGCATAGTTCTGTTGAGGCAGGGTGGAACAACAATTTGCCAAATTATTTGGGATAATACTTTATGTATGACGTTTTTGCAAATGTTCTTGGCTGATCCAATATAGCATGTAAATAATTTAGATAGTTTTGATAGTTAGTGTGTCGCTGATGGTATAGTGGTACACTCGCCTGACTTATGTGCGGGCAGCGTGTAATTGGTTCCTGCTCAGTGATGTGTTATATATGGTTGTTTGTCTCTCTGTGTCCCCTGCGACTGGCTGGCGACCAGTTCAGGATGTGGTCCGCCTTTTGTCCGAAGTCAGCTGTGTGTGTGTGTGTGCGTGTGTGTGGGTGTGTGTGTGCCTGCGTGTGAGGGGCTTATAACCTCCGCCTTCCCAACTGAACCTCCTGCCCAGGTAAAACTGCCAAGAACTGCTATTGGGTATTCGGATACCCTGCGGAAAATTCTATCAAATAATCACTTATTTGGCTTTTTTTTTCTTGGTTAAAGAACAATTGTATTATAAACTGGGGTGCAATTTCCACATTTCCTCTTCATAATGAACGAACAAATGTTTTTTTTCTTTTTAGATAATCAACATTTTTTACATAAATTTAAACTGTGCTTAGCAGCACACTATTTTCCTCTCTCAAACATTAGTGAGATTGATGTCCATTATTATTTGCAGTGGCATAATGATCCCTGGAAAAGTGGATATACTCAATTTTCACCTTTTACTTATTTTTAAGTAGTCCAGAAAATTGCCTTTAGTGAGCAAAAAATGAAAATACAGTATATGCATTTACAACATATCAACAGTAAAATACTCTCTCCACCGAGTTGGGTTTCTGACCTTTGCTTATACTAGAGTGGATTTCAGACAGAAAATTTCACACTGCAGTGTCTAGAACGCACAGGAGAGGCAGCATGATCGCTCTTCAACTAGATCCTCGTAAATTTTATAGGATCAAACTTGGAATTTGGTGGGCTGTTGACATTAATTATCATTAAGTTTGATGTACTTGAGATCAGAAGGACAGCCCTTTTGTCTGAGCTTATATCAGCCTAAAGTTCCTCTCACTCTGCTGTACTGACAGGGAAAGTTTTCATAAAGTTAATAAGTGGCTGTAGGTCCTTGGGCTCACAACTGGGCTCTTCCAGTAGGTCCTGCATCCCACTCAGTGGTCTGTACACAAGGTAAATAGCTTGCGGAGTAGCTTAAAGGCCTAGATAGACCAATATGACGTCGGAAAGTGTCAAGGTGTCAGATTGCGCCGTCTGATGTAGGGAACACCGTCGTAACATCGGATCTCGTCGGGAAGCGTCTGGTGAGCGTTTCGGCATGTTGAATCGGCATCGTAAGTCGTGACATTTGGTCACTCTGATTGGCTGTTAGCTAGTGAATCAGTGCACGGGGCAAGAACAGGAAGTGACAAATGCGTATAAACAGTAAGCAATGGAAAGCCTTGAGAAATGTGATCATTTTGCGCATCATCACCCTCCACATTTCGATGTACAATGTCTGTCTGGACAGAAGCGCTAGAAGATAACTTCGTCACTATGGTGCAAGAGAAACATTTTGTGGGGTTTCCCTTACGCCTTTGCCGCCTTAATCTTCTTACAAGTACAAGAGTGAGGGTTGACAATTTAATTATTGCACGATAATCTGTCAAGTGCATGAGTATGAGCAAAAAGTATAGTGGAATACATTGGTTACGTTTTTATATTTCGCCCCCGGCCGGCTTTGTCTAACCATGACAAATAGTGACTACCGCCGCCGATGGTATGGATGGGTACTACATCTCACGGCCGACGTCAGATTGGTCTATCTAGGCCTTAACTTGTTCTTCACCATGGCGGATGGTCAAAGATGCAGAGGTCCTTGATGGTCTCATCTTCAATAGACAATCGTTCTCCAGACTGACCATAAGGCATTGTAAGGACTGGCCTGCATTGATAGACTTCAACTTTGCATTTGTTTTCAGGGCTGTAGATCGATACTCCCCAGTTTGTTTTGCTTCTAGAGCCTCACGATATTTCTCACCAAGACTGTGTTTGAAGGACTGGATCACTCGGGTTGAGCATTTCAGCAGATGCTTTGCTTTGAGGAGAGTCATAGAAAGACCGAAGCTCCTGTGACAGAAGACTTAGTTCATGAGCTCAAGGTCACAAATGAATTCTTGTACTTTGAACACGGTCTAACAAATCTCTGCACATCTGCCTCTTCTTTGGTGGATCTCATCTCATCACAGCAAGCATTTTTATAGTGTTTCTTCTTTGATTGATGCTTTCATCGAAACTGTCATGACAGCTTTGTGATTTAAAGAAAATGCCTCGTCAATTAGGACAGCTAATTTACTGAATGATGCTGTAATGCTGCTCCACATCTCACTAGCAACATGTATTATTTGTGTTTCACTGTAATGTGAATCGAGTATTGAGCCCATGTTTGAACCATTCAGTTCCTGCAGCACAATGAGGCTCTAGTGGTAAGAAAAGGGTTCGTTCTTTTTGTCCAGATGGTAGGCTGTTTGAAACACAGATTTAGTTTCCTTCATGTAGGACTTATGTAGCATTCTCAATGGCAGCTTCTTTCTTTTGCTATAGCTTCTTTCTTTTGCTGTCGCCAACTTCACAGCCTGAGTGTGGGCCTTGGGCAACACATGTTTCCTTACCTTATTTCTCAAGGGTGACAGACTTGTTGTTCTACTTCGCTGGCCAGACACCTGAATTTCAAAGTTCGTCCATTCTCTTGAGAGTGATACACTTGCTCCTTGTTGATCCCAATGGAGTTCACAATGCTACAGACCCGACATCCTGTGAATCATAAAAAAGCAATGTAACTGCTGTATCCACAGCTATATGTGTACATGCTCGTTTTCTGACACACACATTCAAGGACACCCCTACACACGCACACACACAAACACACTACTGTGTCCACAATAGCCATCAGCAAAACATCACACCAATTGAACATAATTTCAGCAAGCAAAGCTGCCACATAGAGGACATTAGTGAGTGAAATACTTGGGAGAGTTTATTTAACAAAAAATATACAAACTTTTATAGTGGCAATAAATAAAATGGCAATTAAACATCACACAGAAATTCATCTACAGTTAGAAGCTAAATCAACATTCAAAATGAGACATAGTCTGTCAAAATCACCTTTTGCCATTGTGTGTGGCTTCACCTTTCCATAAACTGGGTGCGTAATTTGCGGCCTGTGTATGCTTTGACCTGGTGGTAGTAGACTGGGTCCTTGCCTCAGCTCACAATGACTCACCTGGCGATCTCCAGTTTGGGAGCTGTCAGGGCTACTGGTTGGGTTGCTGGGGTCTGTGTGGCCCTGGTCTTGACCTGGTTTGTGCCCCTTTATAAAAAAGTCAGCGCTGGCTCCCTTCCTTTTTATTGTTATTTGTCCCTATACAAAATAAGCAGTCTGGTTAGGCCTCACAATTGTTTCAATTACCAGTCTAGCTGAAATAAAATTAAACTACATCATGTAGGTTAGTTAGGGTTGAGTAACTTGATTGATGTTATAATTTAGACCTTAAAATAACAAACAAGCATCATAGATACTGTGATAATCCTGGGGCATTTGTTACGGATTCATCTAACATTACAAGTCTAGCATGAATTTCTTTGTAAATTGGGTTAATTATACACTCCTAGAAAACTAATGATTCCGAGGCTTCCCCGCATCATGCTAATCTAGATATCTTAAGGCTAACGTTAGGATAACGTTTCATAACGTTAGCCGACACGCACAGTTTAACTATTGGCGACAAAATCGCTCCTCCTCATTGTGCATTCATATTGCCTGTAATTTAAAGCCATGACTCATTTGGAAACCACCTTAAAACGTACCTGAGAATTATATACTCACTGATTATATGTTCTCTGGATATGTGCCACTCATTTGAAAGACGTTTATTCTGCTTTGCTCACATTTCCAATAATCGTGAATCTTTCAAGAAAACGTTGAGAGACCTGTCAATTAGCTGGAGTGGCACTGGCACCTGACGTGTTAGTAATAGTTTCCTGTGCATGACCCGCCCTACTCCATCTCTGATTGGCTCATCAGTCTTCATGCCTAAAGTTAACCAATTTATCAGCAAAGGCTGTGATTACCAGCCAATTAGAGGCAGAGGAGGGTGGGTAGATGTAAAATCAACTCATATCAGTAGGTATATGCCGAAAACCTGCGTATAGCCTGGACTACACCTCTGATTATTTGTTAATTATTTTGAGGTTGGCCTTCTCATCGCATATTACTCTCGCGCATAGCATGTATAGTTGTTGCTGCGGTTGGTTGACTTCTTCTTCCTGACAGTAATAAGCGGGTACTCAAGGCAGAAAAAAATGCCTCGATCATTTTTATAACCCAGGTACTCGAATTACTCGAGAGTTCGTTTCACCCTTAAATGCTTCCTTTGAAAAGAATTCACAGAGGAAATACACTTCAGTTTCACCTGTCAAGTTTCTCTTGTGCTCTTTAATTAGTTGAGAAGCAGCAACATTTTGGGGGGTGAAACTGTGGTTCTGCTGTCTTATTCTCACCCCGACCCTACCCACACACTCCAAGCGGCACTATTTTCACATTACCCAGCCCCGCCTTGCCTCTATCACCCCAGCCTTGAGCTACAAACAGGGCCTATAGCTGTAATAGTGAAAGCAGTGAAAGCAGGGCTTCAGTGCCTTATACCTTACTGTTATGGCCCCAGCCCATACATTTCTGTCCCAATCACCACGTTCACTAACTTATGATTCATGATGGTGTTTTTTTTTCCTACTGATAATCCTTTACTTGTCCCTCCATGCTTTTTCTTCTATACTTCTACTTGTCTGTTCCGAGTCATTTTTCTTTTCTCTCATTTCCGTTGACTTTGATCATTGCACTCAAGCACACGCTCTCCATCTCAAAACAGAGCAGTTATTAATGCAGATCAGTGTTCCAATGAAAGCCACTAATCAACACTAACCTTAATTTAAAATGTAATCTGATATTAGCCATATGCGCTTTGGGTAAATTGGATTTCACATTTGAAGGACAAAAGGAGGATTGAGCTGGTGAAACAGCAACATCCAAGGCCATACTTTTGTTCTGGACTTAAATCTGCTCTGGTCTTTTTGTTTTGAGTAGGCTGGTTCTGTATGCTGGAGTGGCCTCTTTAGGCACTCTTGCTTCCTCCCATATCAAAAGACATGCATGGTAGGTTTCTCGGTGGCTTTAAAATGTCTGCTGACCTATCAAAGGGTGTTCTCCGCATCTTGTCCAAAGTCAGTTGGGAGACACTCTTTCTCACCGGTGACTTTGAACAGGATACGTTGTAGAAAATAGATGGATGTTTGGATAGAAGGGAAAGCTACTGTCCCTGCGATTGGCTGGCAACCAATTCAGGGTGTACCCCACCTACTGCCCGTAGACACTTGGGATAGGCTCCAGCACACCTGCGACCCTCATGGTAATACGCGGTTTGGATAATGGATGGATGGATGGAAAGCTACTGTGTATCTGCACAGTATAAGAGACAGCACAGAAATTGATGCAAGCATGAAAAGTGGCATTTAATAGAAGGCTTTGTAGTGCTATTTGTGACAAATAGCTCCACACATGCAGTAATCACAAATTTATAACACTCGACCCACCTAAACAAGGTTTTGAAAGCAAGACCACAGCTCAAAATGAGGTTAACATACATCCACCTGACAATACCACCCACTGCAGCACATCAAATCCTTCAACTTGCTGAGTCTTTAGTAGGTGAATAATTGGCTGATCCATACATCTGTAGTCTTGCATGAATCATTGATGCTCACACGCTATCACTCTGCAATCCCCAAGCTCCCATGGCCCAATCTATTATTCTTCTTCTTAAAGATGACTCTCAAAATGAAAACCTTTGTTCGAACTGCATGCTCTGCA
Source organism: Filicampus tigris (assembly GCF_054856515.1). Taxonomy (NCBI): domain Eukaryota; kingdom Metazoa; phylum Chordata; class Actinopteri; order Syngnathiformes; family Syngnathidae; genus Filicampus; species Filicampus tigris. The sequence goes on along the minus strand of NC_141228.1, from coordinate 4,859,982 downwards.
ATTCCTGGAGAAAAGTATTTGTGCTCCCTATTATGCACAGAAGACTCCAACTTCAGTTTCAAGCACGTTTGTAGGTATATATTCTCGATATGGAATACTCGTATACGGTGAACAAATTATACTCTGCAAACTGGTGTAAAAATTAGTTCTCCTTTAGGCTGCCAAAACCAATGTAAAATTGAATGAGCGTAAAATATTCAATGTATTGTGCAAACGTCACATAAATGCCCTTTGACAAAGAATTTCACTTCCATCTGCCGAGCTACTCTTAAAACAATCATAAAAAAAAACATAGGCCTAATATTCAACAACCTCTTATGAATAAATATATCTGAAAGACGCATTTTAATTACCATTAAATTAGATTGCGATACAAGTGCTACATTAACAAGCAAAGTCTCTCAAGTGGCCACTATGTTTTTCTGCTGCAAAGAGGAGTGGCACACATACTTCCTTAGATACCACTATTAATATTTCTCAAATATGATTTTATGGCGACAACTTAATAATCTTTTCACAGTCTGAATAATAATATTGTCTGTAACACTTTGGTACTCTAACGATCAGACTAAAAACAGCACTGCTGTGATGATGTACAGTAAATACACACACTATGTCACATACAGTAAATGTGTGTTATAATTTATATCTTTGATGTAATTGTACTGTATTTCATATCATTCTCAATAATTTGAAACTCGTAATAATAAATAATAATAATAATAATAAGAATAATAATAATAATAATAAGAGGTGGAGCAAGAGTTGAAGTAAAATGATCACAATTATATATTTGGACACGATGAACAATAAATCCCAACCCAAAGATGAACAATCCACATGCATTGCATTATGGCCTGCATAGTTTAAATAAAGAAAACAATAGTGCTAAATTGCATAATGCATTTTCATCACTATCATTACGATTATTATGCCAAACTGTTTTTCTTGGTTGCGCTGCGTCTTGCAGGTGGGTGTTACTAATACCGGTAGGTTGTTCATGTCATGTTAAGGGATTTTAAATGTTTGCTTAAAACAAAATCATCGCTGTTGATGGAACTACTCGGTTAAAAGTGCTTAAATTTGTATGCAACCCTGCCTTGCCCAATGTATCATGTGTTAAATTATCACAGCATATTCCTCCCACGTGCCTTTGTTTTGACAATGTGTCTTACTGTGACAGACAGTGAGTCAAGGGCAACGTATATCACCTGCCAGCCTCAAACACACGCCTCATGTTAAATAAATTATCTCTGCATTAGCCTGTGAGGCTATGAACTGTCTAAATCAATCAGCAGTGAAGTTAGCTTAGATGCCAGGGAAGCTGCAGAAGAGCAGTTCGCGATGTCATGGTGAAATGCTCCAATTCCCTCCTTCCTTGTGAAGGGAAATTAAGAAGGTAGTTAATCAAAAGTTCATTAGCATACCACACTGAGCTCAGTCCACCCCTACACCCTGCACATAATAGTCACTTAGGCAGACCTTGTGAGGGGAATAACAAATCCCGACCACTTTTCATTGTGAATTTGTTGGATGAAAAAGTTTGCCTTGGCCTTGAAGTGCTAAATTACTTTTTTTGACCTTGGGGCCACCAAAAGTTATTTAAAATCAGCTGTTGATTCCAAACCACTCCCTAAAGGCTGCGACATTGCAATCCTTGTCTTCTAGCTATCTGCTGAGTAACAAATACATGTAGTAAACACTCAAAACACAAGTATTGCGGTAAATCTTTATTCATTTAAAAAATATATATACAGTATATTAGCATCATTGTTACCATCTGGACACACACTGGTTAGTTGGGCTTGGGGTTACTAAAACAGTCAAAGTTGATTATTTTATAAAGGCAACATTGTTCAGCTCTTTTCATGGATTTTATTCCATATATTTTCAAATGCATGTCCTATTTATTAGAGCTGGGCATTTTACTAACATTTCCGGGTGCGTTTATCACCTCCCGCCTGCAGCCGGGGTAACCTTCCGCTGTCCTCCTATCATTTTAAAAGGGCTTCCATTTTAATTTTGAAAATATGACTCAAGTAAACATAAAAAGTAGTCCTGCTAATAATTACTTGAGTTGGAGTAAAGAAGTACTCAGTAGAATAGTCTGTTCAATGAATGAGTAACTGGTGAGTAGCTTCTGATTTATTATGTTTTTAATCAGAGCATGAATGATAAATAGTAGAAAAATAAAAAAGGAATGTGCAACTTGAGGTATTTAACAATGTCACCATAAAACAATAATAAATGAATGTTATTATGACATAGGTGACGTCAGATTTATCCACAAGAACTTTTAAATTAAGGTTTAAATGGATTAACTGTCTTTGAAGACGATCGTTGATGAAGGAGCATCAAACGATATGAAGGGGCATCCAGCTGGGGTTGATGGACATAAATTTGGACGGTCTTCCACACCTTGAAACTCATTTAAATGAATTGAATGGCAAGCCAGAAGCCACTGCCCTCCTTCCTCGCACAGCTCCGAAGAGCTGCATTATGTGCCTTTAAAAGAGACACTTTGTAAAAGTCAAAGACCCAACACATACGCACGACTCAGTTATTCAGTCCCCTTAGCAGTAATAACTGTTTGTGTGCTTGGCCAGTCTCTCTCTCTTTAGGGAGCTACACATGAGAGATCGTTGTTATGTAATAGCATCTCTAGCATTTTGAAGATGCTCACAAAAGATGCCGCCTGGTCATGGAAAGAGATGTGTGGTCATCTGAGAATAGCTTTTTGGATCAAAAGCAGATAATTACATGCTTCCAGTTAGTGATGTGCAATATTTATCTTTGTGTGATATAAAAATTTCTAACCTATGCTACAACTCTCTATTATGTATGCCATTATTTTGATATGTGTGGTATTGGGTTGCTCTCTCGCTCCACAGATGAAGCTTCCCAAGACCCAACAACAGTTACTCCCCAGACATGACTAATCAATACAAGCCCAATCCAACTCCTTTACGAATTTAATAATTACATTAAAGGAAAAGTTATCCCAAACATATTATTTTCAAGAATATGTTCTATAGATCCACTAGTTGAAACAAGGAATTCTGATTAATATTGTGTTTGTGGAATATGAGAAATCCACTCGTTTTTAGCTAGCTTCAGGAGACGGCCATTTTGTCACTTCTGTCGACTGAAAATTATATCACAGTTGCTGGGGTAACAACCAATCACGGCTCAGCTTCAGAAAACAGGGTATGTGTGATTGGTCGCTACCTGAGCCCTGAGCAACTTTGATGTCATTTTCAGTCGACAAAAGTGACAAAGTGAGCAAATTTTGTTTTTATTTTTTTAGGGATTTTCCGATCAGGGTTTTATGACACCGATACCGATAATGCATGAGTGAGATCGGCCGATTCCGATCACATGGAATACCTGTATATTTTTCCATTTATTTATGGTGACTGCTACTATGCAATAGTATCTGAAAAAAAGCAGCCATATTATTGCCGTAATTTTGACAAAAATCTATATATATTTTCAAAAGCATGAAAAAATATAAAACCGCTGGCACAAAACAACAATTACTCTGTCACAAAGATAATTGAAAAACTTAAATTTACCAGCTTTTAGTTACACAGTTTTTAACAGATCAAAATAATCAGTCTCAACAGACTTAATTATGCCAAGTCAAATAAATAACATGCCACCTAACCATTGCATGGTTCAGAATATAACAAAGTAGAAAAAATAGTCACATGCAGGCTTCACTCGAATAAACTATTCAATGAGTTCCTAAATTGAAACGACTTAGGAACTTGGTTTATTGTCCTGTGAATAGACAAACTATCTTGTGCATTTGTCAATAAGAAAAAAGTCACTGTTAATCTTTTTGTGAATTATAAAATGATATAGTCGGTCTGTTGCCCACAAGTGACCTACAATGCGTCTCCTCGTGGCAATAATGCCACTTATACCGCGCTGTGTCAGTAACACATCATACATAACAAGCTGCAGCGTGCGTGCCATACATTCCAAACTCTGTAGCCCATTTATTATCGGTCGTAGCTTTCACCATGTTCCGCGCATTATCTCTCAATACCACGTGTATTTTGTCTTTTCAAATATGCCTCGTTTCTAACATTGTCATTAAAAGCAGTACGCGAGTGTAAAACTCCCTTGTTGGACTCAACATCGACACAGGACTGACATCCGAGCTTCATTTAACACTTGTAAAACTTAAACAGGATAATAGGTCTTCTTTTAGGAAACGTTCAATGCGACAATACACTCTCTGGTGGAGCTCGATCAGGCAGAGCTACGCCTGTGAAGTATTTGTGTCCCGGTAGCACGTAGCGAGGCTCCAAGTGGGCGATCAGACGGCGGAATCCGGTGTCTTCCACCACTGAGAATGGTTGGTCATCAAGTCTGATAAATTTAATTATTTTCCTGGTAATTTGCGTTGCCTTTTGCCTGTCACGGTGACAAGGGTTTGAGTTGGTCAGCATGGGCTGCCATTTCATTGTTTCTGCTTTGTTCGCCTATACTTTATTCAATGCAGTGAGCCTTGTAAACTCACCATAGTCTTACAATTACTTGTTCTTCAAATGTCGGATTAAGTTGGTTGTCTTGAAACTTTTGGCCATGCTCCCCCGCGAGGTTGCTCCCCCGCGAGGTACTTTAACATGGCATATATTACAAGACGCAAACTCCACAGAGCAGACATGTTAGCCTCTGTTTGTTAGTGCCGCGCGCCTCCGCAGCGTGCAGAGGCGGAGGAGGGTGGGGGACGCAACACGGTTGTAGGCTGCGAAGCATGAGCCGCGGGTGATCGGATTTTTTGATCGGCAATAAAAGGCTTTGATCAAATATTCCGATCACGTAATTTCTCACGAAAATCGGCCAATCGTGATCGGTGCCCGCATCCCTATTATTTTCCCTATATTCCACAAACACAATATCGCAATATAACGCAATAATATAAATCAGTTTCAGCTGCAAGGTAAACAACCAATTTACCCAACCGTTTGATTGACTCACTGGCTCTCTCCCTTCCTTCTCCCACTTCCCGTCTCTCACCTTCATCATTCACAACAGGCCGGCAGACCTGTCCACCAGAGAAGTTTGACTGCGGTGGGACGGCCACCAAGTGTGTCTCGTTGTCATGGCGATGTGATGGAGAAAGAGACTGTGAGAATGGGGCAGATGAAGAGCACTGTGCCGCAGGTGAGTTTATACAAATAAGCAATTGTAGTTGTCAGCTGAGCTATGATAATGACTGAACAATTCCTCTTTGAGCTTCAATTGCACACACCCTAATTCTCTTAAAACACGTAATGATGTTGATGATTATGATAATAATGTTGTAACCTATAATTTTCTCTGGCTGCTGGTAGTGCATGAGGCTCAGGGAGTACATTGTTCGCAAAGAGGAAGGTGGTATTTTGTAGAGGTGTGCAATATGGACAAAAATGCATTTCCCGATCCAGTTACAGTAACTTGATATCCTGATGACGATACACATCATGATGTAGTATTTTTCCTGAAAGTTACATGAAATCAATTGCAATAGTCTTGTATATTTTCACAGTTTATTTATAACAAACATATTTTTATAAACCACACAATACAATGACAATAATATTAATAAAAATAAAACACTAATGCCCAGTTGACAAATACATGCCATTAAAAATATATGGTGGTATAATCACTTTTCAAGGAAAACAGTTCAAAAAATTAAAACAGTGGAATGGTGTTGACTGATCAGTACATCTGCGTCATAGTTCATAGGTTTCGGATTCAAGTTCGGGCTCTTGCCTTCCTGTGTGAAGTTTGCATGTTCTCCCTGAATGGTTGCTTGTCTATATGTGCCCTGCGATTGGCTTGCGACCAGGTAAGGGTGTACCCCTGCCCTCGCCCAAATTCTCGAGCACACCCGTGACCCTCGTGAGGATAGACAGAGAATAGATGGAGGGACAATTTGGTGCTTCAGGTGAAAAAGGGAATCCTGATCAGCGCAAGCATCTTACTTAATGGAAGAACAGAAACTATGGCATTCACTTAGTAGCAATCAGGGAAATCTACACATGGAAATGATATTTCTGCTAAATCTGCTGCAATCATCTCTACATGTCTTTTGACATCAATGTATGTACACATTGTCCAGAAACGAACATAAATAATCCACAAAATAAAGTTATATCGTATAAAATAGGTGTTGGTATGTTTGTTCGTTGTATTGCACATCTTTAGCAGTTCATATATTTTGTTCTGTTGAAGAACTATTAGTCAGTTGGAATATACACAGGAAGTACAGGTGTCGATGATACACTTTTGCGAAGAAAAATGATGTAATATCAAGACAGGGTCAGCTTTTAATTCCTAATTTCTTTGCTGAGACATATTTTATAAAAACATACATTCACTCATTATCTTTGTATGAACATATAGTATGTGAGTGTACGTGTGAGACTGTTGTGGTTCCGATCCACGTAATTTATTCTCAATTGTAGAATATAGGTTATTTACATTTTTATTAATTAGTTTATTTGAAAGGGAACAGTGCAGTTTCACAGAACATAAGAAAGAACATGGTTAAAAAAGACAGAATTAGCGTAGAGCCAATTTTTCATCTGTAGTCCCCTGGCCATGATGTAAAAAAAAGCATTGAAGTTACATTAAAATTACAAAGAATAAATACATACATACATAAACTGCAATACACTGATTCCTTCACACATATTACAATATGCGTTATAACGAATAATTTATTTATTTATATAACAATAATAATAAAAATGTATTCATGTATTACCTTTTAGCTGTAATATGCTCAGATATATAAGAACCACTTCTGTACACGTCTGCTCAACAAAACTATCATTTATAAGTGGTTTCGCTAATGTCAAAACAAAATAACCAATTTAATGATTGATGTAATCTTGAAATTATCTAAACCCTTTTCATTTCTGCTGTGAGCGTCTGTCATTAGATCCAAACATATACAGTGCTTAAATTTGGAAGTTACAAACAGAGGCCAAATCACTCAGCTTCACTTCGGTATATAAGTATAGAGTATATACTGAGTGGAGAATGTTTCCCCCTGCAACTCTTCCCATCACAGATACATGCTTATTTTATATCCCCTTTTCATTTTCCATTTACCCTCATCTGTAGACATAAAAGGGTAATGGGAGATAATATGATCATGTTATTGTCTCTCATCTACATGACCTGTGTGAACAGGAAAAAGTCAAGCTCTCAAATAATTCATGAATGTCTGGATGATGATTGATTTTCTGCCCTGTTTTGAGCGTGCCGTGAGAGTGACTTGGAGTATTAAGCCAATATTAAAACCTGTGAGGATTATCGTTTCATCTATCATTTAAGGTAAAAGTGATGAAAGGCAATCTGACATTTAGGGGAAATTACCTCAAAGCTCACACATGAAGGTCCAGCTGGATAATTATTTCATTTCTTTCATGTTACTTTTTTTTTTGTCATATTAAAACCAAGGTTATTTTAGTTCATGAAAACTAACAAGATAACTAAAACTAAAATTGAAACGAAACATTTTTGTGTTGACAAAATAACATTAAAAAAAAAAGAAAATGCTTTTAAAAAGACAACAACTAACTGAAACTACATTTTACGTTTGTAAAACTAACTAAAATTAACTATAATTATAGAGAGAATGTCCTTCATTTTGGTCTTTGGGAATTAATATAATAGACGAGCCTTTTGGGGTTGGTTTTGAATGTATTTATTTCGATATTACTGCACGGACGTTAGCTGGAAGAAGAGAAAGTTGAAAGTCATCTGGGAGTTGTAGTCCTCTGTGTCGCACAGAAACCATGTCAATCAGCAGCCAATTAAAAAGAGCCAACAGATGATGTTGGTTTAACACTTCTCAGCAGCAATTGAAGCCACGGATCCACTTTAGAAGTTGGCAACTTGGCAAACAAGGCACCCTAGCTTGATTTGATTAGGGTGCATGCATGCATCTAACTTTACAAGAGGTGTTATGTACTGCACTTATTGTAATTCAAAGTCTGTGGACTGTTAAACTGTACCCTGTACAATCAAAATTTTTTAGAATAATATTTTTGTTGAATTTATACTACACAATAGTACCATCATGTTTTTTAAATGCTGCACAAGTAAAACAAAATACAAAAAAAACTAAAAGTAAACGATAAAATAAAGTGTTTTTGAAAAAAACTAAAATAAATAAAAACTACCAAAGCCACCCTGAAAATGAATTAAAACAAACTAAATTTAAAAAACAAAAATCACAATGAAATAAAAACTAACTATAATTAAAATTCCAATAACCTTGAATAAAACTACAATAAATTATCATTACTAACACAATGTAACTTTTAAAAGAAGGGTAGTTGTTTTATGTAGTATATAAAATGTTGAGCAAAACCTAGTGCAACCACAGCATATTAAAAAAAATGTATGTACGTACATATTTTTTTTCATGGGCGAGACCAATTAATTGTATTATTAAGCCGATGATATTATGAGTGGATATTTGTGATAAAAGTGAAAATACTGGTGTCAAAATGTTGAGAAATACAATCTCCCAACCCTTGACTTTGTTTAAATTACTTTAGGATTTTTTTTTTACGAACAAGCTTTTCAGATTTGCAACATGGTAAAGTTCTTTACAGTCTTATAACAAAAAGAACAAAAAGTGCCCAAAAGCTTGCAGCTAAGATGTATGTCTTATGAAGTTAAATGACAACATCAGAAAATAGATAACCCTCCCTAAGGTTTTCACAGTTAAGGAACTTTTACAAAATTTCAGTATAATTGAACTTGTAATCTTTCACTTGTTGAAGTTCAAAAACAAAACCGTGCATCTTCAACGCAGCTTCTGGCAAGCAGGTCACATTGTAAGGTGTCCACAGATAATTTAAAATCTCAAAATAACCCAGTTCATATCGGCTGTTGGATTTTAAAGAAAGGCCAGTGTGCCAAAATGCTGAATATTGGCCCCTATAATCGGCCCAGCCAACAATTGGTCCATCACTCATATGCACGTATGTACTGTACTGTATGTATGTAAGCGTGTATGCATACTGTATACACATACCGTATTTTCTGGACCATAAGCCGCTACCTTTTTCCTAGGTTTTGAACCATGTGGCTTATATAAAAGTGCAGCTATTCTGTGGATTTTTCTTCCACCGCTAGGGGCAGTCTAACCAGAATTACACTACAACACAATTGCAATTAACAGGATGTGACTGCAGTAGAGTTCAACAGACGATGGCGCTATGCACTTGGTTATGAATTTGGTGGTATGTGGAAGTACAGCAATAAAAAGTGGACAAACTGAAGTGGCAGCGGGCAGTGAAATGAAGATAAGTACTGTTTATTTTCTCTTGGTTCTGTTCCATTTTAATCAGCAATGTTGCTGCCGTGTTAAAAGGCACTGTTAGGAAAGAATCTGTCCAGGTACATGTACATTTACAGTTCAAAATTGTTCCGTAATAGCAGTAAATATTTTTCAATATAGATAGGTGCGGCTTACATAAAGATGCGGCTTATATGTGTTGTTTTCATTACTATTATTTAAATATAGTGGGTGCGGCTTATATAAAGGTGTGTCTTATAGTCTGGGAATTACGGTACATTCTCTAAGTGGTCTATAAAGAATGCAATAATTTACAGTAGACTACATTGATACAATAAGCAAGTCTTCCACACCACTCTTTTGAGGCACTGACCTTCTGGTGTGCAGTTTGCATGTTTTCCTTGTGCTTTTTTGGGTTTTCGCTGGGTACTCTGGCTTCTTTCACATGTATGTTAGAGTAATTGAAGAGTCTTAATTGTCTAGGGTTGTGAATGTAAGTGTGAATAACTGTTTGTCTTTTGTATTCAAGTTGCAAATTATTATTTATTTTCGAAACGTTCCACATTCATACATTGCACTGCGCTATAAAGTATGTAAAGTACATGGTTCTTAATGCTCTGCCTTCTACCAATACATAACTGCAAGCATTCAAGCATACATATACGTACATACAGTATACTGCAACTGGCATCAGTATATACTTTTAAACACAATGGCATACCCTTTTAATGTATGTTAATGTTGAATTGCTTTCATTCAAGCAGGTTGTCTGATTAAATCTGAGTGTTTAGACAATACACTATTTGCATTTGGCTACAGGGAATGTTTTCGTGAAAAACGGTTTGACTGTTTTATTTTTGTTTTGTCTAAACTCAAGTCAAATCTACTTTTTTAAAATCAACCGTTTTTAAATGAGAAAGGGACTATTACGGGATTAAACGATTTTACTTGTCACCGTATCCAAAAGGACGTCTACCAGTGATTCAATTACGAAGTTAATTTAATTGGATTTGTCAGCAGACTTGGCAGTGAATTGCCCTAAATGTTAATTGTAGGTTGCCCGGTTTATGTTCTTCCACTGTGAAAGTGTCTAATACTTGCTAGCTGAGTCTTTTGTAATCACATTATTTGTTTAGCTACACACTGCGCACTCTCTTACTTAATTTTATTGAGAAAATGACCACACTACTGTGCCTCATCAATCGCTGATTATATATGGGAAAAGTTAGCAAAGTTGTTACCTCTACAGCACTGATTTTCAGTACCATGCTCAAAGGCACAGGCTACTTTGCTCAGGAATGACTTTCCACATCATTTGTTGTATCTGCAGCATGGCGACATGAACCGTCCACTCAAAGCCAAATTATTCAGTCTCTAACACCCTACCTTATCCAAGGAAATTGATTTAAAGTTGAATTGATGGATGTTGCATCAACTGTATGCTCATAATAAAACACATTCAAACAAGCATCCATCCAAAGTAGAGATGCAATGTTGTCCTTTTCAGGATTTGTACTGCAACAGTTAAGAACTGTTTGTTTCTTGTGTTTTAGGGGCTTTCACAGTTTTTTGTTTCTTGGCTTTGAATTGTCTGCAGTGACTATGTACTTGCAAGTAGGTTTGGCTGTGGGAGAAAGTGGGCTAAACAGAAACGTAGAGACAGCCAGACAGAGAGCGAAGACTGTAGTCTGAGAAACTCCCATGGGCCCTGGGGACCGGTTGCTCTTTTAACATCACTTGTGCTGTGATGTTACATTACAGAAAGCTGCTACAGCGGATCAATGCCCACTGGGGATGTGTTGGTGTTTTATGCCAGGGCAGTGAAGAGCTCTGTGTGTGTGTGGGTGTGTTTGTATGTGTGCATTTGCTTGCGTTTGTGTTTGCGTGTGTGACCTTCTAGGAAGAAGCAGAGGGTGGGCAGAGAACAAAATGATGCAAACCCTACTCATATGAAAATAATGCTCCTTGGTGCACAGTAAATGAATCCTCTACTCTATCATTTAATAGCAGACCAAAGAGAAGCAAGAGTCCACCCACATGAAAAATTACTGGTGCGGGATTTAGCTTCTTCATTCTTCAGAGGTGTCTGTAGCCTCTCTTATGTGGATGTTACAGCCTCCTTCATTTCCAATTCTTCGACTGCTCTCACTGTGTGCGTAGGTGGAATGTAATGCAGCAAGGATCACAAGCAAGCTCATATGCACCCAAAGGTTCAAACGGTCTGCTCAATGATACGATCAAATTATTAACTTCACTTGCATTCGGAGTCAGTTTTGCCTGCAGATGAAAGGCCGGATGACACAACCTTTGCTTCATCCAGAGAAGACACAAAAGAAGATCAAAACAAAGGACAAGCTGTTTTCCTTATAGGGCGGCACAGCTGCGCACGTGGCCAGCACGTCTGCCTCACGTGTAACGGTTCCGGGTTTGCATCTTTTTCTATTTTCTATGTGGAGAATGGTCTTCCCGTGTTTGGACTGTGTCTGCGTACTGGAGGTTTCTTCCACATTACAAAAACATGGGTGCTAACTTAAAAGACCACCCTAAATGGTTCTTAGTTTAGAATGTGAGTTTGACTGGTTTCCTATGTGCCCTATGACTGATTGGTGAGCAAGAAAAGCATAAGGTAGAAAATTGATCGATGGATGTTTTCTTGACAGATTTCTATGACCAAATATGTTCTCATACGTGTAACACCCGTCTCATGTAGCTAATGTATTAACGCTCTTGTTAATGGGGTGGTAGTACTATGAGCGGGGTGCTGGGTACTTTTACAACTAAATAAATTAACTTGGTAAACAGGACATACAATGAAAGAATAATTCTGGATCTGTGTAATAATTAGAAATTAAGGTGCCTCCACTTAGCAGGAAAAATGCAATTACATTACCTTTATATCCTACTAAGAATGATGAATTTAACTTGAGAATCTTGGTAAAATAGCAGAAAAACACACAATTCAGTAAGTTTAAATACAAACTGTATGAACTTTTAGTAAATACAAATATTATATACAAAAATAATGAATGACAAACAATTTGGTGTTCCACACATTCAACTCAAATAGTCCTTTGTCAAATAAATAAAATCTCAGTTTTTCCATTGCAGGCCTGATGTTGCTCGGGTGCATTGTGACCTTACAAACACAAAAACTGGTCCCTTCACTTGCAGAGCAAGCAAAAATAACTTGACACGTGCACTGAGTTGTGAATAGTACTCACGAGTCTTCAGTTCAAGGTAGATGGTGGTGTTTAATGGGCGGCGAGAGTTGAAACCACGCACCCTTCACTGCTCGGCGCACAATAGCGAATGACTACACACGACTCACTGGAGTGATACCATCAGTTTCATGTGCAGTGGTTGACAGTTACAAACTAAGTTACTTAAGTACAGTTTTTGAAGATTTGTACTTTACTTCAGTGATTTATTTTTTGACTCTGCTACAAGGTAGGCAAACACATCACATCCAACTACAATACATATCCAAAAAGTACTTGTTTCATTTTCATTGACGAGTTGCATAATCCAAGTTTATACACATCTCTTGTGTTTTAAGTGGTGTTGTTATCAGGTGGTGTTGTAGCAGTCAGGTTGCTCGGTGATTTCACGGGTCAGTTAGAAGTCGGAGCGCAAAAGTGGAAGTGCAGCAGCTGTGAAAGCGCCATTCGAGGATTTGGCAGGCATTGAAGATGATGTTGATCTGCTCTGCTCATGATCCATAGTTGTCTTACCTAAAAGTCAATGTTTCGACTCAAAGAACTAAACAATGATTCACACAGTTTAAAATATCTGTTTTACAACACACACACATCTCCAGCTGAAGGAAATTAGGTTAATCTTTTTGTTTTGTTTTTGGGCTGAGACATATGGCTGACCTAGTTAAAATGTTTAAGCCAGGGATGGGCAACTTAAATGCTGGAAGGAGCCACTCTATTTCCATCAGTGCTACTCAGGGGCCAGATATTGTCACACACTTCCTAACCGGATGTATGACAAAAATGCCATGCTAGATATGGACAAAAACAGGTGCGAAATATGTGTGCTTAATAAATGTCATTTTTGATGATAATTTTTTCAATGCACGTATAAAAGATCCACTATCTAACCCAACAACAATGGCTTTGAAGCAAACAACAAAATAACCACATACTGTGAATTTTTCGTTCCATTGCAAAGGGCTCTCATGCATAAAAATTACCATTAAAGTATGACACAAAAATTACTGAACAGCAAACCAACATTAAGTGCAAAACTCATTTTGTGCAATTTTTCACTAAAATCATCTCACTCAGTTATTGGGTTACTGAAGTGGATTGAGGTATGTTTGTCCTGCTTATAGTTCCAAATCCACAAACAAAACATTTTTAGACCTACTCATGTTGTAGTAGAGGGCAATACAAGACCCAATATATGTGCACTCAAGCCATGTCTGCCATCTGATGGTGATTGGCGATATTACAGTTCAAAACTACAGTTGATGCATATTTGCAGTTCACCACCCGCAAATTCGCACATTTCTTTTGTCAATTTTTTTGGTTTGTTTTTTCACACTTTTCTGGATGTTTTTTTGTCGCCATTTACTTCCGTATATTGAATGTTCGTCGGCATTTTTAAGGAATTTTTGGGTGTTAAGAAAAAGAAAGGGGAAAAAAAATTCAAAGCAGAAAGCCTTTTTGTTTTCCAAATCAAGGGGCCACTCTATGCCCACAGGTTGCCAGTTGAAAAGATGAAAATATTCAAATAAATTTACCGTAATGTGGGAAATAATCAAAGGAAGGTAAAACAATGTAGATAATCTAGAAAAAGCATAACACAAATACACAAAAATGAAAAATATGATCAAGAATATATACAAAAGCCAGAAAATAATGATGATAATAATTACTTAAATTAACAATAATAAATGACAAATTTACAAAAATAATGTGTACAATCACAATCTTTAACAAAATTAGCTTTCATCAGAACATCTCCATTAAATGGATAAGAGGAGGGGATAATAGAGCGGAGTAGAGAGGGGAGTGGCCAGGAAGCGAAAGAGGACCACGGGAGAAACTCTGAGGAAATTGCACTTTTGGCCTGTTTATCTTATATTTAACTTTGTCTTATAATGAATGTTCTTTAAAATTTGCAGAAGTTCTGTCACTGAGCCAAAATGTTTATTTATAATGAACTTGTTTTATTTATGATTTTATTTGGAACAGTGTGATGATACAAAAATAAATAATTCATTGTAGGCCATTTTGTCAGTTTGTTTCTATAGTTTGTTTCTTATTCAATAATAACTTAACTAAAAGTAAGTACCTCTGTGCTTCTATTCAAGTCATATTTTAACATTTGTTGGAGTAGCATTTGACCACGAGGAGCTGTACTTTAATTCAAACGCTGCAACTGTGTACTTTACCCACTCCTGACCTTGTGTAACTGCAGTAAAAGAGGAAATGTTGCTTGAAACATCACACCATCATCCAACTGTCGACAGTCAAAGCCAGAACAGCAAGGAAGATTTGAGGGAGCTTTTTACCGTGATAAGGCAGCATTATCCACATGGCCTCAGTGAGTAAGTACTAATTAGAATCAAAGTAATTTCCAGACTTGCGAGCGAGCCTGACACAACATTTTAAAAAGAAAAATACATGTGTACATATATAATGTAGGCTGCACTATACAGTAAGCCGCAGGTGTGCACATTGAAACATGGGATGAAAGATGAAAACACATAAGGATTTTTAAACTTTTAATTACCATCATTTTCAAGATTACAAGCACCGTGTATATTAACCGTACACGAACACACACCAAAAAACTGAAAAAGAAGTTTTTTTTCTGTACTCAAGTATTATAGAATCCATGATTTACGAGTGTCCACACTCCCAAAATCCCTTTTTTTTAACATAATAATTTGATTGATTGGGGATTTCTTATGTTCAGACACAGATTAAGGAGCAAGAAAACAGCCGTAAATGAAAACAAAAATGTCTTTCCTGATGTTGTGTCCTAATGTGTCCTGAGAATGGACATGTACAAAGGGGAGACACATAAGCGTGTGGAGTATTTCCATGTAATTTTCTGCTTTTGTCCCTCATTATCGTCAGAATGGTAGCATCTATTGTGAAAATGTTTGCAATGCCTGCATTTGAATTCTGTGGAGGCTATTTATTTATTTATTTTATGTATTTATTTGTATTTATCCACTTAATGTTTTGCCTTTGTATGGGGCAATGTTGGTCCTACCTCATCAAGTTAGAATTCCACTTGAGTGAGAGTTTGCAAAGCGGCCGGTTGAGCCACAACACTTCTGTCTATAGTAACCTTCAACAACAAAAAAGCCTAAGAAAATGACTGATTGAACAATACTTCGGGCAATAAAGTATACAGGATCAGCACAACAGCAAGTGAAACATGATTTCCTTTGCAAATATTGTACGTAACGTAATAAAACAGAGCATCCTGGACTTAATACTGCATACTGGCTATCGACATATTTTTTTCCGCAGTTATGTGTTGTTTTTTTCTCACCACAAATTTGCCATCCTCCGGGGTAGCATTAGAGGTGGAATGTCCAGCCCCTTTGTGTGAAAAGCAAGTGTAGCACTGAAGTTGCCACACATCCATTCATCTGGAAATAGGCTGTTGATTCCTTCCCTGTATGGATGCACTTCTATGCAAGAAAAGGCATAATTATTTAATCAAATAGATTAAAGTAATGCTTGTCTAGTCTAGTGCACGGGTCATTAAGCCACTAAAATAACCCCAGGTGCTGCACATTTTGTTTTCACGTCTTATTTTGCTAGGTGTATTGTGCGCAATCAAACGGCTTTTGTGGTGGACCTCATCTGTTTGTTTGCTTTTCTGCAAGCGCAGATGATAACCGAAAGAAAACACACTACCGGTACATGGCTCATTTAACAACATGTTAAGCTAGGTTTGATGAATTTCATGCTCTAAAAACATGAAACCACATGTGCTTGGATGCGTATCTGACTACTAATATAGTTTGATTAACATTTTCATGTTTACCTGTCTCTGTTCAAGTGTGGTTTGGCAGAGATTTTCTCCTTTTAAATGTGTGTGTCCCACACGCACCTGCTAAATATACAGTATAAGCCCGTGCACGAGTGAATTGTCCTTGAAAGAAAGGTTAATGAGTTTAGCCTTATTCCCCTGATTCATAGCTCGCCACTGCTCAGTCAACATGGGATGGGATGTATAGAAACTTCTATAACCTCCATATTGGAAAAGGTTTCGGCCTGAGGAACCGGGGTATTTGAAGGAATTCAAAGTTCCCCAAAGTCAGCCCCAGTTCATTTAAACAAAGCTAAGAGATGACATTTTTAGTGATAATTCACAGATTTGTTGAATAATTACCAAAAGGTGAATCTTTCAAAATGCAAATCATGTTGCCTGTGTTTATCTACTTTGAACAACATTTGTTAGAGGGATTGATAGGTAGATAGAATTTAGGACATTTCAGGCATCCTACATGACTTACTTTCAGTAATGCCTGCCCTTCACAATTTCATAAAGCACACCAATCCATTTTTAACTAATCCATTCTCCATTGCCGTCTGATCACTTACAGTATCTTGACTGTTCTTTTAATCTGCTGAATCCACATGCT
Source organism: Filicampus tigris (assembly GCF_054856515.1). Classification (NCBI taxonomy): domain Eukaryota; kingdom Metazoa; phylum Chordata; class Actinopteri; order Syngnathiformes; family Syngnathidae; genus Filicampus; species Filicampus tigris. Next base: position 4,843,039 of record NC_141228.1, on the reverse strand, counting down.
TGCTGTCGGAGGTAATTTTTGGTAGAGGATGCTTGTTCTACTCAACAGCACTAAGTGGCTCAACCTGCATGTGCCTTTTCTAGTGCTCCCCCGTACACGCTCGCTTCAAGGACAGTTTTTGTTCTGCAGTAGCTGATGCAGAGTGAAAGGGTTCTGGTGTCGGGACTCATAGTAGTGTATGTGATAAGAGCTTGCTGAACCTTGTAGGCTCTTCAAGATCACTAAAATAACAGTGTTTATGTCCATGTTATTATTGATTGGGCTTTCATTTTGAAGTTGAGCTTCGCCGCATATATTTTTTTAAATTGCTTTTAAAGTTAAACTTTTCAAATTCATCACAACAAAAAATGAACTTTTCTCTGCCCTAAAACAAAAGCTTTTGTAACTTATTTGCTCTATCAAAGTGGAATATTTATATAACTCCACAGAGGTGGAAAATGGTTGTGATAATCAGTTTTATTGTCAAGGAGCAACCTGTGCCTGGAGGCTGGTATCAGAGTTTTAAATTTAGGTTGTTTTAATCACAGGAACACACGAGCAACTGCTTGTCACAAAAGTGTTATAATCAACATATGGCAAACATCAAAAGTACTGTGTTTCAAAATCGTTGGATCAAGGGGTGACAATACGAACCGACGGTTGTGGATAGGTTGAGCGATGTTCCGCTGAGCTATTGTTACACATTCCACTGGTTTTGATGCAGTGTTTAGTCCTAGTTTGACATAGACGCCACTATGCTCGTCATCCTCTCCCGCCAGCTCGCCTGTCCAATCGCAAATGTAACAGAAGGCATTTTTTTTCTGCCAATAACAGAGGATTAGTTTGAAAAAAAAAATCAGTAAGTAGGTGAATTTGCAAATGGCATAACGCAAATATGCTGAGGCTCACTAACAGCAAATTCGATGGCCATTATCATAATGAGTCCCTTTGGCACACTAGGTGAAGAGAAGCAGAGTGCATGTATTGGTCACTGTTGCAAACATGTATTTAATTTAATTGCATTTTGGACAGGATACATACATGTAATTGGAATTGCAACATATTACAAAATAAAGTTCAAGAATTAAGTTGATGTGTTGAAGAAAAGAATGGTCATGTGAAAATGTAGATGCATTTCACAAAAAAACTAAAACAAATACAAAAAGGATATCAGAGAAGCAGTTCAATGTTAATATTAGTACGACAGATGTATCATATCAACAAACTGTGTGCAATATGTTTTTCATAGTTACATTCATTTGATGTGTATTCATGTTAATGATTAATGACAGTTGGAGCATTGCACCTGAGTTTTCTGTTGTTTTGTTTTGACCATGTGTTTAAACTAAATATTTGATGTTGTACACACATTTTGGCCACAGTTGTTCTTTGAGTTCCCCCTGAAACCCAAAGACTGAGAGGAAAGAGAAAGTTTAAAAAATGTCCCCTTGCTCATTAACTACAATTATCCTCAAAGATAGAAAGGAAGCGTTATACTCATTAAATTCTGACCCCCCCCCCCCATCACTTCTAATGTATGCTCTGATAAATTAACTATATATCCCTTCATATTTTCTCTTATCGACTCCCACATGCTTTAAGAGGAGAATGAGTGAGAATGAGTTTGCAAAAAAGAAATCTTGAGAGATATTTTATGCTCAAAAGTCTTGGAACACATGTCCATTGCACCTCAAGGACGTTTGTCTCCCTTTTGTTTCTATGAGAAATTTGATCCAATATGACCACATTTGGGGTCAAAGCGTGGACAAGATTCGAGAATCTGTGTTCTCTGTAGCCCCAAAGGTTTTTGATGGGGTTTAGGTCAGGGATATCAAATTCTTCTACAATCTCCCAGACGTCATTGACTGTCTTTGAAGTGTAGTTAAAAAATAAGTGACCGATTTTAGTTGATTTGCACCTCATATTCATGTATAACATTACTGGATGTAATAATCACTACCTGCATGCTTCACGTTACCCGTAGATGCCAACGCCTGCCCGTCCAAGGATTTTCAGTGCCGTAATGGGAAGTGTATAGCACCCACCTTCGTCTGTGACGGCGACGACGACTGTGGCGATGCCAGCGATGAGGAGAAGTGTTCAAATCCCACCTGCGGCCAGCACGAGTTCCGCTGCAATGACTCTGAGTGCATTCCGGCACTGTGGAGCTGTGACGGGGATCCTGACTGTAAAGATAAGTCAGACGAATCTATGGAGCGCTGCAGTAGGAGGACTGAGCCCCAGAAACCACGTTGCATCGTGAATGAGTTCCAGTGCGGGAGTGGAGAGTGTGTCCGCCTAAACTGGAAATGTGACGGAGATGCCGACTGCAAGGACAAATCCGATGAGGCAAACTGTCGTAAGTAATCTGTCATTCATCAATTCATTGACAAGTAGGTCCACTCACTAGACACATCATTAGTTAGACTTAAGCAATGATTGTTTATTTTCCATTTAGTTGATTTGGCATAGAACTGCAGTGTGTTTTGATCATTTTAGAGTGTAGTTTCCTTATTTTCTAAGGGAGCTGAAAATAGAAGTCTCAGACTCAGAAGTCTGCTACAATTGCAAAGGAATGAATTGATGAGTCCAGCACTGGTTATATGCATATAGCGCTTCGGCTCACGGCCCCATGCATTGCATTGCAAATGGGATGACATTAGATTAATCTGATTGGTTACTTTTATAAGTGCTATATTTCTGCCAATTCCACCGTTGGTTTTCAATCCACAATTTCAGCTTTCATCTCCTTGAATGAGATCTAAATGTTGTCGTTAAATTCAAATTATTGAGCAAAGAGTGATGATAAGATGTATGATTAACCCACCAAGGCCTAAAGCGCCTGGCTCAACACCTCCACAAAACCTATGGGCGACTATAGAATCACCTGCTAAACCTGATGTTCTCCCACCTACAAAATAATTGATATCTCATCCCCCTATAGCAGGTAGAAACATTATTCCAAAAGAATTTGAGAGCTTAGACATGGCTTTCACACAGGCCCGAGTTTAGTATCATTTACAGTTTCAATCGAAGATGTAAAAATAATGTGTTAGTACAAGAGAAGCGCTATTTTTAATTTTTTAAAAAAATCTAATGGAAATGACCATCCTCTATTCTGTTACAAAGCCGTCAATATCATCATTGTCTACAAACATATGTCTTAATCAAATACCACGTTCGACTGGTTCCGCTGGTTCGAAGCCCACAAGCACGTCGTCTATATCACTGCCTTCACTTATTTCAGAGCGCCCGCGATCGTCTGCGCATCTGCCATTATGCTCGAAAAAAATCTGTGACATCCTCCGAATGGTCCGTCGCCTGTACTGTATATTCTGATGCATTCCATGGGCTAAGAGACCGAGAATTAGATTAAAAAAAGAAAATAACATAACGCTCTCCCGGCTTTAAGGGTAGAAAGACGCAACAGCCCTCTTGGCTTTAGTGGTAGAAACGCGGTTTGGTACTCTCGGCCTTAACGGGTTAAGAAAAATAGTAATGAGCAAAATTCAGCATTCACACAAGTATCTCAGTTGTACCGACTGTTGAGACTGGTGAATGCATAATCATAGTCACTACAGATCATGTTTTCATTGGTGCTGAATTTCTAAATGATTACAGTACATATTGTATCCTTTAATTGGAAAAAAATGAATGAATTTCGAAATGACTGAAGGATGATCAATACTAACTTTGTCATAATGATCCAAGCATGGGTTGCCATGCAACTGTGGGATCTGCAAAAGCAGGAGAAGCTGGTAGTACTTGTGTGACTGTGTGTTTGTTGCATGTGCATGTGTGGGAGGTGAAGGTCCTCCATGAAGCACAAAGCCCATCTGGTCTGCTCTTCACACCACACAGGGACATGACAGCAGACTCACGCTTGCATCGTGAAAGATGCACGCACGCTACACAGCCACACGCTTTTTCACAAGACACATTTTCCAAAGACGAAGGCTGGTTCAGGGACTGTACAAATGTCCAAGTGTCACATGAAACAGATGTGGCAAACATAGCTGTTTTCACTCAGTTGCTGGCATACACATGGCACTCTAATTGCACAATCAAAAGAGGCTTTGTACAATACATACCCCCATCTGGCACGACCATGTTGAAAATCTAGTCATTAAACAGATTCCTCAGTGTTTTATCTCCTACTTGAAATGCCTCCTTCACTTAAAGTGGTCATATGTAAAAGTGTCTTTTGAATCGCTTGTATATTAGGGTCTTTGGAATTCCCGCCCAACCATGAAGCGTTTAAATGAAACAACCATGTAAATCTTTCATTAGATGCCTATTATTAAAAATATGTCTGTGAGAAAGCCTTTCTCAGTTTTGTGAATTGTCCTTCAGCAGTTCAGCTAATTTAAATAAATAAAAGGCCGCAGATGGAGCTTCTCCGCATATCACTTGGCAGTTAGGTAGGCCAAAGAAGCACCACAATAACTGCTGTTTGAAGCGTTTTTTAAAGCATGCCTGCAAGAAGAGTTTGGAAAAACACCTTGATTTTTATTCCACTTTAATGAAAAAGTTACTAAGGTGGCAACAGTCAGTAACTCTCGCTTTGTTGCACTGCCCTCGCTCCACCTTGGTCGTCCATGGTTGGAAGCTGTACTCAGTAAATGTGTGAGACGGAATCGCTCGCCAAAACCAAAATATTTCAACCAGAGTGTGACAAGTGCATTTTACGTAAAATAAGATAAGATAAGAAGATAAGAATGCCTTTATTGATCCCACAGTTGGGAAATTTTCATTGCTACAGCAGCAAAGATATAGGTCATAATGTAGCCATTAATGTATAACATTGATGGCAAACATTCAGGATCAAACCTATGTAAATATATGCAGTAACATGTGTATGTACACATGTATATACACATGTATATACACATGTATATACATCTACATAAAAAGTATGAGGAACACTCATTTTAGCCTGTACCTAGTACAGAGGAAGAATACTCTAAGTAAGTGACAGTGCTGCAGTGCTGTAGTGAAATGTAAGGGACAGCATTGGATAAAAATAAAACTAGACTAACAGTAGTGGGGAATGTTGAGTATTGCACGGTATTACAGTAATGCTGTAATTCATTGTGTGTTTTAAAAACGCATAATACAGTGGAAATTAAAAGTCTGCACACAAATGCCATTTCTTAATTGCAATAATAATAATAATAATTAGACAAAAATATATTTTTTAATAAAAAAAGAGACCAAGATAATTTTTTTCAAACCCACCATTAATTTGTCCTACAATCCGTAAAACTCAATTGAAATAATTAAATATTTTAGAGGGGGGAAGTCAAAAATAAAGTGAGATAATGTGCTTGCAAGCTGGGGATGCAACTGTGTTCAAAATTTGCCAATCACATTCAACCTCAGGTTAAGTGGGAACCCCCCCATCACCAAAAAAAAAGTACAAAAAAAAAAAAAAGTTCAGCTATTCTAGTAGTCTTTTACGGATATGGCAACAGCAAAATAAGCTGTTTTATAATGGCTGAGTGGATTTAGCAAATTTTTCATGAATCCAAACCCACTTACCGCTGCTCTTATCCCACAAATGCACACTTCCTAACAAATGTGGCACCATTGAAAAGCGAAATAAACAGGCTTTTCAGAGGTTAATTATTTATTGCCGAGAAGCATTGTTACAACAAAGAAATAACCTACCAAACACAAATGACCTTTCTTTTTGTGCTGTTTATTTTCTGCGCAGGAACAAATGTTTTGTACTCACTTTATAATAAAAAAAAAAATTGCACTAAAAATTAACATCAGAGCCATCAGAACTCGACTCTTCAAAGCAAATGAGATTCGTGAGAATAATTTCATTTGCTTTGTTCCCTTAGTCACATGGGTAGTTCCTCGGTCTCTGTTCTGTATTATTTCATGTCGCGTGAATGTGAAATGCATGAAGGATATAATAGAATTTCCATTGGAGGAAAAAAAAATGTGAAAAGAAGTAAGACTTTTGTGTTAATTAATCAAAACGTGCTGATTGCAATCGTGATTTTAGAATTATTATACATTTTGGTATTGTGCTTAATTATGTGGGCTCAGATCCTCCTTGGGTACGGAATTCAGGGCTGAAACGAGTCCTCGAGTAGCTCGGTTCAAAAAAATGCATGAGGCATTCCTTTTTTCCTCAAATAACCGCTTATTTATTTGCTTGTGCTTTGTTTATTGAGTCAAGTTAACTGCAGTAACAATTGTTCATGCTGTGCATGACAGTAACACGCCGTCAACGCAGTAAGAAGGCCAACTTCAAAATAAACCTTATCTTACCAAATCATATATGCAGGGGTGCACATAACTGGTACGCAGATACACATGCCCAACAGAAATCACTGATGCGTACAGTCATTTGCGTCACAACGCGCATTGGTGTAACTGTACACACTAGTGGTAAAAACAAAGAAAACACTAGTGGTGCAGTGGAACGAATCAATCTTTGATTGGTAAGGATCAAGCATCGGTTCAGGATCGGCACGATCCGCAGAATGGTTGGTGAAAAAAACTGCTCGTTCACAATAAGGCAACGTGATTAGTTCACATTCAGTAGAGGAAGTTGAATACCCTCAAGATCACTAACTTCAAAATAAAGCTTACCAATTAATACATTAAGTCATTAGTGCCAATGCAATAGCCATAGTGAACTTTTACTTTGAAGTTGAAATTGACTTCCGTTTTCGACGTATGGACAGTTTTAACACTTGCCACCAACACCAACACACGCTGTCTCGAAATCATATTCAGTTGCTAATTTAGGACATGAACAAACCGCTGGTTAATTACGCTGTCATATGATACGACACAAGTCTCCGGCGTTAGTGGCTAGCAGCTGTTATCATTAGCTGGTAGTTCAACAGCTGCTCTGGCTTACTTTTTTTTAAATTTCTTTTTCCCTATTGTAGACCTAGATTACTTTGTAATGTGCTGTTCATGTTTTAAAAAAAGGTGCCTTAAATTGCACTTCAAGTCTTTTTCATTATGAAAAAAAAAATGAAAATAAAACTTTGAGTTCATTTAATTTATAACAACATGTTTGCCTAGTAATTGTAAGAGAACATTCAGCTCAAAATGTCTGGCAGGATACCTTGAAATACACACTGTACCACTTACAAAAATTGCGTTAAATTGTGTTCTTAAATCCTAAACGGCCATATTAGACATTAGGAGTTGATTTTTTTTTTTTTTTTTTATGGACAAAAGCTTTTTATAAAATAAATGAAGACAAAGTTCTATTTGGCTTCTTCTTTTTTTTTTTTTGCTCATATAAAAACCGATCCGACCCGTGACTCGAAATCCATGACCGATCCGAACCGTGACTTATCTGATCCTTTGGACCACTTGCGAGTAACAAAGACAGTCTCCTGGTACTCTTGCGAGTACCACATGAAAAAAATTATGTGCACCCCTGAATAGACATCAATGCCTTGGAATTCTTTTATTTTTATTTTTTTTTGCAGCAGCAGCGTGTCGCAGCGTAACGGTTTGCCATCACAAACTGTTGCCACCAATAGCAACAATACAACGGTCCATCGCTAATCAAGGCGCTGAAAAAAATGACTTAATTACACTGACACTGTATTGTACCGTGCCTGTTGCCAGCATTTAGCAGCAACCGTGTTAGCAGTTAGCAGCACTCAAGTGGCCCATATAATCCGGCGAGAGCCGTCTTTACTTTTCAAAGGCAGTTTATCAGACGTAAATGACTTTGCAGACTTTGATGCTGACAGCCTGACAGTTTGCCCTTCCTACTCATCGTCTTGTAACAAACCAGGCTTACTCAAGTGTGTTATTTTAGCCGGCAAAATCACTACTGGGGTTCTGAAGTCACTTAGTCTCATAGACCCAAAATCTCTAGGGAGAGATTTGTCTAAAATCTTACTGTTTCTAGAGAGGAAAATATTTTGCTGCTATGCACAGTTTAAATTGCAGTATCAAATGTTGATTATCTAAAAATGAAAACCAGTCCGTCCTTCATTATTAAATGGAAATGTATGTTTTTGTGTTCCGTATTTATAATTGCACTTTAACCAAGCAAAAATAAATAAATAAATAACATTTTCTTCAAGGAAATACCCGATTATTCAATTTAATTTTCGGTAGGATATACCAAAATAATTAATAGCTGCAGCCCTAACGGAATTTAGAGCAATTAGTGATTGCCCAGGTTTATTGCATATCTGTTGTAGTGGTTGGGACTTATCATTACAATCCAGCCTCTCGATAAATATGTTGAAATACTAAAATATTAAGAAATCTGGCCATTACAACTGAAGCAAATAAGCAGAAAGGAAACACTGTCTCCTTTTCAGCAAAGATGTATTTCAAGACATAAAAGCAGAAATCTGTCTGTTCTAAACCTGTGAGTTTCAGAGTTGGCAAAATCCAGAATGTGGGTAATGACTGGGAGAAAGGTAGGATGAGGAACACATGAGCAAGAGTTAATAATTTTGGGGGTTCCTATAATGTCTCATTTGTAGAGAGGCAAAAAAATGCAGTAGCCTACAATGTCTGAGCACTGCCATTGTGGTCAATATTAGATGAAAGAGATCTCATATGCTGATCCTTTCAGGCCATTTGCACAGTCAGCTGAATTCTCCATTTTTGTCCATGAAATAGGATTTTCATCTTAATCTCAGCTAGTGAAATTGAATAACTTCACTACTACATTGGGTTGGTTGTGAGAATCTGAAATGTCTTAATGTTACGATTTTAGAATGTACACTAAATTGACATAAGAATTACATCGAAAGGAAAATAAGGAGTTGTGTCAACCTCTGCAGCTGCATAAGCTTTTACTCTTCTGGGAATACTTTCTGGTTTCTGACCAAGTTCTTCCACATCAAACTCATCTAAGCATGCCTTTAGGGACCTTGTTTCATACACTGGGGATGTCCAAACAAGGGATGGGCGATACCACACTTTACAGATTTGATACGATACCGATACTTTTTCTTGCAATATAATCAATACTGATAGGATACCTTTTTCTTGGCCTTTTTTTCAGTCATATTAATGTTACGCAGGTAATTCACATAACAAATTTATAACGCATTATTTTGTGCATATGGTGTGCAATACATAATAAACCTAACATAAAATAAACTAAATATATAAATATATAAATAATAAAAAAAATATATAAACTAAATAAATAGAAAAACGGATTAAATCATAAATAAATGTGGACAAAATAATGCACATTCGCACATTCCTAGTTTGTGATAGACAGTATTGTAATCAAGAAAATGTGAAAATCATCATCTAAATGTAAGAAAACATGTTACAGATGAAGCCTAATATCAAAACAGGAAAGTACGGTATTCTCTTTTCGGTGGAAAATGTCATGTAAAATCCACATAATTGTATATCTCATATTTTAGACACAAATTCCTTCTGTAGAAAGTTTTTCTATCTACTTATCCACATCCATCCATACCGCTTGTCCTCACAAGGGTCGCGGGCGTGCTGGAGCCTATCCCAGCTGTCTTCGGGCAGTAGGCGGGGGACACCCTGAATTGGTTGCCAGCCAATCACAGGGTACACAGAGACAAACAATCACACACACTTACCATCACACCTAGGGGCAATTTAGAGTGTCCAATCAACTTACTACGCATGTTTTGGGAATGTGGAAGGAAACCGGAGTACCCGTAGAAAACCCAGGCAGGCACGGGGAGGGCATGCAAATGCCACACAGGGAGGCCGGAGCCGGGATCGGACCCACGACCTCTGAACTGTGAGGCAAACGCGCTAACCAGTCGACTACCGTGGCCCCTACTTATCCACATATATATTTTTTAAATTTCTTTTTAAAGCTGTCTGTAAAAAGCTTTAAGACGCCTGAAAATACATGCATATTCAACACATAGGCTACTGTAAATATTGCATCAACTACTATTATTCTTTTTACCTGTGTGTGTGAGACATGTTAAAATTAGATTATGGTCCTAATATTTAAGGACTCAGGAACAGACACAAGAAAGGCAGTGTCCATATCACTACACTGGCAAAGGTAATAGTTTGTACCTAGATAGATGTTTATCACACAATCGGCACCTTGCACTAACTCTATCGATGGGTAAAAAATAACACACCACACTTCCCTTCCTCTCCGCCATGCCTTACATGTCTCTTCTCTGTATATAAAAGGTTCATTTTAAGCCCCAGACTGATAAACTAATTCAGAGGAGCAGCTCTGATTCTTATAGCTATGGTATTTTCACTTTTAGGTGTGATATTCAGTACTAGCAGTTTGTAGCTTCAGTTTTGTTCTACTAATTACACAACCAGTCAAAGAGATAATGAATTTACAGCCTTTGCTGTTGGAGCATTCCCAGTCAAATGCCAACACTTTCAATAATGTCTCTCATGCACACACACGCAACCCCCCTCCCCAAAAGACGGGCTGGAAATTGAATTACTTTACATAAAAAAATTGCCCAAGTGCAACACATCATGTAAAACACACATATCTACCAATGCATATATTGCAAGAGCAATAGTGGAATTCCATTCATCCATTGTAAATGGAATAGCTAAGGCTTAGTGGTACACAGTGAGAGTGGGATAGAATAATTGTGAAATTGTTTCTCTCAAAATGTGTTACAAATTTCAACTTTCCCGCTTGGCTCGATTATGTTCCTCAGCCCTGCTTACATGTCGACCTGATGAGTTCCAGTGTGGTGATGGCTCCTGTATCCACGGCACCAAACAGTGTAATAAAGTCCATGACTGCCCAGACTACAGTGATGAAGCTGGTTGTGTAAACGGTAAGAAACGTTTCCAACGGACATTATTAAATTAACTTCAAGTGAATAACATTCAACGACTTCACCGGACTGTTGCTTTCTCCATCTGAAATGCTTTACTGCAGCATCCCTCAGTTCTTGTATATTTTTGAAAAATCTCATCCTTTAAATCTTCACCGTTCTAGATTACATCTATGATCATATTAATTCTGTTGCAGTATAGTTATTTTTTTTAATGTAATTTTGTGCCTGTGTTCGCAGTTACAAAATGTGACGGGGCTAGACACTTCCGCTGTAAAAATGGTGAATGTATTGACAGCAGCAAGGTGTGTGATAATGTCAAAGACTGCAAAGACTGGTCTGATGAACCTGTGAAAGAGTGCGGTAAGATCATGCACACGCACACACACTCATTTTACTGAAAGCTTCACTAGATTCCAGCCTATTATGTATGCTCATACCAGTACTGCTGAACACATTCATTTCCAGGCATCATCAAGTACAGAGTTCTCCTAATGTGAGCGTTCACTCTTCCTGATAAGAGGAGCTTAATTTGATCAAGGCAGACTAAATAATTTCTCAACTGCCTTGTTATGATCAAAGACCCTGGCGCCTCTGCCCTCTAGTGCTATCTTAGACAGGAAAATGTGATCAGACTACGTTGCCCATTAGGAACCACACAGATTATCCGCACTCCATAGATAATTACCCCTCAGCAAGTCACGCATTTCACTTGGCTCTCGTTGCAAAGTAAACAGAGTGCTGCAGTTGATAAAAAGGAGACAGGTTGGTGAAATTTGTTGAGGCACAGCAGCTTTCATTTTGTCTAATTACATGTGCAAATATATACATGTTTTGAATAAAAAAACTGCATGTTGCACATACATTTGTCCCACATATGTTTGTATGCTATGTATGCTATGTATAAGTATGTCACGGCATGTACCGCAGGGCTGTCAACCTTTGACCAAACCTTGAAGTGAGCCATTGGTCAGTGAAGTGAGCCCCCCCCCCCCCCCCCCCCCACGGATAATGGTGCCTTATGCACTGTGTATAGGGAGAGGCTACCCTGGTCCTGTTTTCTGAGGTTGGTCATGAGACGCTCGCAAGCTGAGCCGTGATTGGTCGTTACCTGAGCCCTAAGCAACAGTAGCCGGGTTTACATGGAGACTTTTTTGTTATTAAAAATTGAAATGATTCTGAATGAAGACCTCTGCTCACCAGGCGTGACCTATTATGATCGGCTGTTTACTTACACCACCCTGTTAATCAGATCAGCCGTGTTACAGCCGTGTGTGTGACACACGGAGAGCAATTTAATCACGTGATCTAACAAGATGGAGTTCATTTATTTAGCACAGCATTCTCCATTATTTGAACACTTTTATTAAAGAAGCATCTTTATGAAAACGAGTTACCAGTACTTTAAAACAACTTTGCGTCGCAGGCGATCTCTAGACGCTGCCTTTTTTTACATGACGCTCGTTCGGATTGGCAAAATGAATATACCACCCCCTCTGAATCCGAATGAAATTCCAATTGGATTCAGCCTTTTTATTCCGATTGGGGTGTTTACATGGAGCATTTTTATTCCGATTGGGTATTCAGATCCTTTCTAATTGGAATACATGGCTCCATGTAAACCCGGCTTGTGATGTCATTTTCACTCGACAACAAGTGACAAAATGGCCACCCCTGAGATGAATAAAAACAAGTGCTTACTGTCACGTATAGAGCAGGAATTGGACCCAAAAGCAGACAGGAGACAAAAATGGAAAAGTAAAATTCTTTATATGCAAAGAGTAAGGCATAGCAGGGCATGGAAGGCAAAACGTTCTGACAATGTGTAAGTGAGTAATTCCATTTTACATACCGGAATACACACCCAACACTTAGTGACCACATAAAGGACAAAGCGACTAGCAACATAAAAGAGGGAATGACCCAAACCCATACACAGTATCATAACAGCTTAATTGCTTAATTTGCTCCTTAATTCAAATGCAATATTATTCACAATGCTGTATTTAGACTAGTAAGGCGACATAAAACATTTTAAGAACATTCGGTGATGACTTTCCCTTTATTTTTATTTTTTTTAGGGGGAATGTTATTTCCAGTATTCTAGAGTATTTTCAGTGCAAGTCTGCCAAGTAAATAATGAATTTACAGACATAAACAACAGTGTACAAAAGGTCTGTTTTCCTCAATTGATTTGTCGTTTTTATTGAAATGACATTTTTACAACTGAAATCTATATATATTGGAAAATAATTGTGAATTATAATGTTAGCTAAATTTGTATTGAATTATATTTTAATACATCACTACACAACATTCAAAAATGTTAGTCTGTTGTTTTTTACAATGAGCAGCAGGGTGAGGTTGGCCATTGTTTCAATTTGGACGATTCCGGTTGCTAATGATTCTCAATTCTGAGTCTCATAAAAAAAAAGTTTGCATGGTTTAAATGAGGGTGTTCACCAGTTAATTTGGGGGAATTCAATCACTTGAACTTCTTTTGTGTTATTTCATTAACTTTTACCGTTTTTGAATTTTACTATGAATTTCTCAAGGAGATATTTTCAACTAGTATCTTAATATCAAATTTATGAACTTGAAAATGTTCAATTTAGTGTTGTTTTTCTATAGAAAGAAAAAAAAAACATACGACAATCATAAAAGATGTGTTTGAGGAGGCCACAAGGAAAATGTACAGTATATTGTGCCTAAGCAGTCTACAAAAACACATGCCGTATGTGTATATGCGTGCATACTAAGCTAAATGTTAGCTGGCCATCTACATTTGTGTGGACCCCCTGTTTTAGTTCCAGTTGAACTTGTTGGCATAAGAGGTATTTTACTGGTTTGCGTATCCGATTCTGACCGGTGTGGCTGCTTGCATAGCCACACAGTTCCTGCTTAGCCATTCGAGGTTTGTATTGTCGGGTGCCGCGCGCAAACAATGGTCATTCTGCATTAGATTTTGGTGGCTTCCGGTGGGAAAGGGCGATGAGAACAGTCCCACACCAAATTCGGCATCAAAATGAAGCACCAACATTTACAAACCCGAACGATTCTGTCAGAAGTGTAATTTACTCCCGGGTACACTCAATTATTTGGGTGATATTTTTTTCTTTGTGTGAGAAATTAAAATAAAGCGTGAGCTCGGACAGAAATGTGTGAGACTCACGCTCAATGCGTGAGTGTTGACAGCTTTGATCTACTGCAGTCCATTTCTCCTCTCGCCTCACATCTTGAGGCTATGCCATGATAAAAATGTGTCCTGAAACCACATAATTATTCCTAGTAGAATGAGCCGGGTTACACCTGCTGTTACAACATAAAAGGGCCTGATTTACTAAGAACCCAAATTGCGGGTGCTAAAAAGCATGTTCACACTAACAGATTGTGTGCGGTTTACGTGATATCCTAAAATAGCAATGTTTTTTTTAAGATCCCAAATACGGGAGGAGGCAAAATCAGCAAGCAATAAATTACTTTCATTAAATAAAAAACAAAAAGACTAGCAAGTACTGTGAGAACGAAAATGTAGAAGTCCAAAAACTACAAGGACCAAAACAAACTAAACAAAGACAAAGACTATGACTATGACTATGACTATGACTATGACTATGACTATGACTATGACTATGACTATGACTATGACTATGACTATGACTGGGACGGGACTTGACTTTGACAAACCAACAATGACTGAAAGAAAGCGGGCAACTAAATACAGACAAGTTGACGATACAACGAGGAACACCTGGACAAGACACAGCGGGTAGGAGGAAGCTGATTGGCTAACACAAGGGACCGGAATAACAAGCACAGGTGGACTCGATAACTTAACGAGAGTCAAAGGAACACAAGGAAAAACATGAAACTACAGTCAAAAACCAAACTCAAAACACAGACCATAACAGTGCTGTATTTATCCTAATGAATATTAGCAAATATACATTTCTCCAAATCTTAATTTGCTCATATTTCTATCTCGATCGGTGCAGTCTCTCCTAGCCAAAGTGTCTCTCTGCAGTACCTGTAGCCTTGAAGCTTAAATGTTTAATGTAAACCGGTAATGAAGCACCAGCTTTAGCTTTCTGAAGTGATCTCTCCACATTCCCCAAGGGCAAATGAGGGACAAAGGGATAAATGCAGACTTTAAAGCAAATACAGTCGAGAAAGGGCATGCACAAGAGGAAAATGGGGAGAATTAAATGAGAGGATGAAGAGGAGCACAAGCAGACAGCAGAATGGGAAAAAATTGTGGGCGGGTGCTTAATGGATGTGTCCAAATTTCATTTTGTAGGTGTTATTGGATCAAGGTGTGTTCCTCTGTGGTTTGTGAACATGAGCACGTAAATGCCCACATGAAACTATTACACAGTTCTCCTTAGACTTACTTTACCTCCCAACTTGTTCTTTTGGATCGAAATGTTTTTGTCCTCAAAACAATGCAAGATGATCTACAAACATACACATGAACGCACGTGCACACGCACGTATGCATTGTGAGTTGATTGGTTGTTGTTTTATTCATCACTCTTTTTGTGTCAATAATATCTGACAAACCTCTGTCTCGCTCCTTTGACTATTATCTGTGCAGGCCTGAATGAGTGTTCAGACAACAATGGTGGCTGCTCCCACATCTGCAGGGACCAGAGGATCGGGTTTATGTGTGACTGCCCCTCTGGGTACAAGCTTCTGGACAAAAAGACATGTGGTGGTAAAGAAAAAAAACAATACACTAGCAAATAGTGTTAATTGTGTCAACCTTTTCCCATAATCTTTCAAGTTCATGTTGTTTGCTGGTGTTTCGGCGTTGCAGACATCGCATTAACGTGAACATTTTTTTTTAAAAATCCAATATTGGACATTTTTATCAGAGGACAGCAACGAGAGAGAGAGAGGGAGAGGGAGGGAGAGAGCGAGAGCGAGAGCGAGAGCGAGAGCGAGAGAGAGAGAGAGAGAGAGAGAGAGAGAGAGAGATCTTACATAACCATTGCCACTCCATCCACTCCATTGCATCTCAGTGCGGAAACGTGATTTAGAATGCATAATCGAAGATGTGATTTTCACTCTGTAACTCTTTATTCTCTTTCCAGACATAGATGAATGTGAGAACCCAGATGCCTGCAGTCAGATATGCATAAACTACAAAGGGGATTATAAGTGTGAATGCTATGAAGGTTTCGAGATGGATCCTGCCTCCAAGACCTGCAAAGCTGTGGGTCAGTCATTCATCACACATATTGAATAGAAGTTCATAACCAAAATACACACATGGGTGGTCACACGTGCAAACACGAGCACATTGAAGCCTGGCTTTTCAAAGATTGCATTTACTTTTTACTTCCGGCAATCCTGACTACTGCAACGTTATATCCTCTGCTGTTATCTCTCTGTGGAATCCCCTGAAAAGGGAGGCCTGCTTTGGATGCAAGCCCTCCTCGGCAGTCTGTGCAAAGATAAATATGTGTCTTTTTTTTTTTTTTTATTTTTTTTTGCTGTCCTTACAAATGAAAAGTTTTCAGCCAGCTGCCGTGCTTCCCCTAGAGTGTAAAGCGAAGGATGTTGTTGGAGAATGTCTGTTTGCTAAAGAGCACAGGCTGGGTTTGTCACCTCTGTTTGCCTGGGTAAACACTCCTTGCTCGCTGTAATTAAAAAGGAGTCTGAATCCTGAAGTAGCAATGACATTGTTGCCTGCGTACTGGGCCTAAGACTGACTGCTTTTATTTTCAACCCCACATTTACAACATATGAAGTGAGAAAATTAAGAGACCATCGATATTTTTAACACAGTACATAATGACATCATTCAGGCATACTTGATTGCTGTAGTAGGTGGGTTTAAAACTGTCATACTCCAAATTGTTTTGACATTGTTTTGGTTGAGGCCATTGTTTTTGAGCATGTGATTTAGAGTATATTAACGGAGCCGAGCACTTAACTATGGTGCCCTTACACCGACTGACCTCGTCTTCATCAATAGTGTAGCCTCCCTAGCCCTGATAGCA
This sequence comes from Filicampus tigris, assembly GCF_054856515.1. Lineage (NCBI taxonomy): Eukaryota > Metazoa > Chordata > Actinopteri > Syngnathiformes > Syngnathidae > Filicampus > Filicampus tigris. The sequence goes on along the minus strand of NC_141228.1, from coordinate 4,826,274 downwards.
TTTTTCTCGGTAAACATGGAAACTATTTTGCTTTTGAGTTCCAAATAGGCATTCACATTCCGGCAGTGTGTCCAATGACCCCTTAGTCGTTATTGCGGGATTGGATTCCTTAAATGGTTTAGTTACATGGCAAATTCAACTGTGTGCAAAGAGAAAGAAAATCGTGTTAGCACTGATTAAGATGGCCACGGGTCTAAGGCCAAGTCATTACTGAATGAAGTGGTGTGGTAATGAAAAAGCTTAACACCAAAAACAATCCCTCACTCTTGGTTTAAGTGGAATAAAAACAACATTGATTGCCAAATGTCTGTGAATTTTTATTAGTGTGAGGCACAGGTCCTTCTAAGACAAGCTCTTGAAAAATGTTGTGAATGGCAGTCCAGATGAGTGGATCCAGGTGGAAGACACAGTTAGAAGAAGATCATTTCACTGGTCAGTTGTGGTTGTCTTTGAATGAGTCACATTTCTTGCATGTAGATTATCTACAATACATAATATTATATATACTGAGGAACAGAGGGATCAATGGGCAAATAAATGAATAATCATGATTTCAATTATTACCAAAATAATTGAGATTGTGTCTAACAATGTTTAAAATTGTATTTTATTATCAAGTGGATCCTAATATTTTGAATTAATAACACATATTTTGTCATTTGAAGTTCTTTTGTCAGTTTTAATGTTGCTGCTTTAGCTGATTTTCGATGTTTGTCAAGGTATTGTTTCGGTACCAGTATTGAGGTATTTTATGCAGGTACAATCTCAAAGTCAAAATGTTGGTATCGTGACAACATTAAGTGGAATTTCTCCTTCCACTTTGTGACTTTGTTGTTTGACAATATGCATTCTGTTGCACAAATGACTAGAAGATTGCCTTTTTTATTCCAACAAGCATAACGCTTTAAGTTAGGACCCCTGGTTCGAAATGAACATAATCATCTGCATTTTGCTTGAGCTAATGAGGCTGTTACATTAGTCCTTAAACGTAGTACCACTTTTCCAATTATGTTTAGGGCATTACATGCTAATTAAAGAACAGCATCCCAGGCTCTACAGATGAGTTTTAGTACTGTTTAGCTGTTATACAGGCAAATCTAATCAAAAGTAATGCCTCTGTGATAAAGTGGTTCCCCCTTTGAGGTTTTTTTTTTTTTAATTTTATTTTATTTTTGTCTTAATGTATCTATACGGGCACAACAGTAAAATAGTGGTTTGCACATCACCCTCACTGTCGAGAGCTTCTCGTTTGGAATCAAATCAATCATCATTATAGTGTTTCACTTTACATTAAATGTCTTAATGAATTATTCTATCATATTTATGTGTGCTCCTACACAACCCGTCACCTTATCATGGTGGATGGTGTTTGTGTGTTGCAATGATCCTCGAAGTGAAGCAGTCTAGGGCTTTATGCCCCTGGCAGGGTCACCCATGGCAAACATGGTCCTAGGTGAGGGACCAGACAAAGCATGGTTCATATGACCCCTAATGATGATCAACATAAGTGGACATAGTTTTCCCTTGCCCAGACGCGGCTCACCTCTTGAAACAGGCCTGGAAGGGGCTCGTTGGCAAGCGCCTGGTGGCGGGGCCTGCCCCCATAGGGCCTGGCTGGGCACAATCCAAAAAGGGAACGTGAGTCCCCCCCCTGCCATGGGCTCACCACCTGTGGGAGATTTTTACCCCCAAAATTATTCAAAAAATACTGATAAACATTCAATATGTATTTTCCATGAAAAAGTGGGGGCACCCAAAAAACAACAAAACAAATATTTAAAAAAGATATGCAAATATTGAAAAAAAAAAAAATCTGAATGTGCGAGTATGCATGGATTTGCTGTAATATAGATGAATGGTGGACTGTGTGATTTTAATGTCTAATTTTAAACTCCCACTGCATGAAAAAACGAAGACTTAATGCGGAAGTCAACCCAAACATATTTTTTTAAGAATATGTTCTTTGCAGGCCCATTAGTTGAAACACAGCGTTCTGATTAATATTGTGTTTCTGCAATATGAGTTAAGCAACAAAATCCATCCGTTTAGCCATCTCTGGGGTCGGCCATTTTGGCACTTCTATCGACTGAAAATGTCATCACACACCCTCAGGGCTCAGATAATGACCAATCATAGCTTAGCTTCAGAAAACAGATGAGCGGTGATAGGTCGTTATCTGAGTCCTGAGGGTCTGTGATGTCATTTTTAGTCGGCAGAAGTGGCAAAATGGCCGCCACCTGAGATGGCTAAAAACGGGTGGATTATGTCTTATTCCACAAACGCAATATTTATCAGAATGCTTGCCTTGTTTCAACTAGTGGGCCTGCATAGAACATATTCTTGGAAAAAAATATGTTTGGGTTGGATTCCTCTTTAAAACAAGCTAATTGCTGTCACGCTGTATGAAACAATGGTTTGTTGCTGACAGTCTTTTCTTGTTGCCCTCGTACGCTGCACGACAAACCAGATCAGATAAGCTTCGGCCCTTATTAAATAGTGTTCTACCTTCACAATCAGACTTCATATGAGTTAATTTGCACAGTGTACACAGGCTGTAAATGAAGACCTACATCCAATTTTTTCTAGTAGTTTTTGCGAGACAGAGCAACAGGATTTCATTTTTGACACAAGCAGGATATGCTGTCAAAATAATGCATATGAGGTTTAGAAACTGAGCATAGACCAGTTGGTTCTTTTGTGTTCCTGTTTCTCTCCCATGTGCCTTGTTTTCACCCTATCATCTACAGAAGAGCTCCAGGCGGAACCACAATGCCAGGAGCAATCTGTGCCACAGTGTTGACAGTTTGAGCACAGGCTTTTCAAAAAATGATTTCAAAAAAGTGGTCATGAATTTCCTAACATCCACAAGATTTTACTTATAACTTCCCATTTCATATTTTTTTAAACATCATATGCCTCGGGGTAAACCCAATGAAGCTTTTAAACTTAAGTTATTGACACATTTGTCTTGGAATTCCAGGAGTTCTCTAGCCCGTAGGTGTGAACGTGGGTGTGAATGCTCATTTGCCTAGATGTGCTCTGCAATTGGCTGGTATAGTCAGTCAAGCCATATAAAGAAACGTTTGGACATTGACTTGCTGGCAAGTGCTGTCTTTCTTTTCTTTTTTTTTTTCGGGAAATGTTGTATCTCCACAGTGCACACTTCGTCAGGGACGAGGGTAGAAGCCTATTGCTACACAACAAATCATGTTGCCTAAAATCCACTCGCAAAAGGCCCAAAACTGACCAAGACTACTGCAGGTTTATACTATACACATGCCGGAAATGGAGACACTGGATCACACTATGGCATCCATAAAGCATGTGCCGATTTAACCAATGACTGAGCAGTCACTTCAAAGAATGTCCAGTGTTTATATACTTTTGGTCCTGGGTGTAAGCCTGCCTTTTGCCCAAAGTCGCTTGTGAAAGGCTTCAATGCAGCATGTTATACTTTATAGATGCAAAGGGGAGTACAACCCCATACTATATTAATGCTAACATGTAATATTGGCTTCTATAGAATTGGATACTGTACAGTATGTTGGCATGCACATGTCCTATATGATATTGACACACATTGGTCTCTGTGTCTACTAACAGATATAAAAGTATCCAATCACCACTTGGGCACATTCACATTGACTCTAATACAAAGCATTTTACAAATTATGATGCAATATTATGGTTAATATATATACATTTAATTTGCTCATCCTACAATGTTCTATGGACCAAATGAATCTACATTATCTTAATTTGTAAAAGAGCCAAAACGCGGACCGGTACAAATTGACAAGATAACTAACTGATGATGTTCTGCCATTAAATGCATTGTTTGAAAAAAAAAAAAAATCCAACTTTTGCCTTCATCTTAATAACTTTCTACCAGTCTTTTGACGCACTTGACTTTCGTTCCCCTACTTTGACTTGACACACTGCGTGTTGTACAGTTTTAATCCTCACGATTAAACCCGCTTACTCTTCAGCGCTACTGTACCGTCAGCCATCGCATCGACTTCTCTTTCTCTTAGCAGGGGAAATGTTAAGGTTATTAACCTAGAATTTAGATGAGTGTATGCCAAATGTAAATGGTCGCAACAATACAGTATTTTCTCCAATGGCAGTCACCTGCTTTTTCATGTCAACCAGTTCCAAACGTGTCATTGCATTGTAAAGAGAAAAACACTTTGACTTGCACAATGTCAGATAATGATAATTATGATGATTTTTTTCAATTATGTCTTAATACTATCATTTTATATGTCTAGAGAACGTCGTTTGGATTTTAGGGGGACTGATTTATTGTGATGTATCTTTTAAATACATTACCAAATGCCTATTGTATATTTAGTTGAACCTTCCTCTATATAACAGTGTTGAGGCTTTCATTGTTGACTGCATGTTTCATTTGCATCTCCTGTAGCACAAGCTTTTCTATTGAAACCCAGCACATATTTATCCCTCAGGTGTAACATGTATTGATGTAAAGAGTAGCACATACACTCAACACCTACGCAGTCTAATGAGAGTTTTTTCAAGCACTGACCTTGCACATTGCATGGCTTGAATCCTGCTGAGCTTTACGCTACTGACAAAAATCCCCCAGGTAACTAATGTGCTCGTGACCAACACATGATAGATGAACCAGAGGAGACCAACCCAGGAGCCCATTTTTTTACACACTAAAAATAGAACATGGTTCTTTTGTTTGGCCTTTATCTCCCAACCCAATATACTGTACTTCATTAGAGGAATATGAAACATTTACTCAGTATATTTATATATATTTTCATAATGCATGTGCTTAATAAGTTGTTTGTTTTTTTTGTAGTTTTTTTTTCCCTAAAGTACAGTGTAATTACATGCATTATTAAGTGTGTAGCTCTGGGTGGTGACAAATGCCTCTGTGCATATGTCATTAAAACAAAAAGCTTTAAAAGTTTATTTAGATTATGTATTAATAGTCACATTAAATTTACATACTGTATGTTTAAGGTCTAAATATAGCAACCAAGCTAACCAGCAATTTAATCATTTTAAAACAAAGAATATTTACTTCAAGGCTGCTTCTTTCCTGCCTCTCTTAAGTAACTCAATCAACTGTTTTATTTGATTCAGTTAATATTTTATGATCAAGTTATGTAACAGTGCATTGAGTATAAACTGACTGGAATTGAAAAAAAACTGAGCATTGCTCTTGGCACTGCTTATTTCTTGATCTTATTTGTTTTCTAAATATTGTCTTTGTGTGTGGAACACGTGAAAATAATGCATATTTGACTATTAAAGCAGTGAAAATGTAAAAACGATATAATTTTTTCCAAATGATGGCTTTTTTTTCCCTGTGTGTGGTGATGTTGATGAAACTATTTACCAGCTGTCTCTATAAACCACTCACAATTGGAGGTATGGGTGTCCATTAGTATACAGTGGGGTCTTCAATTTTGCTTAATGATATCAGTTCGTCTCTACTCTTGTGTCATTAATTATGTCATGTGTATGCTAATGTAATAATCTGTTCATGCTCTTTGTATTTCCTCAGGAAAGAGTCCCTATTTGATGTTCACTAACCGGCACGAGATCCGTCGTATTGATCTGCTGAAAAGTGAATACACACAAGTAGTTCCTACACTGAAGAACGCTGTGGCGTTGGATGTTGATGTGGCCACCAATAAGATGTTCTGGAGTGATTTATATCATCACAAAATATACAGGTATACATACTCACTCATGCAATCATCGTACTCTTATGTCAAGCTTTTACTCGCTCACTAGCGGGATAATCTGCAATGGTCTTATTTTTAACCCCCTGATTAATATTGCTTTTGTTTAATATGAGTTAATTTGTCCCTCTCAGGGAGGGGGTGGGGGTATTTTGTCACTTCTGTCAAATGAAAATGACTTTACAATTGCTCAGGGCTCAGATAACAACCAATCCTGGCTCATCTTTAGAAAACATGCAATATATCCTTGACACAATGATGCCAGGTCTTCATGCAGTGACTGATCGAAGGTCACGAGCATTCAGTGTTGGTTTTCAGCATTGCTGATTATGTGCACAAATTTCTCCACATTATCTAACCCATTACGGTTTAAAGCGCCTGGCTCAACATCTCCCCAAAACCTATGGGCGACTATATCACCCTCTTAAACCTGAGGGTCTCCCACTACAAAATAACTCATATCTCAGCCCCTATTGCAGACAGAAACATAATTCCAAAATAATTTGAGATCTTAGACATGTGGCTTTCACACAGACCCGAGTTTGTCATTTTTTACTGTTTCAATTGAAGACGTAAAAATAAAGTCAATGCTAGAGAAGCACTATTTTTTATTTAAAAAAAATAGAGTGGTAATTACCATCCTAAATTCAGTTACAAAGACGTCAATTTCGTCATCGTCTACAAACTTATATGTTAAGACGCCCCCGAATCTTGACTGCCCTAGTGCGCACACAAAATGACTAGAATGGACTGATTAATGAATTATAGATGTTATGGCAGAAACGAATGGTTGGAGTGGCTACACAAAAGGATAAATGAAGGTTATGGCTAATAAGGTGCACTAAACGAAAGACAGCAGTACCAAATAAAAAAACAAGGTGTGACTACATCACCCGCAACCAGCCCTGTCCACCAGCAACCAAGTCCCTCTTAAACTAATTGCTGGTGCCACACCTGAAAGCAATCAGTCACTCTCCCCTGCACTGATTGGGTGGCTGAGCTGGTGATGAGAGCCACCAATCAGGAAGAGGCAGGGGGAGAGCTCCCCCACACACAACTTAATGGCCACGACTCAACGTGGGCCGTAACAATATATCTTAACCATGTATCATCTGTTCAACTGGTTCCACTGGTTCAAAGTCCACAAGTGCATCATATTTTCACTGCCTTTACTTATTTCAGAGCTCCCTCAATCACTTGCGTCCACCATTACGGCTCGAAAAAAGTCCGGACATCCTCCAAATTTATTTAGGAATTTATTTATATTTTTTTTCAAATTTTTTCCAACGTTAGGGTAAAAGAGGGTCTGAAAATGTCTGTCAGTGAATGAGTTAATGGATTCATCTTTTGATGACATTTTGGAGCCCAGATGATTCTTTGCAATTGTATGTTGAGAAACATTCTTTAACTGTTAGACTATTTGCTCAAGCAGTTCTTCACAAAAAAGGATGGGGTAAGTTTCACCATTTTGTGAACAACTGGGCCTTTCGGTGATGCCACTTTAATAGTAATGACACTCACCTGTTTCCAATCAACCTGCTCACCTGTAATGTTCCAAATTTTCAAAAAAAAAGTTCAATTTTCCCAGTCTTTTGCTATCCCTGCCCCAGCTTTTTGGAAACGTGTTGCAGGTATCGAATTCAAAATGAACTTTTTTTTTTAAACACACTAATGTTCATCATCAGTTTTAACATTCAATATTGAGTCTCTGTAGTGTGTTCAGTTGAATATAGGTTGAAAAGAATTTGCTAATTCATTGAAATTGGAGTTTGTATTTCTGCTGAAAAAAAAAAAAGACTTGGCCGTGTTATACTATAAAACACGCTGGCTCGAACAGGCCCTCTAGTCTTGGGGGCATGCACAGGTATAAAAGTCAATGTGTCTTTGGCTTTCTGCAATAAAATGTATCTGCTTTTTTTCTGCTTGAGTTTGTGAAAAAAAAAAATCAAATGCAGCACAACTAGGGTGACCATATGTCCCGATTTGCGCGGGACTGTACCGCATTTTAATGATTTTTAATGTGTTCTGCAAATTGACTCGCTGTCTTGCATGTCTGATCGGCAGGCACCAATTTTCAAACGTGCGTCTAAAATCTTTTTTTTTATTAAACACCTGTATGAGGAGAGCAGACAAAACACAGTGGAGGCTATTACGGGGGCGGGTCTCGGGCTGTGTGTGTGTGTGTCGGGGGGGTGGATTATGTGTGTGTGTGGGTGTGGGTGTGTGTGTGGGGGGGGTGGGGGGTAATCGGGCGGGTATGACTGTCTGTGTGCGGGACTGTGAGAGGCAGGGGTATGCTATCAATCAAACAGCCGGGCGCACATGCAGGCAATAGTTGTTTTGAAAGATACACCTACCAAAAACAAGCATTTTAGCGACGCGTTCCAGAAATCTGTGATGAATTAATGAAAATGGAGGACTCTAAGGAAAGTAAGAAGACTGCAAAGAAAATGAAATGCAGTTCCACAAGGTCTGAGAACTCATTGTCCGTGGGTGAAGCCAGATAAAGTCAGATAAAGCTTTCTGTGAACTTTGTGGCTGCTGTTGCTGTTATGGAGAAAACTGAAAGACTTGAGTTGTGATGGACATAACCGAAAGTGTTTCATCAGTGCTTTTCTTGCTTTTGGAAGTGCTGCTATGGTGGACACGTTTGTTTACAACTGAATTGATTGTAGTTACAGTATTGTTTTCTCCTGACTATTTTTGATATACTTCTTGTTTTATTTTCGTTTTATGTTGTGGCTGTTTAATTTGAAAATAATTTGAATTGCAGTAGTTGTAGTAGCCTGTCTTTGTTTGGATTGTCTTTTTTACTGTAATAAATTGTTACTGCACTTCATGCTCTACTTGTTGACTTGACATTTGACAAGGTTCTATTGTGTGAGTGCGACTGTTGTTAAAGTGCATCTACCTCAAGATATGATGAGACTGACTAATTTCAGCCTTTATTGTGTACTCCTATTGATATTAATGTCTGAGAGATTTACCTTTTTACTCGCAATTTGTGTTGTAGTTTTGTAAATGCAGATAACTTCAACTGTAATTCTGTGTTCTGTGTTTTTGTTTGTATATGTATAATTGTTATTTTGTTACAGTATATTATATGTTACTGAACAGTTGACAAGCTGTGCCATATGCATTTTGGGTGTCCGTCGCGAGTGTCAGCTGCGTCCCACATTGTCCGCCACAAGCATACTCCCTGTCCCACATCTGGTGAGTTTGGATCTGGTCACTCTCAGCTCAACAGCTAAAGATAACGATGCAATGCATTAGTTTTGGAACTTAACGCCATCAAGTGGTAAAGTTCAATAAACCTGAGTCTGCCTTGAGTTTGCACTGTGGGGTGTGACGCAGAGTGAAACAGTCTAACTTTACTAATTAATTTGACCAAGAGGTCAGCAAGAATTGGATGCTAATTTATTTTAAATTCTACTTATATAGCACATTTCATACACAAGGCAACTCCATGTGCTTCGCACAAGCAAAGACACAACATCTCCAAGCATTTACAAGCACAACAGTTCACACAAAGACATTCTACTGATGGACGTTAGCATTAGTTGCCGCTAAATTGGACTACTGCATCGTTTCATCCGTGCCCGTTTACCTCATTTATCCATCCGTCCATCCATTATATATACCGATTGTCCTCACAAGTGCTAGAGCCTATCTCAGCTGTCTTCGGGCAGTAGGCCGGGGACACCCTGAACTGGTTGCCAGCCAATCGCAGGGCACACAGAGACAAACATCCGCACTCACAATCACACCTAGGGGCAATTTAGAGTGTCCAATCAACCTACCAAGCATCTTTTTGGAATGTGGGAGGAAACCAGAGAACCCGGAGAAAACCCACACAGGCACGGGGAGAACATGCAAACTCCACACAGGGAGGCCGGAGCCGGGATCGAACCCACGACTGTGAGGCGGACGTGCTAACCAGTCGGCCACCGTGCCGCACTTACCTCATTTAATGTGCCTTGTATCTGTCTCGTGTATCTGATAAGCACATTAGCATCCACGTTTTAAAATGAAGTTACACCCATTTTTACACCAAGCGCATGTGCACCAGTCTACCAAAATAGGGCCCCAAATTGTTAATTCCATAATTCACATGTTTATTGTTTGGGCAAAACACTGTGATATGATCAAATAATAAATAAAGTGGACTCATCTGCATTCTCATTGAAATTAAGCATCTTGTTTGTGAGCCTGAATTTGGGACTGAACTATTGAACTGCAATGTGAAACATCTCCATGTTGCCTTTATTTGATGCATCATATGGAGACTTTATCTCATTTCAGGGTCTTGAGAACATGACCCACTGCTTTTGGAGCATGGACATATTTCACCACTGTCTCTGCCTTTGTTTTGCCTATAGTCATTTTTTTTTTTTTAGAATATTTTAGTCTGCTAGAATCTTTTAACCTAATCTGCACAGTCAGCACTGGGGAGCCTCTTCACAGACATGTCAGTATTTGTGCAAACATTTTCCCTTTTCTGGGCTGATTGAGTGGAGTATTGGGGGCTCTGGACATTGAAAAAAAAAAAAAATGTTGTGAGCACCGCTTCTGTGTGTACGGGACATGACATCTAATGACCAAATAAGGGGTGATTCCGTATTTTACGGGATGTGGTTGGCAACCCCAGTGACATCATTGATTGAGCAGCGACGTTGCAACGTCATGCCTTCGTCCCTCTCAAGTCTTCAGACATAAACACTCAAACCAAGAATAAACAAACTTTTACGGTAGCATAACGGTTGCATTGAGTGGAAATTGGTTTGTGATGCCTAAAGTATGAAATGTTTGGATGTTATTTCTGTAGCAACAGAGCTAACCCATTGTAAAGGATGCCAGCCAGTGCGTTGGTGTAAATTAGTCAAACCTCACTCCTCGGAGCCTTGAAAAAAGCTGACTTAGCAGCCCTTGCTCCCAAGCCGATAAAATGGTGACGGCGCGGCTTCATACAGTCGGTCCAAGCGGGGTGGGGGGGTGGCGGTTGGTACGGCGTTAAAGAAATAGCAATCCCACACGTCAAAATCACGTTATAAAAACTAGAGTGTTAGACGGCACAATCGAACTCAGCCTATGTACAATGGCGTAATCTGATCACACAGCACTACGTTAGCACAGGAAGGAGACCCAGGTGCCTCTTGCACATGGCGCTGCAGTACTGAGAGATGAGTCGCTTCCACTTGTGAACATGCATCTTAAACAAACATTAATTTTATTGTTAGTTAAAAACAAGATCAGAGAGGTAAAACGTGCAAAATAACATTCTAATTGAAAATTAATTGGAGTAATTTCTCCAAAACCGTTAGCAGAACCATTAAGGGTGGAGCTTATCGATACTGCATTTTTTTTTTTAAATTCAGCCCTGGGCCAGTTTAATACCGGGGATCAGTACCCATCTCTAGTAACAGGAAAATGGGAATCTGTCAGTGACGGACTGACACACCTTACGTCAGTACTGACGGAATGCCCATCACTGCTTACCATGTCACATGACCTAAAAAAGGAGCAGGTTTGGAGAATGGGAACGGAGATTTAGCAGCCAACACAACCACAGGTCACTAGATTGTAGGGGTGTAAAGGTTCACAAAAGTCACGGTTTGGTACGTACCTTGGTTTGGGGGTCACGGTTCAGTACGGGTTCGGTACAGCAAAACATATCAAATGCATAAGACTTTTTTTAAATTTTTTTATTCAGTTTTAACAGAGAGTAAGTTCCAATTCATTTTGCTATAAAACAAAAACATTCCCTGTTATAAAAGCACAAAATAGAATAAAAACTTGCGCATCAGGGTTGTTCATAAATAATAATAATGATAATAATAATACCGTATTGGCAGCAGATAAAATCAGGTAGCCCTTGCCAACTTAGCAACTTTGGTAACATCATTATAAGAGTTAGGGTGCAGAGGACAGCTCATGCTCCTCCACGGCTCTTGTGCGATTGTATAAGGCAGGGACCACGGTCTGGCTAATCTGGACCCGGGATAAAACATTGTAACGGGGCTTCAGCACGTTTAAAACAGATTGAACCCGGCTCCTCGACTACAGCATGTGGGCGCATAGATGTTGCTAAGTATATGCCTATCGCTTGAGTAATTTCTTTGGCTCTGTCTGCTTTCACTTCTCCAGACTGGTTAAAAGTAGAGAGGATAAGTTGTGTTCTGCGTGTTTCTTTTTTCTACCACCGGTAACTGTATCAGGGTGATGCCGTCTTACATGTGTTAGCATGTTAAGTATTAAATGCAACATACCTTACGGAGGTCGAACAACGCCGACACTCAGTTCTTTTTTGATCCACCACTTGCACTCCATCGCCGTCGTATTCAATTGGGAAGCCGAAATGTTCCCACACGGCTGATTTGTATAGGGCAGACGGCTCCTCTAGCTCCGTATGTATTCGTCGTATGACTTTGTGCACCAAACCGTGAAGCCCGTACCAAGATGGGACGGGACAAATACAAAAAAACGTTACACCCCTACTAGATTGACTAGCGATGTTCAAACTTTTTTTTATTCTGTTGGAGGAGAAGGAGCCCCTCTTCCGCTCCGCTCGAAGCAACCCCAATGTAGTCACCGCCGGGAAAAAAGACACGGAAGACACGTGGCGCGTGTTTCAGTCAGCCGTCTGTCTGCCAGTAAAACAGGAGTCTGTCAGTGACGAACTGATGGACCTTCCATCAGTACTAACAGAATTCCCACCTCTGGGGTTAGTGACGGTGTTGTTGGCATTTCGTCCGTCAGTGTTTCAAAGTTTCCCTCAGTCGTCAGTCCGCCAGCAAAGCGGTAGTCTGTAAGTAACGGACTGGCGGACATTCAGTCTGTCAGTACTGACAGATTGCCCACCACTGCTCATTTTATACACTACAGATGAAAACAGTAGACCCTATTGCATATCACAACGTGTACGCCAAAAGCATAATTTTATTTTGATAAAAAACGTACAATCAGCAAATCTAGGCACTTTGCATTTCAGAAATCATAAAAGGCAGTATTTAGAATGAATTCTGCTTCAAGCAAGATCCCAAAATATTTACTGAAAAGATTTAATTGATGTGCCCTGCGATTGGCTGGCACCCAGTTCAGGGTGTACCTCGCCTAATGCCCAAAGACAGCTGGGATAGATTCCAGCACGCCCGTAACCCTCGAGAGGATTACATTGATATTTTGGGTATTTTTGATGTTTTAATGGAAGCAACAACTTTAGGGTGGTGAATTAATTTTTGGTGGTGATCACATAAATAACAGACATGTGTTTGCCCCTTTTGCAGTGACTTTTCCCCCTTGTATTCTCTGCATGCAGGGTATTTGCATAAATGTTTTTATCGGTAGTCTTCCATCTGCATTTATGCCATAATCCTCTGCATAGTTGAAAATCATTTCACTGCATTTGGTATCCCACTAGAAGTGTTCCAAGAAGTAGTACAAATAGATCATTTTGGTATCCTGTTGACATATCTAAGGTCGTCACAACGAGCTATGCGAACAAGGGCGACTGAACCAAACATTTGCAATCCAAATAAAGTTAGCAACTCCCTGCAGCACACATGAAATAACTGTGACTCCTGGTGTTCTCATAAGGAAACAACATTGTGAGACCCCCGCATATAGCACTGTACTATACTGTATTATTTTTATTGAACCACGAACAACATGGCACAATTGTCAAAAAGGAGTGAGATTGCCCTGATGGCTGCAGCTGTATTATAACATAATAATATGAAGAGAGGAAATGGGGGATAAATTAAAAAGAGACTGTTGATATGTTTAAGTATATATGACGAGACTATCCATGCTTTGCCTCTAAGCCATAGGTAAATAATCATTTTTCAACCTTTTCGGAAAACAAGCAATCACAACGGTTTTGTTTTTTTTTTAATTGATTTGGTAACAGTACGTTAAAAAAGGACTTAAGCAATTATGCTGTTAGACTCAGTTAAGTATTATTGTGAAACACAATACAGTGGTGCTGAGATGAGTAAATGAATTTGTTCAGTGACCAGACTGAAAACACTCAAAACTTGAATGGATGAACCATTCCAGGCCCTCACCCAAAAAACAAAAATTGTTGTAATGTTTTTTTTTTAATAAGGAAAAGAGCAATCTATAATATTGTACTTTGAAATAACTTATAGTAATAACAGAATTAAATGGATTGTAAAGAATTAAACTGTTTGTGCATCATAATTAATTTGTGTGCATGACTTGGCCACCGGGAGCCAGTACAATATAGTCATGCAGACAAACAAAGAGTTTGACTCAACTACTTTAAGCCATTTAGTAATCTGCAATCATAATACTATTTTTCCAGAGGATAAAGATACATGTGAGTATTGGTATATTGTCTGCTTATCTGTGTTGCTGCTCTGTTTTTGTTTTAAAAAAAAATCCTGTCCTTAACATAATAAAACCACCACATAGAAGCTCGTCATGGCGGTTTATCTAATGTGTTAGCATTAAGCTAGCGGACACCAGAGCAAAGTTCACTGGTTGATTTAAATGCAGAATGTATAATTGTAATTGTTTTATGTTTAGCTTGACAGTAAATGTTAAATGGGAGTGGCATTAAACAGGTCTATTTCTATTTGTCCTTCACACACACGCACACGCCCAGACACATTAAGTACCTATACTCTACTGTGTTATCTGTGTGTGTGTGTGTGTGTGTGTTTCTGTGTGCATGCCTATGAATAATGATCATGATTATTGAGGCAGTAAAATTAGAGAAAGCCCATATGGTTCATTTGCGAAACTAAAAGGCTCTTCCCATTACTTTCACCCGGCTTCTCACACATATACGTGCACACACACGCACATACAGTGGTACCTCTACTTACGAAATTAATTGGTTCTGGAAGAAATTTCTTAAGTAGAACATTTTGTAAGTAGAGACACATTTTCCATGTAAATGCCCTAATCCGTTCCAAGCCCCCCAATATTCAGACATAAATGTTTGTAAAGCATAAAAATGCATGAAAACATGTAACAAATACACGTTACAATTAGATTATTGCACAATAAATTAGAGTTGTGCATAATGTAAAAAAAACAAAGAATAGGGTATGGCATAAAAATGATGGTCGTTTACCTTTTAATTGCTGTCCTCATCGCTTTTTGCCCTCGTTGGTTCATGTTCTCTCTCAGAAGTGGTTTTTGCCTGGCGTTTTGTAAACAACTGATTTAAAAACGTGCCGACTGTCGATACATTACGGTCATATTCTTTGGCGAGATCAAACAAACGCATCCCCCTGTCATACTTTTCTATTATCTCTTGCTTTGTTTGTATGGACAAAAAAATAGCATTTTCTCCTTTTTTCTTTTCCTCGTTTCAAATTCACGTAAAACTATCGGAACACCTCATGGCCCGAGGGGCGAATGATGAGGACGCTGCATCTATCTATCTATTTACCTATTTATCTATCCACATATCCACACACATAGAGACATACGGAAGAGGTCCCTCTTAGCCAATGGGATGTCAGGAAGATGCTAGGCTAGCCAATGGCAGAGCAGCTATGAGTATGTTGCGTTCAGCGAGTAGCAGCCCATACTGCGAGTATCACCCCATACTTTTACCTTTCGTATTCTGAAATTTCTTTCGTAAGTAGAGGCAATATTTTCCTGTTGAGGCGTTTCGTAACTTGAACATTTTGTATGAAGAGACGTTCGTAAGTAGAGGTACCACTGTACATGGTCCCACATGCTGGCACACACTTAAAATACATGGCAATCAAAATGATGAGCTACGATAATGAAAATAAGGGCAAAAACGTGAAAAGCGCAAACGTTATCTTGTTTGTGCTACTTGGGAATCCAAATCAAATTAAAATTTAAAACCAAGGATCAAGCACAACCCAACCACTCACAAATAAGACATTGACTTCAAAAATGCCCATAATAACACAAGCGATATGGTCCATCATGAGACTATTGGAGATTACCAAAGATACAAGAATTGCTTAGTGTCAGTACTGGGTGTTAGTGTACTGTGGATAGCAAAAATGTCCATTTGATTGACCTCCATTTTAATGCATTGAAAAAAAAAGGCTTGAAAAAAATGCTGGTAAACCGCCAATTGACATTTTCCATGAAAAGCGGGGATTGGTTCACCCCCCCCACCCCCCCAAAAAATTAAAAATTCATTTTAATCACTTATTCCCAATCAACCTCGATTAAATTTAACCATGCATACTTTTTTCATTCTTCTATTTGCAAGCACATGTCAATGGAGTGGAAATTTTGCATTTGCCAACCTTGAAACAAGGATGTCTTGTATTGTCTTGTTTGATAGCCCATATATGGAGAGGAAAATAACGCACTTTGTCTGACGGCTTGTCGGGAGTGAAAAGGTAGAGCATAGAAGGCAAAAGTATTACGCAAAGACCATGTTGAAGGGAAGAAGCAACATCAAAGTAAATTGAAAAGACGCAGAGCAGAGAGTGAAAATAACAGAGGAGGCGTCTGGTTGATTTGTAAGGTGCGGATAGAGGTAGACACATTCATTCTCTCGTGGTGGGTTGAATGAGGTTGTGATAGAGGTGTCAGGTTGGGTTGCCCTTGACATTATCTGCAAAGAATACACATTCCCTGTCATCTGCTCCCCACACTGAGGCATGTTTCTCTGAAAGACCAGCATATCTAGCAAGTTTTTTTTTTTTTTTTAGTTTGGGGAATTTAGTATCTTCTTTTCCCTTGTAAAATAAGATAAGTTAATTAACTTAGCACTTACTAAAGACGTATGAGCACTTCCTCTTCTCTTCTATCTACCAGTGCTTACATCAACAAAGCCAATGACTCTTCGCAGCAGCTCACGCTCATCGAGGCGCTTCATTCCCCCGAGGGCCTGGCTGTTGACTGGGTTCACAAGAACATCTACTGGACCGACTCGGGCAACAAGAGCATCTCTGTGGCCACGGGGGATGGCAGCAAAAGAAAAATGCTCATAGTCACAGAGCTGAGTGAGCCACGGGCCATCGCAGTTGACCCACAACAAGGGTAAGGAGGTGGAAGGAGAGGTGGAGTGTAAATAAGATGTTTGCGAGACAAGACGGACCTGTAGTTCACTCTTGGTGAGAAGGGTTTATCATTACAGTATCATTTGCCAAAATATCAATACATTATTTGAAGAAAAGCATACTTCATTATACCTGAAAAGTATGCACAATACATTCTCTTATAATAATTGTGATTTACTCTCATTGACTATCTCGCTAAATTCTTCGAAGAACAAGCTGTATGGCTCCTCTTTGCCCATATTATGGAACTTGTGAGTATGTCGTGTCTTAAAATGAAGTGTGCACAAATTCATGTTGTGCCTAAAACACAGTTTAGAATTAGATGCGCAGCCATGAGTGATGTATGTGCATTATACTGTGGGAAAACAAATGTCTCAGTGGTAAAATAAATAAATAAATAAATATTTTGTTTTAAGTGCTAGAATCATACTATCAAGCAAAATGGCATCCCCTCACTCGTTTAGAACAATAAACTGCAATGTATTCACAATTTGTAGTTTTGACTCTTTCCCATACACAATCATTTTCAGTGACACAGTAGCCTTACACTACCAAGAAATATGCCAATGAAAACAGCTTCTTCTCTCTCAATGACACATGGTGTATATTCACACAAGAGAACAATCGATTCAGGCAGATAAAAGCGATAAAGTAGTGCTTTGGGATTTACTGAAAGTTTTATAGTTCTTTATTACAAACATAAATCTAAAGGTAAGGTCCTCATAATATGTAGTACTGCAGCAATGATGGTCAATTATTTTGCCACTAGGCAAACCCATTGCCACATGGACTTGGCACTGTTTTACTCCATGACTTATTGAGTTATTGGATATGTTATTGTGTTTGTGTCTCCTCTGTACAGTTAACAACAATGCTAATATGCCTGTATAAGTGGTGTAAAAAGCTGTTTTTCAAATTGTTGTATCACTTCCAAATCAAAATTTTCAAGGAACAACAATTACAAATATGAATTGTATCTTTGTTTCTTTTCACAGGTTTATGTACTGGTCAGACTGGGGAGATCAGGCCAAGATAGAGAAAGCTGGGATGAATGGAGTGGATCGACAGGTTGTGGTATCTGAGCACATTGAATGGCCCAACGGAATAACTTTAGGTAAATAATTGCAGAAAATATGAACAGAAAAGCTAATTGAGAGTTTTGAAAATTGGGATCCAAGGAAGGATAATACAATCAGCTTAGAAAGCGGACTTATCATGGTAAAATAGTTGAAGTGCTGTCAGCATCATGAGAGGTTCAATGAAAGGAGGAGAGGAAAACAATAGTGGCGCTGCAACCCCTAAGCCACTGTTATTGCTGTAACTCACTTTGTGTCTGAATCTCATCTATCAAGCCGACAAATATGGGCTGTTGAATTAATAAGCCATACGCTTCGTTCTGTCGATACCTCCCATTATTGCTTTCAATTCCCTCTACAGCAGGAGCCAATTTTTTCCGCTGCTCTTGCCTGTGGAGAAACAGTCGTAGAGTTGCCATACTCTGTGGAATTGTAAGCCCGCGGTTCATGCGAATGAAAACTACCGGTAATTATTTTTCAGATCATAACAGAAGAGTCGTTGACGTGTACTATACAGCTCAGGGAAGAGAGAGGTTTTGTTTTTTTACAATCACTGATTTCCTTCAGAAGAATTAACATATCAGGTGACTCAGAAAAGTTAACGTGCAGCATATACCCTGCCACCCACAACATCAGGTACACCTACACAAATATATAGTCAAGAAAATACGGTGTGTGTGTGTGTGTGTGTGTGTGTGTATATGTATATATATATATATATATATATATATATATACATATATATATATATATATATATATATATATATATATATATATATACACCGTATTTTCTCGACTATAAGTCGCAGGTTTTTTCAAAGTTTGGCCGTGGGGGCGACTTATACTCTGGGGCGACTTATGTGTGAAATTATTAACACATTATATTGTATCCCTTTCCTTTTCAAGGTCAGCAAACAATACACCAAACAACCACAGGAGGGCGTTCTAAGACTGCATATAAACCTGCATTACATAATGGCTTTAGAACGGGCAGAATAACCTGTAGTGTATATCATTTCACATGTTATTGTAACCCACATAAAGATAAATCCTAAAAGCTATTAAAATGCATGAATAATTTAAACGGTTAAAATCTAATATTGTGGTAAACAAGTTATTAAAATAGTATATAAAAAGACAATTTCACTGTTAAGGCCTTGCAAGTCGAGGAAGCTAGCTTATACAAACAGCTAAACATTCACAAACAAACTCCACAGACTCCAGGTGTGCAGCGAAGTTGCCTGTTTATATTGTGAAATTGCACAAGAAACAGAAAGTACTATCAATCTATGCATTACATACACATGTATTTTTATAGACATAAACAAGATGAGCCTATGCTAACGATTAGCGATCGCGATTAGCATTAGCGATAGCGATTAGTATGTTCAGTCAACAACCCACAATCATCCACAATTCAGCTCGTATATAAGTGTTGCATGCTCATTACACACAATTGTCTAAGTTACTTACAGACGATGGTTGAACAAGAATGAACCACAAACAGGCAGTTGCCGTGCCTATGGGTGTGTGCGTGTGTGTGTGTGGGGGTGTGGGGGTGTGTGTGTGTGTGTGTGTGTGTGTGTGTGTGTGTGAGATCATGCAGCCACACATGTAAGGAGCACAGCGCAGGAGACTAACATAGATAATTACGACCAAATACATAAATACATCGATCTACAACCGTTTTGGTGAAATTAAAGTTATCTTACCGTAACTTTATTGTATGCTACATGTGTGAATGTTAGCTAAATGTTACCATACTAGCTCGATGGAAATGATGTTTATTAAGCGCATAATTAATTCCCTCCAAAAATGCGACTTATACCCCAGTGCGACTTATAAATGTTTTTTTCTCTTCTTTATAATGCATTTTATGGCTGGTGCGACGTGTAGTCCGGAAAATACGGTATATACACAGTAGGGTTGTCATGATGCCAAATTTGTGTTTGGATACCGATACCAATATGGGTTTCGATATTTTTCGATACTTGTTGCAAACACGTTATATTAATATGTTTTCCTTTATTTTAAAACAGACTTGGGGAACAATAACTTTAATAGCCTTCTCTAATGAATATATTTGCACATGATCCATATGGATAGAGTGCAACTGCCCTGTTGAGCCTTTTAGCATCTTTGCTGTCCTTTGGGTACGTTTTGGGTAAAAATCACTCGCATTTGGCGAATAGAATAGCTTCATTTCACCCCCTGGACATGTTTTAGCTCTCTGTATGTCGGCGACTGAAAGTTTACTACTGGGCTGGGAGGAGCTTTATACTAATTTCATTGACATTACAGTGTAGTGAACTGGTGAACAACATTATCACTTGTTGTTCTTGACAGAAGTCGCGGAACAAATCCATATGGTTGTCCTTCAAATGTTTGGATAAATTTGACATTTACCTTCCTTCGCGATCGAGGCAGACTTTGTAGCACTGCTTGCACTGCAGTGTTTTCGTGTTCAGTGGCTCGCCTTTGTCATTTGGTTTAAAGCCGAAATACTTCCACACCGTACTTCCGGTCCCCGTTTTATCAATGACTACGGACTTTTCCTCGGCTGGTATCTCTGTTCCTCGTCGTCCTCCACCTGCTTTATCTGTGCGACTTTACTTTCTCTCTCAGCAAGTAAGGAGGCGGAGGCGCTTGGGCAACTACGTCACACTCGCTGGCCCGCCGTCTTAAAGAGACAGGCTCCAATTTACCAATTCAACCACATTCAATTAAATGAAAAAAAAGTACCGTTTGTTTTTGAATGCTGGTATAGTACCGTTTTAAAAACTCCAGTATTTTGATACTATTCTGGTACCGGTATACCGTGCAACCGTAATATACAGCACTTGTATTTGTCTGTCTGGTCTTGTATCTCATGAGATTCTGCAAGTGTTCCTGTTGTATATTGTTTATGTGATACTTTAGAAAAGTCTAAAATCTTGTTGATGTTAATTACCTCTTTTTCACTGCAGTCATTTTGACACAGTAGACAGGATAAAACTGTGTTAGCATTGATATTACGGGCCCTATTTTCATTCCAAGCACAAGTCTAGCGCAAAGTGCAGTCTAACTGTGCATATTGGGTGTAGTTGTCTTCCTTTTGGTATTTTGCTAGAATTTGCACTTGTAGAATCGGATGTAACTGGGCATTTGAACCTTTGTGCGCCCTTATGGGATGGAAATAGCCTTTTCCCAGCCATTCCTCATGGAATACCTCATATGCATCAAAATGAGGGCGGTCGGAGACTCATGCACGAGTATGCCGTGCTTGAAGTTGCAGAAACAGAGATTAGACTTGCTGGGCAGCAACTTTGATGATTAAAACGGAACAGATACAAGAGAAAATAACCAGTGCTTATCTTCATTTCACTTCCCACTACCGCCTCCAACGTCTCACCATAGATTCATTGACACTAAGCTTGCGTGCAGCAGCACGGTGTCCTTCCAGGATAGCAATATCGATGGCCTTCAACTTAAAGTTTGCATCATAGGCACTTCTTTGTGTGGGTTCCATGATGAAAGGGCGAGGATTTGAAAATAATTGACTGTTTTTAATTTGTCGTCCGTGTTCTATCTGCTAACGAAAAAGTAACGTGTTCTTCTTTGCATTGATTTTTTCTAAGTTCTAATTAGTTCAACTTTTTCTTGGTTCTAATTCCGGTTAGAGCACCCCTAGCGGTGGAAGAAAAATCCATAGAAGAGCTGCACCTTTACATAAAAAAACTAGGAAAAAAGTAGCGGCTTATAGTCTGGAAAATACGGTATTATTATTACTAGTAAGAAACATAATAGCCTTCAGTTTTCAAACTGATGTAATAATGGGCTTGTACTTGTACAGAGAAATGCATGTTTTGGCTGAGAAAATGTTTGTTCACTTCACCTAAAGTATGCGGCAAATATGGTCCCTTAAATTGCCTCTTAAATCCTATTGAATAAGTGCAGCCACTCTGAGATTATTCTGTCAAGTAGAAACAGTTCTCTTAAATATCAAGTTTACCAAGGCCCTACGGCGTTGGTCCCAAAGTAAACTGAAAGTCTGAAAATTGAAGTTAGGAGTAAACATAAATGCAGCAGACCTAAGAAGTTTGCTTTGTATAGTTCACATATATTCCCCCTAGCAGAGGTCAAGCTGCATTATTACGATCACATCAGTGCTTTCTCAGCGCATGGACCTCAGCATGTCACACAATATTGATGGTGTAGCTACTTGGCCTCAGCATTCATAAACCTCTCACCCTCTGCTTTTTTATTTTGGAGTGACTCACCGCTCCTCTATGTCCTTTTCTCCCTGGATAACCGATTTTTACCTATTACTCCATGTCCAGACTTGTCCAATAGGCGTCTCTACTGGGTGGATTCCAAGCTGCACCTGCTGTCCAGTGTGGATTTTAACGGAGACAACCGCAGAGTGTTGCTGTCTTCCCATCACCATCTTGGACACCCCTTTGCTCTCACAGTTTTTCAGGTACAGGAGAATCACAAATATTCATATTAAAATAGGAGTGTGATTCAATCCAAAATGTTCCCATTCTCCTGGGTAATATACTGAATGTTATGAGATAAAAGCTAACCTGTAAATGAAATGAGAAATAAAATAAGTGAAGTGGGTGAGTTGAGTGGGATGATACAATCTGCTCAAGAAGATGGAGTGATGAGTCAGTGTTGTGCTGATGGAGATGTTTGATAGCCCAAGATAAATCCGGGAAAAAAATGACCCCTTTAAGGCTCGAGCAGAAGAATCAATGAAACTAATTTGGAAGAATTTATTAGGCAGGAATGAGTCTGTCTGAAAGAGACGATCAAGTATTATACTTAGAAAGTGTGGACAAGATCCAGTGGCGAACAGAGTGAAGATAGAGGGGGTGTAATGTGATCAGTGGGAAGTACTTTCTTCATTCCTCGTTTTGCTGCGCACACTGTGAAGATGAGAAGAAAAGAGGTGGCATTCGTCATGTCCAGCTGAGTGTGTGAGTGTGTTGTCGGTGCCAGTGTGTGGGTGGATGTGTGTCTGTTGCAGGCAAGCAAGTTCATGTCTGAAGATTGATCACCCTCAATGCTTTTTTTTCTTTCTGTGATCTGTTCTGCTTAACATATAAACTAGATTAAAGATCCCACCGCAAGCTATTCCTGTTCCGATAGACCAAAGCCCTGAAGTTGCCTGGTTTGAGTGTTATGCTTTTTTTCCCCCATTCAGCGTTATTAATCATTTTATCGATAGGTGAAGAAAAAAGCTTGGAAATGATCCTAATTTGTAAGAATAGCAAATTGTGCATGATATTTTAACATTTATTTACTGCAAAGATCTTAAAGCATCATTTTTATCTCACTCTTGCAGTGTAAGATGCAATCTAAGACACCTTAAGCCAGGGTTTTACTGTGCAATTATGTCCATCTCAGAATGTCCTAAAAT
The DNA here is from genome assembly GCF_054856515.1 of Filicampus tigris. Classification (NCBI taxonomy): domain Eukaryota; kingdom Metazoa; phylum Chordata; class Actinopteri; order Syngnathiformes; family Syngnathidae; genus Filicampus; species Filicampus tigris. The sequence continues at coordinate 4,803,039 of NC_141228.1, read as the reverse complement.
GATTGCCGTCACTCTCACAGTGAGCGAGAAACAAAGATGTGCTTGTTGTGTAATAGACAGTGTCAGAAGCAGCGTCAGAAATTTCTGCCTCTTCCGCACAATACGGTTTTGGCTGTCTCTGATGACAGATGCAACATGAGAAAAATTGGCCGAGACTCCCAAACAGCTGTGGTACATCTCACTGTGAGTTTTTTTTGTTGAGGTTCTGGAGTCCACCTCAAGTTGTGGACCATGTTTTCCTTGGAATTCCATGTTCAACTAACCATTTGTTTGACTGCAAAATGTTATTAGGCTCCATTGTAAAGGTAGTGTCTGAACAATTGTGGAGAAAGAACCATGTGCACATCCACTCTTTTCTATGAATATATGAATGCATTAGTTCATAGACATAATTGCATTCAGCTGTGTTTGTCTTGTGTTAGGTATTCTTTGAGTATAAAATAAAATATAGATTGCTTATTGAACATGGTTCAAGGAAGTCAAGTCAAAATTTGTCTTTCCAATAATATGTTCTATGTTCCCCCACCAGTTTAAACACAGCATTCTGATTAAAATAAAATAATTAAAAAAAGTCAACCCAAACATTTTTTTCCAGAAGATGTTTTATGCAGGCCCACTAGTTGACACAATGTATTCTGATTAATATTTCATTTGTGGAATATGAGAAATCCACCCCTTTTTAGCCATCATTTGAGTGGCCATTTTGTCACTTCTGTCCACTGAAAATGACATCACAGTTGCTCAGGGCTTAGATAACGACCAATCATGTCTAAGCTTCAGGAAACAGGTGAGGTGTGATTTGTCAATTCCTGAGCCCTAAGCAACTTTGATGTCATTTTCAGTGGACAGAAATGACAAAATGGCCGCCCCCTGAGATGTTTAAAACGGGTGACTTTTGCTGCTTCATTTATATTCCACAAACACAATATTAATCAGAATGCCTTGTTTCAACTTCTGGGCCTGCATAGAACATATTCTGGAAAAAAAGATGTTTGGGTTGACTTCTACTTTAAGCAGCAAAATCCATTTGTTTTTAGCCATCTCAGGGGGCGGCCATTTTGCCACTTGCTTTTGACTGAAAATGACATCACAATGCCTAAGGGCTCAGGTAACGACCACTCACGGCTCGCCTGTTTTCTGGGTTTGCTCATGTAACGTTCGTAAAATGAACCCTTAGGCACTTTTGATGTAATTTTCAGTCGGCAGCAGACCCTTTGAGATCAATAAAAATGGGCAGATTTTTCTGTTGAATTCGTATTCTACAAACACAATATTAATCAGAATACTGTGTTCGGACTAGAAGGGCCCCAAAGGACATTTTAATGTACAGACATTTTTTGACTTGACTTGTACAAACGTTGCTGCCATGTCACGTTTTGCTGCCGTCGGTTTGAAACTTCCTATGTCACAATTTGGTCAATATAATATTTTTTTAAAAATCTATACAATTGGTCAGTCTAGCGTAAGTAGCTTATTTTATTTATTTTTTTTACAAATTATTGACCAATTAAAAGAGTTGAAAATGGCTTGCTCTCTATGATGATAAAATGCTAATGGTTGAACAAACATGTCGTTTTGGGCTCTCCTGAAAAGTGACTATTTTGGAGCTATAAGGTTTCGGCCTAACGCCAGCAAAAGCTTAATCTTAATCTTAGATTTTGCATAATCTTTATATACAGTAGTTACATATAAATGTGTGAACGTATACTTGACTCCAGATTTGTACAGAGTGTTAACATCACTAAATGTTGTAAATTCCTCATGAGACAAGCATTTTCAAACTTCTCATCAGTACAGTATCTCTCTCCTATACATACAAAAGATACAGTGCTTCTTGCTCAACATCCCTCATTCCTTTACAAACATGCGGGGGCACAACAACATTAACCTTTGCAGGCTGTGTCCACCTCCTGCCACCACAACAAACCCTGAGGAAATCTAGATGGTAGCAGGGCATAATGTCCTATTTCCTGTGTCATCTTCAATGTCATTGAATTACTTTCAGTCTGATATTGGTTGAGTAAAATGGGTACAGGCAAAGATGAGAGGGGAAAATATGAAAGTAGAACCAGCGGGGAGTAAACAATAGGACTAAACAATAACGAGGGAAAATGAAGGCCGATGGCCGCAAATTAATGATTTAAAGGACCCATGACACACTTTTTTTCATCTTTGATGTACTTCTTGGGGTTTGCAAGACAGTTTGGGGTGCAAATGGCCACAATGCCATTTTTCAATCCATTTTGGTTGGTCTTAAAAGCCTCGCATGGAAGACAGTTGAATTTCTCATTAATATTCAATATGTAAATAAGCTTTGCTCTGATTGGGTTGCTGTTCTCCTTGATTTGGTATCGAAACCATCTTTTCTTTGATTGGTAGGTGCCGATTTGTTGGCTCCTTTGACCACTCTGAGTCGGCTGCGACAGCGCCATGCCCCGTTCCCCACTGGAGCAAAATTTGTCCTCCTTTTTTAAGTCCACCTCCACGGTGACTCCGGATGACCTCGCTGCCTTCCAATCAATCACTTTGAGGCGGACTGACCAATGTGTGCAAATGTGTCGCTTACAACCCAGAAATATATCTTGAGCAAGTGTGAAAACTTACATTGACGAAGCCAGCCTCCACAAAATGTGCAAAACTCAGGACAATTGTGTTTCTGAACCATCACGTGGACGTAGGCTGTGGATATGAGACGTGGACTGCAGTGGCGATGTGGAGGAGGTCAGACGAATATGGAGGGTTGACGCTGTGAATGGCCCTGAAGGTGTAAAGAAGGAGTTTGAATTGAATCCTCAGTTTGACCATGAGCCAGTAAAGTTGCTGGAGGATGGGGGTAATGTGATGGAAGGAAAGTGGGGGTTTTGCTAAAGATCATTCAGCAGAGTTCAGGATGTTGGAATGGTGAACTCGCCTTCAGTAACATAACAAATCTGAACAGTATCATAATAACTGGAGAACCCAAGAACCCTTTTCTTCTTTGGAAATGAATTATACATTAAATGACTGCTATAAGTTCACTTAACACCAAAATATATGTTTTATCAATTTGAATCCTTAATTCCCTAATTTAGGATGAGGGCGAAATTTGACCCTTTGGGATTTAGGGGTATCATTTCGAAAAATCTGAATAACAAAAACTATCAGTAAACTATTTAGAATTTAAAAAAACAACCAATCAAATACACATCTACATTGAACGATATATATATTTTTTGTTTTATTTGTTGAATTTTAGAACTGGATTTTGAATGTACAAACACACTTTGGCCAATGGAAACAAGAACGCAGGGACAAAATCACTGCTGGAAAAAAAAAAAAAAAAAAAAAAACACCATTGGTCTTTCTTATCCAAAAATCTGTCAGACCTCACACTAGACATTGTGATAGTCTTTGAAACAATTTATTTTTTTTGTTAATGCAGAGAGGTACATTTTTCACAGTGCATTTCAGTCTTGAGGTCCTTGTACACAGCACATTGAGGGCGATTTTCCTCCTTGACAGGCCAATGGCGGATTTAGTCAAAACTGCACTCTGATAAACTCGAACAAATCTTGGAGGTGGCGGGGATGATGGGGAGGAGGAGCTAGGAGTTGATGGCCTACCCCGCTTTCTTGCTGTTCCAACTTCAACCAAACCTTGAGCAACCAAACCCTGAAACTTGCGAAGCTTGAGAACTTTAGATCCAGGGATTCCCTGTGCCTCACAATCACGCTGGTAAATGAGCCATCACCGCAACAAACATGAAGTGTCAGAAAAGTATCATGTACCAGCGACGGGTCCTTATGGGAAATTTACAGCGGGCAAGATGCAGATCCAGCATGTCAACACCACCCATGGAAGTGTTGTACTCTTTGATGATGTTCGGTTGATCTATGTAGGTGTACTCTTTTTTTGGTCTTGTCCCAGCGCCTAGCTTTTCTCAAAGGTTCTGGTCTAGCATATGTTGACATCAAACTGACTGCTTTCGTGTCTTGCCATTTCAAACAAACTGTGTTGGTGTTGGACTCCAATTGATATTCGTAGGATCCACGGCCTTTCTTGGACAGGTCTTTGTCAGGTATCAGGTTGCGTTTTTTTCTCACAGTTCCTGTGTAGTAGATTCCCTTTGCCAATAATTTCTCAATGAGGGGCATGGAAGTGAAGAAATTGTCAGCAAAAATCTGGAAACTTACTTTCTCTGCAAGCGATTCGCATAACTTCACTACAATGTCTCCACCAACTCCCAACTGACTCTTTTTTTGGCCCTTTTTGTCCATTTCCACCACCTTTTCCTTGATATATGTCAAAGTCGTGCAGGAGGCCAGTCACACAACAGCGCGTCCACACTTTGAATCCCCGGGGATGTGGCTTTCCTCTGATATATTGTCTTATGCCACCAAATCTACCTTTGTACGGCACCATCATCTCATCAATGGTTTTTGTCGAGGAACAATTGTCAGACATTGTCTCCGAAAAGAATCCGAAGCTTGTCGTACTTTCCAAAGTCGATCCATTTTTACTTCTTCATTAGCCATTTCATTGTCTACAAAGTGGATGACAGGGAGTAGCTGGTTGAATCGGTTGCAACTCATTATGTCTGCCAAACGGCCCATAACGAACTTCATTTTCCCAGTACTGATGTACTCCAGACATTTGAACTAATTCCATCCTGAGGTGCATTCCAAGAACTTGTTTCTCCTTTACTGAAGTGTTTACAGATTTCCCGTATTTTTGAACACTGTGCTGATTGTATGTCCTACAATATTTTCCAACATGTCAAGGGAAACAAAGCGGCAAAAGTAAACCAGTGGTATGTCTGTTGTGGCATCCTGGTATGACTCAACTTGTTGTCCCTGAAAACTCACGTCAGGTAACTCAAAGATTTTCTTTCGCCACCTGTAAGTTTTTGTGGCACAATTAGGGTCTAACTGTGGGCTTGCAGTCTCTGTAAATTGCAAATCTTCATCACTGGAGTCATTGGGCGAGTCACTGTCTTGAGCAGAAGATTCACCACCCTCACTTTCATGCGGTTGAAACGATCGTCAGAATCACTATCGCTGTCCAGTTCTGCGCCAAAGTCACTATGATCAGCTTCAAGTTGTTCCAATACTTGTCTTATAGTGTACTTTCTCTGTTGCTTTCCCTGTCCTAAAGAGCAACTGGCCATACTCCCTGAAAATATATAGTTATTTATTAGTCGCTGTACCTTTAACTTAGTAAAATATATTACACAAATGAACTAATTTCAAGTCTTTAGCCAAATACAAGACTGTCACCATTCTCTGTAACAAAGTCACCAGAACCAATGTGGCTGACATTTTTTACCCCATACACCCAAAGTGTCATTTTTGACCCATTGTTTTTTGAACTAGCTCAGAGTTGCTAATTTATCTATATATATATATATATATATATATATATATATATATATATATATATACATATATATATATATATATATATATATATATATATATATATATATATATATATATATATATATATATATATATATATATATATAATACTCCTAGACATTCTGCAACATGATATGAAATAGATTAACCAAAAAAACACAGTTTTACCATCTGATGGTTTGCTGAGAAGATGGTTTTGTTTGGATTGATTTCCAGATCAACAAAACAACATGTTGCCAGCCATCTTATCACCACCACTCATGTAAGTACAATATGCATCCACTAGATGGCCTCGTGCTGGGGTCAGAAGTGGCACTCTGGACTTCCATCCATCCATCCATACCGCTTATCCTCACAAGGGTCGCGGGGCGTGCTGGAGCCTATCTCAGCTGTCTTCGGGCAGTAGGCGGGGGACACCCTGAATTGGTTGCCAGCCAATCGCAGGGCACACAAAGACAAACATCGCACTCTGGACTTTTGAATTTAAATTTGTAAAAAAAAAAAAAAAAGGTCTTTGTTATTCGAGTAGCAGAATTTATAGGGGCCAAATTTGACCCTGAGGGTTCTCAGTTTATATGCGAAATTAGCTTCCTGGGGAATCTATCTACATTGGTACGGTTTCAGTCTGAAGTTTACATACACTCATGGGCAAAAATGCAATAGGGATTTGAGGCATTTAATGATTTATTTCATCCGTTCTATTTCCTAGGTGGAAAGATTATATTATGTACTGTAAATCTAAAGTTGATTTAAAAAAAAAAATAGGTTGCTTGCAGCCTCAAATATGTACAGTACCTGTACAAATATTTGTTTAAATGCCCCGTTTTTGCACCTAATCAAAGTGAATCACTTCAAAGTCAAAATGGAAATCAATATCCCAAGTCGTAAATACATATATTTGCTTGTGCCTATCTTGTGGCTTAGTGCATAACTTCCGAAGTTATTTAAATATAAATGCTAGTAATTCGCATGATGACACACCCACAATGTAAATGTTAATGTTTAACATAATGGCTTTATGTGAATTCTAAATCAGGAAGAACAATTTTTTTAGGAGGATAGTTTTAAGTGACTTGTTGGATAATTGGACAAAATGGAGCAGACCTGCCAATCAAGCCATACATGTAAACACTCAGATGCGAGAAATGGTGGATCAGCTCGAAATCCTATTCTTTTTTTTTTTTAATCACTGTATTCCAAGAAGAATTTAAATGTAATGGATCCCAACATTTAATATACGTAGAAAATCTCTTGGATTATTGGCCTTAAAAAGAAATAAGAACAAGAATGTATGCTTGCAAACAGATGCCCAGTTTTGTTCAGAAGGTTCCTTTGGGGAAGAATCAGGTTGGAATATTGCAACCATTCAGGTGAACTCTCATTCCTGCAGCAAGCACAAACGGAGCTTAACTGATAGGATGTAAGCCTCAGACGACTCTGTGCCTGTTCATGTGTAAAACTCTTGACCTGCCGTTCAACACATGAAATGTTCAATTGATCTGGTGAGATGCTTTGACCCGCATAGTGTTATACTGACATCTATAGCTTTCAAAGGTAAGGGATTGTGACAGTTTCTCATATTGCTAAATGAGAAAGAGGAGAACATTCAGCCGTCTGGCAGAGATAGTTGTCCTCAGAGACAAAACCATTGGAAGAAGAAAGCTTTCTCTTTGACTCTCTGAATTTTCAGAGCAATGTGGCTGATATTTATTTCTTTGTGTTTCAGCATGCTGTCTTGTGTGTAAAGGTTATCTGAAAAGTGTATAATTTAGATGCAGCTCAAAAAGGTTAAGTCCACCAATCTCCAGAACAAATAGAACCATGACCATACCACTGTGATCTTTGATAAATAGAACCATGACCATACCACTGTGATCTTTGATACACAAACCATGTCTGCGTTAGATTTATGTGACATGGGGGGCACAATGCAAATACAAGTTAAAGTTAAACAGATTGCAGAGAGGAGACACTAACTTTTAAATGTAATTGACAGTACCAAACTGTCAGGTATTTGATTATCATCAGGCCTTTAACATAATCTACTTACAATTATTATTGATTTCTGTCAGACATATTTTCACACAAATAATCTAAAGATTGTACCATCTATATCAAGGGAGGACCTTGCTAGTATCAATAGTATGATTTGGTACGGAAGGTATTTTTGCTAGTTTGAGGATCTGACATAATGAATTGTGGCAATTAATGAACTTTATTTAAAAAAGGCATACAAAAACTCATTATAAACCAAAGAGCTTTGAAATCCAAACTGTTGGCAAAATATTGCATGCTCACCGCGTAGTCAGCAGTGTGTCTGTTGTGATTGTGGAATGTGTTGGGTGCTCAGCATTGTTTGGACGAGCTTTGCTGTGGGGGAAAATGCACTGAAACTCCTCAGGTGCAATTTATCAACCATCAAGTAATGAAAGGAGTCTGTTGGTACTTGAAGTGTGTCCTTTATCTGTGGTTTCTATGACAATGAAGTGCAAATTTTTGCAGTTTCAGACAACTATTATTCCTTAATTATGTTGACTCCATTTGTGTCAAAGTGAAATTTATCAAGTAAAATATCAATTACACAGGTTAGATTGTCATGCTTCTTTGTTTGGGGATGACTAATTGTTTGATTCAATTTGGTAATTCTTCTGTCCAGGACCGCATATACTGGACTGACTTGGAGGATGAAGCAATATATAGCGCAAACCGCCTGACGGGGAACGATGTGGCGAAAGTAGCAGAGCATCTCAACAATCCACTGGATCTGGTGGTGTTCCATGAGCAGAGGCAGCCAAAAGGTAGGCCACTCTGCACTCATAGAAAAAAATAAATGCAAAATTGTTCCAATATTGTCGTGGAATTTGCCTGTATCAAACATGGCCAGTCGAAGTTAGACATTTCCCTCTGCTGTCAATTTGAAAACCACACTGCATCCATTCTGTGGTAGGCCACAGAGGCCTTGGGGCTCATCTCATTTCTCTGGTCGCAGTCGTCGTATATAAAGGTGGGAGAAGCTGGGAAAAGAATTGAGATCCACTATTAGCCTCTTGACCTATCACAGTCCAGCTACGTTGGTTATGTCATCAACCCTACTAGGCTCTTTTGCAACCTATAAATGACCTGGAGCCTCATGTATGCACAAAAACGTGGTTTATGCACTTTTCCATGCTCACATTCAGATGTATTAAGAGTGAAATGATCGTGGGAATGTGCGGTGCTCCATGGCAATTCTACTTGGCTAGCATATGCATGTTTTTCTTGCTTTAGAGAGTCGTAGAGATGAGCCCTGCACAATGTGTCGTTTGAACATCGCGATTGCGATGTGCGCATGCGAGTCACAGTGTAGGACGTGCGACGTTTTAACTTTTTTTTTCTTAGAACACGCAAACTTTTGTTTTGCTTCATAAAAGCATCAGGCTACTCCGGTCTCTACACAGCCTGTCTCGCTCACCCCCTACCTCTTGCCAAGCAGCCACCGGCCCCTCCCCCTCCACTCTCACAGCCAGTGCTGTCTGGCTTGCGGCAGTGGATTTATTCCCCAAAAGAAAGTCAACATCCAAAATATGAAAGTATTTCGGCTAAAAAAGGAAGATTCAGAACAACAAAACATCCTTTGCCAACAGTGCCTCACTGTTGTTGCTGCAATCGCCGTCACAAGCTCCTGTATGAGCAGTTCAAACTAAGAAGTGGGACCCGAGGTGAAACTTCATCTACTCAAAATACTATTACAGACGCCTTCGCCAGCATAACTCCTTATAATAATAAGTCCAAACAGCACCGACAAATCACAGATGCAATATGTTTTACAGACCGTTTTCCATCCATCCATTATCGATACCGCTTGTCCTCACAAGGGTCGCGGGGAGTGCTGGAGCCTATCCCAGCAGTCTTTGGGCAGTAGGCGGGGGACACCCTGAATTGGTTGACAGCCAATCGCAGGGCACACAGAGACAAACAAACATCCACACTCACAATCACACCTAGGGGCAATTTAGAGTGTCCAATTAACCTACCAAGCATGTTTTTGGAATGTGGGAGGAAACCGGAGTGCAGACCGTTTTATTAAAATTTGTTTATAACTCTGCTGCTACTTTAGAGGTTTTTTATTTTCTTCTATTTTTTTAAATGACTCAAGGGTCGTCTTGTGCACCTGCTCTTTTATTTTTTTGTTTAAAATATGTTTAATATTTTGCTGCTGTTTACATTGAAGTGTGAAATACAATGTTAAATAATCTACTATGTTACACAGACATGACCTCTGAGGTCCCCTTTACATACAGCAATCATCATTCACAGATGAATCCCCTTAGTCTGGACTAAGCGATATTATATGAATGCAATGATGTCATGGTGAGTTAACCAAATTATTCCCAAACAAATCTATTCAAGTCATCTGGTGAAAATTATATTTTTAGTATCGCAATATATATCGCAAACCCCCCAAAAATCACAATGTCATTTTTTCCCAGCATCGTACAGCCCTAGTAGAGATGATGCTTGGCTTTTTATGGCAATATGGGGACGTTTTTACTATTGCAGCGTCCATCCAACTTGGGGATCAAACTCACGTGGCCACCATGAGTCCACAAAGGGCTGACCGCTGAGCTAAAGGTCCGGGTCGCCATTTCTGCTCATCACCCTATTAGACGGTGCTGGTTCTAGAGGACAGCAATTTTTCAGTCCTCAACTTTGTTTAGCAGCATCTCCAGCTCATATTTTGTGAAGTTCTTCTTTTTCCATTGATAAATTATGTCTTGATAATCTGATTATCTAATCATGCAGGGTAATTATTTCCATTGGCAGGCACTGTTTATACTAATTTGTATTATTATATATAGAGAGAGGAGTCTGGTACTCCAACATTTCCACATTGAATGAGATGCATGAAAGGAATGTGCTTGGCTTCATGCGTATGCAGGGTTTCAAGTACAGTATCAGGATTTTTTTTTTCTGCGTGCGCCATTTTCTGGATTTGGCCATAGGCTGTGTTTTAGTATGAATGCCACACAACTCTTTGTGCATGAGGCTTCTACATGAACAGTTGATGTGAATAGATATTAATTGCAATTGTTGACAAAATGCTTGGCATATGTATTTATATTCGTTTAGTTTTATCTTAATTCTAAATTAAAAATGAATTTAATGAATGTTTATTTGAGTTTTTCATAGTTGTTGACCGCTTTTCAAAGATGAACATTTATGGCACTAAATTTTCCACACTCCAATGTTTTTCTCCATATTATTGTTATTGTTATTATTATTATTAATATGTTTGCAGTACTGCAATAAAATCATGTGACGCTCTTAATACTGTGAAGAGATTGATTTTGACATTCTTGTATACATTACATTATAATACATTACATTGTATGTTAATGTTTTCTCTGCCATGTTAGGTTACTTTTATGACGGCATTAACCCATTACTTAATGTTGAATATTATGAACAGCATTGAATAATATAGTCTTTGGCCAATGTCAGCATTTTGCTAACGATAAGCAATTAAGATGTTGTATATGAGAAGATTTGTGTGTGCATTTGAGTGGCAAACAGTCAGTTGTGTTTGTGCAGCACCGTGGTCCTTTGCATTTTGGCAACTGACAATTAGAGTTTAGGTTTTCATGCCTCATGTTCTGCCCTTAATTAAAGCCCAAAGCACACTTGTCAGTAGGAAATGAATTGCATTCATGAGTCAAACATTTCTGCTCAAAGACATATCACGGCCATTAAACAGACATTTTTTCTTCAAAATGTCAACAAAAGACTGAGTAACTATAATTAGGTTCAAAAAGACTAAGGCTATGTTCACGCTGAAGCTCAATTCTGATTTTGTTGCCCATATGTTTCAGGTATCTAATTTTTTCATGAAGTGTTAACAGTACAGTTCCAATTTTTTTTAAATCTGACCTGGGCCTCTTTCATATGTGGATATGGTTATGTACGCGGCTATGTATGTGATGTGTCTGCAGTTTGAATGCTCATCCACAAACATCCGATTTATACGCCATCAAAAGCCCAAAAGATATTTTCTCTGTGTGGGCTTGGGAGAGTCCTCGGGAGACTACATAACGCATTCTTCCACCTCCTCCCTTCCCAATATCATCACCCAACAACAAATTATTGATCATTTCTCCCCTGTCTCCTTACAAGACTTAATGGATCTTGTTGGTACAATGAAAACTTCTTTGAATCCATTAGATATCCTGCCCACAACTTTGCTAACAAATGTTTTCAGCACTATCGGCCTATCTCTACTCTCCATAATCAATTGCTCACTGGTTTCTGGTTGTTGTTTTTGGAAACTATCAGTCTCTATTTCCAAGCTGTGTTTTTTTTCCAAAATTTCAGAAAAAGTTGTGGCAAACCAGTTACTCATTGTCTTAAACAGTAACAACATTAATGATGAATTCCAGTCCGGTTATCGTAAGTTATATTTCACAGAAACAGCTCTTTTCAGGGTCTTGAATGACATCACAATAGCCTCTGATGCTGGCAAATGCACAATGTTGATTCTGCTCGACCTTAGCACAGCCTTCGACACCGTTGACCACCGTATCCTCATTGATCGGCTGAGCGACTGTGTAGGCATTTCAGGGACCAGGGACAGATCCTTCTCTGTGGCAGTTGGCCCTCACAAATCAGAGTCTGTCCCTCTCTTGTGCGGAGTGCCACAAGGTTCAGTTTTATGGCCTATCCTTTTTACTATATACATGCTTCCTCTTAGAGATGACATCAGCAATTTCGAAGGTGTTTCATACCACATGTACGCAGATGACCTTCAGCTATATTTCACGATAAACCCTAATAGGACACATGAAATAGATGTACTGCAGGACTGTCTAACTGCGATTAAGGACTGGATGAATGGCAACTCACTTCAGTTAAATGCAGCCAAAACGGAAGTGTTAATTGTAGGAATGTGAAAAAAAAAACGATTTGCCAATACATCACGATTTTTGGCCGCCAGATATAATATCGATTTTTCAGCTTTTAATATCGATTTAATGATGGCAGTGTGTAACACTCCATTTTCTTTTTTTTTTTCAGAGAAAATGTGCAAAAACACAAATAGGACGTTTTGAAGGAAATGTTTGTTTTGACTCCTCTGATCTATATCTTCTGATTAACATATACAGCAACTTCATTTCTCATCTCTACATGTAATTTTGATATTAACTGAGTAGAACACCACAATATCGTGATATCGCAATAGCGTGATAATATCGTATCGTGATCCACGTATTGTGATATGTACTGTATTGCAGCATCCTTGCCAATACTCACCCCTAGTTAATTGTTGCACCTGAAACTTTAGCTCCTAAAGTGGCCAGTTGCTTAGGATCCCTTGGTACAAGCGTGCACCCTACCTATCTTGAGAAACCTTGGGGTTATATTTGATCAGGTCATGCTTCATGATGAGCACATCAAAACCACAACTTACTCGTGCTTTTTTCACCTCAAAAACATTTCCAAACTCAGATCCATAGTATCTCATGCCGAGTTAGAGATAACATTCATGCTTTTGTTTCTTCACGTCTGGACTACTGTATCCCCTGTCTCAACAAAACATCAGTAGATCGTCTTCAATTAATTCAAAATGCCGCTCCCAGGCTTTTGACAAAATCTCACAGATTCAGTCATATCACTCCCGTTCAGCCTATTTGCACTGGCTGCAGGTTCATTTTAGGATCCAATGCAAAATTGAAATTGTCACTTACAGAGCCCTTCATAGTCAAGCACCTGCATATTTAAGAGATCTTCTGTCTTTTCAATGTCCTGTCAGGTCACTGTCGGCTGACCAACTTCTTTTGGTTGTACCTCGCACAAGATTAAAAAGCTAAAGGCGAAAGAGCCTTTGAATCGGTTGCACCTAACTGGTGGAATGCTCTTCCATACAAGCTCTTCCATACAAGCTGAGGTCTGCCCCTTACTTGGAATATTTTTAAAAAGCAATTAAAAACGCATATTTTAATGCGCACGTTCCAGTAATATTTAATTGGATTTTTTATGTATTCTAGTACCAGTTTGTTGTTTCTTTATATTTTATTTTTATATTTAATTGTATTTTAACTATGTGAAACACTTTGTGAGCCCTCTCTGTAAGAAGTGCTATATAAATAAAATTTACTTACTTACCACTGACATAGTCCGTGAAACTGCAAAGTTGTTTTGAGTAAAAGTTGTCTTTACATTTGGCTTTAATGTAATCCCACTTGAAACATGAAGCATAAAGTGGGAATTTGTGGTGATAGTAGTAATTCAGAAACACAGACGGTTCATTTATCATGCGCGCCAATGACGACACGTAATTTCAAACAAAATATATCTACTACTCCCGCCTACTCTGGCAATATGAGATGGTAAAATGTGCCCCTACGCGGGCGGGCATATGTCCTTCTGTAAACACTGGAACGTGATGTCTTTTTTTGGGGGTGTACGTCATTCGACGTCTTGCTTTGTGCGCATGCGTGTCGCATCACGGACGCATTGCGTTCACATTAGAAGTCGCATCTGTTTTTGTAATGTCAACAAGTAATTAAAAATGTCAGATTTAACAAAGATAAATCCAAATTGGGCTTCACGCCCTGCAGTGTGAACGTAGCCTAAATGAGCTCCTGAATTGCTGTCATAATACAGAATTTCAAAGTCAACCCAGTCCCTTCCTTTTTTCCATCCATCCTTCCATTATCTGTACCGCTTCTCCTCACAAGGGTCGCGGGGCATGCTGGAGCCTATCCCAGCTGTCTTTGGGCAGTAGGCAGGGGACACCCTGAACTGGTTGCCAGCCAATCAATCGCAGGGCACACAGAGACAAACATCCGCACTCACAATCACACCTAGGGGCAATTTAGAGTATCCAATCAACTTACCATGCATGTTTTTTTGGAATGTGGGAGGAAACCGGAGTGCCCGGAGAAAACCCACGCAGGCACGGGGAGAACATGCAAACTCCACACAGGGAGGCCGGAGCCGGGATCGAACCCACGACCTCTGAACTGTGAGGCGGACGTGCTAACCAGTCGACCACCGTGCCGCCTTCCTTTTTTCCATTCAGTCAAATATAATTTGTAAAATCACGGTTGAAACACCACCACATACTGTTTCATCTCCATATGCACATACAGTTCATATAAGTCAGTTGGCCTCAACTTTCATCAGAAATGAATGTCCTCTTCATGACTTTTTAAAAATATATTTTGTTGTTTTTCATCCAGTTTAGCTTTCACATTTTAGTTTTTGGGAGTCAACAAGGAGAGGTGGAAGGACACGGAAGCTTTGCAATTTCTGTTGCATGTGGCAAAACTATGTTAATAATTTACCAACCTCCATTCCACTATTTTCCTGCACATGTAGAGTTTGCTGAAGATGTCCCAAAAATGGGAATGGCAGCATTGCTGAAATACTGTACATGGAACGTGTGTGCAAAGCTTTCTTGTTGCGTGACTGTTGCTGCTTCCTCCCAGGGCTTGAGATGAATTCTCTGATGAACCGCTCCCTAGAACAACACGAAAGAGGCAGCAACGACCACAACCTGACCTATTTCTAGTGTCTCTCCACATGACATAACGAACTACATATTTGAGTTTTGGGTTGGGAATGTGAATATTTCAGTATTTGAGTGTAAAAACTTTTAACAGGCCACTCTCAACTTGACTCTCAATCAAGCAATTGGCTCATTGAATTCCGTCTTTCATTTGCCAGCTGAACTATGACTACCGTATTTTCCGGGCTATACGCCGCACCGTTATATAAGCCACTCTATTTTTAGAACCTTTTGGAAAAAATTTTAAATAAGCCACACCCGTATATAAGCCGCACCTATCTATGTTGAAAACGTTTATATTTACTGCATTTACAGAACAATTATGAACTGTAAATGTACATGTGTGTACTTGAGCAGATTATTTCCTAACAGTACCTTTTAACACTGCTGCAACGTTGCTGATTAAAACAGAAGAGAACCAAGAGAAAATAAACTGTACTTATCTTCATTTCACTGCCGACTGTCGCTCCAGTTTGTCAGCTAATGTCCACCAGACTCCAACATCTATTGTTCTACTGCATTCTCCAATATGCACCTGTCTTGTTTTATGTTAATAAAGTCAGCCAATCTAACACACTTCAGGGACCTCTAGGAAAACATAAAATCATAGCATTACAGCGCCTAATGCAATAACCTAGTCTATGGCGCCCTCGCCTGTTGAACTCCTCCACCTGTAGTCACATCCAGCTAATGGGAAATGTATTGTATTGAATTGTACTGTCATTCCGGTTAGAGCGCCCCGAGCGGTGGAAGAAAAATCCACAGAATAGCCGCACCAGACTATAAGCCGCATGGCTCAAAATCCAGGAAAAAATTTGCAGTTTATAGTCCGGAAAATACGGTAAGAGATTTTTTTTATTTATTTTTTAATCCGTGCTATGCATTTTCAATATATTGGCCAATTGTTGTTTAGTTACTGTGGATATTATAGAAAAATCAGCGTACCTTTTCAAATGCCAAGTTTTCAGTTAAGTCCATCAATTAGTCCATCAGAAGTCCATCGGTCCATCAGTCGGTCCGTCAGTCTGTCCCATCAAGCCCCACTCCCAAAAAAACGTCATCAAAATGGGCGTCGATCAGTGATGGACTGACTCATGCGGTTGGTGATGATTACTCTGAAAATCCACTTCCCTCAGTTCTTAGTCTGTCATTTTTAAAAAGTGTGATGTCATTCGTCAATCATCAATAAAATGGACGTCTAGCAGTGACGGACTGATGCACCGTCTGTCAATCTGACAAAATGCCCACCCCTGCCATTAACTCATTCACTGCCAGACATTTTCAGACCCTCTTTTACCCTAACGCCTGAAAAAACTGGAAAAAATAGAAAAAACTTCCTGGGATTGAATGGCTAGACTGTGAAATGACAAGTTAATTCATCAATGGCAGTGAATGAATTAATGTAACCTATCACGTGTACAGCTAAACAGCTTTTATTTTTACTACGCGCTCAAAATGATTTGATTTTTGTTTTCAATTGAGTTGACCAGATTGCAGGGTAAATCACGACTTGTCTAGATTTTCATTATGATTTTTTTTATCACAAAGAAACGTACATTTGAAGGGCTGTGTAGACTTTTTATAGCCATGTATATTCCTCTCCCTTTTATAAGGAGCAATGTCATAGAACACAGGCTAGAAACTAACAAGTAAAGAAGACAGACATTCTGACACATGCAAACTTCTTTAAACCTGGTTCACACGGCAGGATTATCGGCCCAATTTTAGCCCCGAATCTACCCTCCCAACAATCGTTGGTCAGGGCCGACTCTCGTAATGGCTCCAAAGATAATTTTATCAGATAATCCTGCAGTGTCTGGTGTGCTCAGACTGATATCGGCCATTCGGGAGGACGTCCAACCTCAAATCAGGGATATTCAACATGTTGGATTGTTTTGGCCCGACTTCGCACGGTGTGTTGTCTGCCCCGACGACAAAAAAGCACGCAGCCGTGACGTGCAGCCAATTCCAAAGCGAGGTGACGCGGCGGCGAGGAAGCACGGTGGGAATCCAAAATCAAAACACCCATGGTGCAACAAAGGCCAACGTCTTTTCTTTTTGTGTCACTTTTTCCCAAACTATGACAAACTAGCGCCACCGTCAAGACACGATCTGAGACCCTGCTGCCATTTCATCCGCCATGTTTGTTTACTCCGAAGTCTCGTTTAATCTCGAGGAGTTTTGAAAGATTTTCCGTCTGACATGAGAATATCCATGAATGAATCGGTTCGTGTGTGACGTGTTGATCTTGCCGTATGGCTGCATACCACCCACACACAGTACGTTCAAAACTGTTATACGCATGATTTTTTTTCTCGTCACTTGTGGGGACTCTTAAGAGTTTGGAAGTCGGCCGACAACTTTAAAACCCTGCCGTGTGAACCAGGCTTTAGCTAGATAGATTGCCAAATCATTAGAAACAAGTCAGCACAACAAGCTATTCATGTACACTAATCTACTGATTTGTTTGATTTGTTCAATAAAAATTGCCTACCATAATCAGAAAATGTAAATGTCAATCATATTAATCCACATGGATTAGATACCCAAGTACATTTTGAGCATTAATCATGACCTCTATTATTTGATTAAATGACACCATTACAGTTCATGTTATGAAGTGATTATGGTATACAGTATGCAGTATATAAAACATATTTTCTGTTGATTTATTAATTTAGACAGTCTTCTCTTTTGATCTTAGCCAGATATGATTGGGAGGGTTTCTAATACTAGCTTTTAGACGTCAACAGTATGCTTTCAGTGACCACATGTGGAAGTCCTGCAGATGAATTATTCCACGTTTGCTTCACTTTCACCCATGCACTCTAAGTTGTTGGTGATTCCACTTATGCCGATTTTACCGACCTAAACTCAAAAGTAGGGCTGGTCTTCAATTATTAATAGTTTCTGTCTTCCTTCATCCGTTTTACATAGCTGTTCTGCTTTACTGGATTTGTACAGTCTTGTCTCAATATATCAAGCACTTGGATGCACAAATTTGGAAATTTGGGTGGTTCTCAAAAGTGTGTTCCAGCGGTGTGAGAGTTCAGAAATAAACTTGTTCAACACCTGGTAAAAATTACATATGCTTTAAATCAAACCTTCCTATAGTGTGCTCTGAATAAATAAAAATAGTTCACTCAACCCTTTGTCCGTAAGAGATTGTTGAATGTGTGTACATACACATGTGTGTGTGTGTGTGTGTGTGTATATATATATATATATATATATATATATATATATATATAGATATATATATATATATATATATATATATATATATATATATATACATATATATATATATATATAGATATATATATATATATATATATATATACGCACACACACGTATTAGATGGCAGCATTATTAAGTTATGTGCCCTCCAAAGTCTGAAAACCAGCATGTGTTTTTTACCGAACACCTCATTTCGGCAATAAAATGAGCACATTTGATTTTAATGCTAAATGTACTGTTTTCTATCTCTGTACACATGCTCAAAACTGCCTGTGGTAGCCACATTGTGCCTAGCATTGTTGAGTATTGTTAACAACTATCATAAAACGTCACTACTGAAACGGTCACTACCGAAACGTTTCGGTGGTGACATAATGGTTTCGGTAGTGACAATATGATGTTTCTTTTTGAATAAAGTAAGTTTTAAAAAATATAATACATATATACATATGTCATACATTGATCTTTCTGACTTTAACAATATTCTATTCCATAGTTTATCTTAATTTGAAGGGAAAAATAAAACCGAAAGTCACTACCGAAACATACAGATAGGTTTCGGTAGTGACATAATGGTTTCGGTAGTGACAATATGATGTTTATTTTTGAATGAAGTAAGTTTTAGATAATATAATACATAGATACAGATGTCATACATAGATCTTTCTGATTTTAACAATATTCTATTTCATATATTGTCTTAATTTGAAGGGAAAAACACCAAAATGCCAACAATTCAGCAGAGACAAAGTACAGGTGTACAGGCGAAGGGTTAAAATGACCCAGTGAAATCCAAAGAATATTTAATTAAGGAAAGAAGGAAGGAAGAAGGGAAGCTGAAGTCTACCAATGAATTATCCAGCAGAGAGCAAAGGAAAGTCAGAAGAGCATGAAGAAAAAGACAAGACCACCAGATGTCTCTCAAAAAACAGAGAGAGAGGGAACATACATACAGGGAAATGTATGTTACAAAAATGTTTGTCATTCCAATTAAATTTTCATTTGGGAGGTGAAACCACAGTTTTTCAATGATGAAGAGCCCTGTGATGGACAGGTGACCGGTCCAGCGTGTACCCTGCTTTTGCCCTAAGTCAGCTGCGATCAACTCCAACCCCCGCAACCCTGAGTACAGCACAAAGCAGTAGAAAATGGAAAAAATGTTTCATTAGTTATAATACACGTTAAAAGTTAAAATATAGCAAAAGTAGTTAAGTGATTACAATGCTACCCTCACACAAAGTATTACTGCAACAGCAGAGACAATATGGTCACATCTGAAATTTTGCAGTCACTACCGTAAAAAACTGATGTTTTAACAAAAATAAAAAGTATTGAATTGTCAACCAGGGCGGCACGGTGGTCGACTGGTTAGCACGTCCGCCTCACAGTTCAGAGGTCGTGGGTTCGATCCCGGCTCCCTGTGTGGAGTGTGCATGTTCTCCCCGTGCCTGCGTGGGTTTTCTCCGGGTACTCCGGTTTCCTCCCACATTCCAAAAACATGCATGGTAAGTTGATTGGACTCTCTAAATTGTCCCTAGGTGTGATTGTGAGTGCGGATGTTTGCCTCTGTGTGCCCTGCGATTGGCTGGCAACCAATTCTGGGTGTCCCCCGCCTACTGCCCGAAGACATCTGGAATATGCTCCAGCATTCCCCGCGACCCTTGTGAGGACAAGCGGTATAGGTAATGGATGGATGGAATTATCAACCAACAATTTTTGATAATGACTGTTTAAGGGTACGTTTTAATTAATGATGACTTTTGAAGTCAATATGATCAACTTTCTACATTTTACAATGAAAAATAGCGATAAATTTTGATTTATTTCGGAAAAACTAAGATTAAATTCTGTTAAAAATTAATTTAGATTGATTTTGATGTCAAAACCATGTATATGAATTTATAAAAATACTCTGTCGAGGGGGCAATGGAAAATAATGTGAATCGGCTAGTAGAATTATTTTTATTCTTCTGTAATTGTGTGTTTCTGTAGTGACACATTTTAGGGACAGGCAAGATATTTGGGAAAAGCTAGAAAATACTATTTCAAAATTCACTGTACTTTTACTATATTTGTGCCCCTTAGATATGGTGCAACATGAATACCATAAACGTTTTTCTGAAATAAAATGAGCATATTTCACACATTTTCCAACTCTGAATTTGAACCAATGCAGTAGAATGGCCCATATACTAAAATGCGCCCGGGATCGAACATTGTAACGGGGCTCTAGCATGTTGAATAAACGTTTGAAGCCCGGCTCCTAGACGAAAGCATATGGGCGCATAGATTTTGCTATGTATATGCCAATTGCTTCAGTAATTACGAATCTCCAGGCTGCTTAAAAGTAGCGGGGTTAAGTTGTTGGTGTTAAGCGGAATTATTTTTTCTACCCCCGGTAACTGTAGGGTAATATTAGCATGTTTGAAGCGTTAAATGCAACATACCGAACGGAGGTTCAACAACGCCGACACACAGTTCTTGTTTGCTCCACCGCTCGCACTCCATCGCCGTCGTACGGAAGCTGAAATCTTCCCGGCTGATTATACTATAGCCCCTTCTCCATCAACAAGTCAATTTGGAAATTTTTGAATTAAAAATTTGGAAAAAATGAAGTTACAAGTTTCCTGGTAACAAAGGTTCCTGTCTTTGAGGCAGTGATTTACAGACATATTTATGTATCGTTATATATTTTTTTATGACAAAGATTTTCCCTAATACACATAAAAGCTGAACCAATTTGTAGCCTGTCATTGAAATTAATATGTATGTAAGATATAGCTTGTTCATATATCATGTTGTTTTTATATGAGTATATGTATTTGTTTCTATTTTGCCATGTTTTAATCTGCTGTCTGTAGCCTGGTCAGCATTGCAAATACCGTACCTGGATAAGTAAAAGTTAAATAAATGAAATAAATACATGGCTTCATTAACAACTCTTATGGAGTTTTTAATTAAAGCAGCGTGAAGTAAGTTTTGGAAAAAAAAATTATACATTGCAACTTTTTATTTGTGCACATTAAAAGACAAAATACACACAACCAGATGCCGAGCTAAATTTTCTAGTCTTGCACCCGGACCAACTCGGCATCATCATTTTCTAGTCTTGCACCCGGACCAACTCGGCATCGTTCGCAATTTGGAAAATTGTCTGGCTTGCCACACATCATTTTCTGCCACAGTGAACTCCTGGCTTGCGATTTCCATTTCTGCGATTAAATCCAAGGTTCCATCCCCTACGCGCTTTCGTATTGACATGATAGAAACACAAATTTAATAACGGAATTAATTGTCTTATAAGTTACTGTAAGTGAAACATCTTACTAACATGGGCAACGCTGGATGAGGGATGCTTCTTGATAGCCTGATGGAGAGCTCACACTTGTCCCTGCATTGGAAACTTCTTCAGCGTGTGCAACAGCTGCAAATCAAAAAACATGCAGAAAAATGTCATAGTTTAGTATTAGTGGATATAATTCAGTGATTTATGCAGACAATTGCATTTTATGTTCAACAGTTGTTTTTTTTTAGATATATTCATTCAGGTGCAGATTTTTTATTTAACGTGCAATATTTTCTTTTTTTAACTTCACATCTTCCACTGACTTGGTTTGCCGTGCGAACAGTTTAAACTCGCCTTGCACGGCAGTAATTAGCTGGTACATACTGGTCACTCCTTGTTGCTGATTCAGAGTTGTGTTGGATGTCTTTTTCCCCCCGAAAATGCTCACAAGAGCCTGCACATATTCGTCCGTCTAGATATTCATTCACTTTTTCTTAATATTTGAAATATTGGGCAAGCAAGCACAGCGAAGGTACAGTTAGCAGTTACCGGAGCTAAAAGCTAATGACGTCGTGAAAAACACACCCCCAAGTCCGATCGACCAATCTGCGTTCGTCAGCGCAGCCCCCCCCCCCCCCCCACGAAGAGTTCCTCCTGGGCCAAAATGGCCCTGGCCGCTTGCAGGGCCGA
Source organism: Filicampus tigris (assembly GCF_054856515.1). NCBI lineage: Eukaryota > Metazoa > Chordata > Actinopteri > Syngnathiformes > Syngnathidae > Filicampus > Filicampus tigris. The sequence goes on along the minus strand of NC_141228.1, from coordinate 4,780,882 downwards.
AATGGCCCCACTAATGGCCCAGGGCAATTTCGTTACCCTGGTAAATTTTTAGGGTGGAAACAAAAGGCGGAACCACTTTACCAGGGTAAAGTGAAAGCTTCCTCCAAAGGTTCCTGCGGTGGAAAAGGGGCTTATATATACAATACACTATACAAACGGCTGATTTGTATAGTGCAGACAGCTCCTCTAGCTCCATGCTTTCTCCCGCACTCAACATTTTTCTTCTACATTTGTTTTGATCTATTTCTTCTTAAAACAACAAATGTGGCGGTCACTTGGTCTCAGGCATCGACCCCCCCCCAACCCCCATCAGATGCATTCGTCGTATGACTGCGTGCACTGTGAAGCCCGTACCGAGACGGTTCAGGGCAAATACAAAAACCGTTACACCCCTAATATATATATATGTATATGTATAAGCGGTACAGATAATGGATGGATGGATATATATATATATATATATATATATATATATATATATGTACTGTGTATACATATATTTTTGTTTTGTTATTTTAACCTGTAGAAGAGATTCTTATTCTATTTTACTCGGGTGTGTCGCACTTATCTAATACCAGAACTTGTGTGTGTGTGTGTGTGTGTGTGTGTACTTTAAAGCACCTGACACCTGTAACATTGGCAGTCTTCCCAACGGTGGCTGTGAGTACCTTTGTTTAAAGGCACCCCAGATTACAGACCACTCCCCCAAATATACGTGTGCCTGTCCTGATGGAATGGAGCTGGGGCCAGATATGAGGCGATGTGTCGCAGGTAAGTCTAGACGTGATGTAACAAAACTAAATTGTACCACGATATCATTTAGCACCATGCAAAATATTATTCATCCATTAAGTTCCTAGTGTACACTCTGACTGGTCACCAGTCAATTGCAAGGCACTTATCGACAAATCATCATTAGTAGTAACACACACCTATGGAAGATTTTGAGTCTAAAATTAAAATAAAAGGAATATTCTTGGAATGTGGAAGGTAGCTGGAGTACCTGGAGAAAACCTACACAAATAAGGGGGGAAGCTTGCAAATTCCACACAGGCCAATATTCTAACCCAGAGCCTCCTGACTGTGAGGCCGACATGCTATCCACTCCTACACACTTATGCTTGCATGTCATCAAAATTATCAGATAAACCAGTATCTTAATTGTTTGCAATAGTAATTGTGTAAATGCATTGTTAATATTTTTAATTAACGTCTCTAGTACAACTTTTTACAGTCTTTTGCCACTTTCGAAAGGTCATTCCCACCTAGAAAAAAACGTGCAACAATTCACTTAAAAGACGAAGTCAACCCAAAGATATTTTTTTTAAGAATATCATCTGTGCAGACCCACTAGTTGAAACAAGGCATTCTGATAAATATTGCATTCGAGGAATAAAAGTTAATCCACCAGCCATTTTGTCACTTCTGTCGACTGAAAATGACATTAAAGTTGCTGAGCCATGATTGGTTGTTATCTGAGCCCTGAGGAACTCTGATGTCATTTTCAGTTGACTGAAGTGACAAAATGGTCACCCCCTGAGATGGCTAGATTTTGCTGCTTAACTCATGTTCTACAAACACAGCATTAATCAGAATTGCATTGACCCTACTTAGGGTGATCCGCCTTGTTTCAGCTAGTGGGCCTGCATAGAACATACTCTTGAAAAATGTATTTTTGGGTTGTCTTGGTGTTTAATGCAAAATTTGGCCCGGTAAGACTGTTGTAATTTTGGGTTTTATTGTACATAGGACAGAGTGTAAACTGATTGTGGTGACATATCTTTCCATCTTTGATGACATGTAACTAAGCTGATGTTTATTTTTCTTTTTTCAACTATACAGTGCGAGCAAGAACAACCACAACAGCAGTTCCTACCACCACCACCACCACCACCACCACGACATCTACCACAAGCACAACAACAGAAGCCACACCTGTTCCCACCACAACATTACCAGCCACAACCACCACTACTGCTGCGTCTACCACACTCATGACCACAACCAGGCGTCTGGCAACAGCCGAACCGCCCCAGAGCCCTAGGGGGACCTCCACCGAGCACCCTCGAACACCCACTTTCACAAGTACACAGACCAGTTTCAGCAGCACCAGCCAGACATTGACACCCACTCACACACCCCTACTGGGCCCAGTGGCCCCCAGCAGCATTCATAAAGAGAGTAACGGCAACCTGTCACACAGAGGTAAGGAACACCCTAAGTAGGGTCAATGCAAAGTGCATTAAATTGTGTTAAGCGAGCGTGTGCATGCAGCATGTGTTTTCTGTTTATGTGGGATGCTCTGCAGCCACTACTTCAAAGATTGTTCGCTGCCATCATTACAGCAGGTGAACTGCCCTCTTAAAATATGTCTCCCATTTTCTGTCTACAAATTCTTTCGTTTTAGTTCTACCTTGAGAAATCAATTTACTGTACCATTTCTTTTTTTTACCGGTTGCTTTTCTTACTATCGCTCACTAGAACGCACACTCAAACACAAGGCTGTTACACGGTCTGCTTGCAGTGTGTTCCTCACAAGAACTATGTAACAGAGCTGTTAACTAACGAACAACAGTCCCGACTGTTCCCTCTCTTCACCTCACGCCACTTTGTCCTCACTCGCTTTTTTGAGAGCATCTTTTTGTCGTTCTCGCCCTGCAACCATTTTTCCATTACCCGCTCACTTACACTCTACTCTCTAAAACTGATTCAAACAACAAATCACAAATTTTACCACTACTTCTAGAATAATTACTGCTGTTTGAATACTAGTCAAACAGTGACAGCACTTTATAAGTGCTTGAACAATGCTTGACGAAGCACTAAGACATCATTTTGCTTGAAAGGATAACAAGTCTGGATGGCAACACAAAGAAATACTGATATGGCACGACTAAGAAAAAAATCATACAACAAAAAGCCTTTGTAGTAACCACATTTTATGGCACTGACTGCCAGGCCTGCGGAGTAACGCAATACATGTTGCCAGCGTTAAACATTCAGGATACACAAAAATGAAACTATAATCTGATAGATACAGAAAAAAATGTAATCAAATTACAGGTACATTTATTAAAAATGTCGATTATTTTACATGATTACATTTTTAATGAAGCAAGAGAGAAGGCACAGTCGAGTGCTCGCCCTCTCTCAAACTTGTTGGGCCAACAAGCTTTCTCTGAGTTAAGTGGATAACTGTTCACAATATAGCTCAAAGGGCCGCTGTTGGTTGTCCCACATAATGTTTTTGTTGGCCAACGATTAAATGAGAAAGGTAGCTGGATATATGTTGGTGCACTCACTTTCAAAAGACTGTTTTGGATTGTATTCACTGAAGGATTTATTCATTTTAAATAGCATTTACAAAGAAATGGGTGTGAGCTGTTAAACTCATCCTGACTGCTTGTTGTTATTGAGGATCACTAAAGCTAGCAGGCTAGCCCTACACCCGCAATTTAAGTATAAATACAGTTAACCTCACTTACAGGTATTACACAAAGCTTTACTTATTTAAATGCCATATTACCATTATCATCTCCTAAATTTGTTACCAGGAATAAAACCAATGCAAACTTTTTTTTTTTTGCATTTTCCATACCATTGAAATCAAAATTACGAACATGTGCATGTGCGTCCATGTGTAAGCGTATGCACATGTGTATAGGAGAAAGGGGGGATTGAAGCTAATTCCACTTGTTTTATCTTTCACTCTTTATAACACTGGTCATGAGGAAACGTTTCAAAAACTTGATGATACTAGCAAAACTAATTTCCCTCATGGGATGAGGTTATCTACCTGTCTGTCTTCAGAAACAATCAGAGAACAGCTTCTCTTAAGCCCCTATCCCACTGAGGGGCGAACATTTCCGACTGTTCTCGAAGGAAGGAAAATTTCACGTCACCTTTCACTGGTCATGTCAGAGTTCATTCAAGGTCGCAAATGATCACCTAATGGTCGTTGGACATTTGGTAGACATTCGACTACTTTTTATTGCAAGAAGAAAAGTCACTAAAACTGTTGGCGAACGTCTGCCGAACATTTTCCGAACATTTGCAACATTGAATGAACCCTGACGAACTCTGAATTGAACGCACCATTTGCAGCCTTCGAAAACACTCGCAATTGTTCGCCGCTCAGTGGGATAGGAGCTTTATGTCACTAAGCAATTGTTTGTTACCTGTATGTCAGTCATATCTTCATAAAAGGTTCCCTTCACAAACAATCTGAAAACATTGATTGTAATGAACATAAATATGAAAAAGTTATCTATCCAAAACAAATTTGTACATACACTAGCCACTTTAAATTAATAGCCACGGGTCTCCACATTATAACATGCAATATTTGCAAAGAAAGAGGTCACACAGATAGATTCTTTAAAACTTCAGTTTAAACACCGGTAGATGTCCCCCCTCCCGAATCCCCCCCGCACAAACAATGGCGAACACGGTTAGTTACACAATGGCGTCCCAGAACCTTTCTCAGCCACTCTTGATTGTCCCACGAGGTCCATTCGCAGACGAGCTTTATCAGGCAACAGTGCACGTAAGTCTGTCGCAGTGCAGTCTTTGGAAAGCCGTTTTTCACATGGTTTGGAAGACGCAGGGGATGTCGCTCTATGGCCACAAATGCTGCCTTCCGTGGCTAGGCATTAGCACATGTTGTCAGTTGCCAGCGATGGTGGGAGTCGGTCGCCAAACAAAGAGCAAAGAGGCGGGTATCACACTGTAGAGATGGCTGTATTTAAGGCACTCGTTCCCTTTGCTAATTAAACTGTAATAAACTGTAACAATAAATGTCCTTATTTTTGAATGGAAATAATTTGTTTTCAATGAACATAACATTAAACTAATCAAGAATACACTCTATACATTACTAACGTAGTAAATGACAATTCTAGCTGCAAATGTCTAGTTTTTGATGCAATATCTACATAGGTGTATAGAGGTCCATTTCCAGTAACTATCACACCACTGTTCTAAAGGAACAAGGTGTTTGTCCATTGCGTTAGAAGGCTCAAGGATATCAGCAAACGTGTGCAATCAACAACAGATGAGTCAACAGATGAACAAATGTTTAATACAGACCCGAAATGGTTAAACACAAAGTACAACAAATTCAGGCAGCTCACCATGCTATTGAATGAGCATGATAGATGGTTTGACAGACAGACAGTTAAGTATCGTTAATGCTCAAAGTTGGTAATCAAAGTACAGTTATTTCACACATGATATGCAGCATGTTCTCTGTCATTTTGTTACTAGGGGCAAGCAAATTCCATCCCTACATCCATGATCTGCCGCTTATCCGAGGTCAGGTTGCGGAGGCAGCAGCTTCAGCAGGGAAGCCCAAACTTTCCTCTCCCCAGCCATGTCTTCCATCTCTTCCTGAGGGATCCCAAGGTGTTCCCAGGCAAGCCGGAAGACATAGTCTCTCCAGCATGTCCTGGGTCATCCTCGGGGCCTGCTGCCGGTGGGACATGCCCAGAACACCTCACTGGAAGCGTCCAGGAGGCATCCTAATCAGATTCCCGAGCCACCTCAACTGGCTCCTCTCAACGTGGAGGAGCAGCAGCTCGACTTTGAGTCCCTCCTGGATGGCCGAACTTCTCATCCTATCTCTAAGGGAGAGCCCGGACACCCTGTGGAGGAAAGCCATTTTGGCTGTCGCCTGTGGATCTCCCGTTCCATCCTACGCTCACTCGCGAACAGGACCCCAAGATACTTGAACTCCTCCACTTGGGGCAGAGTCTCATCCCGACCTGGAGAGGGCACTCCACCCTTTTCCGACTGAGGACCATGGTCTTAGATGGTCTTACCAGATTTGGCAGGCAAATTTTCAAGTAAAATACGGGATAGTCCCAGGGTTTCTGACTGCTGCCAGCTGGTGGAAGCAACTACTCTAGGCTGATGATAAAACTGCAGAGCAAAATTGAAAAGTGTAGTTTGTGTGGCAGTTTGAAGGAAAGGCAAAATTGGGACACTGAGAAGACAATAAAAATGCATGTGAGCCAAAAAAAAAAAATATGAATAAAAAAGACGAAGCAGTCCAGTGCTGTTTATGATTTTAACAGTGTTGGAAGGTAAGAAGTGATGACTAAGAGGTATGGTAAATAAGGCAAAAGTGCAAAGTTGCTTGAGGGTGACGGAGGGGAATTACAGAGAACGGCTTGCCGCATCACTATTAGGGCCTGTTTTTTTTTTGTTTTTTTTTGTTCAACCCACAAAGCAAAAATGTAATTCCTCTTATCCCAGAGGTTGCCACTTCCTTACCACACCACAAGCACTCCCGATGAGTACAACATGAGCCATGAACAATACATGTCTCCATACCCACGGGCCATGTGTTATAATTTTTTAACTCAGTGTGCACCGTCAAGCCAGCTGTTACACATACACTGAGAAGTGGCTAGCGTTTTGTCGGAAGATAAAGCCAAGTGACTGTAGGGGGGTGAGAGAAAGAAAGGAGGTAAACAGCAGCTGTTACACAGCTCAAACAGCTTAAAAAAACAGACCGTTGTCCTATTTGCTCAGTTTTTTACACTATAAATTTTGCTATGAGATGCATTTTCTGTAGGGCACAGTTTTATTTGGATCACAAATCAAGTATTGTTGTAATAGAGCAGATTCGGGCACAGTTTAAATATAAGAGCATATGTGCACTTGGCACCAGGGCACCTGAGGCTGCTTTTCGATGATCAACTTTGTGCTTGTGTCATCGGATTTGCAGCCGCATATTTTGGACACTCAGGTGAAGAGAGGGCATGAGCTGTCAACTGTTCACCACCTGGTGGTCTGTTGTACGGCTTGGCAGACCCAAACGTATTGGGAGTGTCTGCTGGGCATGTGTGGCAGATTTCCCTGTCAGAAAGAGTTTCAACTCCTCCCGCCAGCATAACTTCGCCCACGTCCCGGGCGAGGCAGGGGACATTGAGTCTGGACCATATTGCACCCCTCCGTTGTTTTTTCAGCTGATTGGAGCTGTGGCTGGAAGATGGTCGGTTCCTGTTGTGGCGGCAATTCTCGAACCGGTGGACACCGCCGGAAAAGAATGCCGTCAAGCAGAAGAAGGAATCCTATCGGGCATTTTTTGGCCTGTGGGACTCTGCCGGCAGCTGACGGGTACTGGCTGTCCAAGTGGAACGTAGCTTCACTGGTCATCGAGGCAAAAACTCGGACATGGGAGGAGTTTGGCGAGTCATGAAAAATGACTTCCGGACAACTTCGAGGAAATTCTGGTCTACCATCCAGCATCTCAGGAGAGGATAGCAGTGCACCATTAACACTGTTTCGTGGAGTAGAGGGGGCTGCTGACCTTGAATCATGGCTTTGTGAGTCGGTTGGAGAATACTTCAAGAGCTCCTCAGTTATACTGGCGTTCCTTCCTTTGAAGAAGCAGAGTCTGGGGACTCTATGGTAGGCTCTACCAACTCTGGTGTTGAAGTCACTGAGGTGGCTTAAAACCGTCTCGGTGACAAAGCCCTGGGGGTAGATGAGATGATGAAGAAGGAGCTGAGCCAAAAGGTGCAGCTCTCGATTTACTGGTCGATCTTTGTTCCTACCCTCACATCCGGTCACAAGTTGTAGGTTGTGACCGAAAGAACAAAATCCCAGGTAGAAGCAGCCAAAATTTGTTTCCTCCGCAGGTTGTCCTGGCTCTCCCTTAGAGATCGGGTGAGAAGCTCTGTCATCTGGGAGGGACTCAGAGTCGATCCGCTGCTCCTCCACATTGAGAGGAGCCAGATGAGGTGGCTCGGGATCTGGTTAGGATGCCTCCTGGACGCCTCCCTGGTCAGGTGTTCTGGGCATGTTGGAGCCTCTGGGGATGATCCAGGACACGCTGGAGAGAAAATATCTCACACCTCGCCTGGGAACACCTCGGGATCCCCCGGAAAATTTGGAAGACGTGGCTAGGGAGAGGGAAGTCTGGGCTTCCGTGCTAAAGCTGCTGCTCCTGCAACTTGAGACCCCGGATAAGTTATAGAAAATGGAGGATGGACGTACAGACAGCAGATTCAGTCAAATACATTTTCATTTGTATTCTTTTCAACTACAGCTGGCAGTAGTGTACATTTGGTCCGCTCCACACCTTCTTATTATGAAGTATTTGTATTGGATGGTAACATAATATGTAATCATCTATATCTAATATTATATCGTCGCTGTCATGTGAAAAAACCTTATCTCCATTTTTTTCATTTTCTTATTTTTACATGAATCACGTTTCTGCGTTACAGACATCGCATTAAAATGAAAATTGAAAAACTTTCCAAAATTGGAGTGAAGTGTTTTTCACAGGTCAGTAACGATATGATATACTCTATGCTAAAATAAGGATGAATATCTACCCATTTACAGTATTTTGCAGTATGTTTCAAACATGATGCTTACTTGCTGCAGCAAACTTTTCTTTCCCTTCTAGCAAGGTATTTGGGGATGGTTTTAAAAATAACTGGACTGTTGCATCTCTCTCTCTCTCTCTCTCTCTCTCTCCCTCTCTCATCTCAGCTGCGGGTGATCACTACCTCATAGGCAACAACATCACAGTAGCTGTCTTGGGGATAGTCATTCCTATCGGTGAGTTCTCTTGACTTTCTAGCAGTGTTGTTTTGGCTTTTTGCTTGCCTGCTTTTCCCCTCCTAGCTTTTTCCTCTGTGCTTGTTGTGTGAATATACCATATGCACATGTGTGCGTGTATGAGAATGCATGAGTATGACTTAAAAAATATAATTTTCTCCCACCTGCCTGATTTAACTGATATAATTTGTGGGTTTAAACAGTCAACATCTATGGCTGGTCGAGAGGTGCGTTCACATAGAAAATACCCAATGGTTCAGTAATTTTATTTAAAAAATCTTTGGTCTTTTTCAAATCGAGCCCCTGGCCCACCCCATGGCTAGAGGGAGCCATTACAAGCCAGTAAGCTCATTAGTCAGCGATGGCCTTTGTAATGTGCACATTATAGCCTGTCATTAAGAGGATTCGAGCAAGTGGGGAATTCTGTTCATGTTTTGCCATCACATTTGACCAGCTGCAAAAAGCATCAAGTTCCCACAGTGTGCTCCCACTGCAATTTGTCTTAAGTGCCATGACCCACTGTAACCCAAGCTACATATTTGCCAGAATCACATTTGGAAGTGCAAGAAAAACAGCAAAAGGCTGAACAAGAATTGATTGGGGAGAATCGCCTAGTTTATTTCTGTATCTATTTATGTATGTCTTTAATCAGTGGAAAGTTCTGATGTGATATATCACAGTAGCAGTATGGTGTGGAAAAAATACAATTGGGCCACAATTCACATGCAGTATGTCTATGTGACTGCTTCACTTTTACAAACTTAATCTATTAACCTGCTAAGCATCCTCTATACTGCTGTACAAGTCAATACTTATCCACATTTTTTGTCTGCTCTGTATAAACTTTAGAGACTTGGAATGGGGGGACCAACTCAAGTCAACATAATATGTTGCAAAAGCTGTCAAATTGGTTTGCAACTTTCTCCAAATGCTTAAGAGTAAGCAACTATTAGTCCGATGATAAAGTGTGAATACTAATAGCACCAGACAGAAATAAAATAATGTCCACAGAGCTGACTACGCCCAGGGGTTTTTAACAACTTTTTTTTTGCAACAACTATTGAACAACAAATCTGGGTGATATGTGACAAACAGTTGGCTACAAGTAGATGACTTTAATTTGTAAATTGGCCAGTCCCTGCCAAAATAGCAGGTGGCGGGGTGACATCGTCAAATGTAAAGCATAAGTAGTCAAATAACCGCCTTCTGGACGTTCTAGTGTTAACTCATTTAGTACTAGACTTTTTCAGACCCTCTGTGAAATGACATAAATATGACATTGGGATCGAATGAGTTAATGTCACAACCATAAATTGTCGACAAATATCTTTTAAAGTAGGCTGCACATCCACAGGCCTCACTGTATGTAACTAACCTAGGTGTGCCACATCCGCTTCATTAAATATTAAGTAATGGGTTCAGTTTCGATAAATTGGACGTGTTATTAATTGGGACAGGGTCAAAGAAATGCCTGTGCTATAATCATGTGCTTTAATCTGCACTTTGATTGTAGCCCACGCCTGGTGGATCTCAATCACTTGCTCACAAAGACTTCACACATTTGTGAAAAAAAGTCAAGAAGACTGAGAAACACATTTGTTTGTTTTATATGTAACCATACACATGAGAACAAATCCAAAAAGTGATAACATGTATTTATTCCTTTATTTATTTAAACTTTAGAAATTACAGATGACTAATGTTAGTAGTAGTAACTCTGGTACTCTTCCTAAACAGCTGCAAAAGGGTAGTAATACAGGTTAAAGAATTACTACAAAAATCTACAAGGATGAAACCCATTTGGATCAGTAGGAATAAAAAGTGTACCTATTGACATCTTAGATCAAAGATTTTACAAAACAGCAGGGAAAAAAAGACATAGCAGATCTAAACAAATTAGGAAATGCTGGTGCTGCAGGAAATCGACTTGCTGGACAAATAGAAACTAATTTACTCAAATGTCTCATAAGAGTGTAAGCTTTATGGCTGATCCCCAAAATCAATGTCACAAAAAACACTGTCTAAAGATCTCATCTTTCATTTGCATATTTTCGAGAGTTAGAAGTCAAGTGTTGGTTAGCAAGTCAAACACGGTTCAAATCCCCAGAATAATATGAAAAGAAACAGGCATCCACAAAGGTCAGTAATCAAAGATTATTTTTCCATCCCGGGAGGTGCACATACCGGTAATGACACTCATATAGTGCGGATAGCAAATACGATAAGAGAATCCTCGTCTGTAGAAAGTTCCGAAGACTTAAACTACATGAAAAGTCGGCAGTTGTAAAAGAAATAGTGGAGAACTCTGTGAAATTTGACGATCATTGTGAAGACAAGGTGAATCCTTGTAAAAACAGAAGTTGCATAAATGGAAACGTATCAGATCACCATTAATTTCTCTGTCCTAAGGTAGAACACAGAAAAAACAACTTCACTAAGAAGCAGTAATATTGTTTGTCTCACCTGAAAAAAATAAGAGAAAATAGAGATGTTTTTATAAATTAAGTTAGCACATTTACTGCATGTGAAGAAAGTGATGGCGCTAAAGAAATTCAGGTCAACTGAAGCAACTGCCAATGCAATCAGAAAATTGGAACATTATTTGACCGTGGTTCGGACACAAACTGCGCTACTCTGTTCTTGTCTTTATTGCAAAGGACCACATTTGCACCCAATTAAATGCATCCACCCATCCTTTATCTATTCCGCTTCTCCTCACAAGGGTCGCGGGCACGCTGGAGCCTATCCCAACTGTCTTTGGGGAGTAGGCGGGGGACATCCTGAATTGGTTGCCAGCCAATCGCAGGGCACACAGAGACAAACAAACATCCGCACTCACAATCACACCTAGGGGCAATTTAGAGTGTCCAATCAACTTACCATGCATGTTTTTGGAATGTGGGAGGAAACCGGAGTACCCGGAGAAATCCCCCGCAGGCACGGGGAGAACATGCAAACTCCACACAGGGAGGCTGGAGCCGGGATCGAACCCACGACCCCCAAACTCTGAGGTGGACGTGCTAACCAGTCAGTCACCGTGCTCCCCCCCATTTAAATCAGAATCTTAAAACTAATAACAGACATTTGCACTAACACAATTTAAAAAAAAATATTAATGCTTTCACTCCTTTACAACTCTACAGGCATTATTTTGTGTCCATCTAATTATTAAGACTACAATATATCATTTTTTTAAAAAATAGTCAAAAGCAATTGATTGATTTCAAGCAACATATTCAAAGTCTTTTCATGGTGACGGAAGAGGCACTAATAGCCAGGAATGACCCATTCTACAAAATGGGATTAAAAGGAAAATGTAACTTAATTATGGCAAAACAAAAACTCAGCTATACGTGTAAATGGCCTTAAAGGATCAGCATATGCCTGAGATCTCTTTCATCCCTAATATTGAGCACAATGGCGGTTCTCAAACATTGTACTGCTATTTTTGCCCTCTCTACAATTGAGATATCGGCTCAGCTCATTATAACAAGCCCCAAGATTATTAACCCCGGTCCATCCATTGCTCATTTTACCCTCCTGCTATTCATCGAGGCAGTAAATCCGCTCATTCTACATTTTTGGCAAATTTGAAGCATTATTATTGTCACAGGTCTACAAGGGCCGGATTCTGTGCTTCCATTCACTAATGAACCGCGCCCACCCACTTCTTCTCAAGGGGAATCAACTCAACTATTATAATCAGTACTTAGCCAAATTCTGTCATTTACGGTGCGCTGTAATTGCACTGAAATATTCAGCATCAGATAAAAGGAGATGTTTTAACCCAGTGAGCATAAAGAGGAACAAAGAGCGCTGTAGAGTTTCACACCTTTTTGACTATTTGTTATACAGAACATGCATGTACAAACATGTATTTATGCATTAGCCAAAATTACTGTAGGGTAGTGACCAAAATTGGGAAAAACAGATTCATCTTATCATAAAACCTCCAACAAGATGACTGCCACTCATTCTGCTTTCATTACACTTGCAAACACTATTATGAATCCTACATAAGACTCATGAACACCACGTAAAGGTAGCACATTACAAGGTAACCTTGATAGGATTTCATTGTGGTGGTCGGGGGGATTTGGTGGATTTAGGCTCAGAGAAATTCATTCATTCATTCAGTCCCATATAATTATGCACGCTGTTTGTGCGTTAACATCGGATGCACTCTACTGTACTGTGTACTGCTTGTAAAATTCAGAAGAGTCTGAAAAAGTAGAAACTAAAAACATAGGGCTTGGTGGGGAGTAAAAAAAAAAAAAAAAGAAACAGCACGATAGAGTCCATTTTCTCCGGCGGAACAATGCAGCAAACAAATGTGCGAGCGTGCGCATCCAATTTGTGTTATATGGTGATTGCTCTGCTAGTATTTTTTGTGAACACACACACACATATACACGACTCACAAAAATGTATGGATATTTGGCTTTCAGGTGATACTTATGTAAAATGTAAAAAGTTCACGCTACAGTGATATCATATCATGAAAGTAGCACATTTAAGTAGAAGGATGCATGAAGTCACTGATTAGCAAAATTGCTCATCAAAGAAATAAGTTATTGAAAACATGCTGTATAATATATACACACACACACACACACATATATATATATATATATATATATATATATATATATATATATATATATATATATATATATATATATATATATATATATATATATATAAAACAGGGAGAGGGGGAGAGAGAGAGAGAGAGAGATGCATGCGTTCATCGATGCAAATGGCAGCTCTGCATTCATAAGTCTGTGTTTCTAATTTAACATTTTGGCTGAAGATGAATGTACTGTTATGCAAAATGAAGGCTCATTGTTTTCAACATATGTTCTGTCAACTTTTACATTTGCTTACAGGCAGAGGGTTGAGGTCCTCTTTTGCAAATAATTAGGCTATGGCTGTTCAGCATGACTACCCAAACTAGCCTCTCGCGACAATATGTTTCGTGCGTATATTGAATAAGAATTAGTTGCTTTCGGAGTTTGAAATGATCAGTAAGCAGATGTGGGAAATTCAGGTCCACAAAGTAAAAACCCTGCCACAGTTTGTCTTGAGCCACAGGTACTTCTAATCAACTGATCTTGTTCATCTGCCGGTTGAATAGAAGCATCTGCGGCTAAAACCAAACTGTGACAGGGTTTTTACTTTCTGGACCTGGATTTCCCATTCCTGTCAGTCAGTATTAAGAATTCTGATGTCATTTTAAACATGATTATTCATTCCATTGATAATGTCGAACACAACGTTTTGATTGTGATAATATATTCCTTATTTAATTGAAAATGTCTTGACTTCTAAGAGAAAATGATATTGCACTAAATAAGCTCTTGTCTTGAAATGAGAAAGAAAATGATGAGCCCTCAGTAGAAGAAAGTGTGTTTATGTGTAAGTGCTTACAGTGCCGCTCTGTGTCCCCTGGGCTGTGTTAACGCTCCCGCCGTGTGTTGTTGTTGTGTGCGTGTGTTTGTGTGTGTGTGTGTTAAACACATGCAGTCCCTATCCTTGCCACAGTGGTCATCGGGCTACTTTGCACCGGCGCCTACCTGGTGTGGCGCAACTGGCGGCGCAAGAACACCAAGAGCATGAACTTCGACAACCCCGTTTACCGCAAGACCACCGAGGACGACGACGACGAAATCCATATCGGCCGTCACAGCGAGTCCATCGGTCACGTATACCCAGCAGTGAGTGGCAGCCGCAGTCAGCCATTCATAGCACTTCCTCTAGGGAGCGGCGTCAGCGACAGCAACTCCCACTGGTACTCAGGGGCGCCGATGCTCTCCAGTGGCAAATGAGAAATGAACCTTCCGAGGAGGAATTGTTAAAAGGAGGCATAGGAATCAGAAAAGCCTCCTTGTTGGGGAAAAAGAAGCAGGCATGCACATACCGCACACATACCAACATACGCACACATTGTATTTTTGCAGTAGTCACCGAAAACGCCGAACACTTGAAGCCCTACACCATTGTACCATTCCTCTCGTCACCATGATCATACACATTTTATCAATTACATATCCTTTGCCATCATACTGTATCTCAATTATTGTACTTTGTGATTCTTCTAGTTATTTAAGTGTTTCTTCAGAAAGACATAATAATCTCCTTATTGTCAAAGCCCTACCTTATTTAAAAAATATAATATATTTTGGTATTTAATAAATATCATATATTTGGGTATTTAAAAAATATCATACACTTTCATATCACCTGTTTTAAGAAGCTGCTGGTTTTAGTTCAGGAGCAAACTGGGATCCTCATCAGACAGGACTAGCATGATGAGAATTTGGGACAGTCTGAAATGCTTCATGTAAAAAAGCTTGACGTTGCTTATGTTAGAAAACTACGAACTATCGTAACCAAAATTCATTTGCACATCTCTACCACATCAGCCTGTGAAAATATCAGAACAATTGCCCCAATATTTTGGATTTTATGAGCTCACTGCGCGGCGAAGGTTCGCGAGTGTGAGTCACAAACATGTTTTTTTTTTTCGAACATTTAAAAAAAAAAGACGGGAGGAAAACACCCACACCAAAAAAATTTGAACAAACACAACAAATTAAATGAGAGTTACAAGAGAAGGAGTAAGACAGTGGTCGACCCATTGGTAGCATTTTAGACACAGATTACATGTTAGAAAAGGAGTAGGAAGAAGTATAAGCTTTTATGTTACTACCCTTTATCTCCATTTCATCATCAAAATATCACAAATTATTTACAATTGTCCACTAGTTCCATAACATAAGATATAATATGCAATAATATACAATGTACACTACAGGCAATAGACTTCCATATCCACTAATGACTACTGTATTTTTAAATGCTGTTAAGCATAGGACACTAATGGATTATATAGCAATCTATTAATAAAAAGGATTGATACACCTGTTATTCGTAATAAAGGCACTTGAGTTTTACATAATGACACAGAACAATAATTGTAATAATAATACAAATAATGATTAGACAGTATTTCCAATAATTTAACCAGTATTTCTACAACTCATTATCGGGTCGCTCTTCATCTCAGTATATCTCAAAAAATTATTATTTTATATTTCTTTTTGAACTAGTGTATGTTTGGGCTGGGTCAGTATTCAGTCTATTCCAAAGTTTTACTCCACATATAGATACACAAAGGCGATAACGTATTCCTCTCTATAGGTGCTCACTCTAGCTTTAATGTCACTTAATGAGGGAAATACTTAATGTCCATAAAATACAAAATGTTAAGGCCATCTTTTTGATATTTTCAGAGACTGTTGTGGGCATAGGTAAATATGTCCACATAAACTTTGCCAAACATTGGTTGTAGTTTTCCAACATTAAACAACGTTAAACTTGTTCTCTATAGTGAACGTCTATGGTAGAGAAGGCTTAACGCGCATAAAATCCAAAATATTGTGGCGATTGTTTTGATATTTTCAAAGGTTGAAGTGGTCATGAGAATAGACACATTAAGCAATATAAAGCTTTTTTACATGTAAAAGCTTGCAAGAAGTGTTAATGCCACTAAAGACCCCTTGGCTATGCAGTGCTGGCAACTTGATAAGAGAAGATAAGTTTGATTAATTTTACATGTCACAAAACAGCTGACAGGACGGCACAGGATTTTAGCACAGGATGTTTATTTTAAATACTTTCATGTAAACTTTATCTCTTACTCGAATTAAATGGGGAGCATAAATTAGAAATGAAAAATCCCTCTTCCCCCCCCAAAAAAAGATCTTGGAGTTAAGTTTTATTTTCTGGGAGCAATGTATTGTCCTTGTGATGCCACTGGGGCAGGTGCAGTGTTGTGGCTTGAGACCACACCAGACTTGTACAAATTAAGACTCAACAGCAGCTGTGAGTTTCATTGTAACCTCTTAAAGGAAAACAGAAAAGGTGGAGACAGACGTCGCTGTTCAGGACATTCCCCCCATATCATGTGGTGTTGTCAGAGTAGCAGAGCATGCAGTGAAGGGCAGCCAAAAAGGAACGTGGGGGATGGGAGATAAGCGCTTTGATCAGTTGGCATGGCAACACTGATTTTTTTTTTTTTAGGTGTCGTTCCGACACAGGCAAATCATTTGGAATATGATGGCATGATGAGTGTGCAAATTAGTTAGGTTTTTTTTGTATGTGTTGAAAAATATTTTTCGGCGAGGAGGAACAATTTTGTTATTTAGCTTGTCCTCCTCTCATGTGGCATCTCAGAGAGCCAGAGAGAGATCGGGCTGTCTTTTTGTGGGCCAAGAATTTGCAGCCAAAGGCATGCAGCCTGCATTCCTCAAAGAGCCAGAAAAGGGAAAAGACGAGGAGGTCAAGTGGAGGAGGGGGAGTTGAAAATGATAAACAGATAGCTGAAGCCTTTTTCTCTTTGTTTTCCTTCAACTATTTTGGGTTGTTGTGTTTTGTCCATCACACTACTGTCTGATGTTTTTATTTATTTATTTATTTTACCTTGGTAACATTTTTTGTCTGCTGTTTTCAGCGAGTGGCACTCAGTCTGGAGGACGATGGCTATCCCTGAAGGAGGGATGCAGCCTCTTCCTTCATTCCCACCTTGGCCCCTCCTCCCTCCACATCCAAACCTCCACAATGAGGCCTGGCTTGGTGCAGAGGAAACACTGCTCCTTTTGCCTCCCTTTTAAGGAGCAGGGATCATTCATACAACCAATATATCCCGACTTTCTCTTATAGTGCTCTCACTGTAGTATCAGTACTACTACCAGTAGCTGCTAGTACATTTAATTCTAGTGCGTAGTCGCCTATGCTCTATTCATTTCTTCTCTCTCACCACGTCCAGATAGTCCTAGTGAACATTTACTCACTGTACTGCTCTTTGGTTTTTGTCAAACTAACCTCATTGAGCTGTCATCAGTGCCAGAGCAAATGAATGTTTACTGTGTGTAAATATGTTAGCAGTATCTCCCACTGCACAGCACAAGACAGACTTATAATATATTATATTTACTCAACACACTACATACACTTCATCAATTCAAAAGACGACAGTGTTTGGCACAGACGTATTCCCCTTGGGAGATACTTGCAAAAACATCATTTTATATATTTATCCTTTTCACTCTTCAGCCCTTCACGTCTGCCCCTTCACACTCTGTAGTGAGGTACTAAATCTAAATATAGCAAGAGAAATTAGCCTACGAATGCGAGGATGCGTGTGTGCGAGGTGTTGGGGATGTGAGATACTTGAGGTGGGGTTGGGGACCATTTGGAAGAGATTTGAGGGTGGAAGAGTAAGAAATTCTTTTTTTTTTTTTCTTTCATTGGAAAAATTAGGATTCATGCCACCAGAAGGTTGAGCCTCAAGCCAAAAAGCAGCAAGGCAGAAAAGAGCATTATGATTAATCCTGTGTGTTGGCATCAGACTTATGCACACTGGTTACAATGAACTTGGGCTTGTTTGTTTATTCTCTCGCAGAATGTTGTAGACTTTGTTTGCTTGTCTCCGCTGCTCCGATTGAAATTGGTTGGTTAGAGCCCGAGGGCAGATGACAGCATGGGCCAGTTTTGGATAAACAATTATATCAAATTCTGATCTCACAATTTCAAACGTGATAGCAAGAATGAATGAAGACCATATTACAGTGGTACCTCTACTTATGAACGTCTCTTCATACGAAATATTCAGGTTACGAAACGCACCAACAGGAAAATATTGCCTCTTGTTACGAAATAATTTCAGGATGTGAAAGGTAAAAGTATGGGCTGCTACTTGTAGTATGGGCTGCTCCCGAGTTTCCTGAACGCAACATACTCAAAGCTGCTCTGCCATTGCCTATTACCTAGCATCTTCCTGGCATCCCATCGGCTAAGAGGGACCTCTACCGTATGTGTCTATGTGTGTAGATAGACAGATAGATAGATATATATGTGATCAATATGCCTATGCAGCGTCCTCGTCATTCGCCCCTCGGGCCATGAGGTGTGCCGATAGTTTTACATGAATTAGAAAGGAGAAAAAGTTAAAAAGTAGAAACTCGGTTTTTTTGTCCATACAAACAAAGCAAGAGATAATAGAAAGGTATGAAAAAGGGATGCGTTTAGTTCATCTCGCCAAAGAATATGACCGTTTTAAGTATCAACAGTCGCCACGTTATTAAATCAGTTCTTTACAAAACGCCAGGCAAAAAACGCTTCTGAGAGAGAACATGAACCAAAGAGGGCAAAAAGCGATGAGGACAGCAATTAAAAGGTAAACGACCATCATTTTTATTCCTTACTCTATTCTTTGTTTTTTACATTATGCACAAGTCTCATTTCTTGTGCAATAATCTAATTGTAAAATGTTTGTACTTGTTACATGTTTTGATGCATTTGTATGCTTTATAAAACATTTATGTCTGAATATTGGGGGGCTTGGAACGGATTAGGGCATTTAGATGGAAAACGCGTCTCTACTTACAAAATGTTCTACTTAAGAAATTTCTACCAGAACCAATTAATTTCGTAAGTAGAGGTACCACTGCATTAAAATGAATGTTGGTGAAAGATGTTATGTTTTCTAAAGCCCAAAAGATGCATCTACTGTAGCTCAGTACCTAAGTTCACCCTCGAAGAGGCAAAGAACACATGGAATGAATTTGATAACTAAAGATCCATGTGCTTTATTAATGTTCAATAGAACCACAAGGAAAATGCTGATGTTGAAAAATCCACATACATTGAATTTATTTTATACACGTGGGTAGGGGTGTGACGGTGTGTGTGTATACACACTATGGCTGTGTCCAAATTTGTAAGCTGCAACTTACAAAGACCGAATTCGTCGTTGCACACTTGTATTCTACATTGCCCCGCTCGTCTTCTATGCCACTCTTCTTCTCTGCTGACTTGTTGGTGAACACCAATAGCATGGCTGTACCTCTAGTAAGGTTCCGCCCCAGCCTCACGCATTCTGCTGATTGGTCGTTCGCAAACATTCATGAGTGAGTGAAAGACTCTGCATTCCCGTTTCCGCTCCCAGCGGACGCACGTGCAGCTGAGCTCCAATTACAAAGGCCTATCCAAATTCGCCAATGTTTTATGCAGTCCACGGATGCTACATGCGGAGGAGCCTTCGAAGGACCCAGGGGTCCTTTGGAGGACGCTGCCAACGAATTTGGACAGTTTATGGCCTCATGCAACTTAAGAAAATGTAGTAAAAGACACAGCCCTCTTAGATATATAATTTGCTTTTGCATTCTGAGAGCGAAATTAGAATAATAATATTAGAGGGGTTCAAATCAATTTAAGATACATGAGAGAAAAGGAGGCCTAGTAAAAAGAAGTACGCTACAACCAGCTTTTTGTTTCATAGTCTGATATTTATTCCCAGAGAATTATTTTTTTCCATTTAGCTGCTGTTGAAACAGAACTCTTGCTCACTCCCTTTTAGCGTTATGTGTTGTAAGAAAAGATGAGTAAGCCCTCACAGACATCGAGGGATAATGATTTGATTTGAATTAGAGAGAAGGCAAAGGGATGAACGAGTGGCAAGACAAGAACATTCAAATTGGGTCGAATATAACGCCAAGATTTTTTGTTGAATCACTTTGGGTAATAGTACATTTATCGAGCCTCAGAGTGGTGTTCTTCAATAAGTGCCGATGACGAGCATCAACATCTCGGTTTTATCGGAGTTAAAAAGCAAAACATTGAGAGACTTCCATTGTTTATTCCCGGCAAGTCACACCTCTAAATTACAACAATTAGCCGGGTTTGTTATCTCGAGCGGCATTTATAATTGGGTATCGTCAGCATAACAATGAAAACTAATGTTATATTTACGTATAATATCACCAAGCGGAAGCATGTAGATGCTAAACAATAGGGGTTCTAGTACGGATCCCTGCGGGACTCCACATGTAACTTTACAAAACTCAGAAGTCGCATTGCCATGAATTACACGGTGCGTCCTTTCTGAGAGGTAAAAATTAAACCAAGAGAGTGCTGAGCCTGAGATACCAACACATCCTTCAAGGTGTTCTAATAGTATGTTATGATCGACGTGTCAAAAGCAGCACTACGGTCAAGTAAGAGTAGCATTGATGAGGTGTCGGAGTCCATAGCTAAGAGAAGATCATTAGTCACTTTAGCAAGAGCCATCTCAGAAGAGTGATTGGCTTTGAATCCTGACTTAATAATTTCAAATCGATTATTAGCGGCCATATAGTCACTAAGCTGTTGCGCTACAACTTTTTCGAGAATTTTCGCAATAAACGGGCCTATAATTACTGAGGGTCTCTGGATCAAGGTTTGGCCGCTTAAGCAGAGGTGGAATAACAGCGGTCTTAAAAGCTGCTGGTACAGTGCCCGAGGTGAGTGATAAATTAATGATATTTAAGACAAGAGGGTCCTAGGGTTGTAAGCAATTCTTTGATGAGTTTACCAGGAAGCGGGTCGAGCACGCAAGTTGTCTGTTTTGCCGCACCAACTAATTTTGTTAGGCTTTCAAGAGATACTATTTTAAAAAGAGATAGGGTTGTCAGACAGTTATCAGCCAGAATACCCCTGCTAGCATCAGTATTTGCGGAATGCAATAGGGTTTTAAGAGCCGTGTCCTTAATCTCGTCCCGAATGCGCTCAATCTTCTGCGTAAAGAATTGCATGTAGTCATGGGCTGAATGGGAGGAGCTATTGGAGGTCGGCAGCTGTTGCGTTTGCATTGCCACTGTATCAAATAAATATTTTGGATTGTTTTTATTTAGAACAATTAATCTGGAAAAGTAATTAGTTTTGGCTAAGGCCAGTGCTTCTTTGTATATTAGTAAGATATCACACCATGCCTGATAGAAGACCTCAAGTTTAGTTGCACGCCATTTGCGCTCTAGCTTCCTACATGATTGTTTTAGGTCTTAATGGTGCTACGGAGTCAAGCGCATTTAACAGAGTAGCATTAAAATCATTTGTGAGATTCCCAATCGAACCAATATAGCTCGGAAATGAAGCAGTTGCCAGGGGCAGTAGCTCAGACAGCGCAGCGGTAGTTGAAGAACTAATATTTCGGCTGCTAAAGCTTTGATTGTGGTCAGTACGATTGTAATGAGCCTGCACTTCAAATTTTATAAAGTAATGGTCACACATATCAGTAGTATACCGTAATACCATTACATTTGAGAATGCTAAACCTCGGGTTAATACCAAATCTAAAGTATTACCATTTTTATGCGTTGCTTTGTCAATTATCCGCGTGAAATCAAAACAATCAATTATTGTCTGAAACGACGCTGTAAGTGGTTCCGACAGGAGATTCATATGAATGTTAAAGTCACCCATAATCACTATATTATCTGCATGAGTTACCAAATCAGCCAAAAACTCAGAGAACTAATCTAAAAATCCAGCGTACGAGCCGGAGGGACGTTAAATAACTGCGAGAAAAAAAAGGCAATGAGGCTAGATCGCATAATGAGCACTTCAAATGTTTGAAAGGCATCGCTAGAATGCGGGCTAAGGTTGAAATCAGATTCATAAATAAGGGCTACACCCCCACCTTTCTTATGAGGGCGTGCAAGTTTGTTTGGAGGCGAGGCCTCATTTAGTGGTAAAAAATTATCAGGTTTTAACCAGGTCTCGCAAAGCCCAATCATGTTATAAGTTTACGGTCTCTTATGAAGTCATTAACTAACAGGGCTTTCGAAGAGCCGTCCACCTTAAGCAGGTCCGGTCGGCTCTAGGAAGAAGGTCAATTATCTACAAACTGCAGTCCCTGCTCACTACAAAAGCTAGCCAGCCGCCGGTTAAGCGAGAATAATCTGCTAAACCTCTCATAATTGCCTCTCGCAGGCAAGGGGCCAGAGACAATTACTCGATGCCGACTCATCTTTCTAGCGAGATCACAAGTCCTAGCTATGTTCTACTTTGTTATCTCTGATTGCCTCATCCTAGTATCATTGCAGCCGATGTGTATCACTATGTCGGAGTACCTAGTGTTGTTTGCCCTGTGCTGGATTCTAGTCCTTTTGCGAGTCAGCTACCTAAGATTAGCTTCAATGTCGGGTGCTCAGGCCCCAGGAATACGCATTCCGGTGGCTGGATTTTTAAGCTTAATGTTACGGGTAATGGAGTCACCTATTACTAAAGTGCGGGAGCCAGTAGACCGAGGTGGAATGGGACTAGCTAACGGGCTGAATCTGTTATGCGTCTGAACAGGCTCACCGCAATTAGCAGGCCGCTTAGGGCTAATGCTAACCGGACTAGCAGTTTGGCTACAACCCATACTAACAGTTGTGTCCGCCACATCTACGGTTACCACATTACTCTGCTCTAGCTGACGGACACGTCCCTCTAGCAGGGAAAGCCTTTCAATGAAGACATAGTTGCGTGTAGTCACCCGGTGGATGAAGGCAGTTGAGCAGCTGACGGACAGCCGGGGAAGCCCGCTGGTGTCCGAGTTGTTGTGTGGCCGAGACTGATGGCAATCCGCTGCAGTCTCAAAAAAAGAAGAAAGTAGTAAGATACGGGGGGGAAAAGACTCGCTCGTTCGTCGTTCGTCTCTCCGGCGAATCTGCGGCTGTAAAGGAAAAATTAGTTGATGCAGCTATTGTATTGGATATCATTATAATGAGCAAGCGGACAAAATATTGTGGCTGGTCAATGTAAAGTATTAATTCATAGCAGCTGTTCCTTTTTTTTGTTGGTTAACTATCTGGGGGAAGTTAGTGAAATGAGTGCAAACAAAATAAGACAGGGTCATGTTGGCTAGGATTGGCAGATTAATTTAGGTTTAGTCAAGTCATTGTAAGAACGGTGCTACTATCCTTTACACGCACGGGTTATTATCACTCTCTGACACACATAACCATCTGATAGGAAGGAATTCTATTCTTACATTTCAATGGTTCTGAAAGCTACTTCTGTTGATGATTTTTTGTCTTCATTTTTGGTGCCTGTCCAAAACTGACCAGCTGCTTGCCCTGTCAGTCTTTGCACTAAAAAGTAGTCACTCCAAACAGGGTCTTCCAAACGTCTCCATAAGCAGAGATACAGTAATTACTGTTTACCCAGGGTGCACAGTATGCTTTCTAACGGCTTTAACATTTTGTTTCTCCACATCGTCACTGCATGCACTCCATAGCGCTAAAGAGTAACACAACACCAGCTGCAAGGTTTTAACATATGTTCTCCATATCTAGTTTTATTGCTTGTGATGCTCCTGTAAAATCATGTCCCCCAATCTCTCTTGCCATCCCGTCTTCATCCTAGCATCAACATCTTTTCTTTGCAAGGGCTATCACTACCATCACGGTAGATGCACACTAGGAAAAAAAACAAACAAAAAAACAAGACGCTGGATAAAACCAAGTCCTCCCTAACAACAACAACAACAAAAACACAGGTGTCAAGAAGATGCTCCAAGGGAAGCTGCCCCTTCACCTGCATTTTGGACCATGATATATTCTTTACTCAGTTGGGACTTTTCCTTTCGTAAATTTTCTTCGCCAACTGCTATCAATTATTATTGTGTTCATTTCTATTTAAACTCAAAATGAATTCTTTCAGCCTGTCAATGATACATTGCCCATATTTGAGCTTTGTTCAGATACTCTAAAAATAAATTCAAGGCATGAAGTTGCTGCTCAGAAATGAGCAAAATTCAAAGTACTACTGACATATGGAAAATAACTCAGTAATAGATTTCAACATTATTGGGGGAATTGATGGAACGGATATAATTGCTAATATCCTTATTCAATCATCTGGCTCTTCCAGCTGTTTTGATAAATATTTTTATGTCATTGTCTACAGAACAAAATGGGCCTCCATCCATTCCACAGCCATACGGTGGACATTTTTTATGCTGTTTGTTGCACAAAAACTTTTCAAGAAGCCTTCTGCACTGTGTAAAAAGATTATGCTCTTAGGAGGAGGGGGGGAAGAGAGGTAGTCCAGACATCCAGTCTAATGGTTTTGAATTGTGACTTGTAAATACTTTTTCATACAACTTTTTGATAGTGTTTTAAATGTATCTGTAAAAAATAAAGGAAAAAAATACAATAAAAATAATAAAGATGTACATAAACCTTGGAGGGGGAAAAAACAAGTGTAGAATATATGAATTTATTTGTACACAAGAACACTGGATTTCTTTACTACTTGATTGTAACTAAAATTAATAATCTGCCAAAGTGTTTTTATTTGACTTTTTCCTGTTGTCTGTTCCATTTGTTTGCTTTTTAACAGGACTGCAGAGTTTATGTTCATACTGTATTTAATTCTGTTGAATAGATTTTGTTGTTGTGTGGGTGTATATTTGGAAGGGGGTTATCCTTTTTAATTTATTGGTGCCTTGTTTTGTGCTCCTGTATACTTTTACCCTCTGACTTTCTGTGTTTCGTGTCTGTTTGGAGGACAGATGGGATTAACTGGTGGGATAGTGGGTGGGGAGGGCTGCGGGAGTTTAAACCTTAGCAACTTCTGTACTTACATCTGTTCTGTATGCCAAAATGGTCTCACTCACGTTTCTATGAAATCAAGCTGTTCATAAATATCTCTATATATTGATATAATAAATTTGTAAAAACTGTCCCCTTTGTTGTGCTGTTCCTTTTATGCCATTTTTTGAATAAAATCATCATTGGCCATCATAACAGTAAATCTCAATGAGCAGGATAATTCAATGAGATTAAACTACATTTTGTAGTGAATTTCCTGAATGAAAATGATCTACTAAATTAAATATTCAACAACAAGTGTTTGGAATTTCCTCATTGATTCCAACAATGAAAACATTGTAATGCATTTCTAAGCAATAGTGAACATGAGAAACACTGGTCAATCAAAAGTGTGTCTTTTTCCCCCCAGAATAAAATAGAGGACAAAATTAACTCTGAATAACAGACTTAAAGGTACCATTGATTGGGCTGAACATTGCCCCATATGTAATAGCTCAGTATGTAAAAATGAAGTCAGCGCTAAAATTCACATTGTATATCCCAGCTGACTTCTGTCTTAACTGCCCAATTTCTTTGATTAATGAGTATTTTGTGAAGCTATCCACTTATACTGGGCACATACTTCTGATAACTTTGTAACACAAACGCATTATATGCAAACAATGTGGACCAAAGCTAAACAAAACCAAAACCGCCTGAATTAATAATAAAGCAATTAAGCATAAAGCTTAACCTCTGTTTATTCTTAGCTGATCTGTTTAGTCAGTATTCAAAATAATACAATTTATATATACTGCCTCACAGTTCTGAGGTTTGGGGTTTGAATCTCAGCTCTTGCCTTGTATGGAGTTTGCATGTTCCCCATGCGCTTATATGGGTTTTCTCCACATACACCAGCTTTATCACCGACAATATTAATGAGAACAAGCGCTATAGCAAATGCGTGGAATTTATCAAAGCCTGCTGGCTCATTAGACAATGTAGGCAAACATGCTGTGGCCTCCAGGAAGTGCCACAAAATCATGAAAAAAAAAATTCACCTTCAATATAATGTATATTGTACATTCCAAATAGTTAGTATGCACTCTTAAAAATGTAAATCATAACAAAGTGTCAAATGTCTTTGGCTCGGTATATATGAGATTCCATTTGACTTTGTTTACATTTGAAAACCTGAATTTTCAAGTCAGTGTGATTTTTTATTTTAAAATAAAAGGGCTTTTTTTTGTTTTTGTTGTGCAATGATGCAGAGTGCTAAGCACCTCATGAAACATGCATCATGATTATTACATGAAGATTCAACTTTGAATTGGTAAAATGTGAATGGCAACATGCCAGGGTACAACTCAAGTTGTTGGCAAGAGCCACAACTATGACATGACTTCAATTGTCATCGTAAAGCCCACAAATACAGGAAAGTTACTTTAACTTAACAATTTATCTCACCGATTGCGGATCAAAACATGAACTAGGCTTATGACAATTATGCATTTAAGTGAGAATACTATAAAGTTTTAGATAACACAGAAACTATACCTTTTTTTAAGATTCAACTGCAACTGTAAACATTTCATAGCACATTAGCATGAAATGTAGCATATTAGCATATCAGGTATACCGGACAAATGCCCGTGGTGCCCGTTTACTCCTAAACATTTTGTCACCCTGAAAAGTTGTGGGAGAACCTGTTCACGGTTCTTTTATCTTTAAAGGCCTCTACACATCAATCCGACTTCAGCTGTCTGAAAGTCGGTGCACACCGTCTGTTTGGTGTAGCGTGCAACGTCGTAAAGTCAGAGCCGTTGTTGGGGCGTGTTCGGTCGATTAAACATGTAGAATCGGGTCAAGCTGTCTGGACAAATGATCACTGTGAATGACTGTTGTTAGGGCCTAGAATCTAGCAAATCAGTGCACTGGACGATAATGGTAAGTGGCAAATGCGGACAAACGGTGAAAAGTGAAGCTATTCCTCAAGAACTAAATCAATTTCGCTCATTTTTCACATCTTCTCTATGGACATAATGGCTGTCTGAAACAAAAAAGACAGCCGTTGTTCGACATCATTGTCAAAGGATACGCCGATAGAGTGATGCAAGGCAACCTATGGGAAGCTATTGAGACACAGCTGGTTATACCAGGTAGGATTTATTTTTATATTTGAGTTTATTTTCATACAGAAAGCGTTCGTAATTGCTTGGTAAATATACTAACTCTGATTTACTACTTCTCATGCATGCATAGAAGATCCTGAGTAGTTGGCGTCTTCCGTCGGCTTTTGCAGTGTGTTCTTCCGTCATTTTCCAGTCCGACGTGCCGACTTCTAGGCCGATGCGATAGTTGGCCATGATGGCCGACGTTGGATTGGTGTGTAGAGCCCTTAATGCTCACTAAGCTAACAGTAACTACCAGAAGACTTCATATCGTCACTGTCCTGTAAAAAACACTTATGTCCAATTTTGGAAAAAAAAATACATTTTCATGTTAATGCAATGTTTGTAACGCTGAAACACCATTCACGTAGAACATAAAATTGAAAAAAAAAGTGTTTTTCAGAGGACAGCAACGATATTCTCAGTTGAACTATTTAATATATGCCAGGAAGATCAAGACATAGCCGTGGAGCCCTTCTCTGCGAGATGCATAAGAAGGTCCAATCTGTCCAACCCAGTCCCTACTCTTATCCTGCCTTGGTCGCCCATCCACAGTGTTTGGGGAGGCGACTGTGAATCCCAGCTGTGTCCAAATTGCGGCCCGTGGGCCAAATGTGGCCCGTGTTCAAATTTCTCCCAGCCCGCAGCCTCTGGCATAGAATTAATCAATAGTGTTGACCACAGGGCATAATACGCATAAAAACATATATTTTATATTTGACCACCAGATGGATTCCCTCTCGGGTGGTTTCGGAAATGGGCACCGAGCATGCTCTGCCTCTCCATACACCCCATATCAAAGTCGTGTTCGGTGTCAGAGTGAACACCTTGCTTCATGACCTTTTGTGTGACCCTTTCCAGCCCATTTCTAAAATAGAGACTGTAGTGAAGAAAACGAAAGTTGACAGAGAGGGCTGTTGCTTCCAGGGGGTGTGGAAATTGTCATATTTTTTCACAGAAATACAAAACAACTGTCTAGTTCGCTAAGAGATTGTTGCTTTTTCAAGGAATTCAATATTAAGCGTCACTACCAGCCAAAACATGAAAACTACAACAGGGTGACTTTTATGGTACGACATGTTTTTTGACCTCACTGAGGTACAAGAGGTTGACCATTTGCAAAGGGTGCGGAAATTACTAAGTATAGTTTAGTATAGCGTTTGTGGAATATGAGTTAAGCAGTAAAATCCACATGTTTTTAGCCATCTCAGGGGGCAGCCATTTTGTCACTCCTGTCGACTTAAAATAACATCACAGTTACCCAGGGCTCAGCTTCAGAAAACAGATGGGCCCGATTGGTCGTTACCTGAGCCCTGAGCAACAGTGATGTCATTTTAAGTTGACAGCAAGTGACAAAATGGCCGCCCCCTTACATGGACAAAAACGGGTGGCTTTTTACTGTTCAACTCATATTCCACAAACGCAATATTAATCCGAACGGCCTGTTTTGACTAGTAAGGGCTTTACAACATATTATTGCAAAGATTTTTGTTGACATCCACTTTAACTCGATTTATTAGCATTCAGTCTGCTTTCACTTTTTCTTTTGCACCTTCACCAATGCATTCTCCCCAGCTCAGTGTCTGCTGAACCCTTTTATTCTTTTGTAACACTCCTTGCTTTGTCACTTTTTTTTGCACAGTTCAGGTAAAGCAGTTATCACGCCTCCTGTAGCCTCATAAAAGTTTCTGCAATAAATTCACTTGGTCTTAAAATGCAGTTAACACACGACTGCCTCTCCGTCACTCTCTTGTTTTCCCTCCCCTAACTTGTCTTCTTCATGGATGACACTTCCACTATCTCCTGGATAATAAAATGCACAGATTAGCCACAGAAGCAGACAAAGTGGCGGGGATGCGCTGCGGTCTATGTGTGTTTGTGTGCATGTGTCACCAGTTTTGGTTTTTGGTTTTTTTTCATTGTTGTTTACCTGTGTGTTGATTAGTCTTCCCGTGTATGTTTGTCTGTAGAGTATTTAGAGATAACTTTTGCTACGATGTGTGTTTTGTCTGTTTGTGAGCGCTGTGTGTCTCTTTGGTTCCCGCTGTTCTCAAGTGTGCTCTTGCGTGTTGGCACGTGTGTAAGTGCCTATATGCACTGAAAGGCACTTGAAGCGGAGTTGACAGGTCAAGTGCCATCAGCAGATAATTACACAAAAGTCTTCACTCTTATAAGGGTGTCTTATCATCTTGATGCTGTGAAAAGGAGAAACACCAAGACAACATTCAGATTAGGAAGACTTTTGACTTTGCTGTTTATACTCATGCATTTGATATTCTCTGCTCTTTTTTTGCTGGTCTTGCATCCACCCATGCTTTTTCTGTACTGCCTGTGCTTATCAGGTGTGAGCAGGAGCCTATCCCAGTTGACTTTGGGCGAGAGGCGGGAGAACCCCCAGAGTAATTAGTAAATAGTAATTACTTTACATTTATATTACTGATAAGCATTAATATGCTCATGCAAGGTTGCACTTGTACAAACATGAACACTGTGTAATTTTCTGACATTAGAGCACAGATTGATAGGGCCTTGGAAGCGTCCTCATAACGTATTAGTTATCAGTACCGTTTGTGATTTGCAATTACACACAAATAATTACTACAAAGGCCATATCCTCTTTAGCAGTAAAGCAAATGAAGCGAAGCACTGGAGAAAACATCTCCACCATGTTGTGATATTGAATCGTCAGTCTCTTTTGAATTACTCTTTTATAAGTCAGATGAGCTGTGTTTTCTAACTTGTGCATAGTCAGTCAGTCAATTAAATTATGAACTCAGAGTAATTGAAAGAACAGCACTAACACCCACTTTAACGGAGAGCAGACGTGTGAATTTGTAATACAGCAAATAAATTCATGCTTAAATCAACATCATGTTACAGTATGTGTCTTGTCACTTTAACTGAGAAATTTGTAAAAATAAATAAGTATCATAATAATAACCTTAATAAGAAAAAATAAGAAAAAATCTAGAGGCTTGCTTTAATTTTGAGTCATCAAGCTACAGTGTAAAGAGCTGCTCCAATTCATGGACAGTTTATTGACCTGTAGTGTCACTGTGTAAAAAAAGTTACTCAAAATACATGAAGTAATGTAATTGATGATACCAGATCGTATAGATTGAGTGACGAGTGACCTGGCTTCTGACGTTAAGCCATTTTTTGGCTTTGACATGAGGAAAACCTTGAGATACAAGCGCTGTAAAGTGGCAGTGAATTCAACTAAAGTCCCCTCAGAACAAACAGGAGTTGGTCTGATAGAACTAGAGAAAACATATTCAAAAAAGAGGCTTCAAACCAGACCTGGAGTGGCCCATCTGGAGAACTGTGAAAATTCCCCATGGGCCGCAATTGACTCGTGAGGATACAGATCCGAAGGTCCCTTGATAGTCTGCCTTAATTTATTTATACTAGCTAAATTAAGAAAAAAAAATACATTTACAATTGATTTTAATGCATATTTGAAACAAAGCTGTCATGACAATTTGATTTTTACAGTCAATTTCAATCAAAATCATTACTTTCACACCATAGTTTGCCATACCATTCACAGTAATGGTGCCATAAAACTAATTCCACACATACCCAGAACCTTGCTCAACACATTCAGGAGAAAACCTAAGTAAAAAGCATGTTTAGCTTTTGAGAAGAACTAGGAGATTTTTTTATTTGCTTAGAGACTTTTGTCATTGTGCTTTTTAGAAAGGATTTGAATTAATGGGTCAATCAATCATAGTCTGCAAAATGGTGTCGGCTGTTAGTGAAAATTGATTACTCTGTTTGTTTGTTAGCTAGCAAATGCAAATCACTGCATGAGATAGAGGTACACTCTGAGATAGTAGACCAATGGCAAATAAAATGGCATTATCTCGTAAATGAGATGCTACCCCTTTTGGCGCCCTAAGATGAAAAGTCAGATTGTGACCCCGCCCCACCCCTGCTAGTGTGTGTGTATTTCTCGGGGGCAGTTTACGGCTAAGTAAATACTCTTTTAGTATTGTTGCACAGACAGAGGGAGTGAGCACTTGTACGTGACCAGGTGGTGCCATTTTGCACTCGGACCTGTTCACTGCAGTTTGCTTTGCACGCTTCCTTTGGAAAGAATTTATCTACCAACTGAGGACACCAATAAAGGTTGGACTTCTATGCGAGGTAATTATTTCTTGACTCATACTTTAGCTTGTCAGTTTGTTGGACTATATTTATTGACTTTTGCTTGCATACTCTCAATTCTCTTTTAAGTGGTTCAGAGTAGCAAAAGAAGAGAATAGCATGTTTAAAAAATGACTTTATTGTTGTTAATATTCTGTAAAGGAACGCCGACTACTGGGTAGAACTGAATGAACTTTTGCTGAACTGCTAGCTCACAAGCTGATCTGGATGGAAGCTAAAGGTCATTTATTATGGTATCTTTATTTGTTTGGGGGGGAAAAAAAACAGTTTGACAATCTTGAATACTCTTCCATGCAGCTTTCATCTGAATTTCATCAGATAGCAAATAAAAATGTACAATTTTCTTTCTGTTTTGCACGACACAAATATAAATATCTGCTGCTAGAGCTCTATTTCTGTTTTATCGCTTTATTTTATTTCTGTTTTTTGGAGGTGTTGGGGCTAGATGTGTCAAAGCGGACACTAAACGATAGTGTCTGTTTTGTCTAAGAGGACAAAAACATAAATGCAGAGCGAACAGCCCTGGCTGGCCTAGCACTGTACCTAAAAGCAGATTCATCAGAGATATTCAGAGATTGCGAGGTGTTTTTGTGTTCTTTTCCTTAACGCACGGCTCACAGCACTTCATTATGTGTTGCAAAATATAAACATGAAAAACAACTGTGTATTACTTCCTGCCTTTAGCGCAATTATGTTAAAAAGGACCAAATTATTGGTCACAACGTAGTACATGAAAGTAGGACTTTGTATGTTTGACGATTACTGACTTGCCTGTTATTATATTTGATATGTACAACTCTGGCAGTGGTGGTGGAATCCGGTTTCTCTTCCATTACTACTCTATTTTATTTGAACAATTACACACACACACATTCTGTTTTCAGGAGGGACCCGTGGCTCTGATGGCAGTGGTCAGTGAGGGAGAGGCGCCTGCAGGAATTCCACTTGAAACTCGCCATGTGTCATCCTTGAGGATCAGGTTGTAATGTCCCATAACTCTTGGACAGACTTGATTGTGATTTTGTTCAGACTAATCTATGCACTCCATTCGAGGTATCCTGAGAAGCTAAGTGGCTTATTTGCGTTCATTCGGGTTGCCCTCTTAATATTTGATGATGGGAGAAAGCAGCTCAAACCCAAAGAAGAAGCCTTGAGAAATAACCTACAGTAACCTTTTTTTTTAAGGGGGGGGGGGGGTAAAGTCTGCAATATTAGATTTTCTTTATCTTGGCTGGCATGCCTAGGACTGTGTTCGATTCTTGTTTTGTCCCAACGTGCAGATGTGTGTGCATTGTTTCTGCAATGTCCCAATTCCCGAACTACTCTTAAAAGTATGTGTGTTACAACATGTGGTGTAAATTTATGGAATTGTCTTGGTGAAGAAATCAAAGCCACAAAACTTGGTGCAATTTAAAGAGCTTTATAAAAATCATCTTCTGCGTATTTACGTTAGTTAAACAATAATTAAAAAAAACATACAAACTGCAGCTTGTAGCGAATCTGTTTTACACTTTATCTTATTCCATCATCAATGTTATTTATATGACCATTAATGGGCGGCACGGGCGTAGACTGGTAAGCACGTCCGCCTCACAGTTCAGAGGTTGTGGGTTCGATCCCGGCCCCTGCCTCCCTGTGTGGAGTTTGCATGTTCTCCCCTTGCCTGGCTGGGTTTTCTCCGGGTACTCCGGTTTCCTCCCACATTCCAAAATCATGCATGGTAAGTTGATTGGACACTCTAAATTGCCCCTAGTTGTAATTGTGAGTGCAAATGTTTGTTTGTCTATTTGTGCCTTGTGATTGGCTGGCAACCAATTCAGGGTGTCCCCCGCCTACTGCCCGATAGCTGCGATAGGCTTCAGCACGTCCGCGACCCTTGTGAGGAGAAGCGAGATAGATAATGGATGGATGGATGACCATGAATGAAAAAAAGGAAAAAAGATGTTGTAATCAGTTTTTCAATTGTATTTTGTTATATCATTAATAACGTAATTGCACCTGCATTCCGTTTCATCATTAATTCATTAATTGTATTATTTTTTGTATTATTATAGTAAACCATTGTTGGTATATGTGCAACACAGCATTGTATTTTATTTGATGAACGAGGGGTAGGATATTTAAAAGTTCTTTGAACTTCAATTTACTCCTTTTGAGTTTCAATTGTAATTTTATTTTGAAACTTGTGAAAAAAAAGTCTTACTTTTGAGTGTGTGGAATTCCACTTAATAAAAAGTTGAATTTTTGCCAGATGTATTTGTGTGTACTGTGTTAATGTTACATAAAAGCTTTAAGGCAATCAACAGTTTCCTCAAATGAAATAGTAGTTGAAGTAGCTCTAAATTGTTACAGTGACTCAAGTAGCAATGCTTGAGCAAAGGAGACAAGTAGTTCAAACAGACAAGTTCTGTTTACTCATTTCAAATATATTTGGATAAGCACCTTACTTATTAATTTTAAGTTAATTTAGCTGAATTAAATTGGAATATTAACTTAATTCACTTGTGCCTGCCTAGAGGACATCAAAGATTGGATGTCACAAAATTACTAAAATTACTAAATTACTAAATTTCAATGAAAAGAAAACAGAAGTTATGATGTTCGGCTTTTCTACATCCCACCCTGTTGCCCTGGGTCCCCTGGCTTCATATCTAAAGCCAACAGTCTCAAACCTGGGTTTTAAAATGGACAGTGATCTTAAATTGGACCAGCAAATCAGTGCTGTTGTAAAGTCGAGCTTCTTTCACCTTAGACAGCTGGCTAAGGTAAAGCCCCTTCTTTCCCATCAGCACGTAGAAACAGTCACCCATGGCTTTGTTACATCTCACCTAGATTACTGCAATGCACTTTATTTTGGAGTCAGCCAGTCCTGCCTCAAACGTCTCCAGTTGGTCCAAAATTCTGCTGCCCGCCTTCTAACTGGAGCTCGGAGGATAGAGCACATAACACCAATTCTGGCCTCCCTTCACTGGCTCCCAGTGCATTTCAGGGTTCAATTTAAGATTATCTTATTTGTCTATAAGTCATTAAATGGCCTGGCCCCGGCGTACCTCTCTGAGCTCCTCCACTCCTACGCACCTTCCCGCAGCCTCAGGTCTGCGGACCAGGCGCTGCTCGAGGTGCTGAGGACCAAGAGGAGCCTCAGAGGGGATCGAGACTCTTCAACTGCTGGTCCTTCCCTCTGGAATGACCTCCCATTGGTTGTTAGGCAAGCCCCCTCCCTGTCCATTTTTAAAACCTGGTTGAAGACACATTTCTTTTCTCGGGCTTTTGATCAGACCTGAAATCAGCTCTTTTCTAGTGTCAATTGTATATAATGTTTTATGTCAATTTATTGGCTTCATTATTTATATTTTATTTATATTTATATATTATTTATGTCTATATTTATTAATATGTGTATCACAGCCTTTTATTGTTTTGTTCTACTTATTGTATTGTTTGTAAAGTGCTTTGTTACAGCTCTAGCTGTTATGAAATGCGCTATATAAATAAAATTGTGTTGTATTGTATTGTATTGTGTTAAGAAACAATAAATATCTGAGTTGCATGTAGGCAAGTCAGACAATTTCTTTATACTTGTTTAATTTATTTGAACCATAAGGAATTGTTGCAACTGGTTTCCTCAAATGGATTGAGTACCTCCAAGATGTCACCACTGCAATGTAATAATTTGATATAATAAAATACAACTCAGTACATGTAATGTACGTGGCAACATTTGAGTGAAGAGATACTACATTCAGAAAAGTTGTGTTGACTCAAATCCATTTTGATAAGTGCAACATATTTTTTGTTCAAGTTCATTTAACTTAATTCACTTGTGTTACTTAAACAAATGTCTGAATTATTTGTAGGCAAATCAACTTAAATGAAGCTTTGCAATCAGTTTCCAAAAAGCATTTTAATTGAAATAGCTCATCAGGTTTTACAGTTAGACCTAAGTCTAAATACTTTTAAATCCACCTTTTAAAAAATAACAAAAACAGAAGCCTTTGTTTTTTTGCTATGCTAAGGTCTTATAGAGAACGTCGATAATCACTTCTAATAAAATTGTGTTATTGCCTTGTATGTTATTTCAGTAATTTTAGTAAACTATTTTTTTATTTGTCTACTTTGCTTTTAAAAGTCTTGATTTTTATTGTTCCTTTAAATGTTGTATTTTGACTTTACATGTTTCTTTGTTTGTTTTTAATTGTGAATATAAAACAGCTTTGCCTTACGTTTTGTTTTTTGCAAAATGTTGCTGGGTGAAAGTATACAGTATACGGTTCTTTATGGCCCAACTGACTCGTAGCTGTACTTACACGTCATAACACTGCCACCTGGTGGTTATTTTGTCATTGATTAAAACAGGTTTTTGTGATTCACTATTAACCCAGAAATTAAAATTAAGTGAATGCATTTAACGTTGATCAGTTGACCTGTGTTGTGTTAATAGCGACTAAAAAGCAAGAAAACATCATAAGCCTGCCTGCCTTAACAGTGCACCAAAATAAATCTAGCTATTTACAGCATTTATTAACACAATATGTTAGTACCGGTTGGTAGACAGAGAGGCAGGAAGGGGAAAAACATTATGGCCATGGATTAAAAATAATATATTGTGTTGGCCATGGATTAAAAATAATATATTGTGTTGTAAATTAAACAGGACAAAAAGGCAAGGTTTTATTTATTATGTATGTATTTATTTATTTATTGTGAAATAGTTGTCTGCTTCCCAACATAGAAGCTCATTGAGATAATACACAAAGATATAGCTTATTGTGTTAGATTCTGTCATATTCTGAATTTTTCATCATACTGTATGTTCAATATAGTTTTTGTAATTATTTATGTAATGTGTCATTGGTAACATGGAAGGGCACATGAAAGAGTCACCAATACTACACCACCCATCACTCCAAAGAAAATGTTCCACTGCTCAATGTCACTGGAATAATTTGTCCATGCATACATACATAATTATATTATATGTATATAGTAAAAAATATATATCATTTTGAATAAATATTTTATATTTGTTGAACGTATTGTTTGACAATAGAGGTTATATAGTTTTCACAATACTGTATATACATGTGTTTGGCTGGCATTACAAGAACAAATAAAATACATATTTAACCCCGTGTGAATTAGATTTGATTTCAAGTCTTTGGCAGCAAAACCTTCTTATTGTATCATGTAGGTCACACTGGATTAAACATATACATGAGATTTTCAAAGAGACCAATGGCACAGAATACAAATTCTTCTCACAACACAAATGTAACAATTCTTTGAAAGATAAGAGGCGCCGAGGTCTTACATTTGTGCACCGATGCTCAATCAAGCACTTCAAGTGGAAGTCAACTCAAACATATATTTTTTCAAGAATATGTTGTATGCAGGCCCACTAGTTGAAACAAGGCATTCTTCTGTCACTCCTGTCGACTGAAAATGACATCATAGATGCTCGGGGCTCAGGTAATGACCACTCATGGCTCAGGTTCAGAAAACAGGTGAGTTGTGATTGGTCGTTTTCTGAGCCCTGAGCAACTGTGATGTCATTTTGAGTCAAGTGACAAAATGGCCGCCAACCGAGATGGCTAAACACGGGTGGATTCACTTTTTTTTCACAAACACAATATTTATCAGAATACCTTCTTTCAACTAGTGGGGCTACATAGAACATATTCTT
The DNA here is from genome assembly GCF_054856515.1 of Filicampus tigris. Lineage (NCBI taxonomy): Eukaryota > Metazoa > Chordata > Actinopteri > Syngnathiformes > Syngnathidae > Filicampus > Filicampus tigris. The sequence continues at coordinate 4,743,881 of NC_141228.1, read as the reverse complement.
AAAAAAAAAAAATGCTTGCGTTGACTTTCCCTTTAAATAAAATCACAAATGAGACAATGTCCTGGCAAGAGTTTCACATCATGTGCAAATAAATCTTATTGTGTGATTGCCACTTGTGAAAATCATTTGTGTTGCTGAGTTTAGGTATTCACAGTATATGTTGTATATTATTAACACACTTGCACGCTTGATGTTCTCAAATAAGTCTTTATAAGCCCACAAATGCTTTTTCATACGAGCACAAATTTTACAAAGCACTGAATGATCGGCGTCACCTTCAAAGAACTCATCTGCTGTTGCTGTGTTGTGAAATGTTTGTCAATCGGTTCATTAGTATGACAACTAGTTTGTTTTGTTGTTTATTGTTTTTTGCAGAGGTCACTGTTGTATTATAATACAAATAGGGTGGAGAAATTTAAGGAACACTGGCTTCTTTGATGACCGTAAGTGCAGAGAAGCCTCGCACCTCTACAATCCAGTCAGACATGACACAATATGAATCAACTTCAGTTTCATTCATAATTTCATATTCTTTAACATTCCTTATAACCCCAAGGCTATAATGTTCTCCTTTTCATATACGTATAAACAAACTGTATGTCATCAGGCTTTGCAAGAACAGATCAAATGCAATTCATACAGTTCTATTATGCCTTTTCACTCTCATATATACCCAGAGTTAGTCCCAAAAGAGTTATGATTGCTACATTTGCTTATTATTACTGTTATCAATATTTAGGAATGCATTAGCCAGTCAGACATTCATTGTGCACTCTTTTGCATACGAAAAACAAATAGTCTAAGAAAAATAATGAGCCATTTTTGCACTGGGAAAGAGTGGAGTGTCAGACAGCTAACAACATCCTGTTGTTCAGCTGTTGACAGCCAACAAAACAAACAAACCGTATGGCATGCACAATACAATCTCCTTTGGAAAAAGAAGTAAATAAGTTAGTACTTTTGAAGTTAGAACTATATATTGGTTATAAAATGTATTTTATTCTCTTTCATTCTTTACCGATACCAATAGTTATATCGCAGACCGAAGCATCAGTGTTTTTTGTAAAATTCACAAAAACACACACACACACACACACAGGAACACACACTCTCACATTTAATTATTATTATAAAATAAGACACTGAATGCATGAAAAATATCAGCTAGGTAATGGGAAACAATTATATTATTACTTTTTTAAAATTAGTTTTCATACTTCAGCTGAAGGCCTGGACATTGATTTTAGTACTTACAAAACAATATCTGAAAAATAAAAATAGGAACGTAGTAGAAAATACACAATCTGCGTTTGTATATACCTATAATCTAATGCGATATTGTGAGATATATGCTTTGAGTAATAGCTTACATCTGCCTTTCAAAAATATGTCAATGGAGAGGAAAAAAATATGATGGATTTAATGTTAAATATCTTACATACTGTATATATGTGTTCAAAAGGTAGATTCTGTGCTTAGTATTATGCTTGGAGAGTATCATAAAGAGGCAGCAGTTATCTTTCCGTCTACATGTCACTCTTCAAATTCCCCTTTTAGTCTCCAGGATGTAAAAATCCTTTTCACTGTCATGTGACCACTTTCAAGGCGACTATCGTGGTGTCCACTGGGTAGTTGATGCAGCATATCTATGAAAGAAAACCCCAGGCAACGTGTTGACTGCGATGTGGAAGAAAATATGCTTGTGAGGTCCTACAGCTTCAAGGTAAACAGCACATATGCGGGAAGTGGGGTGCATCAATTTTCAGGTTCCTCTGCTCTGCGATGGTAATGTCAGGAGCTGGTTTGGAGGGGACATCACTTTGGCTCAGTTGCCAGACTCTGCCTGGTCGTGGGCCTTGATGAGGTCAACAACATCTGGGTGGGAAGATCCTTCTGCAACTTCCTTAGCAGTCTGTCCATTCTGGAGCAAGCACACAATGATAAAATACAGGCATTATTTTTGAAAGTACATGCAGTGAACATTTCACTCCTAATGGTGGCGGTATTGTGCTGTTTGAGGCCCTCTCATCCGCTTCTTATTTAGCATTTTTAAATACCCAATTGAAATGTCATGGTTCTGTAAAGGTTCAAATTGTTTGCTTTCCAAATTAAAGATTTTGAAAGTATATTTAAGTATATCAAATACTTTTACTTGCATCGTCATAAGGAGTGGTGATGACAGGACAATTTTTAAACAAATTAATTATGTTAACATTTTAATGCATCAAAAATTAACTCAATTGAAGTTAATTGATTGAAGTTTTGGTGAATTTTCTTCATGTATGATGACAGAAACTTAATAGTGCACACATAAATGAATGCAAAAACATTACTCTATATTACGCCTCTATCATAGAATTTTTAATTTTATACTACTATAGTACTATACATATAGTTCATTGTATTTAATTATAGCTTTTTTATCATTGCAATTTCTTTGCTGAAAGGCTGTGGGATGGTTTCTCATGGTGCTAGTAGTGCCATATGTGTGTCAGTGAGTGTGCTGTCCATTTTAAATTTTAGTGACATAATATAGTCCACTGCCCTATAAGAGGCTGCTAATATTAAACAGAAATTGGAATGTATTTCAATCATCTCAATAGTTCTGAATAATTTTTAGATTATTGAGTTTCCTCCTGCAAACACTTTTCAAAACACATTTTTCATAGACAATGGTGAAAATATTTCAAAAGCCTATGTGGTTTAAAATGTAGAGTAGAGAACACTACGCACAGCTAATTTATATGAGGGTAATGTAAATTTGTTCAAAATAATTTTTCCTAGAAGAACTGCCAACTAACTTTGCGCTGTAGAAGAAGTGGGATCTCCTGGGCTCAATTTTAATTTAGCTGCTGTATTGATATTTGATCAAATGTTCTTTAGTATTCTCTCATATTCCCCACATGACATACATGCAGTATATGATTATTAGAGAATGAATGTCACAGAACAGTAATTATTGTGTAAATCCCTAAAAATAATATATGATGAGGATTATAAAGTTTGGGCTCTGTGGGATTTATCTCAGCAGTCATTTTCAAGGTGCAGTGCAGAGCTTTTGAATTTCACAAGGCAAAAATAAGATATACAGTATAGGTAGCCTGACTTTTCTATTATCTGACAGATAATACATCATATGGTATTTCCTATAGTGATAAAGTCAATGCTATAGTACCTTATCTGTGAGGCTGGTGTCACAGTGACCTGTCTCCAGCAGCAGGCGGGCAATGTGAGTGTGGCCGTGCTCGCTGGCACACATCAAGGCCGTGGAGCCCTCATAATCCTGAGCATTTACATCTGCGCCACAACTCAGAAGCAACTTCACCATGGCAAGGCGACCATGGCTCACGGCGAGCATCAGTGCTGTCTGACCCATCTAGACGGGAGAGTGAAATTTAAATGAAACCCGAGGCTCCAGCTATTCAGGAGAGTAGAAAGGAAAGAGGACGGAAGAACAAGTCATGATGCAGAGTAGAAACTCACAGAGGGGCTGGAGGATGAATGTGACAGATAAGTAATAATGAGGTTAATTAAATCTTAATGTGGTCGTGCAGTGTCTGAAATTGGTCATGTTTTCAATGTGATCTTCTGAAACAGGCAAACAAAACATTTAAACCATTGGAGCACTGAACTAGCTGGTCAGTTAAGCCAGATCCTGTCCCAATCAGAAACGGGTGTGAATGTGAATGGTTGTTAGTTTATATGTACTCTGTGATTGAGTGGTGAAAGTCCACGGTGTTCCCTGTCACTCGCCCAAAGTCAGCTGGGATAACCTCATCTGTGATTCTGAACAGGAAAAGTGGTAGAAAATGGATGGACATTATCTTTCTTACGCCCTGAACTGGACTGCCAGCCAATCGCATGGCACATATACTTTAGATAAACAATCATTCACACTCACATTTCCACCTATAGAAAATTAAAAGTCTTCAATTAAGTAAGCAAGCAATCAACACAAAGATACATTTCACATTGCTTTGGTACGTGAAATACCTCACCTGTCTGGAGCGTGCGTTAACATCACCGAGTCTCAGCAGCTGTTGGGCGACCTCCAAATCGTCAGGACTCTCAGCAGCTGTCAGTGCAGCCAGCATCACTGGAGTGTAGCCTGCCTTGTTCACATTGTCTGTTTCACAAAGACCTGAACAGAAAAACATTAAAAAAGATAAAATAAATATATATATAGATTTGAATCGGAAGCCTACAATGTCTTTGGCTAAACGTGTCTGTGTTGACTTGCAGCTCACCTGTGTCAAGCAGCAGTTTGACCACGGGGAAGTTTGAATGTGAGACACTGTAGTGGAGAGCCATATTACCGTTGCCGTCTGTCAGGTTAACAACATATGGCAGGAGAGTCGGTGTGGTCAAGCCCACTTGGCGCAGGTATAATCGGACCGTATCGGCCTGCGAAGTTTTCTGACTGGAAACTTTGAACCACTCCTGGTAGAGGACCACTAAAACCTGACGCTGACAGGAGAGAAATGTGAGGGGATATGTAGATTTAAAAACAGCTTAAGCTACAGTATATGTGCTGTAAATAGTATTGCCTTAATATAATTTTCCATTTTACGGTGAGCAGCTGGTTATTAACCTGCTGAGTGAATCATATTACTCCACATTGTTCCTTTCAAAGAGCCTGAAGCTTTGTCTTTAAACTACATTTGTTTTTTTGTTTTTTTTGTTTTTTTAAATTATGCATCAACATAATTAGGGACAGGATATGACAAAGCATCTTTTTCCCAGCAAGAGAAATATTCACCAAGTGGAAAATACAGACGTGGCATGCATTTCCATCCCATGTGGCTGTTTGGGACAGGAAGAAAACAAGCTCTGCTAGAGAAAAAGTCAAACTTTTTATGCACAAAACATTGGATTTAAACTGGTATAAACTTCTAAAGGAATATATATATTTTCAAACTTTACAAAGTTTTCAGTCATTTCAAATCCTTACCATTTCTTTATCTGGAGATGTAACCTCCTCCATGCGATCCTTTACATAGAGGCAAGCATCTATAAAGCTCTTGTCAACTTTTTCCCTGAAATGAAAGACCAGGAAACAGTTTTCATTATAAATATTAAGTAGCTAAACTTGAACATCATGAATGTCTAGTAATTCGGTACAAATCTATATGATGCACCTGACACAATTTACAAGGATTAAAGAGGAAGTTAACCCCCCAAAATGTCTTTACAATGATGTGTTCTATGCAGCCCCACTAGTCTAAACACAGCATTCTAGTTTATGTGTGTTTGTGGAGTATGAGTTAACTAGTAAAATCCACCCATTTTTGTCCATCTCATTGGCGGCTATTTTGTCACTTGCTGTCGACTGGAAATGATATCGCAGTTGCTCAGGGCTCAGGTAACAATCAATCATGTTTCAGCTTCAGAAAACAGGTGAGCCGTGATTGGTTGTTACCTGAGCAACTGTGATGTCATTTTTAGTTGACAGCATGTGACAAAATGCCCGCTCCCTGAGATGGCGAAAAACGGGTGGAACTCATATTGCACAAATGCAGTATTAATCAGAATGCCGTGTGTAGGCACATAGAATGTATTCTTGTCAACAAAATGTTTGCGTTAACTTCCCTTTAACTGTGAAACAGAAACAAAAGATAAAAGCAAAAGAACAACACCCACATACATGCATATGATCTGTAGCCTGACACTAATGGCATACAGTATGTAAACTGCAATGGAGATGTGTACACTGATTGTTTACTATTTTCTATCATGTATACTAACTCTGTAGCTGTACATTTCTAAGACCATGTGGCTCACACTTTTACTGTGTTCTGGACGCAAGTGTTGAGTAATGACTTAATACACCAAGTGTCATCTCCCAGCTGCCCCACGGCCATCAGCCTGGGCCTCAGTAATCCAATTAATACTAACAGTAAGGGTCAGAACTCAGAACACTGGTGTTTTTAAAAATAAAAATAAAAGATGCTACATTTCTCTAATGTGTGGAGCTTGAAGAAATTATGTATTGCATATTCTATGTACAGGTATGGTATGTTTGTACAAGTAAGCTTTTCAGTTGCCAGAAAAGTAACAAAATGGCCGCTCCCTGAGATGGCTAAAAACGGGTGGATTTTGCTGCTTAAACTCATATTCCACAAACATAATATTAATCAGAATACCATGTTTAGACTAGTGGAGGCACATAGAACATATGATTGTCAACAGAGCTGGGCAGTCCGTCCCTAGGCCGGCCAGGCCGGATGCCCATTTTAAAAAATGGCTGGACTAAGCATGGTCGGAAGTTTATTTTAATCCGGCCCACTCATCGGCCCTCATACGTTTGACGTGGTCGCGAGGCGGCCAAATCAGCCTACTCAATGAAAGGCTTCTTTTTAGGCTTCTTTCTACTCCCGCGTTGACGCGAGCGACATCTGCCGCATTGATTCACGTGACCGACAGATTGTGCTGTTGGCGACAGGTCTGCAACACATGCCACGCACCCATCAGGAATTGTTGCTGCTCTGATCGGTCCATTATGTCACATGTTGCGATGACAGTTTCCCACACGGAGAGGAGAGAGAGGATGCAGCACGCAGCTCGTAGCTGCTGCAAAAGCAAACTAGTTTGACAATAAAATTAAATGCATAGTCTAGTCATCTCAGTCCCTTCATGGTTGTGGCAGGTACGATATCCATTGTTGTCGCTGTCTTTTGGAAGCAACGCCCCCGACTTGGAATTTAACGGTTTCAAAACAACTTGTGTCCGGGAGTATATTAAGCTACGCGCAGCACTCAAGTATGACGCTGCCACATCAAGGTGAAGTTCATGTACTTCTTCTGGCGTCTTCTACTTCCGAAAATACGCAGTAGCAAACCTGCTGTGTTTAGTGCTTTGCTGGTATGTTTTTATTTTGAAGGCCGTGAACGAAGGGGAGTGTGGAAAATAAATAACTTGTTGAATGCAACTTCTGGCCGTCTGTTGGACCCAAATAATTATACTATACGACAAAACCAACCCCGGGGCTCGCAATGGAAGTAAGCACACGCAGTTGGGTAAGTAGTAAAGTACTAGTGGCGCATTTTGAAGCGTGTTAGCCAGCTAATGATCCTTAAAAAGCTTCTGCCGTTAGCATCTCTCCCGCGGTGGTGTCAATCACGGACACTTTTTTTTGGGGGGGGGGGGTTACGGGGGTGGAACGGGGCGGGGGCTGACAATGTTTATGAATATGGCCGGGGGGTCGCGGCCGGAAGGGTACCCAGGTCAAGGGTGGAGGGTTGCGGCCGGACCCGCAAAAAAGGGTCTAGTGCCCAGCTCTGATTGTCAAGAAAATGTTTGGGTTGACTTCAACATTAAGGGTTTACTGAATATAGAATTAGTTTGAAAGAAGTGCACTATAAAAAGGTTAGCTATGTGAGCTGGAATGACTCCCCTCTTTCAATCTATCTCACCCTACATCCTCTTCCCTCAGGAGTTCCTGGCTACTGTCTGGATCCAGCAGGTCTTTTCCACTTTCTTTCTGTGCAGCGACTGCACCTTCTTCACCATGCAATATTTCAGCATCTTTCCCCTGCGCATCTGCTGCCTCCTCAGGCTTTTCTGCTGAAGTAGGCTCCTTGTGATTTTCCTCCTCTGCCTCTGAGCTGCCCCCCTCTCCTTTGACATCCACTTTTGCCTTCTCCTCTCCACTGGACTCGTCGCTCGACGTGCTCTCGTACCTGGCATGAAACATCAAAATAATTATGGTAACCATTCTTTTTCATTTGTATTTGTTTTATTTTCTCATTAAGGGCAAATTCATCTTAACCTTTTCAATGTATGTGCATTGCAAACCACGCAGAAAAACATCGCACGCACACGCGGTCATGCAAGGAGAGATGTCGGTATGGTGCCACACCTCTTGAGCTGGGGGCTGAGGACCTTGCTCAAGGACACCTTGACAGTGGTCAGGTAGCAAGCAGACTGCCATCCCTCCAACAGCTAGCTGCCATTATACATTTGTCGGCAGTGGGACTCAAACTTTGACACTCTGGTTCCAAAGTTCTTCAAGATGAGCTGAACTGAAACAATTGTTTATCAGCTTTCCTAGTTAGAAAAAAATGTGCCTCTGAAATCTCTTGTTATAGATTCCAACGACAACATTGAATGTGATTATGTTATTTGAAACACTCACATTGTTGAAGCCCTTTAGAATCTAGTTGGACAAATACTGTAATAGGTTTCATTTACGAATGATTTTTTTTGTAAATGTTCTAATTAGTTTGATTATATTTTGCCTCATGTTTTTCCTTCTTGTGTCACTTCCGAGCGCCTGCTCTCTTGTGTCCCATCCTGTCACATCTCTTCCAATCATTTCTTGCTCTCATTAGTTATTTAGTCTGTTCCTGTCAGCTCAGTCTTTGACTGATCAGCATGCTTTGGGGCGAGTGTGCTTTGTGCTAACAGTCTAATTATTATTATTGCTTTTTTTATATCATATTTTCATCTAGTGCACACACAAACTGCATTTGAGTTTCCCACCCGTATAGCTGCCCGGGTGCATGCATCTGTGCCTCCACCACCAAATCTTGACAGATAACATTTTGTCTGCCATGGGTTTTGCAGTATGTGTCTAACCAAAATTGACATCCTTTGAACAAATCTACAGGTAACCACATCACAGCAACACCAAAGTTGCGAATACCAACATGAATGCAATCAACGTTGTTAGCTCGGGCTGAGGTTAGAGACGCACTAAAAGGTCATTCCAGTGAAATGAAAAGATTCTTGTTTTATACAATGTTTGTCCCCACATCCAAAGCATCCTTTGCAGTGAGACAGGTAAATAAAAATCTATTTAAAGTATCTTTACGTGCTCACACGTGTGTACCAGTGAACAAAACACCGCCTTGTCAAGTGAAGAGAGCTGATGATATATGGAACTTTTGCTTGTGTATGTGTGAGAGGCGGGGGTGTGGATGGGCGGTCGGCTGAGAGAGCATTTTCTGGCAATGCAGCACACTGTGCCATGTGTATGTGAATAACGGGCTCTTTAGCATGATTTGGTACAAGAGCTCGATGTGTGAATTAGCTGTTGGCCATTAACCAAAAGATACACGTATGCACATACACGTAATTGTCATGATTTGATTTTGTGTTTATGTGGTTTGTTTGTTTTTAGGTTTATCCTGTTTTCCCTGTGTCCCTTCTCGTGTCTTGTCTGTCTCGTTAGGTTTTTGTGTACACCTGTTCTCATCAGCCCGGTCATTTTGAGTTTTGATTTTGATTATATTTGCATCTTACCCCAGTAGCATTAATATTGTTGTTGTTTTTGGTAATAAACTGTTTGGGTCAGTCTGACCAGGCACTCCTGGTTTCCGTTTCACGTGGGTCACTGCATTTGGGTCCTCAAACATGCCACAATGGTACCATGTAAATACATCAATAGCAATACACCATATACAACGGGAAGCCAGTAATCAAGCAAGCAAGACTTGAATACTGATAGGAAAATCCCAAGGTGCGCCACATTTTGGGCAAACAGGGCTGCCATGACAGCAGGGGACATAGTGTAAACGTAACTAGAATTAACATGGGATATTGTGTAAATGCACAATAACAGAAACATCTTGACGGCGATAGACAATGTTGATGAGATCAGCCACACAAAGAGAAAGACACATACACACACCGAGTGCAACCTAAATTAGGCTATTAATCACAGACACATTGGACACTGATTAAACTGATTTTACCCTCCATTCACCCCGACAAACTTCAGGTTTTTCTTGGTTCCCTTATTCCCCTGCTTGTCAGCAACCCCATTTTTCTTCATAATAGATCTGAGACCTGGGGAGAAGGGCAGAACATGACAGAGGGAAAAGTGATTAGAGAGTTTTTCAAAGTACATTTTGTTTGTCTGTCTGTTAGTCAATCCATCCATCCAGGCTTCTTGCATTCAAATTGAGGTCGTGGTGCAGCTTCCGCCTGGAAGACGCTATACAAGACTTGCTGGACCGAGGGGCTTTGTAAATTTCAGACAAATCATCGGAAACTAATGTTTGTGAAGTAAAGCGCTCGTATGCTTCCACGCCAAATTAAAAAAAAACATGTCTGGATGGATATTTTTGACATATGTCCATAGCCATGCTAGAACAAAAAAGGGCCTTAGCCAAAATGTATTGATGAGCTGCAAAATTGACATTTACTCCTGACTAAATAATTAAGGTGTGCCACAATATTCATGTCCATTTTGTGTTTCTATCTACAGTACAGTATATGTCATGTCATGTCATTTTCCAAACCGCTTATCCTATACAGGGTCGCGGGGAGTTGCTGGAGCCTATCCCAGCCGTCAATGGGCGAAGGCAGACTACACCCTGAACTGGTCGCCAGCCAGTCGCAGGGCACACATAGACACTGTCACTGAGCGGGAATCGATCCCACGCTGCCCGCACACAACTCAGGCGTGTGTACCACTACACTATCAGCGGACCAGTACAGTATATATCTTTCGTAAAGCCTTAGTGATCACACACAACTTTGACCGTCCCCCTTTGTACTGTATATTGCTGCAATGAAATTGATTTTACATGGACGCTATTGCTGACTCTTATGGGCTCTAAACCCAGTATGGTTGTTTTAGATGTCCCTAATCTTAGTCTTGATGTCAAGACTCTGCCATGTTTTATGCAAGGCTTTGCGCTCAATATCACCCCCAAAGAAACTGTGTCACGACAGTACGGTAGTTCTATGTCTAGCCAGTAATGCTTCGGGTGGATCAGGAGGATGTTAAAGCACGAGTTGCAATAAAATGCATTGTCTTTCCCCATAATGTGCTGCATGAATTAACTCTGCCTCACTTTGTCAGAAGTGCTTTTCTGCATTTAGATATCAAAATGAAATTGAATGACTGGGTATAGTTGATCATATATTTCTTTCTCATGCCAAACATTGGGATCAGTAGACTAAAACTTTGTGTTGCCAGTGATGGTGAATGGCAAATGAAAAAAACAATTTTACAGACAATGTCATAATAATATAATATATAAATAATTATGTAAAGGTAACCACACACATACTTAGAAGTTTTTGTGTCCCTACATTGAACTTAATATGAACTCAGAACATAAAATATGTGTGATAGTTTGTACTTCAGCTCTAGGGCCATAAACAGACTTTTGAGACATCAAGGGAGCAAAGAAAGACACCACTTTGATGTGTGCAGCTTAATCAATCTATTTAACTGTTTCATCAAATACACATGCATATTGTTTTGTATAAATCTAGAAAAGGGGCTTTTGTGTACAGTATCTTATCTACTGTATGATATATTGGTCATATCTTACCGGGGGAGCCTGGGGTTGTTGGGTAAGACAACATGATATTATTTTGTATGTCGGGCAGAGATTCCCATCTGAGTACCTCACATGATATGACACATATGACACACATATGACATAGGGCTTACCTTGATCTTGTTGTTTGTTGGCAGCAGTTTTCTGGCCCGGTGAGTAAAAGGCAGAAAGAACACTAAGGGAACTGACCAACTGACTCTGAATAGTGCTCATCTTGGAGGGCCCAGGCTTCCCAGTTGGTTTCCCTGCTGTGGCTGTTTTTCCCGCAGGCTTGGCTGTGGCTCCCTTTCCTGCTTCCGTGCTTTTCCCTGCCGTCTGTTTTTGTGTGCTGGGACTCTGCTGCTGGCTGACCAACGGTTGCGCTCCAGAGCTGCTCCCCAGCTGAGCCCACTGCTCGCCCAGAAGCCCTGTTATCCGGGTTACAACTTGACCTAAAGCTGCAGGCGAAGTTGGTGACTCACTTGAGCCTCTGCGTACCTGCTGCGCTTCGTCAGTGTCACGGCGTGAGGCAATGGATTCACCAGAACTCCGATCCTGAGCTTTTTCACTGGAGCCTCTGTATAACGTCTGTAATTCAGGTTCTTTCTTAAGCGGTTGACTCTCATCGGACAATCTTCGAGACTGAGATTGGACTTCACCTGATGGACGGCGTGTTGGGCGTGTGTGGCCCTCGCTGGATCCACGTCTTAAAGGCTGTGATACGCTAGATACTCTAGTGGGTGCTTTTAGCTCCTTTGAATCCCGTCGGGTTGTAGTCTTAGATGGGCCTTGGATAGTTTTTGGTCGGGTTTGGACTTCCTTGGAGCTTGATGATGGGCTTTGAACCTCAGCTTGAGGTTGTGATTGAGATTCTCTTTCACATGATGACTCCATAGTGTTGTCCCCAGACTCAGACTGAGATGTGGATTTATGTTTCACCTGTGGGTCACAGAGTTCTGCAGAGGATTGAGACTCAGTCTTTGACTGAGGACCTTGAATTTCACTGGATCCCCTACGGGGAGCCACAGGAGCAGCTTGAAGTTGAGGATGTGTTGGTTGTGACTGATCTGCTGATGGCCTACGGCCTCTCTGAGGTCTTACTGGAACTCCTGTCTTCGCAGTGGCAAGCTCTGATGCTACTCCAACAGTAACATTACTCAAAGTAGCTCCTAAACTCTGGGTTTCAACACTGTCTAAAATTAATATTGCTTTTGTTTCTGACTTATTTTGCACAAGGCTTACTTCTTTTATAGCTTCTGCAAGCTCTCCTGTTACAACTTGTGGACTTCTACTTTCTTCAGTCTGGTTAACAAAATCCGAACGTACAGTTTCTTCTTTAATCCCACTACTTTCAGCTGAAACAGAACTATCTTTAATAACTTTTAACACCAAAGCTTCACTGCCTCTGTGATCTGTCTGGATTCCTTCATTTATTTTGTTGCCTTCTTTACTTTCACTGACCCTAATATTGACCTCACCCCTCTGATTGTCTGTATTTTCAACCTCATGACTCTCTGTTTCAGTATTTCTGACTGAATTGTTGTTTTGCAGTCTTTCTACATCTGTCTCAGTATGCTGGTCATTCATCTGTGCTACCTCCGTCTCTGTCACACTGTCCACTGTGTCCACCCTCTCTGTCTCTGTTCCCCTATCAACACTGCTGGCTCTTGACCTCTGTGGAAAGTCTGTCTCTCCCTCTGATTTAGCGACAGTTGTCTCAGTCATCTGATCCTTTGTGGTTGCTCTTTCAGTCACTATACCCTGTTCCATGCTGTTGATTACAGACAATTGTGGGCTAACAGAAAGAACTTCTGCCATAACTTCTGTGACTTTGTCCTTAGTGTCTACTTTGGTAGTCTCAGTTTCTTTATCGATAAATTCAGATTTTGGTATGGGGACGTACACTTCAATACAGATTCTTTCTGTATCAGTTCCTTGATCAACTGTACCCGGTGATTCTGTCTCTGTTTCCTGGTTGGCATAGTCTACTCTCTCAGTCTCTGTTCCTGTGTCTATACTCTCTCTTCTTGCTCTGCTGTGTGATTCTGTTGGACACACCTCTACCCTTATTCCCTCACTAAGCTGTAGTATTTTCTCATCTTTCACTTGGTTTTCCACTATTTGCTCTTTCAATAGATCATTAGTTTTCTCCAGTTCTTGACTAGCCTTAAGAAGTTTAGCCTCAAGTAATACTAGCTTTTCATGCAAATTCTGTACACTACCTGAGTCCCCAAAATTATCTCCTTTTGTTGCATTACCATCTTCTTGCCCTGCATGTTCTAGTGGACTCCCTACAGTCTCTTTGTGTTGGTCACATCTTTCTGGCAGTTGTGTTTGAATAATAGATTCTTGTTGACACAAACTCTTAACCAGTCCTTGAGTTACAGACTCCTTTTCAAGCATAATGCTTGCCTCTGAGCTAGCCGATTTATTTTCCTCAGTAACTGCCTTTCTTGTCAAATTTTGATTAAGTTGTGGTGTCAGAGACAAATTAAACCCTTGTCTGCTTGCTTGTGGTTGTTTTTCTATCCCAGCATCATCACATGGAATCATTTTGGATGATAATGTGGAAGCCAGGCCCTTTTCTTGGGCCTGAAGCTGGATTAGTAGTTTCTCCCTCTCCAACCTTAGTGAGCAGATCTGCGCTTTAAGTTCAGGGATGGTTTTGACCTGTTCTTCAAGCTCTCTGACCCGCTTCAAAGCCACTGTGATCTGCTGATGAATCCCCACTCGTTCTTGGGGCACACATCTTCTTTCTGTTATATCTGGTGATGCTCTAAAAACGTTTTCAGTTGAGCCATTCTCTGGTGTTCCCACAATACGGTCTGGACTACTTGAATCAGAGCCTTTCCGCTGTTGTAATGTGATGGGCATACTTGATGCTCGAAGCAAGTTAGGACGAGTTTGGGTGCCCGTAATTTTTTCTTCAATACTCTTAGCCCCCAGAACCCCTTCATCACGAAGCCTAGCTGAAGCAACACTTGTTACTTGGATGGGTGTCCCTCGGCTTAAATTTCCTCCTTCATTTGCTCTCAAATCAGAAATCTGCGCAACCTCTGTTAGCCGTGATCTAGGTTTTGGTCCCAAGGTGGATGTCCCAGACCACGGGCTGTCTTTAGGAGTTGGCTGAATCCCGTGCCCTGGGAGACTGAAGTTTCTGGGCAGAGTACTGAATTTGGGAGGACCCTTGACCCGACGTTGGATATGAACTCTTTTGATGGTATTGCCTTTTTCAATGTCATCAACATATTTGAGAAAATCCAAGTCCAGGTGAAAGCCATAAGGAGTTTCTACGGAGTAGGGTAGTTGCTTTCTCTGAACACCACCTTCACTGGCCATTGTCTGAAAGCCATTGGCTGATATGGGGAAATATCACAGGAAATTAATTTTTCTCACAACAAACACTCACTACATAATAACTATCTAAATAAATTGGGAATTGAAAACCCCCAAAATGTACATTTTTTTTAACTGCTTGACAAAATACATTTCTTTCATTTATCATTTATTGTTCAAATAATCCCAGTAATAGTGCTCTGATATCTAAAACCATATCCCTTACTGAGAAGCAATTATCATGCAGTGATGGCACCAAAACAAATGTATCAGCAGGGAAATCTAGCTCATGCTATCTGTTTAACATAAGAAATAGAATTTGAAATAAGGACGGTTATTACATAAAAAATAAACTTTTAGTTAACAAGAAGAGGAAATAATTTTTTCTCTACCGAATATCGTGTCTTGAAAAAAAAAACGTTTTAAAAAATACTGTAAAAATGTTGCTGCATTTCATGGTGTGCTCAACAAGATGTACAAATATGATAATATAATAATGAATATAATAATAATTGATTGGTATAAAAATCACTGGTGATCCTCACCACTTTTTTTGTCCATCATGGGATGCAGAGATCTCAGTCATCGACAATGCTTTGGCGGAGCAGTCTACAGACAACAAAAGAAAAAAAGAAACCATTGAGAAAATAATACTAAACTACATATAATTCCCCCCAAAACTGAGTATAATATGAAAAGAAAAAAATACATCTGCGTTTTGATATTTTCAGAAGCTATTTCATTCAAAAATCCATCAAATATTTCCAACCAAAACCCATTAAATATTTCCAAATATTCATTAGCGTAACGTAAAGCAAACAATACAGTGCAAATGTTTCAACATTATTTCTTGGTGTTGAATCAATAGATTGCATACAGTAAACTTGCTTACTGGCACAGTACACATGAAGACAATCATTGTGGAAGTGTTGGATGACACACACATGAACAAGTGCTGCTACCCTTCCGTTAAAGAAAGAACAACCCACACTATTTACTACAACTTGAATCAGCAGAAGAGGACCTGTTGTAACAATCCATTGTTATAACGCCTAAAAATAAATGGCAACTTTTGTTTCACTTGCCAAAACCTGAAACAGAGCCTGCTTAATCTTCAGTGAGTTTAACAGCAAAGGGGAAAGCAATCCAGCAGAAATAGTCAATACATTCATCGGCTTACTGTATGTCAAATTTGTAAATAAAGTAATACAACAATGTGGACATTTGCCAAAGCCCAAGAGCATGTGAGCTATGCCACTCAACTATATTGGTATAATGTTATATGGCCCTTACAACCAAATATGAAATCCTATTTAATTAATAGGCACATATACGTCAGATAATTTCTATGAAAATGTGTGTCGCAAGAAGAATATATTTCACTGTAGTAAATTGACAACATGACAACACCAGGACCCTGTTTAATGTGTTCTGGGATTTTAAATGATTAACATGGTGCATTTTCCAAGGTAAATTATTCATGGTTAAATTACCTTTACTGTTACACAACATATGAGTGATTATGCTTTTTTTAAACACAAGTGCTTCATTAATTGCATTCCATTATGCCCCAAGGCTTTTCTTTGTGATGCAAGGCGAGGAGGCTTAACTTATATTTTGCATTTCATATAGCGTACAAGGTAACTCAATGTTCTTTAAGGTAACTCAATATGGAAGGAGTGTTATGACTGTCATATTCTATTTCAGTTCACATTTTCATTACAATTATACGCCAATACTTGTTTTTATGTCAACACATAGACATTTTCTAAGAATTAAGACAAGGCTGAATATGTTACCAATTGAAAGGGTTTATCTTATCAAGCATTGACTGTGTAAAGCTTTTGGTTTATTTCATAAATTTGATGCATTATTTCTTATTATAATTCGTTTTTTACTTGTTATTAAATTGTATAGGTTTCAGTTGGGTGGGGAACCGTTCTTCATATGTGTTTCTGTTGGGACTCATTTATTGGCACCAGATTTAACTGGTAGAACTGTTTGGAAATCTTTACTATTCAGTCAGTCAAAGGCACAGGCCACATCATCATTGATATTACTGTCAACGTTGCTTTCACGATTTGCAATTTTCTATTGCCTCAAAAGAAAATACAGATGGCCTTGCTTGTCTCACTTTCCCATACCCTTACCCTTGCCCTTATGGAGCTCAAAATCGAATGCGATCTGTCATTACGGAGTAATAGGTGACATTTAAGATTCATACATATTCCCAAAAATCAATGAAAACACCCTTTATAGCCTGGACATAATATGAATTTGTTCAATGTTAAATATTGCCATAGAATATCCGTGTTCAATGCTTTCCAGAAAATGTATGAAGCAATATAAAAAAAAATAATGCCCCTAATGCCTACATATTTTTCTTGCAATATAGGGTAATTGAGTGTGTAAAATGGGCTGCAATGAGTAAAATATAATTCAAATCCCATTTGTTAAGCTGAAATAGGTGAGCAAATACCAAAGTGTTGACTGCTTCCTACAGGGGCTTAAACGGAAAATACAGAATAATAAGTTCTGTTCGGTCTCCACCCAGTGTACATCATCAATAATATAGTGAATTGTTGCCTCTGTTGTAAAAATGAATACAGCTTTTGACAGGCATTGCAATGAATGGCAAATCATGTGGCTGTGTTACCGTGGCAACATGCAGCTACTCCTTCCCGATGTCTCAGGAAAGATCATTGGCATTCGTGACTTCTCTGGGTGCTTAATGGAACGGCTGCTAACTGTCCTTAAGGCTTAATTAGCCAATTTGGGAGCTGAAAAATGCTGATCGTAATTGGTGAAAGAGTCAGAGCCCTATCGCAGTGATACTCACTGGGCACACAACAATCGCCATTTAATCACAATATAACTGAAGAGAAAGGTTTATAGCTGGAGGAAGGCAAGAGAGAACAAAGGTTGTAAGAAGTGGACATCTAGTAGAATGAGAACAAAATTGAAATGTTAAAAAATAAGATAGTAAATGAGAAACCTTCACTGCACTTGTGAGGATTGTAAAAGTGGACTCTCAATTTAAATTACTCCGCACAAAGGCTTAGATCCATTTTTCATTTGGGGAGCTTTAACAGGGCAGCAGGAATGTGTAACATTAAATGACAAGCCTATAAAAGTAATTAATTTATTTATAGATTAATTTAAAGCCATCAATGAACCTGAATGGGCATGATTCATGAATGATTATATTCGATAAGAAGTTTCAAATCAATATCTTTGCTTCTGGATATAAACTCATTGGATATTTCATTACATCTAGACAACACAATGAGACCTCATGCACTTTATATACTGATATACAGTATATCACTGATAGACTGGATATACAGAATATGCACAATCAGCAGAGCTGGGCGTTCCGCCTATGTGATGGACCAGTTTGCCTATCCGCCAATGACGGATGCGAATTCTGTAGGCGATAAATGATAGAAAATGGTCGGACTAAGCATAGTTGGAAGTCCATTTTTTACCGTCTGTGTAATCGTCTATGGTCTATGTGCCCTAAATGTCCACTTTGGTGCCTGCGGCACTCCTGCATACGGTGAGCAAAATTGTCGATAACACGGACACACTCTTCCCTTGGAATAGCCCTCATCTTGGCTGCCATTTCATGCCTCCAAGACTCTGATTGTCTGGGGGTTGTTCTCAAAGTCCGGGTTGACATAATTTTTTTCACAAAACCAATGACACATGACAATTCTTTTGTCCCTATCCCCCCGAGTGAGCTTCTAAAGAATTGGTCTCCATTCAAAAAAATCCTCTGCTCAGTAGTCTAAGGCATTTTCAAAAAAAGCTATTGAAGGTTCCTTCTTTTGGTCCATTCCTTTCAAATAATCTGAAAATTGAAATAAATAGCATAATTTATCATTTTATCAGACGTAGTATGGGTTTGAAGTTAATTTGGGTCACCCTGTAGAACCGCAAATCAGATTCATGAGTTTTTTTCTTTTCTATGTAAAGTAAAGAGTATTACTTGTTTCCAGTCACAAACTTGCCTCAATACATTTGGAAAAATCTGGGGACCTTTTATTGATTACATCAAGCAGAAGCGAACTCGGCCTGCAACATCTGGGGACTGATCTGTGGAATCTGCTCATCTCATTCTGGATGTTGGACTTTTCCAGACTTTTCCTGTATGGACTGTACGTATTAATTATTTACGTTACGTAAATATGTCTTCGCACTGGCAGTGTTTGTTTGTGTGTGTTATGTTCGTATACTGGAAAAAAAAAACTTATGATGCAGACAAAGATCTCTCCAACAATTAGCATTGGAGGGCAATTTATTGATGCCTATACAGACTAATATACTGCTGTCCTTCTTGCGATCAATAACTCATTAATCGCAACCCATTCCCAATGCAGCTAAGCCACTGAGTGCCAGCCATTTTGAGGATTTTGACTCATCTTTGAAGGCCCATAGGATATTGTGTGTTATGGCTATATAGACATGGGATCAACCAAAAGAAAAATATGACTTTTCTCTGTTCTTTCATCAAAAAAAAAAAAAAAAAATTCTAGCATTTGTCATTCTTTAGTCATCTGCAATAGAACATGGGCAACTTTCATTGAAAATACAGTTTCTGGAAAAAAAATAGATTCAACTTTGACCCCAATATGTTTTCCTTTTATGACACCTCAGCTATATAACATGTATGTTCAAGTATCTTTTTACAATTTGCAAACAAAGTATGAATATTGTGCTACATACAGGCACATTCAAGTGCTTTGGGTGCATGTGTTTCTGCGTCTATGTGTGCATGTGTCATTGTGTGTTAACTTCAATCCCCACAAGCATATTTTTGGGGGGTGTGGGAGGTTGGAAGCCCACGAAAGGATACACACCATATTGTTCAACACCCCAATACATGGTGAGAGTTGTTTTTGTACAGACCCAGTGATAAAAAAGCCGTTATCACCGGTTTGGCCCAGTCAATCCAAAGGGGGAAATACTCCTCAAAGGATTGTGTAATCCTTTGAGGAGTATTTGCATTCGTCAATACATCTAATACTCAGTGGATCTGCTATGATATATTTCAAAGGTGTCAAACTCAAGGCCCGGGGGCCATACCCGGCCCATATGTGGCCCGTGAAGTCAAATCATGTGTGTTGATTTGACATGGTTCTTTCAAATTGTCTTCACTTGTATCACTAAATATGTCATCTGTCATCTTCCACACCGCTTATTATGAACAATGTCGCGGGGAGGTGCTGGAGCCTTTCCCAGCTCACAATGGGCGAAAAGGCAGACTACACCCTGAACTGGTCGCCAGCCGGTAGCAGGGCACACATACACTGTCACTGAGCGGGAACCGAACCCACGCTGCCCGCACACAACTCAGGCGTGTGTACCACTACACCATCAGCGACCTCCCTAAATATGATGTTTTGCAAACATTTGTTACCAATCCCTCCTTTGAAATAAATAGAAAAATAGTTGCACAAACAATTTACTGGCTTCTGATTTCAAAACTAGTTATCTGTGAAAAGTTTTTGATAATATAGGCGATCCTACATTTATATGGGTTCACAGTCGTAACGGCCCTCCCGGGGACACCGTAACTGTGATGTGGCCCGCGGCAAAAATGAGTTTGACACTCCTGATTCTATTTTATTGAATGTTTTAATGATTGCCATGTTATGAGACAAATGTTTATTGTTGAACTGCTTCCGACGATGTGTGTGGTACAATCATGTGCTGTTATGTTGTTTTGTATAGTGTGTTTTTGTACTGTTTATAATTGTGACTTGATAATTGTGGTGTTAAGAAGGACATTAAGTCAGGTTCAAGTACAGTGTATCCTCACTGATGGCCCAGGAAGCCAATGCACAGCCCACCACTGTGGATATGTATCATGTGGTCTATCTTTGTACATGAAGCATGTGTACCTAATGCGTTGTCATGAAAAGAAAGCCATTTGCAATGTGCGTCTAAAATAATGACAGTGTCTGTTTGTGTACACGTATCAATAATGTGAAGTGCGTTGGATGTGTGCCATATTCTGACAACACCAGTCCAGAGGGCACAGCAGCTGGCTGAGAGGCAAATGGAAAAAAAAAAAAAAAACATGTAATGAGAGTGCAGTGAATAAGCTTCTACTGACAACAGGATGTCATTAAATGTCATCGGCATAGTTATTGAGAGGCTTGAAGAGTAACCTACTAAATCATTAAAAGAACGGCCACCTCTGAGCTCAGTTGTTTAATTCAACATGGATATAACGACCTCAGGCACTCACAAAAGATTCTGTTTTTAAACATGTTGAATTCGCCTAATCCAATCCACCAGGAAGTAGAAAACTCATTAGTTTTAATGGTCGTCTGTATGCTAGATATCGGATTAGCTTGATACAGTGACACAGAGCAGGCTCCAGAGATGGCAGGCCCACAGGAAATAGAATCGTGAGTGCCGTCAGAAGACAGGAGGTAGCCTACGCGGTTAATATGAGAGAAGATGAGAGAAAGTGAAAATCGAGGCAGCCTTGGGAGTGGCAGCTGTACACATTCATATCTCGTACAGGCAGAGCAGAATTTTTTCCACCCCCAACCCCACACCCCATTCTATTCAGCACTACCCTCTAATTAAAAAATTGAATGCATTACAACATCATGAACACACAGGGCTCTGTATTTGTAGACAGCGCAGCTGCACTCGAACATGAAAACTGGTGCGTCTTCCTTTTCATGCTGGTGCAAGTCTCGTTTAGCATGTTTAGAAATTTGGCAGACCTCTCTGCGCCATGGTAGGCGTTCTGGTGTACCGAGGGCATTTGCTTTGACTGGCGCATCTAACATTTTCCTAGCATGAAGTAATCTAAACCTGCCGCAACCACATCTAACTATTGGCAAAAGGTAGATCACTTGTCTAATGTGATTCAGGTGTCTTCATGCCCACAACAATGCAAAATGTGCTTTTTTAAAATGTGCTACGCTGCACCCACTTGGACAAGTCTGCGAAAATACCAAATCGCGGTCTAGCCTGCCTCTACACAGAGTTAGACTGCACTTCATGCTTATCTTGCGCTGGGCATGAAAATAGTGTGAAGCAAAAAGTACTAGCTACACCTGCAATTGCTAACATGGGCTTATAAACACTCGTGTGGGTCAATCTGGAGATGAAGGCCATCTAAAAGAAACACACACAAGAAAAAATTCTGAGTCTTTATTGTAGTACTGACATGGGTCCAGTTATCACTGTTTATTCTTGTGCTACCCTGAGAATGCGGCAACATTGTGCAGCACTATTCACCAACTTTCAGCCTGGAGCACACATAAGCAAACTAAAGTAGGGGGCGTATTGTAAGATCGGTGGTATTTTATATGGCCACCAACCACTTAGGCTACGGACCAGGAACACTACAGTACGAGATCATACAGCCAATTCATATCATTGGTTTGTCATTCTAAAACATTTAGTTAGATAAAAGATGCAGCAATGTAGATCACAAGAAATATTGATAATTTCTCCTGGCCACATCACACGTCCATGGCCACCGGCCAGCTGAAATTCAGAGCGCTCAATCATACACAGAGGCTAATGATCAACTTGCACTGGCCACTAGGCTGTTTCAATCCCAAACAAGAGAGGTTGAATAGGAAGCTTGACAGTCACTTGGGAAATGACTCTCCAAAATAATACCAGAAGGGACTGATGAATAAATGTTTTATACACAGTAGCATATTTTATAAATGGTTATATAGTTGACAAAGCATCATCCACTTTTATCATAAAAGATGGCAGTGTTTTTTGTTTTACTAAACAGATTTTCGTCTTTCCAATAGGAAGTACTGTTGTTGTGATTGAGTGCTGCAAGATTTAAGACAACACCATTCTGGACCTTTTGTGCAAACGTGAAGCACACTAGGTCATTCTGCATAACAAAACAGAGTCAGATGTGGTTACGGATGTGGAAGTTATTTACCACTACAGTATTGTTTTCTGTTATGCCATGGCTTAAAACCATAGTACTTGCATTTTTGTTTGAAATTGATGAAGAAAAAAATGATTCAGACTGTATATATCATTTTAGTTGGATTTTTCTGTGAAACCTAAACAGTTTTGTACCATTGTCTGCACCAACCACAGCCCTGGAGTTACTCTGCGGGTCACAACTGTCAGATGATGACTGTCAATATACTGTCAATATAAGTGTTTTAAGTGTTGTATAGTACTGAAATGTTTTCTCACGTTGGAAACTGTGCAGAAAATGTAGTACTTTATTTATTTATACTAGACTATTTTCCACCATGAGTGAGCAAGATGTTTGGGCTAGGTCACATTATTTGTCATCCATTGAAAAATAGTAATCTGAAAAAAATACTACTTCTACTTATAGTGTATTATGATTTTGTTGTAGGACTTGACATTTTAGAAAATAGGATTTTCAAATGTGGCTGTTTCTGCTCTTATTATTACCATTATTATGCATACAGTCATATATAACCATTGCATCGACATGCTGTGAGGATTACATATTTAAGGTATTGCGACGTAAAAACGAGCTCAGATTCTCCCTGATAACCAAAATATGAAATACAGACAATAACTGACAACTGGTAACTGGGAAGTACAACTGAACCTAATCAATTGCTGCACCTTCATTCAGACTGTGAGGAAAGACCAAGTAGATTATTGCTATCATTACACCCAGTATGTGTGTGCTTTGTCTGAAACGATCAATTCCACTGCTAAACACAAGCTATTTGAGGACAATCTGTCTCAGTCAATCCTTCTCTGGTAGCAAATCTCTGTCAATGTAAAGTGCATTACATCTGGACTACACCACCAATGAACAGTACATCTGCATTACACACCTCCTGAAACACATTCCTTTAATCTCCTCCTCTCCTCCTCAGAATGTCACATTAATTCTACGTTATTATCCTAAAGCAGACATTTTTGTTCATTTCTAAACCAGATTTTGTACAGGACAGTACAGTCCAGTGCAACAGTGTCTGTATTCAGCAGGGACCAGATTGTTCCCATTGCACTACACAACAGCTGGCCAGCACAAACCCATTGAGACAAAAAGAGACCAACTGGGATTATTTCTATAGGCTTCATTAAGTAGAAGCAAAAGCATTCAATAAGTGAGTGAGCTATCGTTTAACCGTCTGTTGGCCAGTAGAAATTTTTGATGGAAGTTGGTGTCTTTTGGTCCAACTGTCCAAATTTTAGAGAAAGTGTTGTAAGTAATTCCTAGAGGGCAGCCTCGTCAGGAAAGAGGTATCCACGATGGAATTCCTTCTCCCCGGTTCTTGTGATGCTTGCAGGCGATGTTGTATCCAAATGAAATTCCAATACACTGACAACTTGTCTTTAAGTTTTCATATAACAAATAGGAATTACAAAACTATGGCAGCCATTTTGCCACTTGCACAGAAAATGACATCACAGTTGCTCAGGGCTCGGGTAACGACCAATCACAGCTCAGCTTGCAAGCATCACATGACCAAACACAGAAAACAGGTCAGAATACTAGTGAGGCACAGGGAACCTAAGATTTGTTTTTTTTTACTTGACATCCCTTAAAGCAGTGGTGTCCAAATTACGGCCCAAATTACGGGTCATTTGCGGCCCAGCATCCATTTTTTCAATGGCCAGCAGCATATACTAAAAATGACTTTTGACAAGGCTAATAAAAAAAAAAAATGTGGACGTGGCCAGAGTGAGAATGGAGGGTGCCCAAAAAAATGTTGCCACTGCTATTAATAAGTAAACTCTTTATGACTATGCTAACACAACTACTTCTCAAAATACCGTAACATAATTTTTTAAATAATAATTTTCTTCTAAAAAAAATAGTTTCTTCCACTTTCTGCTTCATGTCAAGGTCTGATTTATGAACATATAACATTAATGATCCTTAGGTAACTGTTTTAAAATTGGTCAGGATTTTGACAGGTTGCTCTTGTTTTGTTTCTGAATGTGGAGATAGAATTCGGCTACTGTTCCATGCAGGGGGGAATCTAGTCAGGTGGCATACAGGGCCGTTGTCCACCCCAAAGTCTTGAAAAATCTTTAACTCTTTGCCTTATAACCTTTAACAGAAAACTGTTATGTAGAAGTTTATCAAATTAATTAAGAAATATAAACAATATATAATTGCTTACTTGATTGATTTCCGTGTGTTTAATCAATGAAAGTTGAAGAATATTTAAGTGGCCCTTGTGTAATTCCGTTTTTCTGTATTTTTCGGCCCTCAATCGAAAAAGTTTGGACACCCCTGCCTTAAAGACATAAGAGAGAATTAAATGTGTACTGCATTTAAGAAAAGCATGCCTGTGTCGAGACTCTGATAAAAATGGAAGAAGACAAAACTAAAAAAAAAAAATCACAAGACCAAAAGAAACTGAAGTTCTCAAGTCCATTTGTCTTTCTGTTGTCCAAATCCGAGTCTCCACTGCCTCATTGGTAATCTAAACAGATATATAACAATACGACTAATGACACCAGTCTTTGCTATGTTATGCAGGAATCCGAGTTGTGAGAGAAGTCTAGAATACTTGAGAAAGGTTTGATGAGGCTCTTTAGCAAAATGTTCCTGAAATGCTGACGTTCATAATTGCACAAAAGTGCAAAATACACTTGACGAGCTTATCTCTTGAATGTCAGCGAAAACACTGATTCAATTTACCACGAAGTGAAAGCAAGTTAATGCTCAACGATTTCCATGGGAGAAAAAAAGCCGTTGTGCTTTTCACGCGGTTGGTCAATTCATCAAAATTTGCAACAATCCACAAACCATGTCGACGAAATATTTTATCACCATCACATTTAATCATCTTAAGTAATAAATGTGTATGGAGAGAAAGATGAGGCTGATGTTTTAGCCAGGCTTGAGCGACGAGCACTGAAAAAAGATTGTTTATTGTCTCTGCAGTGGTGGCCCGTGAATTTACAAATGCACAGTGGATGCTTTTCTCAGCAAAATTCTCCAATGCATTCTGAATTTCAGCTGAATACACATTGCACAGGTTTACCACAGACACAATAAATCTGGCTCCTACCAAAGCTATGCATGAATGTCAAAAAGTGTTTTACTGTGGGCTATAAATGCGATGTGCTAAACAGACGACACTCCTCAGATCTAACGTGCCATTTATATTAAGTGATCAGCTGTTTTATCACACGCATTTAATTCAATAAATGAGTCCGTTTGTCGAGAAGACTTATGGTACTTTCTCATTAACCAAATGTTTTTCCCTACAAAATATGTGAAGGCTTATAGGGAAAAAGGAACATTATGAACGACATGACATTGTTGTATTAGATCTGGATGAAAAGTAGTGGAAAAAAAATAACTAGCAACACAACATAAATACAGTGGGCTCATGCTATTTACTCTGCATATAACAGAGAATACGTTCCAAATAAAAATCCCCAAAAACGGAATGTAAATGCCATACAATATGTGGGGGTCCACTGTCATCATATTGGTCTGGACATGGTGGGCCACCGGTCAAATTCTTTCAAGTTCATCGGTCAATTATTTGATGTATTATTTTCTCCAAAGAACTGAATCCTCTTCTATAGTATCTATCTGCACCCCCATCGAACATTTTCAGCACGAGAGCCTGCTTTTATGAGCAATAAAGGAAATAACCCACCATCTATTATTTAGTGGAGTACAGCGCCAACCTCTTATTGTAGATGGACCTCTAGTACCATGACTTCTCCTCCTTGGAAGTCAATGAGCATGGTCAAGTAACTACAGTAAAGCACTACTCTTGTTTATTGTGTCGGGTGCATCTCATTAGCAGTACCTCATATAAACGAATTAATAAACGAATAAATGAGTGTTGGAGTTAGAAGATGCATTTAAAGTATAAAAGAATTGGGAGAATGATAGCTTGACAGTCTGATGGATGGATGGAGAGAAACAGAGCGAGAGATAAAAGGTGGGACAAAATACGGTATTGATGTGCAACTTTTGAAGGTGTGATTCTTGCTGTTATCCTCACAGCTGCAATTCTGCATTTTGTCATTTTTCCAACATTTACAGTAGCTGCTGTGCTACTCACCAGGTATAGAGGTCATCATCATTATTTTGTATGAATAAAACAAGGACCGGATAGTGGATTGAACCTGGATAATGATTCAGGAGATCATTTGAAATTTTACCGAAATTTTACTCATCCACGCAGGTAAAAAAAAAAAAAAGTGCAATTAAACCCTCAATTAAAATGTGAATGACCCTGGGCTTACTATGCCGCCCCTCCGTCTTTGAAAGATAACATTAAACGTAGACGTACAACATGCAGTGATCATTGTGAAAATATCCACTTACATTTCTGAGGTTTAAATGAGTCTAATAACTTTGTCCTTCGCTGGGTTTTTAAAACTCTACTCAATTAATTAAATGATGCTAAAACAAAATACCAAAAAGTGTCTCATTAATTAGTATTGTCTCATTAAACTGAGAGGACACACACTATAAATGGCAGCTGCGCACTGTGAAGAAATTCTCCCGCACTTGGATGAACATGAGATAAGACGCATGTGTGCATACGAGCACACAAACACTCCCACCACCTGATGTGATATACAGCCTGTGGGGTGTGAAGCTAGGTGGGCCACGGTGGCTCAGTATAGCTGCACATTCTGCAGAGCAGGCAGGAGGCGAACAACAGTCATTTAGTGTATATTGATCTTTTTCCCCTAAGCGAGAATTCTGATTCCATTTGCCCATACACAGTACACACATAGGGTTAGACAAAGGCTCACAGACCACATCAGACATTTGCCGTTCATGCAGTTCAAAACAGTTTGCTGATAGCAGACCTTTCCACTTCTTCCTCCTGCATTGGGAGCTGTTGAGGCTGAGTAAACAAGAAAATCTCACAGCCGATTGTATATCCACCGAAAATCTCACGTTCGATTGTATACCTCTCAAACGGGTTCTTACACATCCGAGGCAACGTGCGTGACCTATATTCTACCCGGCGAAAAATAGACAGGGAAAGGGAGCGAGAAAAGGGGGAAGTGAAGTCTTGAAGAAGAAATGTGAAGCAAACAAGCTGAAATTATAGATAAACTCAGGATAAGCAATATGTTGTAGTAAGAGAAGAGTGAGAGCAAGAAGATCTAAAATGGAGGATGTCAGAAAGGAGAGAACTGTCATGGGGGATTGCCGCTCACCTGCCACACAGTTCTTCACCCCATGTCCTTCCTCTTTCTGATTTCTGGGTGAGTATCTAACCCCTGTCTGTCCTCACCCTGGTGTAAACAGAAGTGGAAAAGGAGGGGGGGGGGACACAGCGACATGGGTGGGAAATGGGTGGAGGTGTTGGCAGGGGTTATTCGAGGTGGAGAAATAGGGAGAGATTAGTGAGAAAGAAGAAAGGGGATATAATTTGCTACATTTTAGCTGGCTTGTTTGCTTGCTTTGCTGGCATCTGTTCACTTCAACCACCAATGCCTCCATGTACACAATATGGAATTAATGGGGCATTACATCTGCAGAAACTGAAAATGAAAGACAACAGCCTATAGACCACGGGTTAACCAGCGCTACTTTTTGAAAATTTATAGTAGTCTTTCCTGCCCACTACAGTGGTAAATGTATGCACAAAGGAAATACAAAGACCAATTACTTTTCTGTTGTGACTGGATTTAGTCAATCAAATTATTTATTCAGAGCAGCTTTGTGAGTTAGTGCGTGAGGCATGCAAGCGTTGAGTGAAAAAAAAAGAAAAAAAAAAGGGGTGAAAAGTTAATTCAGTGCTTCAAAACAAGATCAAAGTGGAGAAAGGGAATGTTTGTTGTTGTAGGTTTTCATATTAGTTCATATTGTTCAACGTATATCCAAATTATTTTTGCAAATCAGCATTGTACCATGAAAAAAAATTTTTCAGGAGCAATAAAACATTATTTATACCAATGGATTTCCTGAAAACACACCATAAATAACTATTATTGGACATATTTAGCATCAGAAACAGAGTGTTGCAAAAGATATTTTAAAGCAGACACAATCATCTCACCTCTGTGGATACCAATCACATGGATCAGCTGCCCACTCTCTATTCTCACAAAAACTCCACATGGCAGCATGCTTCTTTGGTTTGCCGTGTGCCCATGCAGTGTTAAGGAAAGGGGGAGGGGACGCTACACTGTACACAGGCTGGTCTCGAGTTGGCAGCAGGCTGCAGTACGAGATGAGGGTGATCTTTTTTTGTGATCGGCAGTTAAAGGCATTGATAGAAATATGACGATCATGTACTTTTCCGTGAAAATCGGCTGATCAATCGGAGCACTGCTCTTGGTACTATTATTACTGATGGGTACATAGATAATTTGCAGCAATATATGCTGCCATCCAAGCAACATCTTTTTCAAGGACATCCTGCTTATTTCAGCAAGACAATAACAAGCCACACACAAGTTCAGCAAGGCATAGCGCATCTACTAAATTCGCAAACACTTGTGAGGATAAGCGGTATAGATAATGGATGGATGGATGGATGGATGTTGCAAGCATCAAATTCAAAATTTGTGGATATTTGGGCGGACAAAAATTAACATTCACCCTTATATTTACACGTATGGGCAACTTCGAGTCACTGGTTAACATGCACGTTTATGGAATGTGGGAGGATGTACCTGCTGAAAAGCTATGCAAGCATGGGGACAACATGCAAACTCCACATAGGAGGACCCGAGCCCAGATTTGAACCCAGAACATCTTGACTGTCAGGCAGAAATGGTAACCACTACCTCATTGCGCTGCCCAAGGTGCATATAATTATTAAGGGGAAAAAAACGAAAAAAGAAAAAAAATCAATCTGTTATGAAGTGTATGTGAAGGGTAATGATGTTAGCCCTTGTGTTCAATGTATTTCTTTGACAAATATTTTCAGAGTATGTGTTTATATTACAAGGAGCTGTGTCTTGATCATTTTGTCCATGCAATGTAAGTTTATAGACTGTTAATGTGTGTGTAAAACTGTCACAGTAAGATTAAGTTTTCCTCAAGAGCAAATAACCTGAGGAGAGACATGAGTATGTTCATTCATGCTTCATTCATGTGTGTGTTGGTGTGCGTCTTAACATGAACCACCATGCACTAGTCTAATTACAGTACAGTATTGTGTATCTCCAGGAATTTCAACAAGCCATTGACACAAAACGACATGCCAGCAATTTGTTTTAGAGGCATGTCAAAGATAGTATCTCCATGAAATGACTCAGCTTGTCAGATGTCTGTGTTCAGCTCAATAACAGAAAAGAGCCTAATGCTTAAACTTCAGCCCAGATGGTTCTTAAGAGTAAATGAGGTAAATAATTAACAGCCTTTAAATAAGCTAACTGCCCGGCTAATGATCCTGTCTTTTATCTCTCTCTTGCATGATCCCAGAAAGTAAAGTTTTGCTAATTTCAATCGTGACAAATGTGAAGATCACATTTTAAAGCAGAAATCAAGCATTAGGCTTCTACGTAGGAAATGCAGGGTAGAGTGTGAATAGGAATATGGAGTGCATTAAATATTCATCTGTTCATATGGCACATTTAATGCAGGGCCTTGACCCCCGTAGGGTTCTTGGCGATATGCATGATCCAGAAAAACTTGACATTTTATATTTTCAGAGCACAATGATCCAAATAACCTCAAATGGAGGGATGACTTAGAAAGTACAAACGTTAAATTAATAACTATGTAACAGTGTCAATAAAACTGAGTATGAACACCTCTAAAAGGGCAGGTATTTAATTTTTACCCAGCTCGCTTTCATTAGACTGTGACACTTCCAGCGACAGTGGTGCAAAACATAAATATAGAAATGAAGTGCACAATTACATAACTTTTTATTTGTATGAAGCTTATTTTTTCCAATCATTTCATACATGGAGCATATGCTTGTATTGTATTTGACAAATTAACCAACGATGTGAACTAGGCATGTTTTGTGGCTAAATCCCGGCCGCGCATCCAACATGCATAAAATCCACTTGCCCCCTTTCATGTAAGGCAGCCAACTGAAAGAGGGTCTAATGTGGCCCAGGGGGTTAAGCTTCTCGTTTTCCTATCACATGAACTGTCTGCTGTCAGGAGGGATCAGATCCCCTCTTATAGCCCTGGGACTTTTGGAGTCACACTTCTGTTGCGTCTTTAACCGCGTTTTGAGAGAACACGTTCAAGTCCATTTCGGATAATGTTAAAACATTTAATTGGTGCAGCATCCACAATAAGCGCAGACATCTGTCTTAGTTTGCATGGTATTGTCACCTAGAGAACAGAATAGCTTGCCAAAAATATCAGTTTGCTTCTAATTACGGAGCATTTTTGGACATAAAAAAATAATTGGGAAAACAGTCTCGCTAACTATTCAACTGATGTTATGTGCTCAAGTGCCAAATCCATCTTTATACATGGTGAGTGGTTTGACCATCTAATACCAATCAGCCTGGGAAAAAAAAAAAAAAAGCACATGACTGTCAGGGTTGTGGGGGTAGATTAAAACACAGTCTGGAGCAATGCATGCTTGCAGGTGGCTTGGCTGCTCTCATGAAAAACTTGGCATAACATAAGATAGCCACATGGTGGTTGGCAGTCATAGAAAGAATTACAGTTATGCGTATGTGTGGTTTACGCTCAGTCAAGAGTCCCAGGCGAAAACATTAGCGGCAAGACCCGTTTGGATTCACTCTGAAATTAAACTGCAAGAACAGGCTGCTAGTGTTGTATATCAGCAGTCTCCCTGTAACAGCTTTGGCAACACCACCCTGTTAAAACATTAAAATAGCAACAGAGAAGTGTTATTCGAAACCTCCACCCCAGGGTTTGGTGTGGATATGTCTTATTATGACTATATATAAAATCACAACTTTTTTTTTTTTTTTTTTACTGCACAGCTCATCGGGATGTACAGATTACATTTCAGGTTGGGAGTAAGACAATGAATTTAACCAAATAAAGTATTTGTAGTATGCTGCATTATATGAGGGCTAAGGCGCTTACACAACGGCGGTGTGGTTTAGTGAGCGTGAACAGGTATCCTTGCGCCTTTTCTATGCAATGCACTGTATGTATTTGTCACTGTTAGAACCGAAAGCCCTGACTTTTCATATACTGTGTTACGAAGGAGGAAGGGGCGTGATACAAGTGAAGAGTGAGTGGCTATGCTCTAAAATAGGTTCAAACAACATTTGTATTGACGAGAACGCTAAAAATCACACATTCACACAAATTTGAAAGTCGTCTCACGTCACTTCCCGCTCTTGAGTCTGTGACCAAAGCCACGCCCCTCACTAACGTGAGCAAACATGAGACGCGCACGTTGTCAACAAGCAGTTCTTAGCCACAGCTGCTACATTGCTAACATGACGAATTCATGGTGGAGTATTGTTACTTGGGATGCAACGATATCTACATTTTAATGGTTTTAAGGCCACAGTACAATATTATCGCGGTGTTGTAAAATATAATAACTTGCCATAGTGTGGAAACATATGTGCCAGGAATGTTGAGAATAAACATATTTGCAGAAATGCTCTCCAAGCATTATACTGTAATCAAAGAAAAAACATTAACGTGCCGCATAAACACAGTGTGCATGGAAGTGCCTGTCTAAACGCACCATGAATGCAAGTGTGTTCCTTGGTATAGCAAGCCTGTTACTTTTGATATTCTGCCCTCCCTGAACGAGTAAAGTTGTTTATTAACACTCCAGTTCAACTTTATTGTAAAACTAAACACAAAACAACACAACTTATACACATTGTATATTTAAATACAACGCATATTTTGTCTTAGCTTCCATCCCGAAAATCGCTAGCTTAATGCTCATACAGAAAGAAAAACATGATTGAAGGACTAATAGAAAATTAGCATTGACTTCCAGAAGTGATGTACATACATACAAAAAATATTTACACATGAACTCTGTAGTAACACATTAAAAAGGTAATACTAACATCTTTTTTAGTCTTAAAAAGCATATATTCTTCCTACTCTGTGAAAGACGAGTTATATTAATGAAGTTAACTTGCATCTTTCTTCATCTATTCTTTTATTCTTGATGTGTATATCTCCATGCATGCACTAAACTGCCCCTTAGAGGCCAAGGTGCGCACAGTGGTTTACATAGACTCAGGCAAAAGTGACAGCAGGGGGCAGTGTTTCATTTCCAAGAAAGGAAGCCATTCATTAAGCTTACTCCAACAGTGTTTGGTCCCGCCACAGATCCCATGGTGTTATTGTGAGAACTTTGAAATCGAGATATTGCGATATTGACAATACCATTACATCCTTAGTTGTACTGTCTTGTATTGAATTGTCTCGAGAGCTTCTTTTTAACTTTTGCCGCTAACCGAAGGTAAAAGATCTGTCCAGGGCTGCTGAGTGTTACAGATAACGCGGTGAGGCTGCACATATGCGCGCATGTTCACGACAACACCCTCCGCCTCCTATCCTACCATCTCTGATAGGCTATTTGTGTTGCAGGGTGACAATTTTTAAATGAATAATTAAAAATAAAATTAGCAGCTGGCTAACATGTTTTCTGAAGATGAGCCGTGATTGGTCGTTACCTGAGCTCTGAGCAGATGTGATTTCATTTTCAGTCAACAGAAATGATGAAATGGCCGCCCTCTGAGGTGGCTGGAAACGGGTGGATTTTGCTACTTAACTCATATTCCATAAATGCAATATTAATCAGAATGCCTTGTTTCAACTAGTGGGTTCCTGACACACAGCCAAACAATAAAAAATAAAAAAAAAACTGTTGAGTACCTTTCGGTCCCACAGACGCAATGACATGTGCCCCATATTTTCTTATTTCACCGATCACCACGCTATGCGTGTGTGTCCCTTGTTTTTATTTGATATTTGTTCTTTATTTAGCGGCATGCTTGTGCGTGTGACGTCAAAATTATGTTCTTGACGCCAATTGGCAGTTGCAGACGAGAGGCAGACTGGGATCACATGGGTCGGCTGGAAATACTGGCCGGATAGTATAAGAGCGGTGTCCAAACGCGGTCCTCAAAGGCCGGTGTCCTGCCTGTTTTCCATCTATTCCTGCTGCAACGCACCTGATTCAAGAGATCACGTGTGTTGCCACAAGGAGAGCTGGAAAACAGGCAGGACACCGAGTTTGGACAGCGCTGGTATAGACGGATAGACGATCACCAGCTCTGGCAATAAATTATATGAGCTGTGGATGTACATGGCTGTGGATCATCTTCAATGGCATAAGAGTGCTCCTGAGGTTGCATATAAATACAGTACAATCTAATTTTGACATGAAACATTCATAGATTGAGCATGTGCTTTAGCATGTTGTTATTAATTCAACATTCAATACAGGTATGGTATCGATAAAAAGTAAAACAGAGGGCTGATTTAAATGCACATGGGGGTCCTTTGACTGTTAAACAAAACAATATGTGATGCTGTCATCACTCTGAAATCATTCTGCCACTATCTTTCTTAATTAGTGGGCTGAGTAACAGTGCTCTGCCGTCCGAATTAAAGCTTTTTCAAGCCGATGCTACGTGCGCCCACTTTGTGTGTTGCAAGCCTCTACAGGAAGGGAGGCTTGAGAGGGTTGGTGGACAACACACTGTGTGTGCTAAGTGCAGTGTGAAAAGGGCTGAATGGTGATCGGTCACTGTGGGCATTAAATTAAGTTCCGTGGATTTTAAATGTTTGCTGACTGTGATGTGTGACGTGTTGTTAGTTTTAAAACACTGACTGTTGCCAGTTTGCAGCTTAAGTTCGGAAAATAGACCTAAGTATTTGCATGCCCGACTCTGAGTGGGTGCAAGTGTGAACAAACAAAATGTGTTTCGACTGGCAAATCTAAAAGTTCACAAACACCATTGTTTCAGAGCGAGACAGAGAATCATGAATACTCAATTGTTTTGCAGCACAGAGAACCACAGTTCTGATTCTGTAAATTGTGAGAGGATACTCAAGTGTAATAGTGGCTATTACCGTATCTAATTGTGCAATCTGAACTTTTGAGTAAAAAAAATAAAAATAAATAAAAAAAAAACATCTACTCACTATATCATACATGAAATCAGCGATTTATAAGAATTAAAGTCTCCAAATATTGCACTACATAAAAGTATCAGTTTATACACACACAAAAGGATACTACGGAACTCAGAGGATCAAATTAATCATTATTATTGTTATTATTATTATTATTACCATTTGGTCAAAATACCACAACTGCAAATTACTTGCAGTTGTATAAAAAGATGCAGGGACATAAGCTAGATGTGAATAAAATGTTGTGCTCTCTTCATTCTTTACTGTTATTATAATTTTTCAGCACTTCTTGTAGGCTCATCATATATGTACGCTTTCAGAAATGTTTTCTGCATCTAGAAACTTTTTGTGGAGTTTTGGTACGTGCAAGCATCACCGACTATCCTGTTCTGAATTTGTATTGGTAGACGTGTGTTTCACAGCAGCAATAATTTGTGGTATACTGTACAGTAAATTTGCTTTTTGGCAGAGCAATAGATCAACATTTCACAAACCACCGAGTACCGGTAAATGAAATACAATTCATTTCAAAGAATGGTTGTAAATTGTATAAGGCTCTTGATAACACAGTTAAACCACTATCTTGAGAGTTTCATGAAATCTTGCTATTTCAGGTGCACATAAATACTCATAAGGATGCTTGGCAATTTTTACAAGTATCCATCACTAAGACGGTTTTAGAATTGAAAAACAAAGAATTAAACTTTGACCAGGATTTTCCACCGGGAATGTGTTTTGTGTGTCTGTCTTGGCCAGACCTGGCAGTCATCCTGAGGAAGGCCAGTTGCTGATAAGGCCTTTAGGGCAAGGAAAAGATTGTTTATACATTGAAAATGACGCCGCCTGCACTGAACACAAAACATACTTCACTGCTCAGCTGGAAATGACCTGAACCTTTGTGAATGCATGCATGTGTGTGTGAGTCAGGGGCAACCAAAGGCAACGTTCACACCAAATGGAGCCTTGCAAGGAAATAAGCATTCTCCTCATGCATGAAGTGCAAGGAGAGTTAACAACAAAAATAAGCAATTGCTGGCATATTTACTTGTTTGTTAAACATAGTGACATACAGTGCTGTGTAAAAGTATTTGCCCCCTTCCTGATTTCTGATATTTTTCACATTTACATTATTACATACATTTTGGATCATCAAGCTAATTTTAATATCACACTAAGACCATCCAAGTAAATACAAAATGCAGTTTGTAAGTGAAAATTGTATTTATTAAGGGAAAAAACTCATCATAACCTATCTGACCCTATGTATATTTAAAAAAAACATATAATTGCTGCCCTTGTTAAATCCACAATTTCCGGAAAGCTGAGTTAAATTTCATTGGTCACACCGTCACAGCCAGGCCTGATATTTGTTGAATTGTGAAATCACTTCAAGCGGAAGTCAACCCAAACATATTTTTTTCAAGAGTATGTTCTAAACAGGCCCACTAGTTGAAACACGCCATTCTGATTAATTTTGCATTTGTGGAATATAAGTTAAGCAGCAAAATGCACTCGTTTTTAGCCATCTCTGGGGCGGCCGTTTTGTCCTCTGTCGACTGAAAATGACATCACGACTGTTCAGAACGACCAATCACGGCTCAGATTCAGAAAACAGGTCAGCCGACATGAAGATCGACGCAGGTTGGACGCAGAGTAGGGAGCTAATGTTGTTGTGCTAACACCTTTTGTTTTAGGACCTGAAGCTAGTTATTGCTATTAGCCGTCCTATTATCCTACCTTTAGCCGGGTAGGGAAGAGGGAGGCGTAATGCTCCTATCTGCCTGCTGCTGCCGCAAGCCGCCGTCTCCCTCCTGACAGTTGACACGAGTTTAGTGTCGCTAAATGTCCGAAATATAACCAGTCGGGGTTCATGTGCGCATTCATGCTCGTGTCCGCTTCAGCCTGTGTAAGTTGAGAAGCGATCGCCACGGTATTTTTGGTTTTGTTGAGGTGATCATGATGAGATCACGTTTTATGTCAATAAATCCAAACTATTGTGCAGAACACGTTTATACTTTCACAGGTTGAAGTGGACAAGAGCAGAAATGTGCATTTGCATTTTGGTGGCGATCGTTTGCCGCTTTAGACAACATAACTGACAAAGTGAGCACCTTGCCTCCCTCCCGAGACGTTGACCGCTGAGACTGAAAACATAACATAAGCCACGCCCCAGAAAGGGGCGGGGCAATTTGTCGTAAATCTAATCACAAAAATAGCACTTAAATCACTACAGTCTTTTGGAGGGGGTTGGGTGGGGGGTCACTTTAGTACTGATGTCATTTTTACATGCAAACCTATTATATATGTGCCAATGATAAGCTCACCTTAGTGTCCCTTTAAATCACTACAGAGTATTTTGGGGGGGCACTTTAGTACTGATGTCATTTTTACATGCTCATCCAAGTGTCCCTTTAAGGACACTGGCAAAAATATCATCCATGGGAGAATTCCAAAGCGAAAACCGCTGCTGACCAGAAAGAAAGCTAATTTCAACACAAGACACAGTATATTAAAACAACAATAACAACAACATAATGCCTCCAGTCAAATATGTTGAAGACTGTCTGATGTTCTGGAGCTGCTTTGCTACCTTTTAGGACCTGCACCACTTGCTGTGATCAATGAAACAACGAATTCTGCTCCCTACCAGAAAATCCTGTCGGCAACCAGTTTGTACCTCCAAGATCAAGCACTCTTTGGTTATGTAGCACGGCAATGACCTAAAAACATACCAGCAAATCCACCCGAATGGCTCAGAAAACAAAATGAAGGTTTAAACCCAATTGAGATGAAGTTGGCAAAATTCCTTGACAGCGATGCCAAAAATTCATCATCAGTTATTGAAATGCTTGGTCACAACCAGTTATTAGGTTGAAGGACAATTACTTTTCACTGGCTTACATACTTTAGATTTGTATTGCAATTCGGTGAGAACAATGTGTAAAAAATAAGTGATTACTTTTTTTTTTACAGCATTGAATGTTTATTTCAGTAATTTCTCAGCACCTACACCATTCTACACAAAGGTGTTATTTACTGGATATATGTGAACAGGGCTAGTTCACACAGTCAGGGTTTGCATCCCTTAGTTTTAAAGACATTTTGGATAGTTCAATGCTTCCAACTTTGTGAAAATACTGTAGATACTAAATACTGCTCAAGTCTGGTCCTCAAGATCCTCTATCCAGCCTGTTTATATCTCTCCCTGGATTCAACACACCGGATTCTAATGATCACAATCGTTATCAGGCTTGTGCAAAGCTTGTTGATGAGCGGATCATTTGAATCAGGTGTGCTGCAGGCAGGGAGGGATGGAAAACAGGCTGGATAGGGGCTCTTGGGGACCGGACTTGAGCACCGCTGCTGTAATTGGAGCAAGTTCCTTTTCTGATCCAGCATGACTGCGCCCTAGTGCACAAAGCAGTTGACGTAAAGGCATGATTGGTTGGCTTTGGTTTGAAAGAACGCAATCTTTAAGATGAACTAGCATGGAAACCGAGAGCTAGGCCCTCTCATACACCATTAATAGCATATAATCTCACATACATTTCCACAGACACACACACCAGAAGAGTGGAACGTTCAGAGCTGCAAAAAAAAGACCGACTTTTCACTTTTCTTACTTTTTTTTCCTCCATTGGGCGTTATGGCCAGTAGCCACAATTTAACATAATATCTTGGTACAACTAAGTAAACATGCATGGTAATTTAATTTAATATGTTCACTACTTTTTTTAAATCCATGCTATACTGTGCTGAGTGCAATGTGTAAAAACTGTAGTCATCATCCTTTTTTTAAACCTCTTATCCTGTACGGGGTCGCAGGGAGCTGAAGCCATCCCAGTGGACTTGACAGGAAAAAGGGTGGACAACACTCTGAACTGGTCGCCGGTCACTCACAAAGCAGGGGTCCGGTGCAGTAAAATAAGTGAATGTCTAATTCGTTGGGAATGCATCATCATCAAAACTGCTGCATGTCTACTAAATAATAAACAAAAACTACTGAAGTGGTCTTCTGTTGTTGTAATGGTGCCCTTTGTCCAAAGATAGTATACATGCAGGCTCAAAGGGAAAGAAATGCAGAGGGGGGTCCACATAAAAGGCACAAATATAAACTCAGTTGCTGCTGCTCTCTCTTTCTCTTCGGTCTGCCTGTCTTGCCTCTCATACAGTCAGTCAGCCCTGTCCAGATGTTTACTTCCATGCTGTATACAGTATTTGAAATACATCACAGTTCTCTAGTTTCTAAAGCCCTACCTTCTACACCAGTTAGGCATATTTAATTAAAAAAAAAAAAAACACACACACACAAAGAAAACTCACTATTATTTCGAGAAAATTACATTTAGTGGAATGGTGGGCAAATATTGGCTTGACAAAACTGGTCTATTTTATATTGTATACGACAATTTTTTCCTCTTTTGAGCTGTTTACAGTAACAATGATGTTCACTATTCACAACTCTGCTCATTTCTTTGACTTAGAGGCTTCAGACTACTGTGTGGTCAGGAATAAACACAACAATGACAGGAACATAAAGTACTGTAAATTATGCCCCAACCCCACCCCCCACCCCTTTCGAGCTGTGGTTTCTTGGCTCTAATGATTATTAGTGATATTATAGTCAAGCTTGTAGCCTCTGGTCTCTCACCATCCCAGGTCAGTTGAGTTCACTTATATTGGAAGAAATTGTTTGTGGGAGGGAGTAGACCAATGACACAATGAAGCTTTTTGAAGCTTTTTTATTTTTTTTTAATTAAATAGCTATTCTTATATCATAATATGATATATAATATGTTCTTAAACAAATATAAATCATTGTTCATATTTATACCCTGGTGACCAGGTCAGAGCTGCCTCCCACCCAAAGACAGATGGGATAAGCTGTGGCACGGATAAGAGATCCAGAGAATGGATGGATTATAATTGTAATTGTCTACTCTAAATAATAAGTATGTATTGGCACAGCACATACCTGTAGTTGTTTGTCCCAGTGGCACTGCACAGTTAGAGCCGTGTGCAATTCATCTTGGTCTCATGCTATCATAGACTCAACAAACGCTCTGCTTCTGTGTTATGCTATAAGCGCTGTAATATGTATCTACATGTGTTCTTCATAGTTTGCTTTTTTTTTTTTTTTAAAACATATCGATTCCATTATAAGTGCTCCATTGTTGACTTTTTTGCAACACACATCAGCAGCTACCAGGAGCTTTTACATGATGTGATTGTGCATTTGCGTGATCCTATCGCAAATGCATTTAATTGTTCAGCCCTAGTTCTTTTTCTATTCAAGAGAATACAGACTGAGTTTTCGGCTGTCCAGTTACTGTAATCTTGAGCAATGTCAATCTAATCTGCCCACGGCTGTCCGAGTCAGTTGTGATGGCTGATGTAACTTAAACTATGTTAGCAGGGGGACCGTTTCTTTAGCCAATCGAATTTAAAAATCCGGGGCAAGCTGGCCCTGTTGGGACGACGACATTTTACACTCCTCTTATTGGTTGGTCGGAGCTAAACTTGTTATACAGTCAAATGACTAGCAAACATGTCAGTAGCGCTCTCTACACTTTAATACATTTAATAATCAGCATTTTTTCTTTTTCTCATGTCATTTGATAAATATATTGATTAGAAACTAAAAACAAAAAAAAACGGCACTTCCTGTAAGTTTAGACAAAGAGGAATTAAAATTGGTTGTGCTTCTTATTTACAGATAACACTGTAAATAGATAATATTATTGAGGGAAAATATCACGGTGGCCCTTGTGATCATTACAACTGCCCATTCCTGGCTAAGTGGATTTTCCCCTTTACATCACATTGTCATTCATTACACGTTATTTCAGTATGATTTATAACAGGCGTCGGCAACCCGCGGCTCCGGAGCCGCATGCGGCTCTTTCATCCTTATGTTGCGGCTCTGCGTGGCTTGGGAAAATAAATGAGAAGTGTCCGATTCTTAGTCAGTCAACGTTTTTGGCCACTTTCATATGTGGTCCTATATTGGATACCTATCTGATTTTCTTTGCAATGCGACCGCAGCGTGAACCTCCAGGTCGCATATATCCGACATTGACGTCAGGAGCCCAAAATGCTCTTGAATTTAATCCACTTGAAACATGAAGCATAAAGTTGACATTTATGGTGATAGTAGTAATTCAGCCACGACTCGATCGGCTCATTTTTTACGTGCGGTTATGACTTACAGTCATCTTTAGTGACGTTTCAATGAAGTGAGATCGAAAAAGCCTCACCTCATCATTTCCCCCAAATACTGTATTTCTACCTCTGCCCGAATCGCTCCACTGTAGAAATGCCCCGGCAGGCTGCGCCACATTTACTTCGGTAAACACGTCTTGAGTGACTTTGACCGTCTCTTCTTCTTCGAGGTCACATTTATAATGTAATGTGAACGCTTACACACACAAAACATGGATTTTTCTTAAAAAGGCGGCAGTTTACAGCCCTGCGTAAAGATGAAAATGACTTCCCAGCCTTGACATGTGCGCAAAGGTTCAGGAGTAGAAGTCCCATGAACTAGGTAAAATAAATATTCAGGCAGTTATTTTGCAAATATTTATTTTCATTGTTCTGTGAGCTAGTGCTCTTTTTCCACTGTATTTTTAAATTCAGGCATTTTTGTTTGCTAGATGGATAGTTAAGTTCAGCTATTTAATTCATTTGAAAGAGCCCTTCAACTCTGCGCTTCTTCATCTTCACTTTACATGTCAAAATGTGTTTGCGGCTCTCAGTGTTTTCTTTTCCGTGGAAAACATCTCGAAATGGCTCTTTGAGTGTAAAAGTTTGCCGACCCCTGATTTATAAGCAATTAACAAGCATTTAACAACAGTTTATTTATGGCCTTAGAGTTATACATTCCTTGTTTACCAGTGAAACGAGTTAGTATTTTTTCATATCTCAAAAATTAAAAATTAAAAGAACAATAACACAAGGCAGCAGACTGAAAACATAATTGAGGCATACTTGAGGAAAATAATGGATCCATCTGTTTGTGACCTTATCTCGGCAAATCAGACCAATCTCCAATTTGTGAAATCGCGACAAGGAGCTGTGATTCTAAAAGGCTGTAATTAGCGTTGGTTGGTGTGCTAGTCATAAGCATGAAAAAATTAAGTTCACCAGATTAAAAACATTTGCTGCAAATATTTTGTTATTTTTACATGAAAAAGACCGACGGGAAACCAGATGTATGCTGTATGTGGACAAATTAGTGAGATAAACAAACCATTACCCATCGATTGATATACTCAAATATTCACTAAGTATTGTTCACACAAAACAGAGGTGTCTTTATATTGCCCACTGGGAGTCTTTACTCAGTATTGAGGCTTTAAAAGTAAATATGCCTTTGCTCGGTAAATAACGTCTGTTGTGTGGGAATTGTTCCTGGTCTGGTTCCA
The DNA here is from genome assembly GCF_054856515.1 of Filicampus tigris. Classification (NCBI taxonomy): domain Eukaryota; kingdom Metazoa; phylum Chordata; class Actinopteri; order Syngnathiformes; family Syngnathidae; genus Filicampus; species Filicampus tigris. The sequence continues at coordinate 4,701,828 of NC_141228.1, read as the reverse complement.
GCAGCATGAAAACAAAACAACGTTTTTCTCTCGACTCTGGGTTTTTAGGCGTCTCGAGGAAATGCAGAAAACACTCACACAAAGGGAAATGAGAATCGAATATTGGATGAAGATGAGGACAGCTTTGGTGATGGCCGAGCTTCATTGTATCTACTTTGTATCTTCTTGAGAAAGGAACACTTCCCTTTGGACTTAAATCTCATTCATGTGTTCCACTTATCTTTCTTGACACGCCGCGATTTCCTATCTTAAAGAGCTCAAGTGCCAGACTAATCTGGAAGATGAAGTGCAAGTAAAGAGGCCTGCTTGTTGGTGTTATAGAGCAACAGCTGCCTGCAGCAATAAAGCAAAGAATCATCTCTCTCCACCTGTATTTATCTACATTCTTTTGTCCTCCATTTTCCATCCATCCACTCTGGGACACCAAACACAGCAGAGCCCTGCAGGCGCGCACCCTGCTCAATGAGCAGCGACAAATTATTAGCCTGGCATGAGGAACAAGGGCCACCAGGCTTCCTCCACTGGTGCAAAAGGTCTCATAAATCTTAAAACGTTTTGTGATAAAGATTAAAGGAAAAAAAAAATACAAACAAATTTTACAAAGTCACACTATGTAACTTGTGATAGTGCTAATGCATAGCTTGCCCTTTTCTATTCTGACAGCTGTATTACGACTTCCAAATGCTGGCTACACCATCATTAAAAGGTCTGTTAAAAGAAATCAAAAATCCCAAACCTATTCTGCTTTACATACTGCCACTTACCTATGCATCTGTCCCTCCTCGTAAAATCTGGATTTCTTGCGATTGCACCTCCATTTCACGTTACCTTGTTGATTCTTTGAATATGACCTCAATCAATTCTGACTTTACCTTCTCCGTTCTCCAGAACGTGTATTTTCTGTCTTTACTCTCCCTGCCCTAGACGTCCGGATTTCCCACTTCGCACTGATCTTCCCTCATGAGTAAAGTCTAAAACTAGCGTGTGATGGATATTTGTAAAAAAGACCAATACTTTTTCAATTGTTATCTGTTACCCCTGTACGGGTGCCACGTAACTGACTCAAAGCTATTCATCTAGATGTGGGGACTGTGCTACTTGCGTAACCGGATAATGACGCTCATTTTAGGCAAGCTCTTAAGAAAGGCATAATGTTGTGTGTGTGTGTGTGTGTGTGTGTCTGTGTGTTCACATTTAAACTGATAAAAATAGCTGGAAAGAACTCCCCCCCTCCCGACAGGCGCCCCTTGAGGTGGTTTTGAGTGTTGGTTTTGCAGGGTTGCAAACATGTCTCTTCACAGGGACTCTTACATTAGGAGAGTGTTAAGACTGTAGTTTGGGAATGTGACCACCTAACATCTAATTTAAGCACATGCACGCACCACACGCACACAATTTCAATCAAGAAAGTGAGTGAGAATTTTGCAGGGACAGTATTGGATCAGAAAAGTGAAGAACTTCCAGTTCGTCCACTCCAACTATGTACAACTGAAGCACAACTGGCACAGTCAGTGGTCTGTAGTCCCTAAGCTATGGCGGGTTCTGGTGTGATACAGCCATTGTTGACAGAGATAAGATGATGTTGGCGATGAGAATCTGAGGCACAAAATACAAACAGAGAGAAAATGAGTCATGGTGAGGGGAAGGAAGACTGATAAGGGACCGAATAAGGAGTCAACAGCATGATCTCATTTTTACATTAGGACCTTTTTGCTGGTAAGACCTAACTTTAAAGCGGGAGTCAACCCAAACATATTTTTTTCAAGAATATGTTCCATGCAGGCACAGTAGTTAAAACAAGACATTGTGGTGACTATTGCGTTTGTGGAATATGAGTTAAAGAGCAAAATCCATCCATTTTAGCCATATCAGAGGGCGGCCATTTTGTCACTTCTGTCAACTGAAAATGACATCACAGATGCTCAGGGCTCAGATAACGACCAATCATGGCTCAGCATCAGAAAACAAGTGAGCTGTGATTGGTCATTACTTAAGCCCTGAGCAACTGTGATGAAATTTTCAGTCGACAGAAGTGACAAATGGCCGCCCCTATAGATGGCTAAAAACGGGTGGATTAACTCATATTCCACAAACGCAATATTTAGCAGAATGCCTTGTTTCAACTAGTGGGCCTGCATAGAACATATTCTTGAAAAATATTTTTGGGTTGACTTCTACTTTAAAGTGTGTTTGAACACAATACTTGCATTAGTTTCAAGGATGCTGATCCATTGGGCTTGTGTATTTTGGAACCCACCCATGCCAGCGTTCGATGTGTGCTTTGTGATGTTTTGTGCTTTGTGATTTTGTACTCCAGGCATTTGGAGTGGTTCTTTGCCAGCCGCTGCTCAGTTGGGCTGCTAAGCGTAGCTGTTTTGATTTTTTCTATAATGACAGCAGCATTTGATCATTCCAGAGGTGCTCTTGTGAGAAGTTGGGGCGATGTAGAGATTGCAGCAGGACCATCCATCAGCTTGTCAATGTCCATGTGCGTCTTATGGAGCACATGCACACAAACTCTTTATCTATATATATATATTTCAAATATAACCTGAATAGCTCTCAGTACTGTAGAGGGAAGGTCAGCACCAAGCGAAGCATCCTCAACTTTGTCTCAAATTTGCCTCATTCCAAAATCAGGACAGGCTGAACAAATTTTTGTTGTCAACACAAATGCGATGATCGTCGAGTCGACATCGACTAACTGATAATGTTATTCACATTTCAATTGCTATATTTTCAGTTGTCAACTTGCTTTACGTGACTCCAAGGCCACATGACTGATCGCTTTCTGCTTCCAAAATACAAGCTCACTGACTCACTAACACTTACTTGCTCCCTGGTTGCACAGAAACCACCCTCAGACTCGCTCATGTAATCCCATTCAGATATTTGCTCATCCAATCATATTCAGGAAACTGCATGGCCTTGCAGACAGTTGGAAATTATATAGCTCTAATGCTAATTCACGTAACATACAGTAGCTGAAGAGTCACTACTCGCTACAGTGGAAAAAAAAAATCACAAAAGGAGCCAATGCTACATCAGTTGTTCGTATTGCTTTGTAAGTCACAACAGTCTGAGGCAGTGAATATTTCTCACTGCGATTTATTTTGGATGAATGAGTCAGCGTGGGGCCAGACGGAGGAAGATGAGAATGTGTGTATCTGGCTGTCTGAAAAAATGAGCGAAACACTAGTTTTTAATTAATTAATTAATTGTTGGGTGACATTACCGTTCACTTTCACAAAATAAAGAAGTTGTCGATCGACCACCGCTCGTCCTCATTTCAACATCTTTTCTATGTTACTTGAGGATGTTTGTTCGCTCATTAATGCTAAAGACTTAAGCTATTCATCAGCTAGCATTAGCGAGTAGCTTCTAACATGGGCATGTGCACTTGTGCTTTTATTATATTTGTGGATAAACTTTCCTATTTTACACGTGACTCTGCTATCGGTGTCATTTTCAGTCAAATATTTTCATACGCTTGAACCATCGCTGCTAGTGTGCTGCACGGACACACCACCTGTTGTTGTCAGCAAGGTGTTAATGTTGTTCATACCAAAACAGGTGATTGACAATTCAAGCACAAACCATCATTGTGGATTAGTATAGTTAATGCGTCGATTAGTCGGTTTAACTCCTAGTTGTCAGCAATATGTGTTACAAAGTGGGTACCAACTACCAGAGCTGGGCATCACCTAACCGTCCGTCCCTGAGTTCTCGCCGTCCAGATGGCATATTCATTCAATTTATTAATTCATTTATTTTTTTGCAAAAATTAAGTGGCAATCAAAGATTTTTATATCATACTATGCTCATCCTTCATGTCATTCAATATCCTCAAATTAACAGGCAGGCTCACTCTCCTGTATGATGCAGTGCAGTATTGGACAGTTCAATTTGCTTTGTAAAGGAGCCAAACAAAATCAATGCGTCGCCACAGCATGGCGAGTCCGTTAGCCATCATAACAGCCTCTTGTCCTACGTTGAATATGTCCATGTTTTTGGAGGACACACGGGGCAAAACTCCTCATCACTTTGAACGGACTGTCAACACTTCTTGTTAAAAACAAAACAAAAAAAAAACATTTAAAATACGTCGCTGTTGTTTGTTGAGGTCGAAGCTCTTCACATCCCAGCATTGAGGCATCCAATACTGTACTGAACTTTTTTTTACCATAGTAAGGACATTAATCATTATTGTTTAACTGTGCTTATGTTACCCGCAGTTCGTTAAATGTTTGTCTTAACTGTCGGGTCAACGCCGTCAGTTTCCCTGAGCTAGCACTGCAAAAATGAAGGAAAATTGAAGGAATAAATACTTGTTTTGAGAGGATTCAGACTAAAAACAAGTGAAATTATCTGCCAGTGCAGTAAGATAATTACACTAAGATTTCTTGAAATAAGACAAATCATCTTGGCTTTTGAAAAGAGAGAAATACCTTCAAATAAGCGGCACAACACTAATTTCAAGCACTATATTAGGTCAAATAAAGTTGAAAATGCAGCAATCAAAACTTAACTGCTTAGCAGAGGTTCTGTAATGTCATGTTTTGGTTTAACACAGTCGGAATGATATTCATTTAGCTAATTAGCAGTATGTTTATCACAAAAGTGTAGTAGTACCGCTCTCACTGAAAACTGTTTCTTGTACAATTTAGTTACTTTATTTAGCTACATCAAAGGGGCAAACTATGAGAAACACGTCTCTGTATCATGCAGTGGAGCACAGCTCTTGCGCTGGTGTACCTACTGTTGTGATTTGAGAGTGTATAGCCTTTTAACATTTGATTCATTGCAGTCAAGTCCCCATGCAACTCACCTCATTCTGTCTATCACTGCCTTTTACAAGCATGCTGCCCGAGCAGTTACCATGTGGGAGCATGGGCATAAGTATACATGAGGGTCGAACAGTCTCATGGGTGGGTGTCAAGGGAGGCTGGCTGATCCAAATGCAGGAAAAGCATTCAGTTGAAGGTAAGTGAAACATAAAAAGTAATATTTAGAATGCATTTATTCAAAGTAGAATCAATGTTTGTATATGTATCATCATAATCACTAGCAAATGGTAAGTACAATTTATATTCCTGTAATGTTTGTGTCATACCACACAGAGAAACACATTGCACGCATGCAGGGCAGGCATGCAAGGTCCAGAGTGCAAACGGTGACTGCGGCACTGGCATACACAGAGGAACAGCTTGTGCCAAATTAATCATAGCCAAATGTGACATTGAATTTTAGGATACTGAACATATGCTACATTCCAGCTCAAATCACTCTGTGCATTTGAAAGAGATATTGCCGTAAGGAAATTCAATCAAGTTCATCCGCGAAACTTTTCACATCATAGATGCCCTCAAGTCTCTGTAGTCAAATGTGTGTTTGTGTGTGCATGTGTGTATCCTCTGCAATACAATAACTGACCAGAGAGAGGACATTGTTTTTTGTTGTGTGAAAGATTACTTTGTAATGTATTTTCCTGAAAAACATGCGTTTGACATATTTGTGGGTAAACAGTTTTTTCTGACATGGATTTGTTTTGCGAGTCAAATCTGCACACCTAATTGGATCTTAATAATTTTATTATACAATTGCATTTTGAATGTACAACCATTTTAAAAACCTGCCATGTGATTGACAGGTGGGCTTTCGCTCAATAACAGCTTGGCTAGGCGCCAGCTTCCTGAGACCCAAAACAGGAGAAGTACAACCAAAAAAATGGATGTATGGATATTATCAGGGCTCCAGAGGTGTTTACATTCAAACAAGCGCAATTTCCGCGACTGTATATGTGACTCAGAAGCAATATTTTCTCTTTGGTATGTACAAGAATTAAGGGAGTGAAAATAATTTACGCCATGCAGTCTGAACTGAAATTGAGAGAAACTGATCAGAGTGACTTTCAATTGACAATTTACACATGGTACTGTATGTGGTTGTATTTGTATTAATGTAGAACTGTACTGCACCATACTGTGATCTGTATCTTATATTTTTGGTTCCAGAATTATAAGAGATAAGATATTAGGACAAGCAAGTCATCCATCCATCCATTGCAGGGAGCTGGAGTCAATCTCAGTTGACTTCGGGCGAAAGGCAGACTACACCCTAAATGAATGTTGTAACTATAGAGACAACCATGCCTAGTCACATTCACACTGTCACTGAGTGGAAACTAAATGACACTTACTACCACTGCAACGTACAACCGCAAAAGTAAACATGTTGTAAATGTATTTCTCTGACAGTGTCAGTCAATTATTAGAGTTGCAAAGGTCATCTATCGGATATTATCATGTTGTACAAATTGTCATATTGTTGTAGCTGGTGGGTGTATATTGTTGAGAAAAAATCCAACAAAACATCTGGCCATGTGTATGAGGTGTAACAATTAATCAATTAGTTGGCAACTAATGGATTATAAAATTAACCGATAATTATTTTCATAATTGATTAATTGAAAAATAATTGATTATCAAATTAATCAATCATTATTTAGTTAATGTTTAGAGACCACGTTTAATTTAAAAGTATCCAAATCCTCTGAATTTCAGACTTTCAGCAGTAAATATTCTCAGATTTCTGTAGTCCTCCATGAAAGCATATTTATGTTTGTGTTGAATCAAAAATACATCTTCTTTTACTTTGGAAAACAGTGTTCCACATTTTTGATTATTTTCTGATATGTTATGGACCAAACCAGTAACTGAATTGGAATTCAGCATTTTCTGCACAATTTGAAATAATGTCCAGTTTTTGAATATAGGGATGGAAACCATTTTTTCCCGATTCATGGATTAATTGAGAGATTAATCGATTGAGCTTTATATTTGTGAATGTGTATAGTGACAGTCTTTTTACATTTTCTAATTAGTTGCAGCCCTAGTGATGTGTGCATGTTTTGAGCAAACCAATGAAAGGTACAAACTGAAACGTATGAAAAACATTAAGGCTGAAGACATTTCAGGGAGAGCCCCAGAAAGTAAGTATTCTTATATTTAGACTAAAGTATAGATGAGAGTAATGTCTGATAAAACAAGATTTCATGTTTTACCCAAACAACAGTGTTTCCACATAGACAATTTAACAAACACGCGAGAGGAATGCTGCAATACAGAAATTAATATCAACAAAGATAGCCTTGAAAATATGCATAATGTATACGCTCAATCACAATTTCAAATTCATCGCACACACACAGAGCAAATAAGACACATATGCACTGAAATAACTAAAAATGTATACTGAATGACTGTTCTTTGAACCTTTGGAGCAGAGCTTGGATTATCTCCTGCACAATCAATACAGTAAGGCTCTTTCGTCCACAGTTAGGGGAGCAGTGTATCCAATCATAAACACTATTAAACCTACAAGGGAAATTAAGGAATGTGAAGATGATGAACATAGAGCCTAATACCTAACAGCAACTAATCTTGTAACATTAATGCTGAATATCTTTGGCTTGGCAAAATGTGTCCTTGTGGAAGCCTTGGTGACTTTCTGAAGACCTGATGGCACCAAAGGAAGAGAGATGATGTCTCTCCACTCTACTATCTACAGCTTGCCCAGACTGCATTCTATTCCCTGAAGAGACAGAATATGGAGTCTTGAGATATGGAAAACCAGGAATGAAAAGTCCACAGGGCTGGAAATTTAGGAGCCCAAATAAAATGGAACACTGTACAATTGCGACCCCATGTTTGAGACTTCAGCCTAAAGATTATGGCTGAAGAAATAAGGGCATGTTGGACTGAAACGGCAACCACCAATCATTTGTTGATTACGTGGCTTGTGAATTAAGAGCAGGGATGTCCTTCCAATGGCCGCATACAAAAAAATATATAAAAATACAAAGGCCCCTCATAGTTCACCTTTCATTTATTTTGCACGTTCGATCAGCAGTAAGCGAGCTTGAAAAAACGATAGCCAATCACCGATTTGATCAGATGATGGAGCAACATATCTATTTTATACAACTTGTATATTTAATCTACAGTCAACCACTGCCATACCGAAAATCCACTGGAAAAAAGAATAATTCAACCCCAAAAATTCTTCCAAGAAAATCTGATGAACATTAAATATACCGGTAACATGTTGGACCCTATTTTTGTTTCAGGCGCAATTCTAGAGCGAGGTGCAGTCTAACTGTTCACATGGGTGGAGTTTTCTTTCTTTTGGTATTTTGCTAGACTGTGTGCCAGTAGAATTGGGCGTAACGGGGAGTTTGAACCTTTGTGCGCCATTTTGGAATAGTATGTGGTGTTTTTGGCGCAGCATGCCTAATTTGCATCAAAATCAGTGCAGTACACAGTGCAAGGCTGCGGCTGTGTTGTCCCACAGACCTCAATGATTATTTTTTTCTCAAGAGCGCCAAGTTTCATTAGTCTTCCAGGAGAAAAAACGGCTAAACACACGCAAACGAGCCTTCATGCAGCCGGAGCACTTGGACACCTCGGAGTGATGATGACTGAGCCGTGTGTTTTCCTTTTTAGCTGTACTTTTACCTTCGCTGCTGGATACCATAATCATGTGGACTAATCGACGTTGGATTACAGTACAGTGATGAGTTGTACTGACCGCGTTTTCAACATCCCGGACGAGAGCGAGGCCAGCAGGACCTGCGTGGATTGTTGTTGGGTCTGGCAGGCGCCGTAGTCGGTGGAGGGAATGTAAACGAAATTGAGGCTGCTGAGATGGGCTATGGCATGGGCCAGGCTAAATGCTAACCACTCAAACTCCACTGCCGAGCCTCTCTACATCCGACGGAAGATCCATAACATACAAGACAGGTCATCTGGAGCAACAACTCGCGGGAAATCGCAACGTTTTGTGACTGTTGCCGTTATTAATCAAGGAAACCTGGTTACATGCTCAAATTACGCAGAGCAGTGCAACTTTACTGGAGGCTAAACACACTGGAGGCTAAACACGGCCCAAAGTGAAGTTTTATCGTCAGATTATGATGTCTAATAATTCACAGACTATGACCAATGACAACTTTATTGCACGCTTGCGACCCTAGTGAGCATAAGTGGTTCACAAAATGGATGGATGGATAGCAACGCTATGACACTGCACTGTGTCGTCACAATAGTAATTGTAGTAATAGTAAATGGAATACAAACGGCCACAGCTTGTTGAAGTGCAGCTATGGTGAGTAATATTTTGTATCATTTGTTTTATTTTGGTCCTTGAAAATGTATTCAGGCCCTGGATTTATTTTAAAATATGTGTGTGCGCATATATGTGTGCAATGTGCATTGTTGCAAGGTCACTGCTGCTAAGAAAATTATTCAGTGAGTGATTTATTCTTTGAAGGATTGATATGAAATATATGTATACAGTAAAACACTCCGGTGCGCAGTATTGGTGTAATGTTCCTGACAGAATTTGAAAATAAGAAACTTAAGATCAATTGTTCAGGAAGGAAGAAGGAAAATAAGGAAACAAAAGACATATCAATATAATCTGCCACTACAGAGACTGTATGTGGTATACGTGTTGTGTTGATATTTGTTGAATGTTGTTGCTGTCTTTTTAATTTTATTTTAATTTGTATTTATTTATACAAAGATTTATTGTTTATTGTTCTTCATTTTTATGCAAATGTTCCATATCATTGAGAATTGAAAGATAAATGAACTTAAAAAGGGTGTACTTTAATTATTTTTGCTTTAATATCATCAGTATATAAGTGGTATCTAACAACAACAATAGTATCGTTTATCGTGATTGCTTCTGGGTTAAAAACATCATCTGCAAAAATGTGTTATCATGACAGGCTTACTAATTAAAAAAATGTAAATACAGTACACTGACTAAAGTGAAATATTGATTACTACCACCATGCTTAGCATGTTTTTTGGGAGAAACCCTACTCATGAGATTGTGGGGTGAAACTTGCAGCTGTCTACTGGTGTGGACTGAATGGGTGGTAACAGTGGGGAAATGCCCGTATTTTGAAGGTAATGGCTGATCGTAGCGTATTGCAAAAACAAAACAAAAAGACCTACAAATTAATTCATTTTTGGAAAAATAAACTCAGTTCAGTTTTATATGAATTATGAACCAAATAAGTTCATTAAAAAAACTTTGAATTACTCCGCGTGGAAAATGAAATTCCTCAACACTGTCGACGTGCTACAATTGCATATGTTGGGATCCCAACCACAATGGTAGGATAAGGTAGAGAACTAAACACACCTCAGTCCAATAATGTAATGACAACGGGAATTGAATAGGAAGGTCTACCACCGCAGAATGTAAACAAACCAGATCAGGGTGTACCATTCCAAACCATACTATGGCAAACTATAATGTGCTGCTTCGTGGTTTATGATGGTAAACATGGCAACCAGGTTGACAATCACCCTCCCACAATTTGTGAATTATATGATGACTCAAGTTGACTTTTTATTGCTGTTAGAGGAGTCCAACAGCCCTCCCTACTTTTTTGTATGTACTATGATCATTGCATTATGTCAAACCAAAAAGAAGCAAAGACAAATTGGATAGGAAAGCCGCATCTCATCACTACAACAGAGAGCCTTGTGAGTCCAATAAAAAAATGACTAATCTGTAAAAAGCAAAAGCAAGTATGAAGTTTTCTGGAGCATGTCAAAACTATTTTAGATGAGAAGCAAGTAAGCGTTTGCTCAGCACGTCAGCCCAACTCTCCACTGGATTGTTATGTGTGAACTGTTCCCAGGGTCGATCAGAAAGACTTACAGATGCGCTACAGAGGCCCCGCGGCTATTAAGCAGTCTAAATATCTTCACCAGTTGGGAGTTCAAAACTTTCCATGTGAAATGTAGTACAATGCCATTGTGAATGACAATGAGAGCACGAAGGAGCGCCTGCAAATTAGAAATGAGTAAAGCTGCGTGTCATTTTGTGTTTGCGGCACAAATGCTTCCAGAGAGCCCGTTTGACCACTGGTTCCTCTGCTACTGTTAAAATATTCTGGTGCTGTCATGGATGTGTGAATGAGATGATTAGTCTCATTCCATTAAAGCATTCACCATCATCACTAACGGAGAGTAGAACACGTCTGAAAGAGCGCTATGGGCAAAATTACATCAGGATATCTGTGCTGTGCTTGGAACATTGACACCCATCTGTCATCTCATCTGCCCCGACCCGGTTGGAAGAGGTGGGCTTGCACAGGCTCCCGACCTCGATTGGCTTATTTGTGCAAACACATTTTAGAAGTCATAATCTTCTTTTAAAGGAGAAGTCAAACAAACATTTTTTTTTTCAAGAATATGTTATTTGCAGGCCCACTAGTTGGAACAAGGCATTCTGATAAATATTGTGTTTGTGGAATAAGAGTTAATCCGATTTTAGCCAACTCTGGGGGCGGCTATTTAGTCACTTCTGACGACTGAAAATGACATCACAACTACTCGGGCTCAGGTAATGACCAATCACAGCTCACCTGTTTTCTGAAGCCGAGCCATGATTGCTCATTATTGAGCCCTGAGCATCTGTGATGTCATATTCAGTCAACAGAAGTGACAAAATAGCCACCCCCTCTGGAGATGGCTAAAAATGGGTGTACTCATATTCCACAAACGCAATGTTAATCAGAATGCCTTGTTTCAACTAGTTGGCCTGCATAGAACACATTCTTTAAGACGTTGTGGTAAATACATGTGTTTCTATCAATTATCCATCATCCATACATCCATCTTCTCTGCTAAAGAAACAGACTGGAATGGCACCTCACCCAGAGTGAAAGAAACCTTCTCCCAACTATTTTTATTTAACAAATGAATGCAAAATGGTTGTTTTGCTCCAATGAGTCTTAGTTGCTCTCGGTGTATTTCATGTGCTACTCCTTCAGAGATTTGCATTATAATTTCTACAACTTCTGTTATACAACTGAGAACCATCACTGCATGGTTGTGGTCCGAATGGCTTAGCTTCATAGTTTATCTGTCGGCCACAGGTTTATACTAAGATAGTATTGATATATCTTTTCTTTATGCTGTAGGAGAGCAGAGATGATGAGCAATGGCTACTAGTATTAAATGAAGGACATTCTATTTGAAACATTTTACAGTGTTTACATTGTTTCTAGATACTAAAAACATCACAAACTCCTCTTAAAAGTTAGAAGAAAAGCCTTGTGTATACACTTCTGAAATTTTGACATAGCTCTACTATTATGCTAATCTCATCTGATTCTAATTTAAGAATTTTAAGCGATGCAGCTGCAGTCTGTCCTATAAACTCCAACTATGGTCCTCAAGAAGATCATGTGAGAATGCCATGTTAATGGAGTTAAAGAAACAAGCCATCCATTCCAAGGGCATCTTTTATTCTGCTGTAAACTGAAGACAATACCCACAGATAGCAAGGCTGAGACAGAAAAGGGGGGAGTATTCCCTGAGCAGGGGAATGATATCAAATTATATCAATCTCACCTACTCTTCTTACCCAACCTCCTTCTTTGCTCAAGGAGGAGTAAAAGAAGAAGGTGCCCAAGGTCACTCCTATTCACTCTGTCATGCCTTTCAGGTTAAAACGGAATAGAGGACAAATGTCATTTCTGCTGAGTTTGGAAATCATTGTTTTATTCAGAGCAGCAACAGTAGACAGGGAGGCATTGTCACACTTAGCTAAGATGCGACGGCCTGAAAAGTGCCTCCATTTTTTATGTACTTATTTATTTTTTTAAAAGGCAATTTGGACAAGACTCATGAGAACATGCCGTGCATCCCCCATGATGTCAACTTTGAGCAGTCGCAAAGAGGCAAAGACGAGTGAAAACACTGGAAGCCAGACACAAAGATAAAAAGGATTTAAGACACCCCATCCGAAAGGGAGAATGAGTGCTTCATTATGTATCTTACTGTCAGACTAAATATACTTCAGCAATCTATCAGTGCATCAGCATATATCGTACACACCCACACAGACACGCACACAGATACAGAGTAGTCCAATCATTATACAGGGAGTTCAAGTGCAAAGCCCGAGTTAAGTGTTAAAGGTCAGCAAATATTAATGCAGACTATCACACTACACAAACACATGAACACACCCACGCACGCACACACACCCACGCACGCACACACGGACACACTCAAGACAATTTAATTAACATACAGCACAGTGTGGTCCTTGGCCACATAACATTCCATCACATTACGGTCTGTATACAGCACATAATGAGAATATCGCGAGTAGCCAAGATTGTGTATTTAAAACTGTACTGTATATTTTGTCATCTAGCTTTTGGAGTTGGAATTATCTCACTAACACAAGAAGAACAAGAACACAGTATTGTGTTGTCACAAACTGCTGGAAAATAATGGAATCTGATCAACCGAAAGCAGTTGAGGTACACAATAGTACATGTCTTCGTATGGTGATTACTTACTATGAATATGCAATAACATGCAATATGAATAGCCTGTTTCTCAAAATCTGTGTTTCTTTTAGCCTGTTTCTCCTCATCTCAATATGTCCACATCAGCCAGGTTAAAACCAGATAAAGCAGACAGGCAGTGACGAGGCTACTCTTCAAGCCATGTTTACTTTCCAAACCTCCCGCAAATTACCGGGTTCTTGAAATAGGCTAGCACCAATCTCCGGTGAGGATAAATGAGCATTTAGTTTTACTGTGGGACCAGAGGATGAAATGAAATATTGAAGATAAACACCATGATACATAATAGCAATAATAACCTGTCTGTTTTGTCATTGTGAGAGAATTATGAGGTAACATATCAAACCAAAACAACATTTTAGCTTGTAATGCCATCAGAAATCGGATTCATTCCGTACATGTACCGGTAAGTAAAACTGCAGTAAACCTCTCTTCATTTATGAGAAGACTTCAACTCTGCCTTCACAAAAATCCCTTAAGAAAGAGATAGCCTCTTTAGATATCCCTCATAAGCTTTTAAAAGAATGTTTACAAGCCTTTCATTGAATAATTGTCTCATAAATGAACATCTGAGTATTCTAATGGAGTTTGGGGGAATGTGATAGGCAATTGCAAGGAGCAGAAGAAGGTTTTTCACTTTAACAGAAAATCGTTTTTACAATCAAACAGCTCATCTGATGTCCATTAAAAGAACATGAAGCACTTAGGTACTGTACTACAACACATTTAGTGTAAAACTGACAAAAATATTTTTTGTAAGACAATATCAATGTAGAAACAACAGACAGCACAATGACCTCGTAGTTAGCACGTCTTTTTCACATTTCTGAGGTTTGGCGTTTAAATCACGGACTCTGTTGTGTTCGTGTTCGAATGAAAGAATATTCAAAAACATTCTCTCCATGCTTTGCGTGGGTTTTCTCCAGGTACTTCCGCTTACGCCCACATTTAAAAAAACATCCTGTTCTCTGTGCGAATCTAGGTTCTGACCCTCCCAACGGCTGTAAATAAGCGGTTTCACGTCACAGTTTGCAGGTCAAAATTTGTATTTTGCACCACATTAATACATATCAAATAGCAAAACTTAAAAGCAAACGCCGATACAACCGTCAAAAGAAAGTACAAGAATTACAATAATCACCGAGACGGTTCCAAAAAAGCTTCGCTGGGCTCACGTTGCTTACCACTGGTAGTCCTAGGTCGAGAGAAGCTCTGTGCTACTTACACAGAAACAGCTAGCATGCAACAGCTGGTTACTAATGTGCCTAAATACCGGTACATTGAGGAGTCACTCCTAAGTCAGTAATCATCAGCAACGTGGCAGCGAATAAGATACATCTCAAGTATCATACTCACAAAGGGATTAGGAAAAAAGACTAAATGATACGCTAACCTAAGATTGACATGGCTAGCAGATGTAAGCGCAATTAAGTGCTTCAGTGATCGATTACACTTTTCCACACGTCTGGCTGGAACTGCGTTCAAGCAGTGAACATTCAACTTTGAACAGCAAAAGATCAGGAAAATTATACGTGTCTGGATTATGGAAGGAAAATCACGTCAGCCATAAGGAAATTTGCCTATAAGCTTAAAAGTATAATCATATAATATGAAATATTTAGAATCAATCAGTAATATTATTTTCACAATAGTTTTGACTTTGACTTTTGAGGTCTGCACAATAAATGTGCTCAACATTACATTACAACAGAGCTATTTAAAAGAATAATAAATGTAGCTTTGCTTCTAGACATGGAAATCAAGTTTACTGCTACATACAATGTGAATTTAAGAAATAAAAAGTGCTGATTGTATATATTGCTGGCGTTGCGCCAAAACCTTGTACCACCAAAAGAGTCCATTTTCAGGACCCCTAAAATGGCAAGTTTGTTCAACCATTAGCATTGCATTGTGAAAGCGCAACAAGCCATTTTGAACACTTTAGATTGGTCGATAATGTGTAAAAATAATACCCATGTGTGTGGACTGAACAATAGTATTGATTTGATTTGATGAAATTCACCAAAAATGTGATTTATAAGGTTGTGGCCCGATGACACCAATATATAAAAAACGAGAGCCAATTGTTCATTCATTACACTGTCATATTTTTATTGTTTAATAAAACCCTAATTTAAAGTCCCCGGGGATTAACTTGTTTAAAAAAAATGCTCCACACACAGTTAAAAAATTGCTCCTCAAATGAAGTCATTGATTCGCAAAATTGCTCCGCAAAGAAAAAAAAAATTCTAGCCTTGTCTCCAATGTGGAGTTTTCAAGTTCTCCCCATGCTTGCACAGGTTTTCTCCAGGTGTTTTCTCCTACATTACAAAAAATGCATGTTAAGTTAAATAAAAACTCAGAATTGCCCTTTGGTGTGAATGATAGTGAACAGTTAATCACAGAGATGGGCATTCCGTCCGGCCCATTTTGTGGACAGACAGGCGGAGGTCGAGAAGTCTTTTAAAGAGGACAGACTAGGCAAGGACAGAAGTGTGTTTTCATCCGTCCCTCTATTTGTCCCTAAGCGGGTCAAGTACCGATTTACATGTTGTGTTGGGTTCTATTAAAATGCAAGACCACTGTTCTCTTCTGCGATACCACGGAGCCGTCTTTAATAACTGCCTGTACAACACTCATGTGCCTTCCCTTTGCATGCGAAGTATGTCCTTGTGTGGGACATCTCTACAGCGTAAAAATCTCTATCAGCACGGACGTACATTTAAACGGCACGGAAGTGGAAGTCTTTCATCTTAAAATAACCTTGCATTGCTGTATTTTGCAATAATGCAATAAAAACTGAAAACGTATTGCATTATAAAGCAAAATTTTGGCAATAAAATGTAATATCATTGCTAGCTTGCTAGCAAGCCAGCCAGCCCGCACCCCGCATGTCGCTCCTACTCAACGTTTTCTCCTACATTACAAAAAATGCAGAAAATACAGAGTAACAGACCTAAAAATGGCACAAGACCCGCCACAGGAACGACTTGTAAACAAGCAGGGCAAGTCGAAATCGCTTATTTTGTTACATTTTGGGTTTGCCGTGGAAGATGGCGAGCAAAGACGTACAAAGTACAACTTGTCTCTGCATCCACCGGCAACACAACGAATCTATTCAACCAACGTTTGGTTTACGATGATGTTATGATACACCAAAGCAAGAAAACACCGAGTTAGATTTGGCGGCGTCCACAACGCCAATCTCAGTCGTTGAATCACTGTACGCAGCAACCTCCGCCCATCAACATCGGAGGGACACAAATGATAACAGAATCTATTGCCCGGACAAGGCTTCCAAATGTTTAGAGCACAGACTCCACTTCGCAATCGGTACGAGGAATTTATTTTAAATAACATATCTTATGCAAATATACACTACTTTTACTAGCACAAAAATAGAAACCATGCTAAACATTATTACTGTGACTTGTGTTAAATTTCTTGTGTAGTCTATAATATGAAGTCAAATTTTTTTGTGTTCATTTTTGTGTCAAATTGCTTCAAATGCAATTTGCAAACATATTATTGGTCATTATATTGTAATAGAGTTTATATATGGCCTACTGTAATTTAGAAGTGTTGCATAGATTACGTACTAGTATGTAACAGTCAACATTTAAATTATTTTGACCCAATCAGCATATTAAATTTATAATTTATCAGAAGCAAATTACTTTAACTTTATTTACTATATGTAAATATTACTTTAAAAACAAAACAAAAAAGGCTCCAGACAAAGATCTAAATGTATAGATGAATAGCATGTCTGTTATGCTGTCAAAATTGGCATTTTACTCCAAGCAGTTTACTACTTTGGCAATTTATAAGTGCATAGCAAGTTAACTCGTTTGTTTATACAAGAAAACTATACTTTAATGTATACATTTGCACTTTATTTTTTTTTATAATTAATTCAATACATTTTGTTGGGTCCAAAACGAACTTAAATTATTATGGCGTTTCGAAGAATTGTGTCTTAATATTTTACATGTTTGAACCTGTTCTTGGTTTGTAGCAAAAAATAAATAATCGTTTGAATAATTGTGATTTATTATTACCCAAATAATCGTGATTAATATTTTTTTCATAATCGAGCAGCCCTACTGCTAAATCCCTGACATGAATTCCAGTGGCAAAATTACACACAGACGTTGCCTGCATTGACAGTGATAACTCAAACTAGAGTGTGGCTCTTCCTTGTGCTTACTTTTGTCATTTTTCACCACTTTACAGAGCTCAGGAAGCCAATTACAAATGTGCAGTAGCAGAAGGCACTGGATAGGAAAGCAGACTGTCCATGCGAAAACCTGGCTGTGCTTAGTCAACCGTCGATGTTGGCTTAGACCATATCTCTGCTTGTGCGTGCGCTTCCTGATTAGTACATAGTGCGTTCTACTAGCTTTTATCAGCAATGAGAAAAATGATCAAAAACAGGAAATGAACGTAATAATGTTATGAAATCTGATGGATTAATTTCATTGCATATTTAATTTAAGGGGCGCAAAATGCAGGGAAATTATTTTTAAAGAGAATTTTTTTTTTAATCTTTTTGTACCTACTTCTAGGCCACTGCGGTCTATATAAATCCATCCATCCATTCATGTTCTTCTACTTACATCAAGTGATGTGTGAGCTGGAGCCAATCCCATTTGACCCTTGTGGGAGATGAGGCATACCTTTGAGGACTCCTCTCACATCCCAATTGCATGCATACGAGGTTAATTAAAGATTCTAAATTGGTCATAGATGTGAATGTGAGCGTGAATGGTTGGTTGTATGTCTTCTCTGTGATTGACTAGCGACAAGTTCAGGGTTTAACTCACTTCTAGCCCATTGTCAGATGGGACAGGCTCCAACCCACAAATGGATGGATGGATTGATGGAAAATGTTTGTGTAATCACATTACATCATGAAATAAACAATTGCCTGAGATGAGCAAAGTCATTATAACAATGATAGATGCAAACAATTAATGTTGACCATTTCTAATTTAAGGTAAATTCATAAAGGTATCGTTGCTTTAATGAGCGTGTAACGTATTGTGCATTTAAGTCTACATACTTGCTATGAGCACAGTTTAATTGTCGATGTGGACCTGACTTTACATAACCATGACTGCTGTCCTGTTGACATACAACCACAGCAGTGTATTTTGGAAACACTCAAAGGGTATGACCTTATAATGAGGACAAGAGAGAGCCACAAACAGGAAGCAAGCAGAAATAGTAAACTGGTCAGCGCAGTGGGATTCATGTCGCAACTACATGAGTTTACACTCCCATGACATTTGTTGCCTCGGCCTCTTCAGAACTGAATGTACACTTGGTTCTTAATACAGTATCTCCTGTGTCTGCATTATGACTCGGCTCTCTATCTCCTGTTGCTCACTGTCACCAGTGTGGCCACAACTTGACTACTCAACGCAGCACTCCCTCTTGTTCTCTCTCCTTCAACAGCAGGATACTGACCTGTTTGATTGGGTAGTGATATGGTGATGTCAGAAAAAAATGAAAATTGCTACACTGCAAGAAAGTAGAGAAGGCTGGAGAGAGTGACTATTTTTGGACATCCACACTTTCTACAATGAGACAATATCAAAAGGGAACAGGGGTTGTCAAAAGAGGATAAAGGATGGAAAATTACATAAGCCCCCTTTCCATTAGGACCAGAAATAGCTGAGAATTAATATCAGATTACACATTGAATATGAACCAATTTTCCTGGAAAATGTAGAATTACAGAGACAGAGTGGTTATACAACATAGTTGCATTGCAGTGAAAATGTATAGATGTCGTTACAAGGAAATAACTATGGAATCTCAACTTTGAGAATCTGTGTAAGTTTAACTTTCAAAATGAAATCATGGCCAAAGGATCTGTGCTTTAACTGCTTTACAATTTAACGATAAAATCAGATATCCAACCATCCAGCCTTCAATCTCTCAAATACTGGCCTCAAGGCCTTGATGTATCATCAAGGTGACCACGATTTCCAAACATTGAAGAAGAAGAGCTGAAGGTTCCGTGCCAACCAACACAATTCATCTTCACGAAAGCCACAGTTCCAGCTGAAGAAAAAAACGCTTCAAAGAATGATGCTGCCACAAGCATGCTTCAATGTAGCTACAGAATGTAGGTGTTCCTTTGGTGATGATGACCTTTTGGTCTCAGATGGTTTTATGTTGTAGGATTCAAGATCTACCTACTCTAGAGCCTATAGACAAGAAGAAGTTGGGAGACTGTTTTCACACGTACTAAACAACCAGAACTTGCCAGAAAAATCATGCAGTTCCTTCCATTTTGCTGTCAGCATCTGACCAGTTTTCTTTTCATCAATTCTCGGGAATGTTTTTGCAGTGTCATATCTTCACCACTTGATGATAACTGTGTATAGACACACAAACACGTGCCAAAAGGGTGTGCACTTGTGTGCTACCACTGTACCTCAGTTATTTTGACATTTACTATAGTTCCACTACTTTTACACAAGAAAAGAATACAGGTTACGGGTCATATTAAAAGGAGCACGTTTTTAAATGATGTATTTTGAGTTATTTTTTTAATTTGACAAAAAGCTGGCATTCAGACAGAGTGTGTAAGAACAGAGTGAGATTGACCACAGCAAGAGATGGGGACATAAGGACATTCGGGAAGGCACAATGCAACTCATTTTGTACAACGCAGGAGAGCCAATAGACTAATAATTGTATCATGCCGGATGTTGTTTCTAGAGCACAGTAATTTGCTTCTATTTGTTATGGTCAGAGATGTAGCAACATGCATCCTCTAATGGCTTTCTGCTGTATTATTGTCTCATTATTGCTTTCTTCTTCTGCTTCAGTTTGTGTGTGTGTGTCATTACTCCAACATGAAAAACATGAGAAAGATGGAAGCAAAACAATGATAATAATAATCATTATCATTATCCTAATTATATAAAAAAAAAACGTGCCCAGGTGCCATAGAAAGTGTTAGCATTGCTATGCAGTATATCCACACATATTTAGTTTTATAACCATCATTAAATTAATAACATTATTTCAGTTCTATCCATTGATAAATGCCCACTAAACGTTTGGACAAGTGAGGTAGAAAATGTTTCCCGCAGGGCTGTCAGTCTAAAGTGGCTGCCTCGGCGCACCGTCTCCTGGCTCAATTCTGCTGATGGGCCACTAAATTTCAATGAAGCCAACACAATGAAGAGACTCGGTGGCCACAAGACATGGCCCACATATCGGGAACTAACCAATCAGCAGAAAGCTGCTTTCCACATCAAATGAAGGGAGAACAGAGACCCAATCGCAGCAAAGTGTATTTACATATTGATTTTTTGGGGAATATTTATGAGAAATTGGACCATTTAAATCACAGGTATTTCCGACCAACAAAAATAGCTTGAAAACAGACATTTTGCTCATTTACAAGCCAAATTATCTTGCAAATTCAATAAAAGATATTTTTGTGTATGAGTATGCATTTTATGAGGGGGACCTTTAATCAATAAGTTTGCTGCCTTTTGATCCAAATGAGCTCTTATTGTGCCTTCTATATATGATTCCTATTACACGTTAAATGACAGCTGAATAAGGTTCAGAATTAGGACATTGTTGGCCAATTCATAATTTGACATAAATAAATGAAATCCAGTTAAGTGGTACAATTCAGTTTCCAGTATGATTGGGATATAGAAGAATCTCATTGTATGAGCCTCTGCATCATTCCTGCTTTCTTTGAGCCTACAAAGGACAGAATAGGGAGCAAGAAAGAGGAAAAAAATGAATGTTGTGCCTTCGGATTGGAATTATGTTATTGTGTATATACCGAGGAGTGTGGTACCGGTATGTGCTTGAGGGGGTTCTACGAAGATGCTGGCCACACGATGACCAGAGGCGTGGTTATCCTTAGGATTACACTTTAATCAATCTAAAGCTCCAGCATCTCCTCTCCCACCATAGTAATCCTATGTAAGACTATTTCAGCCTGTCCTCTTCTCTTTGACCACTATTGTTGAACATGACACACAGCTTTATGTCATATTGGAGACGTAAGACCTCCACTTGGAAGCAATGCATCATGACTGACATACAACGAAAAACACGTACAATCTAATTACATTCATGGGCTGTATGAATAATTATTTGGCACTGTCAAAGAAGTATCATTATGTTCATTAATGTGATTAAAGTGGAATTCAACCCAAATATATTTTTTTTCCAGAATATGTTCTATGCAGGCCCAATCGTCCAAACAATCATCTAAATGCCATATTTCAACTTGTGTGCCTGCATAGAACATATTCTGGACAAACGTATGTTTGGGTTGACTACCCCTTTAAGAACTGCAGTGCAATACAAGTGCCTTCATCTTGCTAAATAAGGAAAAGAAAATGGGAAACACCCCGGACGTGGTACTATAGGACCACATTCTCCAGACGAAATAATAAAATGAGCATTATCATTGTAGGCTATTCTTGGAAAGACAGATTTGTCGTTTTGTTTTGTTTTTTGGCTTTCATTAGATTGCACAGTGAAGTGACTGGTGTTCTACTCGTATACAATATGTCTCATGGTCATTTGCCAAAATTTAGATGAATAAATATTAAAACGAGACTAAAAATAATGCAGTAGAGTACACTGGTGCTGCAATAAATCTATGCCCCCTGAAGAACATAATATTCTGCAAACTGTGCCAGGTGAGCCCAATGGATTTGGCTGCTATTGGATTCCATTATGCTCTTTTTTTAAAATGTATTTTTCTCATGAGGAACATAAAGCAATCAAGCAAAATATGCCAAATACTTGTTGGTTCCAGCTCCTTAACCAAGTACGTATTCAGTACTAAGAGAAAGATCAGGGAACCCAGAATCATATTTTTACTGTGCATTGAAAAAAACCACAAGCTCACACGCTGTAGGCTAAACATGCACGCACGCGTCCATGAATTTCAGAACCCAACACGTTTAGTCGTGATTTTCACCAGGACTCTCTCATCTGTCCTCACACAACCTCAATGCATGAATGGAAAGGTGGAGATGGCATTGATTGGACGTGAGAGTCAGAGGGTACAAAAATACCAGGAAAGCATCCGAAACCGACACATCTCTGCCCATACATTTTCTCATCTTCAGTAGGCTTTACGTGGCAATATAAAGGATAATGTTGCTTCTTTAATAAACAAGACTTATGGTCACAAACACACATGCACCGACACCTTTAAAAAATACTAGCTTAAATCTACTGGCAAATAAAAGAGCGGAGGTACAGGTTGTGTCATGGGAAACTCTTTCTTGTTTTTACAGCAAACTAACAGATGGTCACCTAATGCTGACACGCATCAAAGTGTTCCAAACATTAAGGCACTCTGATAAAGAGACAACAGTACTGGACTGAGTAGACACACTAAACACTCCCCATCTGCGACAGCCTTAGTGGCAAATTGGGTTCGTTATTGAGGCTCGTTATATATTTTTTTTCTCTCTCTACGTTAAGCCACAGTTGGCACGAAAGGACTTACTGAAATGGTTTAGAACAAATCTGGGGCTCTGGGTTGCTGCCAATGGCTGCATTGCATTGAGGGGATTCAAGCAGCTTAGTCGGCAGCAGACAATGCACAACGGTGGCATCATAACACAGAAAAATAAAGCGTCAGTAGGTCACTTGTGATTTGTCTTTGGGCCATAACGCAGGCTGGTCCGACAATGCCTTGCACTCAGATATTGACTGCATGACCACCTCACAGGAAGAATATTTATTGACAGTATGAGGATGCATTGAGGGTCATATTTTCATGCCGAATGCAAGTCTACACAGTCTGCGCGCATGGGTGGAGTTTTCTTTTTATTTGGTGTTTTCCTAGACTTTGCACAGTTAGAATTGGAAGTAATGGGGGGTTTTCGCCATTGTGCACCATTTTCGGATGGAATGAGTCAACACCCGGTCAACCGAGGCACGCTGCCCTCAATCCATTTCAAATTAGGGTGTTGGAAGTGCCTGACATTGCAAAAGCGGAAATTCACTTGCTGGGGGTCCAAGAGATGAGATTGGCGCCTGCAGTTTGTTTGTATAGTATACTGCAAGGTCTCCCTTGTGGATGATGTAGTTGGCCGTGTATTTGACGTGGCCCATCGGAGACCATCTTGCACCCCTGATTGTGCGCCAAAAAGTTGTGTTAATTGGTACTATTGTATTGTGGTGGTATTACAGCATTGTTAGTTGTCATTCAGTCTGCAATCTTGCCACTCAAAGCTGAAACATGTATTACTCACAAGCTAATTTACGCTGACAGCTGACCAAGTATTACATACTTGAAGACCACATTATCTTCTGTCACCAGAGATAAGAGCACTAGGGCGTAAGGTATTGACACATATGGACGTTTTATTGAAACACTGCATACGTTCTATGCAAGCCCACCAGTTGAAACAAGGCATTCTGATAAATATTGCATTTGTGGGATAAGAGTTAATCCACCAGTTTTTAGCTATTTCTGGAGGCAGCCATTTTGTTACTTCTGTCGACTGAAAATGACATCACAACTGCTCAGGGCTCAGGTAACAACAAATCACGGCTGATCTGTTTTCTGAAGCTGAACCATGATTGGTGGTTACCTGAGGCTTGAGCAGTTGTGATGTCATTTTCAGTCGACAGAAGTAACAAAATGGATGCCGCCTGTGATAAAAGGGCTGCTTTACTCATATTCCACAAACGCATTAATCAGAAGGCCGTGTTTCAACTGGTGGGCCTGCTGGGAACATATTCTTGAAAAAATATGTTTGGGTTGATTTTCCTTTTAAAGGGGCTAAGAAAATATGAGTGTGGTGAAATGAAATGGCATGGGGCATCGCTGTGAAGTAGTAGCCAGCATGTCTGCCTCACAGATGAGAGGTTGTTCGAATCTCGGCTCCTGTTTATATGTGCACTGCAATCGGTTGGCGATCAGTCCAACCCATTGACAGGTGGCATAGCTGTGACCCCAATGACGACAAATATTATTAAAAATGTATGAAATGAAAAGTCAGAGCTTGTTTATCTTCAGCAAGCACTAAGGATTTTGTTGAATAGTTCCAAAAAGCAGTGAGGAAAAGCAGTATAGAAAATGGCTGGATGGACGTGTAGTATATATATATCCGCTCCAACTGAGCTGTTGCTGTTGAAATTGATTTGTCCAGGTTACAGGTCACATTGAAGGTGAATACAGTTTGGAATGATTTATCATGGTCTCTTTTGTTTGATTGTATTCTAACAGTCTGTTCATGTTTTATATTTACTTTCTATGCTGCATACACAGAGTTGTTGCATACACATTTTGTGTTTATTTATTTATCGTTCTTTGTTTTCTTTCCTCCCCTTCCTTACTCAATATTGTATTTCCCTCCTGCTTTCCTTCATCCATCCTTTAGCACCCACTTTGTTTCAGAAAAGATGCTGCCCACGATATTTGGTTGTGAGGAAAAGAAATATGTCATGCTGCATTTCTTTAATCTTTCTACAATCGGTTAAATATTGAGGAGACAGGAATTTAATTTAAAAATGGTTTGTATCCCTTGCTCTCTTTCTCAAATCAACGTCCTTGGGTTTTGCTTTCATTCCAGAATGCACTCTCACCCACCCTTTGTTTCTTTTTCCCCCTCACACTTGTGCTGCTTCTAAAACAGTGAACATGCTGAATCCTATCTGTAGTATTTTGGCACACTAGTCCACTAGTGGTGACGTTATAAGGGCGCCATCGCGCAATGCGGAAATGTTGAAAATAATAAATGTTGGCGCGCGGTTGCCGGAGTGAGACCAAAGCAAAGCTTGTCTTCATTATACCATCAAATATTACATGGTGTGAGAGTTAAACGTGCTTGTCGACCTGCCGACGGAAGATGGAAAGCACCGGTGTCCCCACGCCACGGATGGACTGGGATTCGTCTAACCTGCCCGATGCGTGGAGAAGGTTTCGCCAGCATGTGGAGCTTATATTTTCAGGTTCGCTACGCTCTAAAAGAGAGGAGGAGAAATGTAGCTACTTTGGGTTGGCGAGAAAGGCCGTAGTGTGTTTAAACATGGACCCTTACGGCGGATGAAGAAAAACTATTGAGGACGTACTACGACAGGTTTGGAACCTACGTTACGCCAAAGGCAAACCCCATCTTCGCACACTATAAATTTCACAAAAAGACGCAGAGTGATAGCGAAAGCTTTGACAAATTTGTGATGGAGCTAAGGCTGGTAGTAAAAGACTGCAACTACCCCAAAAGTGAGGAGATGGTCCGCGACCGAATTATTTTTTGTACAAGCTCGCCAAAAGTCAGTGAAAAATTACTCTGCTATGGTCCTGAGCTCACGCTTGAAAATGCCATTGACATTGCATGAGTTCGCATGAGTTGTCTCAGCAGCAACTTAAAACAATGATTTCCCCTGCTACAAACCTGGCTGGCCAGTCCATGCACGCAGTGAACAGACACACAAATAAAGCAGAACAGAGGCGCCGTGGACGCAAAATGTCCAATGCAGCAGACGGTGGAGCTGGCAAAGAGTGTGTTAAATGCGGACGAGGACACAGCAGCACAGAGGACTGTCCAGCAAAAGGACGACAATGCAATAAATGCAAGAAATTTAACCATTTTGCTAGTGTGTGTAGGACAAATACACAGCAAAAACAGACGAGCTATAAGTCTAAAAAAGTGCACACTGTGTCCGAGTACACTGAAGAATCGCCGCCTGAGTTATTTATTGACAGTATAACAAAACTAAATGCAAACACAGCAAAAGAACAGGCATTTGCAGAGGTGGAAATAGGCAAAGCCAAGCACAAATTGAAGTTCAAAGTTGACACAGGTGCCCAGGCCAATGTAATACCAGCAGACATATTTCACAGCATATTCGGAGATGTGGTGTTAGGTACACCAGACAGTCACATATCAGGATACGGCGGACAGAGACTTGAAGTCAAAGGAGCTTGCAGGCTAACATCTACATACAAAGAAAAAACTATAATGTTAGACTTTGACATCGTTGATGTTAAAAATGCACCTGCTGTCTTAGGCATGATAGCATGTCTGGATTTAAACATAGAAACAAGCACAAGCATCACCGAAGAGTTTGCAGATGTGTTCAAAGGAATTGGGCGCTTCGTGGAAAGATCAATCTTGAATTGGATGAAATGGAAAAAATTGACATTAGTGAAAAGGTGACAGAACCAACCGAGTGGGTGAATGCGTTAGTGGTAGTAGAAAAGCAGAGAACTGGAAGACTCATGGTGTGCCTCGATCCTGGCCCCCTGAACAAAGCCATTCAAAGACCACACTATCCACTTCCGACTCTGGATGATATCACACAGAGACTCGCTGGAGCACAATATTTCAGCATGCTGGATGGATATTGGACCATTAAACTAAGCCATGAATCCTCCATGCTTATGTTCAACACAATTTTCGGCAGATACAGATTCAAACGACTTCCCTTCGGAATCATATCTGCACAGGACGAGTTCCAAAGTAGGGTTTTTGGTCACAAGCTGACACGGGAAGGCATCCGGCCTGACCCCAGCAAGATTAAGGCCATCAAAGAAATGGCTCCCCCACGCAACAAAGCCGAACTGGAGAACATATTGGGCATGGTCACTTACCTCTCTAGATTTGCCCCCAGACTGCCAGAAGCAACAGTCTCCCTCAGACAGTTATTGAAAGAGAGCAACAAGTTTGCATGGAACTCAAATCGCGACACAGCCTTTCAACATGTGAAAGATCTTCTGACGCAGGAGCCAGGCTCTGTACTTACCTACTTTGACCACACCAAAAAGGTAAAGCTGCAAGTTGATGCATCCAAATGCGCGTTGGGAGCTGTTTTACTCCAGGGAGAGAAACCAGTCGTATACTGGAAAGCGCTGAATGACACTGAGGAAAACTACGCTCAGATCGAAAAGGGGCCGTATGCAGTACTTTTTGGTTGTAAACGGTTTCACCAATACATGTATGGTCGTCAGGTGGTCATGGAATCAGACCACAAACCGCTGGGGTCAATCATGCGGAAGCCCCTGGAAGCGGCTCCCCCACGACTCCAACGCATGATCCTGCAACTTCAGCGATACGACATCGTGATCACACACAAGCCTGGGAAGCATACCAGTTGCAGATACACTTTCTCGGAAGTCGATCGAATGCGATGAGAGTTCACTGAGTGAAGGTATGGGACTTAAAAATACACACCGTTGTTAGCAATGCACCAGTAAGTGACAAGAAAATGACAGAAATCAGAGCTGCCACAGACCGAGATGAGCAACTCTCAATGTTGAGGTCAGTCATCATTTCAGGATGGCCTGAGTCACACAAGAAATGTCCACCTCCTATTTCAGCATACAGGAACCACAGGGATGAGATCTCAGAGACAAATGGTATCCTGCTCAAAGGAGAAAAAATCATTGTACCCCACTCACTCAGACCAGTAATGCTTTCACGCATTCACACTAAACATTTAGGTATTGAAAAATCCAAGCAACGAGCGAGAGATATACTGTTCTGGCCCGGGATGGGTAAAGGGATAGAGGCGTTGGTAGAATAATGCAGCATTTGCCAGGAACGACGTAACTACATCCAAAAGGAGCCGATGATTTCACATGATTCCAGAACGACCCTGGCAGGCGATTGCCACAGATCTGTTCGCATGGAACAATACTGACTACATCGTCGTCGTTGTTTACTTCAGCAGATACTTTGAAGTAGAAAAAAATCACCAACCTCATATCCAACGCTGTCATAAAAAAACTCAAGGCTATGTTTGCTAGATTTGGCATACCACAAACACTAATCAGCGACAATGGACCTTGTTACAATTTACGAGAGTTCAAAGACTTTGCTAGTGCATGGGACTTCGCGCACATTACAAGCAGCCCACTGTACCCACAGAGCAATGGGTTGGCTGAAAAGACTGTCCAGACAGCCAAAGCCCTTATGGACAAAGCTCATGCACAGCATGAAGACCCCTACTTAAGCCTGTTGGATATCGGCCTATATCGAAACACCCCGGTCGATGGACTGAAATTGCCAGCGCAGCTGTTGATGAGCAGGCGTTTGCGCTCAATCCTTCCATCCACCGAGAAACAACTTCAACCCGAGCTTGTATGTCGCAACACAGTTCACAGCCGGAGAGAAGTTTGTCAGACAAGGCAAAAGCTTTATTAGGACAAAACCGCTAAGGCACAACCCGTCCTGCCTAAGAGAGCCACGTTTCGTTACCAACTGCCAAATGGGAAATGGGAACCCGCCACTGTCCTGGATTCAGCAGGAACCCAGAGATCGTACAACATCATCACCGGAGAAGGTCAAGTGCTGAGACGCAACAGGCGTCATCTCCTAAAGGTGGAAAACAACACAGACAAAGCAACCCCAACTCGTGCCTCAGATCATGAGAACACTGACTCAATGACTTTAGAAGAAGACACTATGGCTCAACCGGCCTGCAAAGAACCTTCACATTACACTACCACAAGATCAGGTCGCACAGTAAAGCCAAGAGTCATTACAGATTTATAAAAAAAAACAAAAAAAAAAAACAAAAAAAAAAACAATTGCTTCAAGTGTTTGAGAATAAGACTTTGGTAAAATTGTTTGTTGTGATTGTGCTACAGTTAAGCTATTTCAGTGACCACGATACACATATTGCATATATTTGCATAATCTTGCTTTGATGTTTGGCAGCAGTGATTATTTGCAACAGTTCAGTTCTTTAAAAGAAAGGAGATGTAGTATCTTGGCACACTTCCACTAGTGATGACGTGATAAGGGCGCCATTGCGCAATGCGGGAATGTTGAAAATAATAAACTTTGGCACGCGGATGCCGGAGTGAGACCAAAGCAAAGCTTGCCTTCATTATATCATCAAATAATACACTATCTGTCAAGGAAAAATGCTCTCCACCAGTAGAATGAACAGAGGATAACCTGACTCAAATCTGGGGCTACTGCATCTTTTATCTGATTGGATGACATGGAGAAATAGTGTGGTTGCCGGGGAGAAAAGACCTGATAGCGGTATAACGTCAGCACTTCTGAGAATGCAAGGATAGACAGATAGTCTCAATCGAACAGTGCGGGTGCGTGGTGTGATAATATTTCTAGGTTTTTGCAACCACATCAAGACTTCCTGCTCATCTGTCATTCTTCATCAGCTCTTTTAATTGCTTCTAGGCCAGCCCTCACCTCTCCTCCCACGTCCATGTGACTCCCCAGACCTTCTCTCCTCAAACTGGCAAATTAACACCTTACCAGCAGAAGCAAGCCTACATCATCCTACTTGTCCTCGGGCTTGCTTAGTTAGCATGAGGCATTATGAGTAAATCTATTTACCTGTCTTCTTACACTGGTGCACCCATCACTGAAGATTAAACAGGCTCAGTCCGGATCATCATCCTCAGTCCACATAATTTTTAGAGTTGTAAATGTTTGTTACATTTTTAGAGATAATGTACTTTTTGTACTAGGATCAGTGAAAAAAAAACATATTTTTATCACTCCAACATATGTTTTACTGAGGAAGATTTTATGACTTGACCTATGGTGTTGGAATGTTTTGTAGGTCTGGATTCCTTAAACCCAATTAGCAATTTACAAAACAACCACTTACTCAATGTGTGTTTGTTTTATCTTTCAAGAAGGTATCCGATGTAAATAAAGACTTGAATTGAATGAACTTCATTTCTGAATTAAGTTGAATTTTCTCGTCAGTTTTCTTTTCCATCTCTGAAGTTCAGGAATCATACAATAATCAGATCTGGGCAGCTTTTCCATCCTCGCGAATGCTCTCACCCGAGACGGGCGAGGGCAGAAAAGGGGCACGGTCCAACATGCAGCCCTCACATTTATACTGTCTTCAAAATTTAAACATAATGCGGGCTGGTCTCATCCCTGGCTGGCCATGCCTATAGGGCTGATCTTCTCTAGCAGGTCCCAATAACACAATTTTGGGTCTAAAAAGGAACAATACACTACTTGGGTCAGTTTGTTTTCTTGAAAACAACCCAGAAAGTTGGGTCAAATTTCCAGAAAATTGTTTTCCAGGAAAACAACCCCAAAAATGGGCAAATTTGTACAAAACAACCCCAAAATGTGGACTGTTTTTTACAAAACAATGCAAGAAGGCGGGTCAAATTGACCCAATTTGTGGATCGGTCCATTTTTTGACCCAAATTTGTGTTAACTGTTTTTAGAGTGCACATAACGGAGATTATATTGTAAATGGTTCTGCGAGCTGGTTTACTAAATCAAGATAATGGGATTTTAACTGATTTAGTCACTACTGTATTTACTTATCTGACTTGAATTCATCTAGAAGACAGCTGGCGTACTGCCGTGCCGTTGTTTTGCTGTTGTCCGTAGTTCGAGTTCAAATTGCTCAGCAGTTTAACATGCAATACTCACATTCTAATTGCTTGTACACAAATATTAAATATATACAACAATGATTTTGTCTTTGTCGGGCTCGATTTTACATTCAGTTTTTGGGGTGCCCAGTAGTAGCTGCTCGCCTTGATCCAACCCCCTTGATGTACTCCCAGTCGCCATGCTAACAAAAGACTGGCATTAGAAGAAGACCGTGGACTGAGAAGTGGCTCATTTGCATGAGACATAAATGATCCTCTCAAAACATGGGTAGAAAAAAGAGTGTGAAAATGTGCTGTAATTATCCTTGCGGTATGTTATTATGACACCTGGGAACTGTTTTAGATAGGTAGAAAAAAAAATGCAAGAATGTCTTGTTTAATGCTGTGAACATTATGAAATGAGGTACAGTACGAATACCATGATTAACTTTCTTTTTCCTGAGAGAAAAGGGAGGTGTTTGTTTGTCTTGCAAAGGTGCAACCACTGAGCACGGCATCTCTAATCTGGAATCGCACCGTATGTGGAAATAGAAAAAAAAATATATATATATGTATGCCGTATATAGCATAAATATCACTGCTGATTAATTTGCGATTCAATTTGGTAAAATGCAGTCTTTTGGCCAAGTAGTGTATTTGAATAGTAGCTCCCAGAATATATTCATGATTAGTGTCTAACACAAGACAAGGCTTCAGGCACAGAGCCTGAATAACAGCAAGAAGATGCTATGATACAATCTGGCTAATTGGTGAGTGAGCAGTTCAGGAGCTGCAATCTAGCCTAATTGTCACAGTTGACACCTGCGCCTCCTTAAATGCCACTTAATTCTCCTTTTGGAATCTCGGCGTCTTTGCTGTAATTTGCAGTTAAGTACTTTCAAACACTCAGTAATATACAGAAATAGCTTTTCAGGGATGTGAGCAAAGTAAACCAAAAAGTAGTTAACCACAAATATTGCAGTGCCCCATATAATGGTAGGACACCAAACAAGCATGTCCGTCTGCTCTAATGTCTCTTCTTTTTCTTTCAATAAAATGCAGATGAACATAAGTCATTATAAAACGTGTTCTTAGCAAACAAAAGGTGTTTGGATATTACAGATTCTGTAATCTTTGGTTGCCATGGCAATGGAAGACAAGCTGTTCTCGTTATTACACGAAAGTAAACAATTCAATCAAAATGATTTCAGCAAAGATGTGAAACTGTTGAAAATACTTGAAATGATCTTTTCTAAGAGTATTCTCTTGGGGGGGGGTGGAATATTTGGGCCGAGCCCACACTCATGCGACAAGCATCATCTGACACAACCAGACCATAAGCGTGTATGTGTGTACAATAACAGAAAAGCTTAAGTACAAAATGTGCTACTCAAGTCCCTGGTGGTCAGGCAGCTCCAGACGTGAGAAAGTATAAAGTGCAACCCCACTTGCAGGTTGAGTAGCTAAAAGAGTTCAAGGCTCACTAAACTCTGGAAGAGCAGCAACTCCACTGAGGCTGAACACTCTGCCCCAGACGCACACACAGACACGCACACCCCCACACGCACAAAAGGACACACCATGTACTGTAGATTGCATGTGTGTGGATAAGATTCACCTGCATGCAAGGTATTCATCAGTTGATCTACATTCCTGAGCTTCATGCAACCCATTTGTGTGAGCTATCTCACACAGGTTTGTTTGAAAGATGGAACATCAAACGGGAGTTGAGCACAGTCCTCCATGTAAACACATACACACACACACACACACACACGTACGAATGCACACGTGCACACCTACAGTGACAAATGCACTCTTTCACTGATGACATAACAGTGTTCTTCCTTTTTTCTTTTTAACCTTTGTTTCATCTTTACCTGTGTTGCACTCTACTTCTAACAACTCCTAAGTGTGAATCACCCCTGGGACACCCTGGTGAGGTAAAAACTATGTGAGTAACAAAAAAAGGAGTGGATGTGGTATAATCAACTTTTAGGAGAAAAATAATTGTCATATTAAGCAGAGCTGGGCAGTCCACCTATGACGGACCGGTCCGCCTATCCGCCTATGATAGATTCCCATTTTGTAGGCGATAAACGATAGACGCCATAAACTTAAAAAAAAAAAATAGTCGGACTAAGCATCGTCGGACGGCCATTTTTTTCCGTCTATGCATGTAAATGTATATTTTCAACAATTTATTTTAATAGTCAACATCTTTTATTTATACATACATTACACACATTATTTATTTGGCGCATTGTTTTTCTCTTAGGTGGCATGGTGGTCGACTGGTTAGCACGTCTGCCTCACAGTTCAGAGGTCGTGGGTTCGAACCCAGCTCTGGCCTCCCTGTATGGAGTTTGCATGTTGTCCCCGTGCCTGCGTGGGTTTTCTCCGGGTACTCCGGTTTCCCCCCACATTCTAAAAACATGCTTGGTAGGTTAATTGTACTCTAAATTGCCCCTAGGTGTGATTGTGAGTGCGGATGTTTGTTCGTCTCTGTGTGCCCTGCGATTGGCTGACAACCAATTCAGGATGTCCCCCTCCTACTGCCCGAAGACAGTTGGGATAGGCTCCAGCACTCTCCGCAACCATTATGAGAATAAGCGGTATAGATAATGGATGGATGGATGTTTTTCTCTTGAAACTGCCTCGTCTCACGCTTCTCGTGCTGGCTGTTTGCTTGTCTGCAGCGCACATGCGCAGTAGTGGTAATCCGGGTCATCTGTGATGTAAACAGAAGCATTGTGGGTAAAGTAGTGTCAGAGCTGACTCGTGTTGGCAACAAAGTCCGAAAGTTACGGCGCATTTCACCAAATATACTCAATACAATGTAAACCTGCCTTTCATGGCAGCGCGACGGGGATGCCCGATTATTTAAAAAAGGAAGCAAGTTGTGGCTTATGCCTGATGTCTCGCATTTATTAACAACCAAAACAGTGTGGTATGTGTTTTTGCCCGTGGTGGACACCGACGCAGGAAGATGTTGCGCTCTTGCGAACAGAGTGATGCATTCAGGGACTGGGAAATATCAGCACTAAAAGTAACACAAAAGTGACATATTTGCCATATTTTACATAACAATAAAACACATAATTAAGTTTGTTGCAATATACTACTTTATAGTGCAAAAGAAAAAGTTATTCCTTTTTTGTTTCAGGTGCAAACCACATTTTGAGTGCGTAGATCAATGTACTACTTTTAAATTATGCATACTAGTGAAGAAAAACAAAACCTTTTGTTAAAGGTTGAAAGACAAAATTAAAAACCCATGCATGTTTATTTTAGTTTTCTTTAGCACAATACTTTTCTCATCTGATTTCGCTCCCTTCTATGTTAAAAAAAAAGTTTTTGTGACCAAGAAGAGTGAACTTTACATACAAGTATTTCTCTTAGTATTTATAGATAACTTCACTGTATTAGTGCAACTCTGCCTAGTGTATAGTTTTGATTCCATTTTAAAATGCACTAAACAATTACGGATAAAAAAATTAAGGCTAGAGTATTGCCATCAATTTAAGTTGGTACATCATTTACATGATGGCACAAGTTGCAAAGTTTAATCAAAGTTTAATGTATAGTAATCCCTTGTTTATCACGGTTAATGGGGACCAGAACGTTGTTCAAAAGTGCTCTTCGTTTGTTAGCGTGGATGAGACTAGCGAGAGGCTGCGATGGTGCGCATTTTATGAGTGCCCGCGGGTATGTTCAAAGCCTCCGAGTCAACTCATGCAACATGGTTGCCGATACAGCTGTATTTTTCCTTTTTATTTTTGATGAATACTTTTTGAGAAAGTTTGAGTTTGTACATAAAAAATTCAACCTGTAAGCAAATGATGGTTATTATAAGAGCAGCAGCTTGCTGCTGTGATTTGCCGCATTTTACATATTATCCAATTACTTGACTAATCACCAACAGTAATCGCGATTAGTCGACTAATTGGATAATATATGTAAATATAATATAGCAAAATAATTGTTTGTGGCAGCCCTAATTCTATGAACATTTACAAATATCAATTTTAAGTGTGGTCTCTTATTTTAAGAAATACTAAAGGAAGACCTTTGACCAACATTCAAATCCACCTCCAGAGTCACCTTTTTCAGTATATCGAAATGCAATCAATGGGTACAGAATAGTGAGTTCAAATGGGTCATGTGCTCAATTCACTAGGAAGACAGATTTAGTTGACCACCTTTGTAAATGTGTGGAAAGGCTTGCAGACATTGGTCGATGGCACCATTTAAACACACACTAAGAAAGCCAAAGGTTATTTCAGTACAGAACAGACAGGATTCTACCACAAACACTTCCGCACTCACAAATCCACGCGCACACACACACACATACACAAAGTGCATACATGCACACACCCACACTCAATACATGTTGGACTTCCAGCAGGGAGCAGCCACTTCCATTGACACTCAACCAGGATGTTCCTCCCTCCTTGCGCCAGCCAATAAGAAGGCTGCCTTTAAAGGCGAAGGTACCATTAAGGAAGTCCCATGTTCCCTTCAGCTCTCTCTGCTCGTCTCCAAACACACTGTTTTTTCCTGCCTGTCAATGCCAGGAACCCATTAAGAAATGTGTTAGGATACCAAATAGGCAGACAATGTAAGGATGGACCAAGCTATTGTTTCTCACTGTTGCTTCTTGAAAAATGTCCGCTTTTGTTAGGTTTGTCAAGCTGCAATATTATGACACGTGCTAAAAAAAAAACAACAGACATTAATTGGACTTTGAATCAGCACTTTCATCAAACTAATATCACCTAACGATATATTTTGACAGACCGTCAGAGAAAAAAAATAAAAACAAACAATTAAATATGCAACGCACCACTGCACAGTCTTGTAATGTGACTAGTTTGTGACGTGAATCTAAGTAGAATTTTTACTATTGAATGTAATTTTTTTTTCACTTTCACTCCACTATATTTCCCTAGTAAAACTTTACTTTTACTACAATACATACCCTTTTTAGTTACTCAATATTACCAAATAAAATCTGAAGAAACAGTAGAGCACACAGTGGAAGAATAGTCCTGCCTGTGCTGACTGTTAAAAAGGATGTTTGTGGATGTTGCTAACTGTCTTTGGCACATTGCAGCCCCCCTACCTGGCTCCTAGTTTCTTTCTCCAGCAAACTAATTGAAAAGCAGTAACATTTTTTTTTTCATTTCAGTACATATTTTTTATAAAACAATCAGTTTAAATGCCGCACTTTTTCTGTTTATGCTGCATATATTTTCTTGCTATTGTGTCACAGCATTTGTTATTGCTTCATGATAACTTAAAGGTATCCTCAGGTAGTTCGGCATTAACTGACTTGTTAATGTTGCTTGTATTAATGTCTGTAACCTTTTTTACCGTACAAATCAAGGTCAATTATCTTTTTTTTTTTTTTTTTTTAAACTCCAAAGGCTTGTCTTTGTATTCCAAATTCATTGGGCTCCATGTGCCGAAGCACTTTTAAAGGCTTGATTGCCTCATTGTTAAGCCTGTCGTAACATATTAGGCACAGCAGGTTTAGTGCGTACAAGTGAACAGTAATAAACCTGTACCTTCAATAAGATTGGCAACATCGTTTCCAAATTGCAGCTTTCTTTTTCTTGCAGGTTTTTGTCTCATTTTTGGGTCTGTTCCCATTTCCGAAGAAGCTTTCCAACCATGTTGTTTTTTCAAATTTTTGCTATCTTATGGGCTTACGTTTTTCCCCGTATTACATAATGAGACAGATGCATAGGTGAAGGCACCCTATTTTCAAAATAAAACTTCTTTCAGACCCTGATGATCCCCCCAAAAAAATGTTTTGTTCAGTCCCTGTTAGCGACGCAGTAACAAATGTCTTGCTGTCCGCTAGGCTACTGGTCTACTGCTTGGTGGTTAGGACTCCTGGTCAAAAGCGTTCACTTTCATTTGTTAACTATTAAAAGTGTCATCATGTTATTTTATATTGCAAGACGGTGTTCCCAAAGTTGTGTTACTTAACTGAATGAGACTGATTGAATTGAAGCTGTTCCCAATTTAACTACTGCTCACAACAGTGTGGAGTCCTCAATGGATTAAAAGATCATCTGTGCATCATCGGTTGGGCACGTCTATAGAAGAACACAGGGGGTCAATGCTAGCCTGCGATTTAATAGGTCCAAATGAATTCATCCCACACTACATAAGTTCAATGCACTTTGGTGTAGCTTGATCATGCTGTGAATCGTTCTTGGCCTGCTGACAGCACTTTAATCACAATTGTGCTTTCAGAGCAAGGACGAAAATCTGCCTACTTTGGCAACCGCATCAGCGGTGGCTGGCTACTGTCCAAAAAATGGGTGGGATTTACCTCCACTACAACAAACTTGAGAATTGTTGTTGTTGGGCAAAATGATGCATTTAGTCAATAATATCACAGGATGAAGTGGTTGGAGAAACATTAATATTGATCCCTTGACGTATGTATAGTATGTACTGTATGTATGTATGAGTGAAAAAGACGATTATTGCTGTATCTACCTTTTTTAGAGCAGTCATTTTGGCATAATAGAACAATATATAAAGACGGTTAGCAGAAATAAAGAAATTATGAACATCATTTTCACAAAGCTTTACAAATGGATGACGTATAAAGGATAAAGATGAAGGTACACACATTTATTTTCACTTTGGTCTCAAAGGAGCCATCCACTCAACAGAAGTACTAAGGTAAAACACTTGTATTTTTTTCCATCCTCCATGAACCAGGAAGTATCCTGCTAACCAACAAAAAGATAAACATCAGAAGAGAACCTTGGAGTTGCTGTTAAGGCCTCATCTTTTTCTAACATTTACAATTGACTCAATCCAATATTGTCAAAAGAGAGGGATAAATAACTTACATCATTATAATTAGACACTTGTATATAGTCCCATATCGTCGCTGTCCTGTGAAAAATACTTATTTCCAATTTTGGAAACTTTTTTAATTTTCACTTTAATGCGATTTCTGTAACGCGAAAACATGATCCAGGTAAAAATGAGAAAATGAAATAAAAAATGGAGATAAGTGTTTTTACACCATATGTAACTTTATTTTATTTATCTTTTTTTTTTAATTGAAATGCCTGGTCCTTAAGTATGCTAAAAACACCGACTCGCTAAACATCAAATCAAGTTTTGCTTGTGCTGGTTAAGGCAAACAACACCGTGAAACATCCAGCCATCCATATTCTTTAGCCCTTGTCCTCATTAGGGTGAACTGGAGTTTATCCCAGCTGAATGAAATGACGAATGAAGCAGGATACACCCTGGACTGGTTGACATTCATTCGCAGGGCATGTATAAACAAACAACTGTTCAAACGCTAATTCACACCTATGGGGAAATTTAGAGTCTTCAATTAACTAACATATTAATTACATTCATGCATGTTTATGGAAAGTGGGAGGAAACTTAGTTCCAAGACAAAAAAACAACCTCAGAAAAATGAATCATGGCCTAGTGATAAGAATTTGTATATATTTTTATATAATAAAATATTTAGAATATGTTTACTCAGAACACTCTAAATTGCCCCAGGTGTGATTGTGAGTGCGGATGTTTGTTTGTCTCTGTGTGCCCTGCGATTGGCTGGCAACTAATTCAGGGTGTCCCCCGCCTACTGCCCCAAGACAGCTGGGATAGGCTCCAGCACTCTCCGTGACCCTTATGGGGATAAGCAGTATAGATAATGGATGGATGTTTACTCAGATTCCTTAAAATCAGCAAAACTCAGTTAATTGCACTTAAAATCAGCAAAACTCAGTTAATTGCAAAACCATCCATCCATCCATTATCTACACCTCTTATCCTCACAAGGGTCGCACGGCGTGCTGGAGCCTATCCCAGCTGTCTTCGGGCAGTAGGCGGGGGACACCCTGAATTGGTTGCCAGCCAATCGCAGGGCACACAAAGACAAACATCCGCACTCACAATCACACCTAGGGGCAATTTAGAGAGTCCAATCAACTTACCATGGATGTTTTTGGAATGTGGGAGGAAACCAGAGTACCCGGAGAAAACCCACGCAGGCAAGGGAAGAACATGCAAACTCCACACAGGGAGGCCGGAGCCGGGATCGAACCCACGACCTCTAAACTGTGAGGCGGACGTGCTAACCAGTCGACCACCATGCCGCCCTAATTGCAAAACTAATTAAATGTAATCAAAATGTGTGAATATACTTCAAATATGATGAGCTGTTTCATCAAATTTACAGGAATATTTCTGTACTGTGCATCCATGTTCCACATAATAGTACAGTAGGTGGCACTAATGCAAGTGATTTAACAATGGCCTTTTAATTCAAATTCAGAGTCACTAGAGAAGAAGAACTCTCCATCGTGTGTAGCAATATGATCTACCCTGTTCATACCTATGTTCAAGCAATGTCCTTGTTACATACTAGGGATGTAACAATTAATTGAAAATCGATTTAAATTGTATTTCAACTGCTTAAAATATGCATCGATGTGAAAAATTAAAGGATCATATTTTTGAAATTTTGATCACAAAAGTAATGAAATTTAGTTCCGGCAATAACAAAACACTGATCAGATGAAAATGTCATCAAACAGTCCAAATTATTAGTTAATTATTTGTTGTTTTTTTTGTAAAGTTACAAAAATGTACTGTTTGTAACAAGGAAAAAATGCAGATGTTAAAATAAAAACATCTTTTGGTTCTAAAATGAGCCATTCATTTTGTTTAAAAAAATTCGAATTCGAATCGAATGGAAATAGGGAACTGAAAATTGAATCGAACCAGGGCTTGAGTGAATCGTTACATCCCTCTTACATATATCTGCATTTGTCTTCATATAACCTGCTCATTATCAGTGGCTGCATGATATTAGTGTAATTTGCATCATATCCTACTAATAAATATATCAACTACAGCCTAGTACCCAACATCAATGTAAGCATTTTCATGTAGTCCATCATCTTGATCACTTCCATATTACAACAAAGTACTAGCCAACATAAGCCCTTGAACAACTTCTCGTAAGGCCAACATAGGTAATTCTAGTAATTCAAATGACTCATTAATTTATAATGAGCAACAGCATACTTTTGTGCTCAATGATGATGGGCCCTCCTCATTTCAGTAAGGATGGCATGAAAAGACATGAAATGCTGCTACCAAGTGACAATGAAGGTAAGCAAATCAATATGCTGATGTCTCCCTTCTGCCTCTGAAGCGCCTCACCATAACCCTGCCGATTGACATTGACTGCAGGTGTGTCACAGGAATGTAAACTGCAAACTCCACACAGGGGGCTGAGATTCAAACATGGGACCTCTCGACTATGAGGCAGACGTGCTAACAGCTATAAAAACCCATAGTAGAGAAATAGTGTATTGACAGAATTCGATTAGCGGCCCTATCCCTGGGCCTTCACTCAGGTGAGATGTGCGTGTGTCTGCATGTGTGTGTGTATTGTACGTGTGTGCGGTGGCTCCCAGCACTAATCTGTGTGTTCTCAGGAAGGGGTTTGGAGGATCTTTGACTGACAGAGAGAGATTTTAGGGAGTCCCTCTTCCTCCTACGGCAGTGCTTCAGAAGCCCTAAAGCTCCTTAGACAGCCTCCACCTCTTGTTTGATGAAAGAACATCACTTTTAATAACTCTAAATACTGTGGGGATGAAACAAGCCAAAATAAATCCGAGTGAGTCAAACTCGTGTAGCTCTGCAGGGCTCTTTGTCAAGCACAATTGCGATGAATACCGCCAGTGACTACCTCCAGTGGCGTCTTAGCGGCGGAACATTCTGTCCCCCCATTCTGTCTCCATGCATCAAGGAGGCGTAATAATAACATCATAACAATTCTCACTTCGATTGCCCTCAAGTGATCATGCTAACTTAACTCACACTTGTATACAAACACGTTGTTTGGCCAACAAAGGTGTTTTGATTCTGAGAGGCCCCCAGGAGGAGTCATTGTATGGAGAACGTGAGCCTCAATAGGCCAAACGGCTTATAGCTAGTAAGGACAGAGAACCAGAATGACGCTAATCAAATTATCGTTCAATGTCCGCCCACACATATAAACAGGACAACGTTTTTGTTGTTTCGGTCATAGAAAGAACCCCTTACAATTCGTAAAACAAGCCAGCGTTCAAAGCAAACATGGTAAAGCAGCATTTAGCAATTATGCTGCATGCAAATGGAATAAGATAATAAATGCTTCTAAATCAAAGTTAAAAACGTAGCTTTTTTCCCATAACTTGGATTAAGGTATTTTAGATATTTTTAAATCAATTTCACAGTGCGTACTTTAAGTACTAATAGAAACCCACTTTGATTTATTTAGTTTTACTGGTAAATGTTATCAAAGTCTTCTTTTACTGTGTTTATATGTTGTCAATATATGTTAGTAATTTTAGTAAGCTACTATTGTTTTCTCGGCTTCTGAATGTCATTATCTGTTGTGTTTGTAAACCCTTTTCGGTGTCTTTGCTTGTGAAAAGCACATTGAGTTGCCTTGTGTATGAAATGTACGATTTAAATGAACCTGCCTCGCCTTGCGTCATAATACATAAATTGTTTTTTTAGCAAGGTAATGTGATCATCCTGGGAGGGCAAAGCGTGTGTGCGTGCATGCGCTACTTCCAGGTGGATTGTCATCCAGATTAGGATGCAAAATGTTTCCTTCAGAATTCATAGTGCATGTTCTCCAAAAGGCTTCCACAACAATAACAACATGGTCAAATTCACAATTCATGACAGTGAGTTCAGCCACAATGATATTCAGTAAATAAGGAAATCTTATGTGTGGGTCTGGCGTAAACCAAACCTGATGATGAATTTACTTATTTGGTTTGGGGACCACCAGTTTCGATAAATCATCAATGTTTGATGGATTGTACAATTTTCTAACAGTCTGTCTACAATTACGCATAGAAAGTCCAACGAGAGCCTGGAAAACATAACTTTCACATTGGATCATCATTAACAGAAAATCGTAGGCGTATGATTCCCAGGCACATCTCACAGATACTTCTGTCAGTGTCACTCTGCAAATCACACATCATTGCATCACTACAGCAAGGCCTCTAAAAGCCATGAGCCCATGAGCTAGAATGAATCACCTATCAGCACCTCCCAGGAAATTACACTGACATACAAACCTGTACATACACACAGCGACGGACTAGGCACAAATGTGAGTAAAACTTTGCAATTGACAGTATATGCTTGAATAACAATGTGCCCTTTTGACCTTCTTACAACCATTAGCCATTGGGGTTTTGTTAAAGCGGAAGTCAAGCCAAACATTTTTTTTTTTCCGGAATATGTTCTCTGCAGTCCCACTTGTTGAAATACGGCATTCTGATTAATATTGGGTTTGTGGAATATAAGTTAAGCAGCAAAATGCACCCAAAATGCATCTAAGGGGGCGGCTATTTTGACACTTCTGTCAACTGAAGATGACATCAAAGTTGCTCAGGGCTCAGATAACGACCAATCATGGCTCACCTGTTTTATGAAGCGGAGCCATGATTGGTCGTTATCTGAGCCCTGAGCAACTTCAATGTCATCTTCAGTCGAGAGAACTACAAAATGGCCGGCCTCTGAGCTAGCTAAAAATGTGTGGATTTCTCATATCCCGCAAAAGCAGTATTAATCAGAATGCCGTTTTTAGACTAGTGGGCCTGCATAGAACATACTCCGGAAAAAATATATGTTTATGTTCACTTCCCCTTTAAAAAGATTAAAACCTGCTCTAGCAGCATCAACGAAGAATGGCTAAATGGCTTAAGGATGGATAGATGGATAGATGGACAGATGGACAGATGGACAGATGGATAGATGGATAGATGGACAGATGGATAGATGGATAGATGGATAAAAGGATGGATAGACAGACAGACAGACAGGCAGACGTTCCCATGTACTGTATGTGGGATGATCACATGCAGGCGCACACAGAGGCACTGTGGCTTCTGTAAACAAGTCTTCTATAATGGGAACGTCTCACCATTTTAATGTTGTCTAGCTGTGGTTTGCCAACCAACCGTGGACGATTCTGTGTTGCAGGCATGCAGAGTAGTGACCAAGACTGACTGTGAATACATGCACATGCTGAGAGAGCAACGATAGGGGAAGGCTGAGAGATTGTAAATGAGCGAGAGAAGGCGGGGGTCAGGGGGGGTGAGTAGAAATGCAGGCAAAGCAGTGATGCAGAGTGAATGCATGCAGATCTCTAAGAGCCCATATTATCTTTCTAAACCCTTCCCTTCCATTTTCCCCCCCTCGTATCTGATTAGAAGAGGCCTACCTTCTCTAACGTGCGTACTGTAACTGCGCGCACATGTGCACGTGTTGGGCACCAGCTGG
Source organism: Filicampus tigris (assembly GCF_054856515.1). Lineage (NCBI taxonomy): Eukaryota > Metazoa > Chordata > Actinopteri > Syngnathiformes > Syngnathidae > Filicampus > Filicampus tigris. The sequence goes on along the minus strand of NC_141228.1, from coordinate 4,658,716 downwards.
AAGACATTAGTCAGGCCAGCAGGTAACTTTACTCAGAGCTGGCACAGATAACGAGACGCTTAGGAAATAGTATCAACTGGCAGAGCAAGAGACATGAAAGGCAAATAGAATGACAGAGAGTTTTCCTTTATGAGTGCAGGTATGTGCTTAGAGGATCATACCCACACGGATGTTCTAAATAAATCCTAAACAACGGCAACAATAAATAAAAAACAAAACAAAGAAAAAGGCAAACAAATATGAAGTTCAACACAGAATGAGAGAAAGAACCAAAATGTGTTGGTTTTGCTAGATATAAACTTAAATGTGGGCTTGGGGATACAAATACGATGCCATAAAAAGACACAAGAAAGTCTTCAAAATCAAATGCTTTGCGACTGTGGTACATAAAATATGTAGTACAAAGACAGAGCACGAAGCAGCTGAATAAAATCGGGGGGGAAAAAGAATGTAACAACCAGCGAGAATAGAGCATAACTGGGGGTAAAATGTTACAAGGGACCACATCAACAGCTGAGAAAGGAACTGAGTGAACAATAGAAAAAAAAAACATGAATCACATTTGATCTTCCCTTACCTCTGCAGCTTGTTTTTGAAATCCTTTGGAAAATAATGACGCCTCAGCAGCGCTAGATTCTCACTTTCTAACTCTTCCCACAGTAATTGTTTGCAAAAAGCGTGCCCACGAGGAGAGAAGTGTGCGTTTTGTGAGAATGTATCCTTGGTGCTGATGAACAGTGGTAAGTGAAACTCCACTGGAGGGCAGACAGACAGGCAGACTGAGCGAAACAGGAGATCAGCCAGAGTCGAGGGCAGACTGAGTAGGATGGAAGGGTTACGGCTTCCAAACATCAGAGCGGCCGAGTGGATACACCCACCTCTTCAGCCTGCATCACACGGGACTCTCTCAGCTACTTTAAACTATGCACACAGAGCAAAGTACCGGTAGTAGAGATCGAACCAGCAACCATCAGTAGATGGGCTGCATATCAAGGAAACCTTAAAGAGAAAGTCAACCCAATTTTATTTTTTTTCAAGAATGTGTTCTATGCAGGCCCACTAGTTGAAACAAAGCATTCTGATAACTATTGCGTTTCTGGAATAAGAGTTAATCCACCCATTTTTAGCCATCTCAGGCGGCGGCCATTTTGACACTTGTGTTGACTGGAAACGACATCACAGTTGCTCACGGCTCAGATAACGACCAATCATGGGTCAGTTTCAGAAAACAGGTAAGCCGTGATGGGTCGCTGTGATGTCAGTCAAAAGAAGTGACAAAATGGCCGCCACCCGCGATGGCTACAAATGGGTCGATTTTGCTGCTTAACTCGTATTCCACAATTGCAATATTAATCAGAATGCCTTGTTTCAACTAGTGGAGGCGCATAGCACATATTATTCCAATGTTTTTGGGGGGGGGTTGGCCAGTCTCTAATGAGATCGAGCCAGCAACCGTCAATATGGGGGCTGTGTATCAAGGAAACCTGAAAAACGTTACTGATCTTATATGAACATATTTGTGTTTGAAGTATTAAAGGGGAAGTCAACCCAGACACATTTTTTTTAAGAATATGTTGTTTGCACTGACCTGTTTTCTGAAGCTGAGCCATGATTGGTCGTTATCTGAGCCCTGAGACACTGTGATGTCAATTTCACGCGACAGAAATGACAAAATGGCTGCCGCCTGAGATGGCTAAAAAGGGGTGGATTTTGCTGCTTTAACTCATATTCCACAAACGCAATATTAATCAGAATGCCGTGTTTCAACTAGTGGAGGGCTTGTATAGAACATATTCTTGAAAAAAATATGTTTGGGTTGACTTCAGCTTTAAGGATTGAAATCTTCATGTGAGTTCTAAAGATAAGGCCAAATGGGCAAACTTTTTCTACAAGTTCTATAATAAAATACTACTACCAAAATATACTACCAATACTTACATAGCGGTTCAGTTTACACGTCTTCTAATGCATCATCATACACTTCAGCCATAAATGCAGAGAGGGTGTATGATAGACAGATGCATCATCACAAACCAAACGCAACTAAAAACAGAGCTGGGCAGTCCGTCCCTGGGCCGGACCGGTCGGACCCTCCGGCCCGGCCGGATGCCCATCTTTGGAGCGGGGGTCGGGGCTGACAAATTTTAAAAAAGGGCTGGACTAAGCATGGCCCGAAGTGGATTTTAGTCCGGCCCACTAATCGGCCCTCATGCGTTTGACGTGGTCGCGAAGTGGACAAATTTCATCTCAGCCTACTCGGTGAAAGGCTTCTTTCGAGTATAGTCAAGCTGCGCGCAGCACTCAAGGATGATGTAGCCACATCAAGGTGGAGTTCATGCACTTCTTCTGGCGTCTTCCCTACTTCCGGAAATACGCCGTAGCAAACCTACTGTGTAGTGGTTTGCTGGTATGCTTTTATTTTGAAGGCGTGAAGGAGGGGAAGTGTGGAAAATAAATAAGCAACTTGTTGAATGCTTGCAGATTGCCGTCTGTTGGACCCAAATAATCATACAATACGACAAAACCAACCCCAGGGCTCGCAATGGAAGTAAGCACACACAGCAGGGTAAGTACTAGCGGTGCGTTTGAAACATGTTTGAAGCGTGTCCACTGCGGGTTTGAATAGTAAGTTAGCCAGCTAATGGTCTTTAAATAAACCTCTTCCGTTAGTATCTCTCCCGCGGCAGCGTCATGCACGTTTTTGGGTTTTTTTAGGGCGGGGGGGGTCGAGGCCGGAAGGGTACCCAGGTCAAGGGTGGAGGGGCGCGGCCGGATGGGAAAAAAAGGGTCAACTGCCCAGGTCTGACTAAAAACTGTGACAAATTAAATAAAAGTTCTATAATGCTGGAGTTCCAAGTCCTGAAAGACACATGACTTTGAGCTCATGAGCATTTACTACATATAAAGGCAGTGATTGTTATTGCGTAATAGTTTGATCAAAACAGGCGGCATGCTGCCAGGTGAACTGTAGCATGTAATGAAATGTAACATTCTTGGAGTGCACGTCTGCCTATATCGCTCAACATGCCTTTATTTTCCCCCTCTTGCCATGTTGGGAAACACTGTGGGCTAGAATGAAGGGGGGCGGGGTTTCATATGATGAAGCACAAGGTTTTTGAACTGTCAAGCCTCCCACCTCTGCTCCTGCAGCCAATGTGAGTCCCGTGCTTCTTGAGACAAAGCTTTCCTTGATAAAGGCTACTCTACTGCACAGTGCATTGACAATGACCCTCATTAGTAGCCCAGGTTGACGGTTAAATTCCCTTGGGAAGGGAACAGCCTGCAGGTGACCACTATATTAAAATGTGTGCTCTCATATTGTAAGCGGCTTGCGTCCACTGCTTGTGATGTGAATCAGCTAAGAACATTGGGCATCATATGGCACTTATAGAAAAGCAACATTCAGACTCACATTCACACGTATAGAAAATTTAAAGTCTTCAGCAAACTCAACATGCATGTTTTTGGACTGGGGGAAGAAGATGAACACAAAAGCACAAGGAGGACTTGTACACTCCACAAGCTGAGATTCGAATGCTGGATCTTTTGACTGTGAAGCAGACAATGTTGCCCATAGATGATGTAATAAAAACATATCAAACAATGCGTGAGACCTCATCTAAGCCAATATTTCACAACAGACTTACATTGCACGCTCATCTTGTTGCTCGACAAGAATAACTATCTTAGTCCACTTAAATAACAATCCATAGAGAATAAAAAGTAACAAAGAGTTGAAAAATGCAGCATTGCTTAGTTGTTGATGGACTATGAAGAACTAAATGCCAGTCCAGTGACCTTCCTTGATCAAACCCCTACAGCCCTTTAAATTCCTGTGCATCACTAAACATCGCAAATTTAAGTCATTACAGTAACTACATCAATATGTATTTTGTGATACAGTACTGTATATGGGCTGCGCCTAGCCCTTCTTTATTGTTGAAGACAACCATTCCTGAATCCTGTAGCCAAGAATGAAGAGATAACATAATGATGATGATGAGGATGATGATGCAAGCAAGTAGCTCTGTTGTTATTACCACCATACGACATACCCACGGGAGGTACGGCACCTCCTTACTACTGCAATTCACCCAGTAGTAGGACCAACATCACTTGGTGACTAAGTAAGGCGGCTGATAGCGGGTTAAGGAAGCTGTAGCAATTCCTCCATCGATGCATGTAGTTGCTGCTGACCACGAAGCCACTCTGCAGCAGCAGTAGCAGTAGAACCTCAGTTATTTCTAAGCATCATCGTACTGATGTGCACGTGAGATATGAAACACCCTGATTTATTTATGTGTTTTCCTCCAACCGCATTAAAGTGATGCGAGCGTCTTCGTAAAACAACTATTCTCCATCCGCACCTTATTTAGATCAACATATTTGTGCAATACATATTGCACCTCATTAAAAGGAACCGTTCGCATGGAAGCAATTCTGCAGTTTTTTTCCTTTGGTTTGAAAAACACAAAAAGGCCAAGATAGCATAAATAGTAGTATCTTACCGTTCAAATCGTGGACGAATGGCTCGGGTATGACTGTCAGATGTGGAGATGCTCCAGTGACTGTGGACGACTGGACGGCGTTGGACAGCGTGATGGTGTCATTGACAAGAGTGCCCCTTGCTGGCTAATAGAGGGCATTGATTTTATTTTTATTTTTGCTTTCTGGATTACGTCCAACCCCCAAATTTGTATTTCCTTTCACTATTCAACTTGACAAAAAAGAGAAGCGTGGTAACATAACTTGAAAAAAAATCAAATAAAAAAATAAAAAACGGTGGTCTTGTCACATATTTGCATTACCAGTGTTGTCCAGTCTCCGACAGAGCTATTCGGAGGACTTAATAGGAAACACGCAACTATAACTACAGTTTATTACTTCATCATTCTATTCTCAAAATGAAACATTTGCTTTAAATACCAAAATCATTTGGGTGACAGGCACTATACACGTCACATCTTGATATCTAATCTTGGAGGACTACAAATATGGCTTCCGGTGGCCTAAACGGGACATTGGTGTCCAATATAAACGCCAGATTAAATGTAGACAAATGTTCACGTTGTTAAATATTTCTATGCGTTGTATTCCCAATCGAAAGGTTAATATTAAATGGAGTTATTATCACAGCTGATAGTTTTATTTGAAAACTTATGTGTTATTTTTTAAATTATTCGACATTTGATTGGGCCGGCGGGAGTTAACCGGCAACGAAGCAGTAGTTGGTACGCAGAGTGCAGAAAAAGCGCCAAGTTATGGTGTGGCGTCGATTAAAATGCGGTTGTAACCGAAAACTACCCCAAAATGCATTCGTGTTAAGCCTGCAGTGTTTTATGAAGGTATGGACTTGAGTTTGTTAATAATTTGGAGTTCGATCATTTAAAGTGGAGCTTCAAAAACTTCTCTCCTCGGGTCCTGTTGTTCCGCACGGTTCTGAGAGACCCAGTTTTGCCGCTCGTATTGGAACTTGGTGTCGGCTTGGTGTTCTCTGTTGCAACAAAATCCATCCACAACGGAAATGACAGTAAGTGTTGTCCCATTGTAAGTAAGCGTTAGAACCAACAGTGGTTATGTAATTCGTTGGCGGCCGTAAAGTAAAGTAAACTAGCCTTGACGGTCCCACTTATAGAACTGTGTACTTTCATTGATACCGCTACTTTTATGTGTTTGCAGCCCACTCAAACGACATGATAAGTGTTTCTTCCTTTTGCCACGTAGGGGCATGTTGCAAGTCTTTGAAGGGAAAGACTGAAGTGTGAAGATGCCTGGTCTGCAGAGCGAACATGAGGCCTCGCTGGGGAGCCCCATCAAGAGGAGCAAACTGTCTTTGAAGTTCTTCCAGAAGAAGGAAACTAAAAGAGCCCTGGATTTCTCTCAACCTCAAACAGATGATGCCATGTCAGTGTACAAGTATGTAACGAGTTTGATTTAGCTGTTTCCTGTGTATAACCAAAACTCGGGGATAAGGAGACTATTGACATTAAAAACAAGGTCACACTAGTGAAAATAATCCATCCTTGATCTCATGTCATGCTATTCTCAGCAGCTGTGATCAGGTAGTGCCCGCTCCATCGCTGCAACCGAGCTTGCCTGATGACCTCCCGCTGTCATGTGAGAAGAGAGAGGACGTGTTGCCATTTGTGGGGCTCAGCAATGGGGGCAACACCTGCTATCTCAATAGCATTTTACAGGTGAGTTGCTTTTTTTTAAGCAATACAAAGAGTTCATGGCGGAGTTACGTACCATGATCTTTTACCAAACTACATTGACGCCGTAGTAAAGTCATAATTATAGGAAAAAAACAGCCCGGCCATAAATATTAGGTAGGGGCTAGAACCGATACCAGGGATTCGTATCAGGCCGATAACCGGCCTTATATCAAGATATCAATACTTGCGACTCTTGTGGCGGTTTTACAATCGGGAACTAACGGCATTCATGTCTAACAGATACCCATAGTGCTGCACAAAGTGCCGGTAGCACTACCATATTATGAATTTTAGAGGGCAAAAATAACAATACTAAGGGTGGGTGATATGGGCAAAAAAGATATATCTCTATTTAAAAAAAAAAAAAAAAAAACTAACGATAACTTGACTATATTCTACAAAAAATATTTTAAATCTGCACTTCAGAGACCAATAGTGGATGGACAGCGTTTGTGAACATCTCTTTTAAATTGCTAATTACAGCTTCTGCAAAACATAGTTATATTCTACAATATTGTAGAAAAAAAACATGTATAGACTTACATTGATTTTTGGGAATATTTATGTTATTTAAATGTCTCTGCTGTTATTCCATAATGATTTGACATTTTGAGCTGCAGTATGTACAGGTGTACCACTGCCAACGACTAGAGAAATCTGAATGAGAAAAAGGTGTTAACTACAGCAATCAGAATGGGAAAAAATTTATTTGATATGTGACGTCATGACAACACCCATTCTCATACATTGGCCACCGTATTCAGAATAAAGTTGAATAACAAAACTGCAACTTACCAAAAAGTGCATTTTCCCACTCCTTCATCACTGTGATGTGTAAACGTGTGACTTTCAAAACATCGACTCAATTGTAAAATTGCTCTTTATTTTTGTTGACTAAAATTGGACAAAAACTAAAATACAATCAGATGACTAAAAATGTAATTAATTTGAGTCAAAAGACTAAAACGAAATCAAGATATCTTGTCAAAATTAACACTGCTCAAGAGTTTAGTACTCTTACTGGTAGCAGTCTGGAAAAAAAAAAAAAAAGTCAACTGAAATCAGAAATCAAATGAAAATCATTAAGTACAGCTGTAACTTTAGTGTTTCTTCTTTTGCCACATGACATACTTGTGCCCAGTCCGTGTTGTAGTCTGCGTTTGACTGAAATACATTGTTAAAGTCTCATTTGAAGATGACATGTAAATGTGTGATTGTTCCCTACAGGTGCTCGTTCACTGTCCAGGCTTAAAGGAAGGCATCAAGTCTGTTTACAAGTTGTCAAAAAGCAACGCTAAACCCACTGAAGAAAAGAAACAATGTGAAGAGGTTACCACATTTTCCCCTTAAGACACTCTTGTCTCAGAGCCACAGAGAAAATTGTTTTTCAGCATAATTGTATCCTTCAATTTTATTTCTAGCCAGCAGGGGATGCTGCCGAGTCCATACCGGCACACATTGAGCTCCTCGAGAGCTTCCACAGTCTGATAAGGTCTGTGGAGCAGTTGCAGTCCAACTTTCTGCTCAACGGTGATAGCTTCAGTGAGCGAGAACTTGACACGTCGCCTCGTAAAGTTCTCAACACACTCAGGTACCTTTGGTGAAAATATGAAGCTGGAGGAGACCCAGTCTAAATTTTGCTCTCAAGGAAACGTAAACTGATTTACTGCATGAATGGAAATGACTAAATGCCATTACATTGGGTGAATGTATATTAGAAGAAGTAGCTGTTTTCTTTAGTTTTTTTCCTGGCTTGGCTTTAAATTTCATTATTGAAAGAAAAAGCCTGAGGTTGACCGGCAACCAGTCCAGAGTATACCACTCCTCTTGCCCAAAGTCAGCTCGGATAGGCTCCATCTCACCTGCTAGCCTAATGAGGACAAGCGGTAGAAAATGGATGGATAGAAGGAGCTTGAAAAAGTAAGTTTTACTCATGTACGATTTTTATGTTGTTGATGTCTTGCAGGCAACTGAACCCCATGTATGAAGGCTATCTTCAGCATGATGCCCAAGAGGTTCTGCAGTGCATCCTGGGATACATCCAGGAGGCCTGCAACACCATTCGGAAGGAGCAAAAGCAGGAAGCCAAAGTGACTGAGGTCCAAGTGGAACACGGCAGCGGTTCAGTGTCCGAATCCCAAAGAGTTGCAGACGAGGACGGTCAGGTGGCTGGAAAAAGGAAAAGCGATACTGATATGGGAAATGCCAAAAAGAAGGCCAAGTCTGGAAAATGTGGAGTGGAGGAAGAGCACTTGTTGCACACACCCGTCACCCGCTCCAGAAGTAAGTCATCCTGTGACAATACTGTGGATAACACCAAGGACAACCGAGGAGAGAAAGACGAGACCAAAGAAGTGAAACAGAAAAAGGAGGAGGAAGAAGAAGAGGGCAATGGTGATGAGGAAAGATACAAAGAGGCGAACGGGAGAAAGAAGAAACGCAGTAAACTGGGCTGGCTGAGGCCTGCTGGCAAACAGCCGAGTATCATGTCCATGTTTTGCAGCGTCGGGAAGCTCACCTCTACATTTGCCAAAATCTCAACGAAAACGGAGCAAGAGGACGATGGAGCTGACGAAGGCCAAACTAAGGAGGAGAAGAAATGTGAGGCGGTCAGCAATCCAAATGGGAACCAGGTCCAAAAGGCGCCACATCGGGGTATGACACTAACGATTGCAAAGTACAATTTCAAATCCTCCCTAAGATGTTCTGTTTTTTGAGACTAATGTAAGATGAGTTTGAAAGGATGTGGTGTGGTGTATTTATTTACAGTTTGGGGGTGGGGAGTCAGTTACTCACAGGTTAGCGCGCACTCAGTATCCCCCTCAATTAGCATGCTTTGCTGAGCTGAAATAAAGATTCTATGAATTTCTGAGATCCATACACTTGTATGTATAATTGTCAACTTTTGCGTTTGTGGCTTTGCAGACGGTCTAGACCTGATGGAGCACTTGTTCCACGGCCAGCTGGTTCTACGGACTCGTTGTCTGGAATGCGAAAGTTTCACCGAGAGGCGAGAGGACTTCCAGGACATCAGCGTCCCGGTGCTGGAAGAGCAACCCGGCAGCTTGGACGATCTCTCTTCAGGTTAGAAGAAGCCACAGCATCGATAAACCACGTGAGCTCCGAGCAATAACGGGGGTCCTGCGTCTGAATCGGACTTCTGTTCATACAACAGCGACATCACCTGAACTTGCGCTCAATTGTACTCAGTAGTGACCTGATGCAATCTGGACTGCTTGTTGGAAAGTGGCATTTAGTTGAAGCGCTTAACCGATTTGCAAAAGACCCCACACGACATAGAAAAACAGTAAATCCCTGCACGCATTCACTTCTGTCATAGTGGTTGACTTGAGATCAGCAACACAGCACTTCGCAAACATAACGAGATTTGGTTGAGTCGAGAAATGATCACCTGATAAATGAAAACATCAAACCTAAATGTTCTGTCTCCAGTTTCTCCATACCCCAAACCAGAGAAGAAGACGCTGAAATGGGCCATTGGGCAGTTTGCGTCAGTGGAGCGCATCGCCGGAGAGGACAAGTACTTCTGTGACACGTGTCGCCACTACACAGAGGCCGAGAGGAGTCTTCTGTTTGACCAAACCCCCGAAGTCGTCACCATCCACTTGAAGCGCTTCTCCGCCAGCACTTTGGAGTGAGTCACTTGACTGGTCAATACCTTCCTCGTTTTGAGTCTCGTTCCTCACGACCGTTTGTTCCCGCCGTCTAGAACGGACCCGTACGCCGGCCTGTCCAAGGTGAACACACCCTTGCAGACGCCCTTGACTTTGTCTCTGGAGGAGTGGTGCACGCCACGCTCGTCCAGCAAAGGCCACAACTACGAGCTCTTTGCCGTGGTCATGCACAGCGGCGTGTCCATCGGCAGCGGCCACTACACCGCTTACGTACGCATGAGTGGCCTGAAAGATGCCAAATTCTGGCTGCGCGAAAGGGAGCAGCTCCAGGAGTCCGAAGCAACGGCGCGGGGCTACAACGACGGCGAGGTCTCCGTCAGGCAACAGGCGAGCCAACGGACCGCCTCGAGCTCTGCTTGCGTCAAGCCAGGAAGTCAGAAGCCTCTAGAGGGCGGGGTCGGACTCTTGGGAGGACAGCGGAGTCGGACCGGCGTCGAGCACAAAGAGAGAGCGGCCGATGGTGAGGCGAAAGACGAAAAAACTCGAAAACGAAATGTAGAAGTCGATCTTAAAAAAGAGGCCGAAGAAGAAAGCAGGACAACTTCCTGTGAGGATGAAGAGGCCTCGGAACAACAGGCTTTAAACAACCTTCTCGAGTACGAAGGCAAATGGCTGCTGTTTGATGACTCTGAAGTGCGTTTGTTCGAGGAGGACGATTTCATCCGAGCCTGCTCCCCTCAGACCTGCTCCTCTTCAACCCCCTACTTGCTCTTTTACAAGCGAATACCCGAGTCGGCACATTGACGACACCGCTGCCTTCTACCCCAAGATGTACTCTCTGTATATTCTCAAATATTAGATGGAACACAGACACACACATTGTGGATATCTTACTTGTAATAGTAATAATTAAAACATTTTAATCTTCAAACATCTGCAGCAAAATCGCCTCGCCTTGTTTTGTAAACAAATAATGGATGTTTCACAATTAAACCCAGATTAGTTTTTTAAATGTCTTTGTTTTCTCACATTGTCTTGGACTTAAGCCATTTTATATGCTTGGATTTTATAAAGTGATTTTTTTTATGGGGCGGGGGGTATTATTAGAGTAGTTGCTTTTTTTTTTTTAAAGGGGACAGTGCAATTTCACATGAAAAATCATGGTAAAAAAAACAAAAAAAGCCAGAACTTGCCAAAAATCTATTTTTCTTCTGTAGTCCCCTGACTGGCCATGATGTAAAAAAAGCATTCAAATACAATTCCAAAAAATACATACAATAGCAAGACACTAAACCCTTCAAACATGTTACATTATACATTATAAGTAATTAACTGCCATTGACAAATTTGTCCTTTCACAGTTCAATTCCAGGAACTTATTTATATTTTTTTAAAGGTTATGATAAAAGAGGCTCTGAACATGTCTGGCAGTGAATGAGTAAACAATAGTTAAGAGGCACACAATAAAAATCACAATCGAGAAGTATAATAAACACATGAAGACAATGAAAACACAGAAGGTATATGTTTTAGTGTCGGCAAGGTAGTTATTTTTGTACCATGTGCTCACATTTTTAAAGAAGGCCTTGTAGGTGGTTTGTCCCCCAACCTCTGGTATTCTGTTCCATTCCTTAGCACCTCTTACTGACCATGTTGACAGACTAAAGGCACTCTTGCGCAGAGGAATTGCGCGATCACCTCTGAGAGGCATTCACTACTCTTTTCGGCCAGGGGAACTGCGGCTAGAGTAGACCATTGAGTACCTTCAAATCTGCAACATTATGAAAAGTGTCCCAACACACAATACACACACTCACACGAGGGAGACATCTAAAACATGCAAGATGGCAGACCCTCGAGGACCGCAGTTTGACACCTGTGCTCAATCACTTGCACGAGTCACAAATTGACAACAAGCATAGACCTGAACATTAAAATATTTATTTAGTAAAATATTTAAAATTAACAAAACAGAACTACATAAAATGATACATTTTCAGTACCTAACTTTAAAACATTGTTGTTTTAACAAAAATGTGATAAAGCAATATGATAAATAACTTTTTTTTTGCAAGTTTTAATTTTAATCAACCCTCTCCCACATAACCTTAGCTTTCAAGTCGTGAAATGCATTGCTACACCAGAAACAACAAAAAAGTGCACACATTAAATACAGATTTTTTTTTTGGACACATACATAATTAAAAAGACACCTTGACATTTGAAACGTTTTTGTTGAAGAATTTGGCGTAAAAAGATTTTTTGGCACTTTTTGGAACCAATAACAGGACGCGAACATTCCTGGTACCAGTTGCTTGGGAGCTCACAGCGAGCAGAGTCTCGGACTTCTTGAGAAAAGGCTTACATTATACCAACGCAGCCTCTGGGGAAAATGTTCCCCAAATCTAAAAGGTCAAGGTGTCTCTTTAAAATCGGATCCACTTGTTCATCCTGCTGATTGAGTTGTGTAAACAAGTTAAGACACTGGAATGACGTACCAAGTTGGAACACTTGAAGCCTTTTTCAGTAACAAACATTGTGACCCATTCTCAACACACTGCTATTTACACTCAAGAATAAATTAATATTGCATCTTCTGGTGTCGCTTTGTGTGTACCTACTCTCTTCATCTTCAAATGTCAATTTTGCGAAGACTCAATCTGCTGAAAGAATCTCTGGAAATGAGAGGGAGACCAAGTTTACATTTTCAACCAACAAAAACAACATAAAAGGTTATTACATTGTTTTGGTGCTTTGGTGAAGTGGAATGAGAGAGGTGAAAGTGTTTCTTTTGTTACATGCAGCTTTTCTTCCGATTGTGTTTAGTTTTTATCGGCATTTTTGAGACAAATATTAAGAAGGGTCCCTCAGAATAATGGATTCACCGTACTGTACTGACTTCATATAGATTTACTCATAATTTCCTCAACTGTGCTTTATGAACCTAACGTGCATTTTTTTGAGATGTGGGACAACACCAGAGCACCCAGAGGAGATCCACACAAAACTTGTGATCCAAAGTACAGTACAAGCATCTGATCTGATTAGATTTCAGCCTTCTATTCAACGTGACAGAGTTAAACACACAAATGCCAAATGAAAACATTCCCAAGGAGCATGGAGGGCAAAAGCTTGCACAGACTAACCGGCCGTGTTCCTGATGTCACTTGCTAGGCCACGCCCCATTTAAAGACACTCAGTTGTTGATACTTTGAAGCTTGTCCCAATGTACAGTAATTAATTGCACTTTATGGACCCAGTTTGTATGGCTTATTGTATGTCACTGTTTTACTTTATGTAATTGCATATTGTGATCAGCAGGGGGCTTTTCATCTTGGTTACAGTGGGGAAAACCGTTCAGTTCAGTTAGCGTTACACGCTCTGCACGCCCCTGGTGTTCATGCATGCTTTTAAGTCAAGGGTCTTCAATCCTGTTCTTCGAGGGCCGCTGTCCTGCCTGTTTTACATCTCTCCCTGCTGTAACACACCTGATTCAAATGAGCCGGATTGTTATTCAGCTTCTGCAGACCTTGCTGATGACCTTAGACGATCAAACGATCTTTCGGCTTTATGAGATCGTGAACAGGTTAAACCGCTTAACGATCTAATATCGTCATATCGCCCACCCCTAATACAGCATGGTAAATACCACTCGATTTTTTTCTATTAAAATAGTGCTTCACTTGTATCTTCGATTGAAACAGTAAATATTAATAAACTCAGGCCTGTGTGAAACCCATGTGTCTAAGCTCTCAAATTCTTTTGGAATTATGTTTCCATCTGCTACAGGGCCTGAGATATAAATTATTTTGTAGGTGGCGAAAATGTCAGGTTTTCAAGGGTGACTCCAAAGACAAGCGTAGGTTTTAGAGAGATGTCTCACGAAGGGCTTCAGGCTTTAATGGGTTAAGTATTGCTGTAAAACACGATACACTGTATATACTGTAATTTTATGACTATTTTATTACTGACCCGCTTAAAACCAGGAAATGGGAGTGTGCAGTGGAGTTCCGCCACATCGCTTAAAAAGTAACGCTCCACTCGATTGGTGCCTGTTTTAATGCAGAAGCAACAGAGGCCAGGCCAAGCCAATCGAGGCCGGGGCAGATCAGGGCCAGATGGTTCTGGCAGCTGTAATGGAAAAGTGCCTTTTGATCACTTGCAAGTGCCTTGCCAAACTCACTCACAACCCCTTTAATAAAGAGCTGTAGCCTACTAGCCCAGTGCTAACCGCTAACCCGCAGCTGAGGCTTTTAGCCTGCCTATTGCGCTCTCATAGCAGAAAAAGGTGGCAGTGCGTGTACTTCTCAGGCCCAACGTGTCTTCCTCTGTAGCTATCTGTTCTCGAAGGGAAATCATATGTGGATACATGTCCTGCATTAACCAAAATTCCTGAGTTACATGGCGGGAAGGGACGTGCATTAATCGCATGTCAAAATAAGTTGCAGTAACGCGTTCATTTTAACAGCATCGAGTTTTATACAATAAAGGGGCTATTTTTCGAAGAAAAATGTGGTGGTTCCTTGTGTGCTGGAATAGATTCAGGGAGTTGAATTCATCCATATGGGGAATACTGATTTGATAAAAGATTAAACAGAGTTACGAGTTTGGCCAGGGAAAAAAAACGAAACTCATGAAGTATACCCCTATTGTGTGCGTGTGTACCTGTGAGAGTTGACCTGTAGCACTGGTTTGTAAAGCTGAGGAATCTTTCTGTTGATGAGCGGCTGCAGTGCCTCCTTCAGGCGGTGATAGTTCCTCTCAAGCTCCCTCTGATACTCCTTCTGGTCAGGACCGATCAAACTCTTGTTTTTTCGCAGGGCATCTTCACACCTGGGGGAAGGTTCGTCCAAATGCACCGTTAATTGCCATAACTGTGTTGTGAAACCGCAGAGACAAAATACAATGTATTAATCGATTTTGTTGCTGATTCCATCCATTTTCTACAGTGCTTGTCCTGTTCAAGATCACATGGAACTGAGAGCACTCTGGATTGTCGCCCGATAACCTCTCACGCCATCACTGAGAGGGAGCTGAACCCACAATGCCTGCACGTAAATTGGGCAGATGAACCATCACACCATCAGTGACTTTGACTCTTGTTGATCAGTTCATTCCAGTTATCGAAACTTCCCAATTTTATTTTTACACTGAGCCTAGGACAAAACCATTACATTTTGGCACAACTCTGGATTTAAAAAAAAAAAATAAATAAATAAAAAACACTTTGTTACAGGATGCTTGTATGTACATACAACTGTTCTTTATTCCATATTTTAATTATATGGATTTTTTTTAGTAGCCTTTATTGCTGCCTGGCTCCGTACTACTGCAAACTTCAAATGTACCCTCTGGGGATCATCTTATCTTGTGTACTTGTACTGGTGTAGTGTTCAAAGGCACATTAAAATGGAATTGGTCACTTGGACCGCCAATGCAAATCCAGCCAAAGTTGCGCAACCAAGTGCTCATGTTTTTGAAGGACAGCTTCATCAACTTTGACAAATACCCACCTCTTTGTGAAGTCCTTGAAGCAGAGGCGTAGCTTATTGTGGTGTCGGTACAGTTTTGGGTCACTGGGGATTTCAGACAGGAAGACCTGTGCAACCTCCAAAGGACCCTAAACAATAAACCCATATGACACTTATTTCAAATGTTTAAGAAGCCATTGCCCTTTTTAAATTCATTGGATCCAATGTCTTTTCAAACACATTAAAAGTTCACCTGGTTAACAGTGGTGCCCACGGACCCTTGCAAGACCATCTGCAGCATCTTGGCATCAGAGGGGTCCTGGTGGGTAGCAAAGGCAAGTTCTTGCGTCTTCTTCTGCATGTCTTCGATAGCCACTTCAATGGGAGTGGAAATAATCTGAAAAAAAGGGACATTAATAGACAGCGTTGTTCATATCACCATCTACCATTTTGTTTGATTGAGTGATTTACCTCCTCTTTGTGGACAATGTTGATGCGTGTCTTGATGTAAGGAAAGGCGTGGGAGGTGGTCAGGATGGTCTTGCGTTTGAACTGCTCATGCAGGTCCCCGTGGGCCCGTCCATCCAGCGTAAAGGGGGTGCAGTAGACAAAACGGCGCAAGTTGTAGTTCTTGTCAAAGTAGGTGATGCGGTCCTTCATCTCGTACGTGTCGAAGTAGGGCTCCACGTACGTGATCTGGATGAAGGCCTGACGAAAAATAAACCAGTTAGTTTTGCTTTTTACTGCATTGATGAATGAGTTGATGAGTGTCTAATGCCAACCTTATTTGGGTCAAGCTTGCATTTGTCTACTGGGTTGGAGTCCTTTATGACTTCTACTTGATCTTCTCCAAACTGTTCTCCGTAAAAACCCTAAAAACAAACAAACAAAAAAAAAAAGGAAATTACAGCTTTCATTTTTCGTGGAAAATGTCAACCTTTATTTTTACCTAAAACACTTTGGATGGAAGTACTGAGCCTCCTCCTGGAACATAATCACAATCAACAAGTGGCCTCTGGACTTAAAAAAACAAACGAGCCAAAAATCGGTATAACTGCACTCACACACCTGCCTCATCTAATGAGGTCTTATGAGATTGTTATCTACAGTGCATCCCCAAAATATTCTAGATGCTTCACTTTTTCCCCACACTGTTACAGCCTTATTCCAAAATCGAATTAACCCCCCCTCAAAATTCTACATACAACACCACATAATGACAATGCAAACCATTTTCACTAATTTATGAAAAAAAATAAAAATGAGAAATCATACGTAATTTTTTGAGTCATCATTATGTGGTTGTGAAATGTGCCAAGACAGGCTACGTGGGCATTTTGACCATAACCATTGCCGTGCCATGATAGCATCTGTGTCTCAGCCTCACCTCCAACCTGTGAGATATTTCCGCCAGCTTGGTGATGGCTGGCTCTTTGTACACAAACTCCTGCTCATCCAAGTCGCCAAATTTGGAACCATAAAATCCAACTCTAAAGTATGTTCCAAACATCCTCTTCCCATCCTGTTGACAAGAGAGAAGATGCATAAGTGCTACATCAAAACAGAAATGCAACCTACATCGCAACACGTTTCTGTTAAGGCCCAACTTTCAGAAAAAGTGTCAAGTACTCCAAAGAGCCAATTGTGACTCTACGGATTCCATTACACACACAAAAAAAAAAAAATCACAATGTTGGCTCATAGGGGAAATTACAGTAAAACCAAGTGACATTGGGTTGAATTGTTTGTATTTGTGACATTAATTCGATCCATCCATCCATTTTCTGAACCACTTCTCTAAATATAGAACAAACAACGTGAATCCATGTTTCCTGATCCAAAAAGGGAAAATCCCCTCATGTAAATGTGAGCCTTCTTGAATGATACACCGACTTAGCTGGATAACTGTTTTAGATAACATATCGTCGCTGTCATGTGAAAAACATCATTTTTTTTCATTTTCCTATTATGACATGAATCATGTTTCCGCGTTACAGACATCGCATTAAAGTGGTAATTAAAAAAGTTTCCAAAATTGGAGATAAATGTTTATCACAGGACAGCGACGATACGCCAAGTGACACCTCACCTCAGTTAGAAAGATGTTAAACAAATAACACTATAATCAACAACTAACTACTAATTTGACCTTTGTTGAAGCTGTGCCTCAAGAACCAGAAATCCTTTAAGACTATTGACTAAATTGCGACGGGATAAATAACTAGTCGCTCAAAATTTAAAGATAGATCATAAATTGTGACTGGTTGCCATTTACGGTGAGAGTTTTCTCTCTTTAATGCAGGACAAGTCGGAAAAGAATGTGGACAGTGGCAAAACTCGGTGTGGTTGCTTTGCAGGGATTACGACATGTAAGTTTGTTGAAAAGTCTACTTGTTTGTGTTGGAAGGCCGCGCAGCACATATTACACTGTCATGTTAAAAGGAAACGCAGCTCACCAACAACAAACCAACCAGATGTATAGCAACCAGCAACATATTTCGCTAAAAAATAAATTCAGGAAATATCCTTTGTGTTTCATTTATTCAAATCAACATCAACCAAGACGAGTTATTGCTAAAACGGGTCTAGTGTATGCATGACAAAAGGCCCATAAAACATAAAAAATAGCACCAGCCAACCAATTTGAAATAAATGCCATTAATAGAAATGTATATTTGTGCACTATAAGAATCAGATAGGCTGTAAATAATAGTAAAAAATAATAGTAAATCATAAATGGCTGTACATCCATACAGGTGTGCCATGTCATCTGCTAATCACTGGTCAACATATTTTTTTATTCTTTTTTTTTTTTTTTTTTTAAATCAGTGATGCACGTAAAATTTTCTAGATAAATTTTTTGAGCTGATTCCGAATCTTCTCTCGTTTTTGCCTCAAGTACATCACTTTTCCATCATAATAAAATATAATAACAACAATATATGAAATATAGTAATATACTTAGTAATATTTACAAATCAAGGGTTAGGTTCAGCAACAGGTAACTTTTTTTTTCTGAAATATCGTAGCTATAAAGAACAGCGCAGGGTAAAATCTGTATTGCACAAGCTTTTATAGGTCCAACTTAACAACCAAATTTGAAAACCTCAAAAACCTGACGTACTTTTTTTTTTTGAAATCGTCTAGGGTCACAAAGCCATTTCTGATTAAAATGTGCTGTTGACCAGCAAATGAAATGTGAGAAGCTCCGAAAACAAAGAAACTTACCACAAGAAACAATTAAGTAAAGTGGGGAGGAGGGGTCGGGAACCAGGAAAATCAAAAAGGAGAAAACAGAACAAATTTGAATCAGAATTAACTTCCTCCAAAATGTTTTCAAAACAACACAAACTAACACTGGCGTTGGCATTGACACCAACAACATTTTTTTTAAGAACACAAACAGATTGTGGAGGAACTAATAAACCATGCAAAGGTAGAAGGATACAAAGAAAAAGTTAAGAAAAATAAAAAGGGAGAAAATAAAGCTCCACAATTTCCAAAACATGTCATGCACTGTCAGTGCAGTTCTGGAAGGAACGAGTGCTCTGTCCATGCAACAAACCAGGAAACAAAGTAATGAATGGTTTACAAAAAGAAAAAGAAAAATCAGATCAAACAAATCAAATCAGAATAAAACAGGGGTCGATTTAGTTTACACTAATGAAAAGGGGGGTAAGAATAACAAAAAATCACAAGGGAGGATTAGCGAGCGTTTTAGACAAACACTGGGAGACATTTGATGGTCTCAAACTTCACCCCGATGCCAGTTTGCATCATGACAAGTCAATTTTGAGTGGAACACATGGTGGTTAAACCAGAGAGGGCGACATAAAGACAATGCACTCAAATCGAGCCCTGGGTGTAAAGACAAGAGGCGGTACGACTGTGGGAGTTGTCAGCCAATGTGTGTGTTCTGGCCGACACCTCAGATGGACAGAGGATGAAGACGAAGAGAGTGCGCATGTGATGCATTCAGAGACTTTTAGTGTCAAACACTGTGGCTCCCATGCACACAGCCGGTTAACGGTGTCACGTTTAAAAAAAAAAAAAAAAAGGCCCTCCTCGCACAACATGGAGGGAGAGGTGAGAGGAAAACAAGGGGTTTGCTGCCAGTGCAGCAAGAGTCCCTGATGGCAACAGACAGTCAATGTTGTCTGCAGATGTTAATGGACTAGACGTACTGTATGTGA
Organism: Filicampus tigris; assembly: GCF_054856515.1. Taxonomy (NCBI): domain Eukaryota; kingdom Metazoa; phylum Chordata; class Actinopteri; order Syngnathiformes; family Syngnathidae; genus Filicampus; species Filicampus tigris. The sequence goes on along the minus strand of NC_141228.1, from coordinate 4,639,202 downwards.
AAAGCAAAGCGAGGAACAGAAAGCCTGTGGCTAGCAAATGAAATGAGTGTGAATACAAATAAAAATGAAAAAAATAAAGTAGATAAACAAAAGACGGGCAGGGCCAAGCAGGAACCATTTAACCACCTACCTCCCAGCCAGTACTCTGTGTGTGAAAGAGAACACAGGACACGTGAACCACATCACACTCAGAACCCCAATGCACAATAACACTCACATATTCAGTGACGTTACAGCAATAAGAGGCCACTTGGTACTGATTCCATGCCGAACCCCTTAAAACACATCATGCAAACTTAACAGAGACGGAATAATTCATGCAAGGAATTTGCATAAGTAACGCTTGAAAACTGGTGCAAAACTCCCATAATGTGCATTATAATGTCATGTATTTGAAACCGTCCGTCTAAGACAGGTATTCGCCTACATAGGAAGAGAAAAATCTCAGTAACGTATTTCTGTGTAACCCCATACATTACAGGATACTTGAGACATCAATGCCTGCCGCTAGAGGACATTAATCAATATCTACATATCTTGAATCGATATTACAACCCTGACCTTGTTGTGTTCTGAATGCACTTTATCCAACAGTACCTCTGAATATTACACCAAATTATGGGGGAAAATGCATAAAAAATTTTTTTTAAAAAAAGGTACAAACATGCAAAGCTGAATAAATTCTAATTTGTGGTTGAACATGGTTGAAGTGTTGAATGCCACCTTCTGTTTTTTGAATTTCCTGAATTATGTCTGGATAAAATCTGTACAATTTGTAACTTGTCAATTTAAAGCGGAAGTCAACCCAAAATTTTTCTTTCCAATATGTTCTATGCGCCTCCACTAGTCTCAGCATGGCATTCTGATTAATATTACATTTCTGAAATATGTATTAAGCAGCAAAATCCAACCGCTTTTAGCCATCTTGGTGGGCGGCCATTTTGTCACGTGCTGTCGACTGAAATTAACATCACAGTTGCTCAAGTAACAACCAATTACTGCTCACGTGTTTTCTGACGCTGAGCCGTGACTGGTGGTTACCTGAGCAAAAGTGATGTCGTTTTCAGTTTCCAGAAAGTGACAAAATGGCCGCCCCCTGTTAAGATTTTTTTGTGGTTGACTTCCTCTTTAAATATGAACTCAGAATGTGATTGTGGAAAAAGTGTACCTATGTCTGCATAAAACAAAGAGCAGTCCCATTTTAAATCTGTAAACAGTAGGATATTTGGGTGACAATACAATATAATACATATTCACCTGATGGACAATTTTGCCAAAGGCTTCCTGTAGTTTACCATGAATGGTGGCTAGCTTCTTTGCATCTCTGTTGGCTTCATGGACTGGGATCAGTACCTTGTACACTTCATTCACAGCCTCGTACATGCCAGCCTAATAAGAAAAAACGGAAACAGACTCAGAATGTTCAATCAGTATTTGGGATTAAAAAAAAAAAAAGATATCAATACAATTCAGAGCGCGACCACGTGTATGTTAACAGATTCCAAGCGTTCACACCAAAGAGAATGATGAAGCAGCTTGCTCCAAGAGTCCCACAAGCCCCAGCTCAGTAAAGTATTTTCCTGAGCAGATGCCTTCCTCATCTGGTGACACCACATCATCGGAGACGGCGGATTCCTCCAACACGTTGGATGAAATATTCTACAGGCAAAAACGCACATGCACAAACGGAAAGAATAAGAATACTGTACAGAACATACGCATTTAGCATGCAAAAATGTTGCCAGATGTCCTAACCTGGAAGGTCACACAGCCCACAGGTAGATACTTGCGGTCCTCTAACATGCTCAGATATTCCGCTACCAAGGCAGCACTGTGTACCAAACACTGAGCAGCTTCCGCATGGTTGTTCCTCTCAGAGTGTTTGCCGGCCATATTCTGGAGCCAAGTTAGCCGCAAGTCTGGAGACGTCTGGTAACCCTTTGCAATCCTGCCGTTGGATATGAATGCAGAGTCAGTAAACTACCGCTAAGGACAGAGGAGGGATACGCTATAACTGAAAAGACTGTCCTGAACGTTTATCATCTCTGTACAGTACCTGTACATGAGATCAATTAGCATCTCAGGGTCTTCTTGGTGTTCCTTCATCTTGACTGTGTCAGACAGGATCATGTGCAAATTAAAAACAAGGTCTTGCACCTACAAAAAAAGAACGAGGACATTCAATACTGTGCATACGTTACTTCCTAATATTCTCCCATCTTTACCAAAGTTAACAAATGTTAACTAGTGGGCCTGCTGGGAACATATTCTTGAAAAAATGTGTTTTGGGTTAATTTCCTCATTAAACTGTCATGAATGACATTTACATTTGGGCAATATATTCAGTACCTGGTCTGGAAAAGTCGTTTCCCGAAGCTCGAGGTCCTCCTCTGCATAAGTAAGGATGGTCTTCAGAGAACGACGCAGGAACTCCTCGTTAAAATTCTGGGACGTTCCCACCAACGACGAAAGAGACATTGTCACCTGCATCTTCACCCTTGCAAAATTCTAAAAAAAACAAAACAACCAAAATAAACAAAAATACAAGAGGAGCACAGGGAAAAGAATATTTTATCATGACAAGTAACTGGCTACGTTTACATGGACAAATTTATTCGAATTAAAATCCTGATCGACATAAAAATGCTTAATGTACACAACACATTTGGAATATTCTGGCCTGATTAAGCCTATTCCGATCAAGATTTTACCCCGAACGAGACGGGTGGTTTATGTCAATTGATAATCCAATCGGCGCGCATGAAAACACTTATTCCTAAATTTCTAAAGAAACCGTCTTTACCGCGCATGTCTGTGACATCATTATACGCGTTTCTGTTGTTCCTGGAAGCTAGTAGAAGCAGAGCAAGCAAAAGACATGGCAGGTGCAAGCAAGCTCCATTAGGAGGTTGACTTGACATAACAGTGGAAACAGAAAAAATACGTCAAGTAACACTAACGTTTAAAGTAGAAATGGACGGAGTGATGTTTTGTTGACACGGAAGTTGCTACATCTTCTTCTATTGCTATTTATAGTATATTTGGTCTGAGCATGTCAAAATAATTTGTTCCGATCGAAGGTTTGATGAATGAACATGCAAGTCCTAATCGGGTCAATATTTTTAGTGTCCATGAAAACAGTCCATCCAATCATAATTTTAATCCGAACTCTGATCGGATTAAAGAAATGTTGTCCATGTAAACGTAGCCACTGTCTGATCAGACAGTGAGCAGCTTAATAGCTTGCAGACAGAAAAAACATTGGTAAATAATACAGCTGACAAAGGCCAATCAATAAGCAACTCATCCTCAAAGATGTCTGTCATCCATTTATCTCAGGGCTCAGACTTGCTGGCTTGCATAAAATGCACTCACGTTGCCGATCTCAAAGTTCTGCCTCATGAGGAGGTAGAGGGATGCGCTGGCGTGGGCCCTGATGGTGCTTATACTGCTACTGCAGCTCCTTAGCAGTCGTAAGCACAGATCAGCACACTGCTCCGTCTCCTCTTCAAACAGCAATTCGGGAAACTAAAAAAAAAAAAACAGCCAAATAGCCACAGTGACAAAAAGCAATGCTACAAAAAGAGTACAAAACATGATCGGACACAACTGATGTCAATGTGGAGTAAAGGTAGTCCACCTTTGACACGAGTGCTCTCTGCGTAGCAAAACAGTGCTGCAGGTAGAGGGCGCTTTGATTACAGGCCATACTGTGAAGCAACACTTTCAGCACCCCACCAAGGATACTCTCTTTGGATTCTGTCACCGATACGGTCTGAAAAACAGCGAGATAGAGATAACAGTAACTGTTGAGATGCTAACAACACAACACAATTACTCTGCACACTCAACAGCCACACTATTAGATACACGATCCAATACAAGAGCTGCTTCAAACACTAAAATAACAGGCACACCACTCAGACTTGTTCTTACTTGTTATAATGTAAATTGTAAAATGTTTGAAGGATTTAGTGTCTTGCTATTTATATTTTGTCATTGTATTTTAATGCTATTTTTACATCATGGCCAGCCAGGGGACTACAGATGAAAAATAGCCTTGTGGCTAATTCTGGCTTTTTTTAACCATGGTTTTTCATGTGTTATGTGAAATTGCACTGTCCCCTTTCAAATAAACTCATCTAATCTAATTTTGCATAAAATCATTCACTCACATACCTGCACAACGATTTCCAATGTATCAAGAATGATCAAGTTGGCCTCTGTCGCAAGGTTACCGTCAATAAGTGCTTCATGCTCCAACTCTGCTCTTGTCCTACAATCACATAAACAGAAAGTTCGTGTACATCAAAGGGAATGTTACAGGAGTTTCCTACATCCACCAATGTGGTCTAGACCATTTTTGCAGTGCAGTATTGATTTTTACACAAGTTGTTTGTCTTCATGTTTCCATGTGCTGTTGGAGGTCTTAGAGGTGTAAAGGTCAATTTCCAATTAAATGAAACCCATAAGAGGACATTGTTACTTTTAAAGTGATCATATCAAGGACAGATGGACTTCTACTGTGTGATTTATACTTTACCGCTTGCACCGATTCAATCTTTGTGAATTACCAGGGTGGTTGAAAATGTATCCAAGTGGTTAGAAGTGTTTCAACGAAATATTTTGGGACCAACCTCATTGAGCACATGATGGCTATACTTGAAGAAAAACAGCAATACCATTTGCACTGTTCTTTTCAGAACTAATCATAATTTGGTGAAATGCAAAATCATTATTGTATGTCCAATTAAAATGACATTATACACCTCTTTGCAAATGGTTTGGAACTTAACCACTCCAGAGTGTATTAAAGTTGAATATCTGTATTCCAATGGGTCAAAATGTACTGTAGCGATGAAGTAAAATATTTCAAAACAAACCACAGTAACAACCCATGTTGATCTTATAGCATATATATAGCCAGTCTAAAGTTGGTACTTTCACTGAGTTATGATGTTAAAGCATTTTTTTTTGGGGGGGGGGGTGCTGTACAGTCTACACATAGTTTTTGGTTTAATTGAATGCATAGACATTGCAAGATTAGCAGGCTATAAATTACATAGGTGACTAAATATATTGGCTTAAGCAGAAAAAAATGGATGACAAACAGCTTTTTTTTCTGCTACAGTAAGAATGAAAGCACACCACCCTAGGGCTAAAAATAAGCAGCACACATTACAGACTCAGCCACCAGCAACTCAAACAAGCACAATGTTATTGGGATATAAAGAGGGAAAATAGTAAGAACCAGCGTATGAGTTTCTTGGGCATCCATGTGCATGTGCAATTTACAAAGTCTAACCAATCAAGAAGAGATGCTAACAGCAGGTACAGTATATCCTTTTGTGACTCCAGTGTTCCCTACATAAGTATTCCAAGTAACTATTATTTTTTTAATTTCTTCCTTTTTCAGTTAAAGCTCTATATGATTGCCCATTTGCCCTATATCAACAAAAACCTGAGTTAAATACCATTTGTTCTATTACATCCTGTTCATATTAAGAGCATATAGAGTAATTTCTTATTACCAGTGCGCATGTTGCACTAAACCAATAATTTTGAATGTTTTTTTTCCCATTTGTGAATTGATGATTGAAGAAACACTAATGTATGATTGTTTCAAAATGGTTGGAAAATAAAGGAAATAGCCACAGCAACTGCTAGTACTTCCACATGCAAGTGAACACGTTGCTCAAGGAACTTTGACTCAAAAGAGCACACAGCAATTGTGGGGCATACAATACCTGAGTGATCTGTGACTCCTACATGAACACAAAGCGACATACAATAATGAAGTGAAAACAAAACAGGACCCAAATTTAACAGTTGAAGAAAAGTTCCAAACTACAGAAATAAGTTTCTGTCAAACAAAAACTACAGGTGCTGTACAAAATTATTGTTTTCGGATTACATCTTCAATTGTTAAAAAGACCGATTGGGGAAAAAATACTCTGCCTTGTTGTTGAAGACAGTTATTGATGGGATTAACATTAACAAAATGTAATGGGGAATAACCTACTTGTCTAATCTCTCACTGTTCTGTCTCCAGTGGGTCATGTCCTTCCTCCACCGCAGATTTTCCTGGCTTCCAAAGGCACTTCCTGAAGGACTACGCTCTGGAAATGAACAATAAAACCATATTTATTTACTTTATTGACTGGGAGAGTACAAATTTAGGTTTTGGTTGCAGTTAGTCACATTTAAATGTACAGCCATGACGATGCATGAAGGGTTTATGTAATACATAGTGGTATTTTACAGTATTATCCACATTTACATTACAGTTTGGAACTACAAAATTTGCTCCATTTTGGTTTGGCTTGTTCTAATGCGGTTGTTGCAGGGAAGTGACAATTCTCAGACTGACAATCAAATGAAAGCAGTGTGTCTCGCTTTACCCGATTAATGTTGTGAAATGCTGTACACAGCTCAAAGATATACAGTACACAGTTTCTTGTAAAATTGTGAAATGCACAAAATGATATTGCTTCTGTTTTTTTTTCCCCATAGAGTGTGTTGTGCGCCCACCTAGCTGCCCACGGCTGCGTCGCACCATCTCCTGCCTGGCGCCGATGCTGCCCAGGATGGCCTCCTCCAGCTTGGCCTTCATGTCTTTCGACTTTTTGAATGTCAGACTGTTCATGCGCTCGAATGCTTTCTTCCCCTGCATGGTGAACACAACATGGGCCTTGTATCCATGAAGTAAAGGGTGAGTGGCAAAAGAGAAAATAGCAGGAAAGTCATTTGTAGCACAGCACTCAGGAAGCAGAGCAAGTTTAACTGCATGAAAACATGCATGCAACATGCAAAGAACAAGCCACATATTAATAAAACAGTAATCACTCTGGAAGAGGGAGAAAACAGTCTATGTTGTTAGGGAAATCAGCAGCCAAAATACATCAGGTTGGATTGACACTAGGGTCTAAGTGCCCAATTCCAATGCAGTACCTATATCCATTTTTTTGAGTTAACGTCCGTCACTGTGTTTAAATTGATGGAACACTTTCGACAACCTGCTTGCATCAAAGAATAAAATTTGCATAAACAACTACTTCAGTGTCACCATCGGGTAACAACAACATGAAGGTAACAATAATAAATACTCATCCATCCCATCAATAGGCCGGCCAATTAAATCGGCTGAATATGGCCCTTAAAACATTTGGCCAAAATAATCGACAAAGTGGCCCATGCTTGCCGATTGTATTTTATTTTGTGTACTCCAACCATTTATGACAGATGTACACAACTAACACTGGCCTATTTTTTTTACTACACTTAAATCTGTACTATAACCCTGTTTCCTTAATTACCGTATGTATGAAGTATTTAATTGATTAGGTCAGTCTTCAGACTTGCCATTCATCATAATGTGAAGTTTAATTTTTACAAGCATTGCTTGGGTGAGCAAAGCAAGTAATTGACCTGGATGTCACTATTTTTCACACAACCTAAAGTCACAGTAAACACAGTGTGACATAAATCAAACATTAATGTGTTAAATATGACACACTTTCCAACTAGTGGTAATAATCACATATGACAGGGATTAACATCCTTATAACTTCATTAAAGGCAAACGCAATATTAATCTGAATGCCTTGTTTCAACTAGTGGGCCTGCATAGAACATAGGCTTGAAAAAAAATGTTTGGCTTGACTTCACCTTTAATTAAATGCATTGTGCCACGCACTGCATTCTGGGAACCAAAAATATTTAAAAAATCGGTCAATATAACAAGTTCGTAAGGAGACCTTAAAACTCATATGGCAAAGTGTTACCATGCGTTCCATGTTCGTGGGCATCACAACAACCCAACCCATAAAAAAAAATCAAGGATGCATTTTCTGTATTTATAACACATTTTAGAGTTGATAAGAAAATAAGTAAAGTGGAAACCAGTTGAGAAATGAGCACATTATGATTTATTTAACTTAATAACTTCAAATCTCCCCTCAAAACCCACCAGCTCATTGTTATGATGGCCCTCTTAAATCAAACCTATTATTATTGTCAAAGCACATGCATTGCCCGATTGCATCGTTGCCCTCAGAAGTGTTGCTGAGATGCACTGCATTGTACTTTGTATAACAGCAGTTGAAGTGCGTGTGCTTTTGTAACAAGTTAATACCTTGCCGATCACTAACGTGATAAACAGTGGCTCCCATTATCATTAGCATAAAGCTTTGTTGTGCTCAGCGCAGTTGAAAGCTTTTTCTTATTCTGCTGTGTAGTCATGTCAGTCATTACGTGGGTTTTATGACCCCTCCTCTAGATGGCAAGGAGGAGGGGTCTAACATAGGTGTGAAACTTCGAAGGGATAAATGAAAAGTGCACTAACACAAAACCTGGCCATTGAAACAACAAAATAGAGTGATCACCCGAATCCCAACTGCCCTTGTGCACTCACAAATGAATAGGATGACAGAGTAATGAATGGTCGAATTTATGGCGAAAACTAATGGTTAATGTGGCTACGTAAAAAGGATAAATGAAGATTATGGCGAAGGAGGTGCACTAAACAGAAGACAGCGGTTTACAAACACAAAATACAAGGACTGACTGCATCACCCGCAGCCAACTTCGAATACCAGCAACCCAGTCCCCAACCCAGACCAAACCGACGTCGGAGGTCGTGAAGCGTCGTGGCGTCTGAATGCGACGTCTGTTTGGTGTAGTGGTCACCGTCGTAGTGTCGTAACCCGTCCGTAAGCGTCTTGGGGGCGTTTACGTATGTTGAATCGGCGTCGCCAGTCATGACATTTGGTCACTCTGATTGGCTGTTAGCTAGCAAATCAGCGCACGGAGCACCAACAGGAAGTGACAAATGCGGATAAACAGTGAGCACGCCTCCGCTGCCTTAATCTTCTTACAAGTACAAGAACGAGGGTTGACAATGTAAGTATTTCACAATACCGTGTCAAGAACATGATGGTTTACTTCGAGTGGGAGTTCATCGTGAGCGAAGAATGTAGCTGAATGCATTGTTTACGTTTTTATAATCCGCCCCCGGCCAACAGCTTTCCGGTTGGATTTTTCTAACCATGAGAAATAGTGACTACCGCCGCCGATGGTATGGAAGGGTATTACATCTTATGTATGCGCAGAAGATACTTTAATGGTCAGCGTTGCTGTCTGTCGTTGTGGTGTATTCCACCAGCGTGACGTGCCGACGCCACAGGGGGGTAAGCGTCTGTCACTGTTGGCCAGCGTCTTTTTGGTCTATCTAGGCCTTTAAACTGATGTCACACCTGAAGCAAATTGACTAATTTGGTCACTCTTCCCCGCACTGATTGGCTGTCTGAGTTGGTGACAAGAGCCACCAATCAGGAAGAGGCAGGGGGAGAGATCCCCCCCCCGTCACACACACACACACACACGCACACGCACACGCACACACACACACACACACACACAATTTAAACGGCCACGACAACGTGGACTGTAATAGTGGGCGCCACCCAGTGTTCACATTGTCAGAGGAGAGCTGATCTGTCCGTCAATGGTGCAGTCACATTAGCAGATTATTTTCTTCCACATTTGTAAGAGGATCAGAGGATATCTGATTGTGTGCACATTTTTCTTTACTCCCTTACCCGAATTGTGCCCCTTGGGAGAATTATGTCACTTAATCCATGTAGTGTAAATCCAACTTAATGTGCAAAGGAAGCAATGTTAGCTATCTCACCTTGTATTCAAAGCAAGAGACACAGAGGTAGAGGAGATCTAACAGGCGGTTCAGCTGTGAGACTGAAAGATCTGTGAACCACTTCTGCAACACCAGCTCATCTGCATTTTTAAGCACCCACAGCAGACAGATGAGCAGACTGCGACTTGACTCGGCCGAGAAGCTCCCGTGCTGACGATTCGCCTGGGGAAACGGACCATGAGAAGTACATGACAAAATGGCAAAATGTGGAAAAAAAACAATGGGGGATGAGACAAGTAACAGATACTTGATTAATTACTGGATTGTTGATACATTTTGCTGTACTGTGTGTGAGAGGTAGGGATGTGCGCGACTAGTCGTTTAACCGTCTACGATTTATTTATGTATTTTTCTTTCCATAGTTCACTTTGATTGAGTCAGTTGTTGTTACATCAATAGAATTTAAATTAATAAACTGTCCTTAATGTTTGGTCTAAAATAGCCCCTAAATACACAAAACATATGCATTTTAAAGTTTGAATTCAATATGTATTAAATTTCAAGTTTTCTTGCTTGAATAGCCATGATATTAGACTAGTTCACTAGTCGCAAATAAAATTTGAGACAAGTCGGCGGGCAAATTAGTCGAAATTCCCAACGCTAGTGAGAGGTTTATGAATTAAGAGACACAACTTAACATCACATCCTACAATACAGGCAAAGTGTAAATTCCCTTAAGCGGAAGTCAACCCAAACATACTTTTTTAAGAATACCTTCTATGCAGGCCCACTTGTGTTTGTGGAATATGAGTCAAGCAACAAAATCCACACATTTTTAGCCATCTCTGGGGGCGGCCATTTTGTCACTTCTGTCAACTGATGACATCACACACTGGGTTCAGATAGCGACCAATTATAGTTCAGCTTCAGAAAACAGGTGAGCCGTGATTGGTCATTATCTGAGCGCTGAGCAGTTGTGATGTCCTTTTCAGTTGATTTTCAGTCGACAGAAGTGACAAACTGGCCGCCACCTGAGATGGCTAAAAACAGGTGGATTTTGCTGTTTAACTCATATTTCACATTAATCATATTGCCTTGTTTCAACTAGTGGGCCTGCATAGAACATATTCTTGAAAAAAAATATGTTTGGGTTGACTTCCCATTTAACTTTGTGGAACGACTGGAGTTTAGTTTTAGACATTATCAATGATCAACTCTACTTCTGTCACTGTACTGCCACCTACAGGCTGTGTGCACACCAGAGTAATGTGTGTAATAAATGCTGCTGCTATCGATTACCTGCGAATTCAACAAGAAGCTGCTTGGTCGGGACATTGGAGAGGTAGTGGTGGTGCCTGCTATGGCCATGGCAACAGTCTGATTAATCATGTTATTTCCCTCTGCCTCAGCATCTTCCCCATTGCTGCAGACAGTGGTGCCCTGGAGTCCACCTGATCGACCCCACTGGTTGAGGGACTCTAGTGAAGCAGAGAAAAGTTCCGAAAGTTAGTTATACGAGTCATAAAAATATAACTGAATAACAAATTACAGTGTTCTTTTCTGCAGAGCTGCAGACCGAGACCCGTCGCCACGGGCAGCCATAGGGAGCCATGTCCGCCCACCAATGTTCCCTTGAAGCTGCGCCCTGAAGATTTGTGCACTGCTCTCACTCGCTCAGTGCACCAGTTTAATCTACAAACAGGACACAACACCATTCCCATTTCCTCAAAAGTTTCAGTAGTGGGACCAAGGGTGCCAGTTTACTGCCATAGTTTCAAGCATACATTGACACACATATACATATACATATATATGTATATATATATATATGTATATATACATATACATATATATATATATAATATGTATATATAATATGTTAATATGTATATATTTATTTTTATTTTTTTTTAATTCTGCACAACCACAGCCCCAGTTATGAGGGTTGTACACTCGTAGAACCACATTATCACAGTTGTTATATTTAAAATGTTTTCCTTTTTCCCCTATTGAGGTTGTAGGCCACATTAATGGCTTTATATTAACAAAAACTTGAACAGGCGTGTGTAGACTTTTTAAGCCTAACCCTAAAAACAGATGAGAATGCGAGATTGGGGAGAATCTGCATCTGTTTAACCCACAGGGATTAACGCTGGGGAAAAAGGGGCAGATTATAGCCCCAATTTTACGGGACTTGGTCAATGGAATAGGAAGAGTTGAATGCAGCTACGTTCAGAGCTGGGCAATCTGTCTCCCCGTCCATCCATCCGTCCGTCCCCGAGAAGGTTTTTTAAAAAGGACCGACTAAGCATTGACGGAAGTGAGTTTTCATCCGTCCATCTATTCGTCCCTAACTGGGTCAAGTACCAACTGAACGTGGTGTGTTCTGTTAAAAAAGCAAGCCCACTGCATGTTCTCTTCTACGGAGCTGCATTCATTAATTGCCTGCACAACGCTTTTCATGTGCTTCCCAGTAGTCACATTGCACATGCATATTCTGCCCTCTAGTGGTTCAACACATGTAATACCATGGATAATGCCACAGGAGTCAGCCATTTCACCTCACTGACAGAAACCTGTCTTGTACCTTATCCCTTTGCATGCGAAGCATGTCCTTGTGTGGGACATCTTTAGACCATAAAAATCTCTACCAGCATATTCATTTAAACGACCTGGAAGTTGTTTCCTCTCAAAATAACCTTTGGCAGTGAAAGTTGGCTAATTGTAGCCAGCGGAGTTGTTTGTCAAATATCACCCAGATTTGTAGTTCAATAGTTGTTAAAAACATGGGCGTCCTAGTGTTGAAAGGACAAGGACAGACTGGGTCGGAGGATGATAATTTTTATGAATAAGGACTGAGGGACGAGGACGGAAGGGTACCCAGGTCGCGGACAGAGGACGGACCGGCAATAAAAGGGTTAAGTGCCCAGAATTGGCTAAATCAAAATATCAGAACAGATCAGCTTGAAGTACACAGATCAAATCTACAAAATATTACACTCAACTTCTAAGCTAAGTGTTCTGCTTTAGACAATAAATTGCAATTGCATATTGCAATAAGCTACTATGCTTTATTTAGTACCTGTGAAGTCATGGAGCTGTGGCAGGGTCTCCATGACAATGCCAATCAAAGGAAGGTACAGCATAGCAACTCGGGCTTTGACCTCTGGATCGGCATAGCGTGGGTCAGAGTCATGGCTGGACAACAGGTTGTGTACAACACTAACCACTTTTTTATGCAGGCCAAACATCCTAGGAAAAAAGGGAAAAGGGTTTAACAAGGATGGAAAATTGGAACACAAGCAATTTGGTAAAACCATAAACATTTTTCAAATTGAGAATGTACAGTACTGTTTTCAATTTTCTTTTTGGGGGGAGTGACAAGTTTATTTCAGTGTAGGGTGGGCGATATGACGATATTAGATCGTTAAGGACTTTAACGTGTTGACAATCTCGTAAAGCCGAAAGATCGTTTGATTGTCTACAGAGAACATTCTATACAGTTTAGTTCTATGGCGGCTCAAAGCCGCTGACGCATACCCGGCCAACCAATCACAGCACGCACAGTGCACCGTACGTGACACTCCCCGCCTCCCTGTTTGTTTGTAATAGCGGGAAGCTATAGCGGAAAGTCACCACGAAGCAGAGCTGGTCCCGAAAAGAAACCCCACATCCACAGTGTCGATTTGGTTTGGCTTTTCCTCGGAGAAGAAAGCGCAAACCAATTATTTGCAAAGTTTGCAGGGACTCGGTTCGGACGTCAGATGGCAATACGACAAACCTGTTTAATCACTTGCAGACAGCACCCAAAAAACTACGCTGAAGGCCAAAGCAAACAGAGATTAGACACATGGTAGCCAGAGGCAGCCACTAGCTCCAAGCTAACACAAACCACTAAAGAAGTAACTGAGGGAGTTATTACCTTGCTGAAGACATGATTCCCATTAAAACAGTGGAAAACAAGGGGTTTAAAAGTCCCTTCAAAGTACTAGACCCGCGTTACGAGCTGTGTTTTTATGTTTACGTTATGTTACCTTTTATGTTTACCTTCACTGCACATTTTGATAAAAAATGGCACTATTCAAATAAGATAAGAAGAAGAAGATAAGAATGCCTTTATTGATCCCACAGTGGGGAAATTTTATAAATAAAAAACCTGTTCAGAAAGCTTAGCTGGCATAAAATCTCTTTTTTTCAGGGTTTTATATACATTTTAGATATGTTTAATATGTTTAACGTGAGGAAAATGGTAAAAAAAAATGTGCAAATTAGTCTAAAAAAAATGATGTAAAAAAAGAATCATGATAAAATCATGATCGGGATTTTATTTTTTAAAAATCATGGTATGATATTTTTGCCATATCGCCCACCACTATCTCAGTGTATACTTTCATACAGACAAAAAACAGAGGAATTGCATTTTTTCTAATCATATTTTGTCTTGCTAGTGTTCACACCAGTGTTGTTTTACAGAAGCAAATATTGACAAATAAAAAGCATATGCATGTGTAAAGTAGGACCATCTGCCGCACACACGGAGATACTGTACATCATGAAACTTTAGCTTTGTCCGCATGCTTTCTACTTAACGCTTATCGTATCCCTGAAATAATATTTTCCTGTCACCCACGCAAACTCTTTTCTTTTGTCAGTGAATCCTAATGTATGATGTGTTAGATATACTAACCCCTCATTGTCTGGGTCAAGTATCACAGACAGTTGTGACAGTACCAGCCCAGCCATAAAGTGTTGCTCTCTGAAGGGCACAGAGAGTTCAAACATATTTGCTATTTTTTGGTCCTGAACATGTGTGGAGAACCCAGAGCTCTGTAACAAGAGAACGAAGAGTCACACATGTACATGTAAATGTAAATGACAAAAGCACCTCTGCTGTTCCAAGTAGAGCAGTATAACTACAGTTATGTTCTCCTTTTAAATACAATAATTGAACTGACCTGTGAAGTTGCTGAAGAGACAGACGGTGATGGCGAAGCAGGTGGCGTGAGCAAGCTACAAGGCAGGTTGAGGGTGACATAGTGTTCATGACTGCAAACTATTCTCAAGAAATCCAGCCTCAGAGACTCCAATGTCGGGTTTTGCAGAGCATAAACTTTTGTGGACACCTGTTGGGAGGCAAGGCGTGACAGTACTTTAAACAGAGTAGAAAAAATACATTCAAAGGTCATGGTGCTTTGAGATGTTTTACAAGGTCAACTCAATTTAGAGACTTAAAATACTTTGTACACTTCAAACGTATCAAAATACATGCTAAAAGACCATTTCTGTTTTTATCATGGTGTATTTACCTCAATTTTATTTTGAAGATTGAGTTACTTTCAGGTAAAATTACTACATATTGCTGCTTTTGTTGCATACTCCTATCCACCATCTTAGCCATGTGTTATGAGACAATCAATTCATTACACAGTCAAAAATCATAGGTAGGTGGTTACCTGTTTCCAGTAGGCCTTGATAAGGGTGAAGACAAAGCCTCTGTCCATGACCGACAGCAAATCATTGAGAAAGAAAGCAAGACTTGCATTCAATCGCTCAACCAGCTCCAGATCCTGATGACAAGAAGCTCAAGTTGTTATATTTTGCATGCAATGAAATTTACTGAAACCATAGGCGGTGTAATTAATAAAGTTAATGAAGTTCTTGCAAAACAGCAAAAAGAAAACAGAAGCCACATCGTGGCTTCGTTCAGACTATAAGCCCAAATCCTATTTTCAACCCTTCCAAATGGGAAGGCTCGTTCATAGTTTGAACAGTCATAAAGCACATGAAATCCGTTTTTTGTGAGCTGTATTGAAACTACATTCGGGAGGTAGTTTTCATTTCGCGTTTGGACGGAGTGCGTCTGAACAGCTTCAAACACACGGATCGGATTTGACTGTTCGTGACGTCACTCTACGCGAAAAAGGACACAATGCGCCATAGCAGAAAGTGCCAATCAGGGACGTAGTGGGACCGAAATTGGCGGCCGTCATGTGACGACACATAATCGGCGAAAAGGGGTGGGGGGATTTTGTTGTCCGTGCGGTGGAAGGGGTGTTGGCAGACGGCAACGGTCACGCCAAAACATAATCATCGATGGGGGAGGTTGGGGGTTTGGACGGTGCGAACAGCGGCCGTCACGTGCCTAAACGCGGGGTGCTTACGGCGGACGTCGAAGGTGATGTTAAACGCTCCATATGCTGGGCGACGATTGCGTTCTGACGTCGTTGCTACAGCAACCTGTCAGATGGGCCAGAACCCATTTGGACGCTTACTAAAAACAGTGTGGACAGTCAGCCCTAAAAATCAGATTTGAGGAGGAATCTGATTGGAATCAGATATGCCTGCAGTGTGAATGCAGCTGATGGGAAACTTAACATAACACCCAATAGAAGTGTTTAAAAACCTTAAAGCGGAAGTCAACCCAAACATATTTTTTTCAAGAATATGTTCCCAGCAGGCCCACTAGTTGAAACACGGCATTCTGATTAATTTTGCGTTTGTGGAATATAAGTTAAGCAGCAAAATGCACTCGTTTTTAACCATCTCTGGGGCGGCCAATTTGTCTTATGTCGACTGAAAATGACATCACAACTGCTCACAACGACCAATCACAGGTGACCTGTTTTCTGAATCTGAGATGTGATTGGTTGTTGTGAGCAGTTGTGATGTCATTTTCAGTCGACATAAGACAAAACGAAGGCCCCAAGAGACGGCTAAAAAGGAGTGGATTAACACTTATTCCACACACGCAATATTTATCAGAATACCTTGTTTCAACTAGTGGGTAGTAGTAAATCTGAAATCACTTCTGAATTTACAATCCCAATGTATGGATCTTTTTTCCCCATCTTTACCTTCTGGAAACGTGATACAATGTCGCCAGCAATGGTGCTGACGAGCGCTGTAATGTCATCCATAAAGCGCTCCGGGAAACGGTTCTTTCTGGGTGACTCCATGCGTTCAGCGAAGTAGAGGTGATGGATAATGCTCTTCACCTGCGGTTCAAGTGTTTGTCAGAAAACAGAGAAATGGGTTGGCATGTATTTTATAGAGGGAATATTATGACTGAAAGGGCTAAGAATGTATAGGGCTTCCTGATCAGTTTTTCCTACCATAAGCTCAAAGAAAAACCAGGCCTGCTGTAGAGCTCCCTCCCTGACACTTCCACTGCTCACCACCCATTGGAGAGCCAGCTCCTCGTGAAAGAGCTATGTGGGACAGGGATGCAGAGGAAACAAAGTGGATGACATAAAAGAAAAAAAACAAAGAACTAAAAACTAGATATATTGACTGAAAGGAGCTAAGATTGGGTCGCAGCAGTTTTTGGTGCGGAACAGCATGACCATATGCTGCTGTATAGTCATCGCAATTGGCATAGCGTAGTTTCGTATGATGTAAACATTGACAGTGACTGAAGATATATTTGCAAAATATTATTCTGTACAGTAACAACAACTTTGTAACTAGCAGCGGCTAACAAAACAGGTCAATTATTTTATAAAACTTTAAAACCTTATAAAAAGACAAAAAAATGATATTATACCATAGGAAAAATTCAGTAAAAAGGAGTGAAATATTGTCTGACAGCTAAACAACTGCAAATGTGTTTTATTTGTATTAGTCCAACAAAATACGACAAAGATATTAATTGCAATGCTTTCGATAACAAAACATTTTTTGAACATTTGTAAACACTTCAGAACTATTGAAAACGTTTTGTTTTTTTACAGACTACTAACATTTGTATTTATATCCAGGACTTTAAGTCTTAGGGTGCCAAAATATTTGTTGTTTATTATTTAAACCTTTGGAGAGTATAGGGTATTGTAAGTTAAGTGACTAGATGAATCATTGATGGTAATTAAGTAAAATAGCAAAGTGATTTCATCCCATCATTCTTCTTGAAATGTCAGCTTTTATAGATTGGGCCCACATTCTTTCAATAACTGTAGCTATGAACGTTTCTGCATCGACTATTTTCTGCTTGAGTTTGAAATGCCCGACTGTATTTGAATGCACGTCACATCTCACCGAATGAGAGAGATGTAATTTAAGTCATGTTCCTGTTGAATCTGTCCTATGAATCCATCCATTTGAACCACAAAGGTTGAGTGTATTATAAATGATAATACAAATATTAAATCACAAGCATGTGCCTGTTACGTGGTACCAGTGATTCAAGTGCACCACACACTAAATCCGTTTCCACATTTTAAGCTAGCAATCACTTAGTATTAGTTAATAGTTTGAGACATAACCACCCATAAACATGTTGTGTTTTACAACAGTAGTACCAAGAGTATTTATAATTCCACTAAAAATAGACAAGCGAGTAGTCTCTATTGCCATGCGGAGCATGTCGTGAGTGACTCAGTAAATGAGAGTGAGCGTAATGGAAAGCCATCCTTTTTTAAAGTAAATAGTACAAGTTCGGTTAGATGGCCGTTAATGTGGCAAAGTACACATCCAGACTTGGATATTCATTTATTTAATTTACACGCTGTGCGACCAGATGACATTTTTACTGGCGCACACAATGGCCGCATTTGCGCGCATATTGGGTGCACCGTCAAGCCATGGGTTGGGAATCGATGCTTCAGAGAAAATGAATATCCACATCTAACTTTTCTATACTGCTTATCCTCATTCGGCTCACGGGTGAGCAGGAGCCTAACCAAGCTGACTTTGGGCGAGAGGCGGACTATACCTTGGATTGGTGGCCAGGCAATCGCAGGGCACAAACAACCATTCACACTCACATTCACTCCTGGCGACAATTTAGAGTCTTCAATTAACCTCAGAAGTATGTTCTTGGAATAACAGGGGAAGCCGGACTACCCAGAGAAAACCCACATAAGCATGGGGAGAACATGCAAAAGTTACACCCAAAGGCCGGAACCCAGATTCTAACCCACATATTCAGAGTTATGAGGCAGATGTGCTCATCATCTTGGCTCATGTGGTATTACAGAAAGCTAAAAGGATGTTCATTCATGAATGCAAGATGCACATTTTGAAAATAACAGTGCGCAAATGTTCGCAAGACTAAAACAATTTCATGTGCTAGGCAACATTAAATCCATTACAATAATTGTTAAAAGTTTCAAAATAAGACACAGATCAGTGACATTCAGCAAGACGCCACAACCAACACAACAACAGTGACCCATCCAAAGCCATACTGTACATCCACAGACAAGACAAGTGAGAAGGCAAGGAGAGGGTAGGGTGGTTTCCTCCCCCAGTGCAAGTGGCTCTACCTTTTTTGTGGGCAACCGTCCTGTTAAAGTTTGCAAGAAACTGGCGCTCTCTGTGTGCGAAGACATGCGATTGCCACAGCGCTCCATGGCCTATGGGTGGAATGAATGGAACGTGATAACAAAGTTAGTGGAGGAGCAACGGGAGTGTGGGGTTGCACCTTTTCCTCTCAGCATAAAGCAAAAGGTGTCTGGGTCCACAAGACAGACATAGAGACAAAGACAAACAACCGTTTTGCAGTCTCAGAGACATAAACAGACATGGACGCAAAACAATTACAACACTGTACAAGGCTACAAATTTGTAGCGCTGGATTATATAATCATGGCGATATTTCTTTTACTTTTGTAAGGAAGTATGCTAACTCTGTGTTTTGTTTTCAGCTCTTCCAAATTTCGTGCCAGACTTCATCCTTCAGGATAAAGGGGTTTTTGCAGCCTTAAATCAAAAGTTAAAAGCTCACATGCTGCGTTCATTTAGTAGCGACCAGGCTGTGATTTATGATTAAAATATACAAAATAAGCAAATGTTAATGGCAAGTAGAAGTTACGACACATGATAGGACATACAACAAGATGGAAAGCGAAGCAGACAAAAAAACAAATACACAACAGATACTTCCATGCTCCAGTGAAGCAATGAAGGGTTAGTAGGAAGTCAGGCAGGGAAACTAGCAGACGGTGGAGAGTAGACTGTATCTAGAATCGAATGGTATATACATACATATACACATATACGTATATATACATACATATACACACATACGTATATATACATACATATACACACACGTATATATACATACATATACACACACGTATATATACATACATATACACATATACGTGTATATATACATACATATACACATATACGTATATATACATACATATACACATATACGTATATATACATACATATATACATATATATACATACATATATACATATATATACACATATATATACATATATATACATATACATACACATATATATACATATATATACATATACATACACATATATATACATATATATACATATACATACACATATATATACATATATATACATATACATACACATATATATACATATATATACATATACATACATATATACATATATATACATATACATACATATATACATATATATATATACATATATTCATGTGCAATTACTGTACGCTATATGCATACAATTGCCAGACAATGGCTACGTTTACATGGACACATTTGTTCAGATAAAGGCTGGATCAGAATAAAAATGCTTCATGTAAACACCCCACTTGGAATATTCTGACCTGATCAAGCCCATTCCAAACCAGATTTTAATCCAAACGAGGGGTGGTTCATATCAATTGATAATCTGATCGGCGCGCATGAAAACACTTATTCCAAAATTTCGGAACAAACCGTCTTTACTGTGCAAGTCTGTGACGTCAGTATGTATTTCTGTCATTCCCAAACTGTTTTGGAAGCAGAGCGAGCAAAAGACATGGCGGGCACAAGACTGAACTGGTACATTTGCAGCTCCATTAGGAAGCGTTAACGCAACCCAACAGCGTAAATGCGAAAAATACGCAAAAAAACGCAAACATTTGAAGTAGAAATGGACGGAGTGATGTTTTGTTGACAGGGAAGTCGCTATGGCTTATTCTCTTACTATTTCTGGTATATTTGGTCAATTTGTGCACGTCAAAATAATTTATTCCGGTCAAAAGTGTGATGCATGAACGGATCAATATTTTTAGTGTCCATGAAAACAGTGCATCTAATCATAATTTTGATCCGTACTCTTATCGGATTAAAGAAATTTTGTCCATGTAAACGTAGCCAATGTTACATTCCAAATATATAATGTAAATATTGGAATGACTGCTATCCATGTAAGCATACCCATTGTCAAATACAATGCTGCAAAGAGTAACTTCCCCTTACAATATATATAATTGTATAATATGCAATATTATACAATATACAGGGAGAACAAAAGAGGTGTTAATTAACATCACAGTGTATCTCAGATGAAGCACTACATTTACTGTACATGAGTGGGGTGAGATGGGCAATTGTGAAACCCATGCACAGGATAATGGGAGGATTGTGGTTATGATTTTAGTAGAATACCGTAATATTAGGACGTTTTGGTATTGCAAACATCTATATGTGGAGCAAAAGGAAAAACATTTAGCCATTGCTGTCGAGCAACAGGAAACTAAATTAGCCATTTTTGTCATGTCACTAGAGGAACTATAAGGATTACTGAAACCAGTAAAACCAATAAAAATGGATATGCTCATGACACAAATAAAAGGAACATATTTAAAAAAGAAAAAAAAATAGACCCAACGATCAAAGTACACATACAACACCAAAACTCCAAATATGTCAGTATTCTTTCAGTTGAGTATGGTGAGTTGTTTTCAAAGAGAAGCAAAGCGGAGGATCGGGCATTCATAAAACCACCTGCATGGTTTCTGGAGCAGACCCAGGGCTGGATCCCCAAGGGGCACTCTTACAGCCCATGGTGTGAACCCACGAGTTGGACCGGTCTAAGCCCTAGGAGTGCCAAGGTCAAAGGACACAAGGCAGGCAAGAAGCGAGGCAACAAGCGAGCAGCATGGGGGAAGGAGGGGGAAGGAATCACAGGTTAAAGAGGTTCAGAGGTCAGGACTGCTGGATGAAGGGCCCAAAAGATCAGCTGTCAGTTAAGCCCCTATCTCACTGAGCTGCGAACATTTGCGACAGTTGGCGAAGGGAGCAAACTATGCATTCACGTCAGGTAGGGCTGAATGATTATTTGGATTTGCAATGTAGGCTGCGGTTTAAATGGTCATTACTTTATTGACAGCAGAAGGGGGAGGCTAACGCTGCCGCCCTGCCTTTAATTCGCGCTCGCTTTCGACTTTCTTACATGGTTAAAACTTCCCGTGTGGAAAACAAACCCTCAACATGTTTGTGTGTTGTTTATTTTGTGACGTTTTGGCTGCCATTGATGTGTGCCGCCGTTGTCAGAGTTGACTTTGATTTACGCGTCTCCAAAGTTGGAGCACACACACTAAGACGATGGTGAGTGGCTCCTTGCGCCACGACAAATAAAAACGCTTCCGTGCAACATTGTCAAGCGCTCAAATATTAAGAGGATGAATTCGACTGTATGTTTCGGGCCAGGAGAGAGACAAAAAGATGTTTACTAACGAGTCGCCGCCGAGTGGTAATACCTGCTGGTGCTTGAAATGTTGTCATATGTAGGCATTATTTTACTTTTCCTACCAGGTGGCGTGTGTGGTGTTACTAACTGGAGATCAGATAAGTTTTAATTTCATACATGTTTATATACATGTATGTTTTATTTATTTATCCTTCTATATGATATGTTGAGTGAGCGATTTAAGAAGTGCAGTCCACGTTTACAACATGTTTTATGAAACAGAGTGATATGTAGGAAGTGGCAAAACTACTAATTTCTTTACATTATTGTTGTAATCTGCACTTAAGTTTGTGCCTTTACAGTATATTATCAGTATAGTACACTTATGTCTACAGCACACCTGTGTGGCAGACTTATGTTATCTTACCAAACTGCACATCAAAACATTTACCGGTAGTAAGTTTATACCTGTAATTGTAGGAGATAACCTGTCTTTCATATGAATCAATGCTTCATTTTGCTTTGACATCAATATTCTATAATACAAAATAGATCTGATATTGCTTGCTAAAATAAAAATTAATTGATGAAAAATACATTAGAAAAGGACCTTGGGAAATAAATTGCTACTCATGTCGCAATCGCAATTTTTAGGAAAATATTCGCAATTAGATTATTTTCCATAATCGTTCAGTTCTAACGTCAGAGTTTGTCAGGGTTCGTTTGGAGAGGTGTTTCTTGTTGCAAGAACATGTTCAAAATTCCCTTGCAACAAGAAAAGTACAGACTCGTACGTACGTCTGACAAACCTCTGTCGACCGTTTGGCGAACATTGGCGACCTTGAACGAAGCCTCAAGAATTCTAATAAGAACGCAACATTCTCTACCTATACAAACACTCGCAAATGTTCACCGCCCAGTGGGATAGGGGCTTTAAGTAAAATGATGACAGAAAAAAAGTTATTTTCCATTTCTGTACACTTTTGTCTACAAAAGTGCTACTGTATAAAAACAAAGTTGTTCAGAATCAACAGTAGAGCGTACTGAAATTAACAATAGATAAGTGTCATCAGCACATGTAATATCTAAGTTCAGCACAATTGCAAGAGCACTAGTCCAATTATTTTGGGGCTGAATACAGGTAAAAAAAAAAAAAAAAGAAAAAGAAAAGTGCAATACTAATAATAATAGTAATATGAACCCCCCCACAAAAATCCTTAAGATGTAGGACAATGAAAATGCGCACTCACTGACTCAATTTGTTTTCTGCCTTTCACAATTTTAACGCAATGCACAACTTCCCTCGTATCAGGCTGCTGTTACAGCAGTTAGCGAGATAAGATGTCCAAACTTATGTTTACACACTATGTCTAGTGTACATGCTGATAAAATGACCTCAGGGTCACTCTGCGCGTGTAAGGCAGGTGCCTACCAGCATTAAAAAGCACAAAATCAGTGCAATCACCTTGTAAAACCTTTTCTAGGATACAATACAAAGTCAATAGGACATAATGATGTCATTTTTGGTAAACATTCAAATGTGAAGAGCATGTGCAGTAGGAACATGGCAGCTAGAGAATGCAACAACATTATGTAACTAAATGAAAACATTTTCAAGCCTTGATAGTTTGGGCATAAAACGTGTTTGTGACACGCTCATATTTGAAGCGCTTACCTTGCTGCCGATGATGGCGCGAACCTCGTCGTCAGGAGAGGTGGGTGTACCGGAGATGTCGGGGTTGCTGTTGCTAAGGCTACGAGAGCGGTTTAGGTTAAGGCTGGCTGGTCGAACAGCTGAGCGAGCCATGGTGGCATAGTGAACAGAACCTCCTAGCCCTCCAGGGCCTGGGACAACACATAAAGAAAGGAAATTATACTAACTGGGATACAAAGGGTGTCAGAACTCTTACCAGAGGTGGGCATTTTACAAAATGTTGATGGTCCGCCATTCGTCAGCGGCTAGGGTACCCGTCCGTAATTAGTCATTCCCTCATTTTTAGTGACGAACTGAATTGTAATCATCAGTCCGTCGATCAGTCAGTCAGTCCGTCATTAAGTCCGTTAATTAGTCCGTCAGTGATTAACAGTCTGTCAGTGACGGATTGACGAACGAAGTTAGTGACGGTTACATTGACGGATGAAAACCCACTTCCATCATTTGTCAGTGAGTCTATTTTCAAAGGTGTCTCGTCATTCGTCAATCATCAGCAAAATGGGTGTCCGGCAGTGACAGACTGATAGACCGGTCCGTCGGTCTGACGTAATGCCCACCTCTACTATTATCAACATGATACAGTGGAACCTCATGTTATGAATGCCCATTTTTTGGGTACAATTTGAGTTAACATACAAAATCTTCATAAAAAATGACCTCTATTTACGTACTATTTTCAATATACGAACGGTCTTGGCATGGATGGCTCTATGTTGTAATTCTTCTTGCGCTGCATTTCCATCAATGGCAAAGTGCATAACACACTGCTGTGATCTGAAAAGTAATGATATGCCTCCACGGTTGAAGGCGTAAATTGTTGCATATGTAGGCAGAAGTTCCACCTCTGCATTCTTGATGATCCAATTCGACCTTTTCTGTATCTCTCACAATAGATTACCGGCGGTTATATTGAAAGTCTAGCCCCACTAACAAAGCATCATTTGCCATTCGTAATCCCTTGTATGGGTGTCATTGTTGGCTGTAATAGTCGGGGAGAAAGGGCAGGAAACATTCCTTTAGACTCCCGAAAATCATTATAAACCAATAATTTGACGGCCAGTCAAAAGAAAAGTGATCTATCATCGGGAGCTAAGCTCTTGCTATGGTTGCAAGCCACAAAACTCAAACCTTGAAGGTTCATAATTTACTGTAACAGCAGTGCTAATTTTAATTAGCATGTCTGCCTTTTAATGTATGTTAGCATTCAGCTAGCGAACGTTCATTGTTTAATCTATTGTTTTACATGTCAGTTTTGCATGGAACAACAACTTGGAGTGACAAATAGCTAAGTAAGAACGTTTTGCCTCTTACTTGTAGAAGTGGTTGCCAAGTGGCCAACCATAACATATCGTCTGCAATGTATACTGTATTAAATGAGAACATGTGAAGTTCATTTGTCTCCTACGTAACAATAACCCTCTAAAACTGACTTACTACCGCAAGACTATTGTCCACCGACTTGTTCACATGCTGTATATAAAATACTTGACAAGATAAGTTACGCTGGGCATTACTTATTTTGAGTCAGCAATCCAGTCTTACAGTTGGACGTTTATAAGGCTCCAAACCTCCAATCAAATGCAATACAGCTCGCACTTGCCTGAGTGTCTAAAGTCTCTGTGTACTTCTCAATCGCTACAGATTGTCAAAGTCCACTAAAAACTCATGGAAACGTTAAAGTCACAGATACTAATCTGGATATTTACACTTAACAATGTACCGGCGTTTGCAATGAAAACGCGACGCAGCCTACCGCTATGGTCCAACACATGGGATTTACCATTTTTAGCACAAAGGTCGAACCCCTCTAATACAAATCGCTGCTGCGTTTGTGACGCCCCAAAATCATTTTATTTTTGTAAAAAAAAATCTATTTGAAGTGTGTTGTTTATTAAAATGTAGCATCTTTTTAATTAAGAGAAAGAACGGTTACTGTTGGTATAATCACGTCATATAGCCTTGTTGTTGCAGGGTGGGATTTCCACCTACGTACAATCCATATATCTAATAAAAACTGCCAGAAGTGGCAGCGTTAAATGAATGTGGAAGCTGGTCCCATGTTGAACTTTTGCCAAAGATGTAAGTAAAGCGCTAAACAATTAGAATAACTATGAAGAAAAAGGAAGGTGGTAAAAGGAGTGTAATAAGATGTGTTTCATAAATGAGCAGAAAGATCTATGCTCTTCTTCTTGCGTTTTGTAATCAGTTGCTTTGATTTTTATTGCAGACAAATGAGAACGCATTCGCTGGTAAAAGCATAGCAATAAAAATAAATAAATAAATAAATAAAATGATCAAAAGGAAATTGAGTGAATTAATCTTTTAAATGACAATGTGACATCCCAATTTATGATTTTTTTTTAACAGAAAAGGCAGGTTTTCCTAAATTGGTATGATAAAATAAATTAATGAATTTGAAAAGCAAAAGACAAGAAAAAACACTTGAATTGGATATTCTCCATGTTATTACGGAAGAAGATTTTTTTCAATGGAGGAGCTGTAGTCCTCTTCCCCTTTTTCCTCTCCTTTGGTAAAGAAATAGTATTCATGTTTAAGTGTTTTATTTATAATCAGGGGTGCACATAAGCGGTGTGCTGGTGCGTCTGAGCCCTGCTTTTGCACACTAGAACAATGCAGCTCAGTCAATCATGACTGCGGTTAGGCTATGCATTCCTCAATTCGAAGTCAAGTCGGCCACAACGATTGCTTCCAAGGGCCAACCCCAAAATAAAAGCTGAGTAAAACATACAGTCCTACTTGTTGCGACTTTATTTTTAAGTTGATCCTCGTGGCGCGTTGCATACCGTATGAACTGTTGTTGTGGTAGCTGGTTTTACTGGGCCAGCTCCGGCGCTAACAGCTACATTCGCCGTTAGGAGGCATAACGGGACATAGGAGAGCCACCGGCAAAACGGTTCTCCCCGTGTCACTGTGCCGCAGCTCCAACGGTCTGTCAAAATATGTCCTTGCGGTCCGTGGTGCGAAAAAAGATGCCCTAGAAAAGTATGCTAAACTAGCTGATCATCTATCTGACACTGCAAGTCAGAGGGGGCCAATTAATTTTTCAACGGGCCATGCAACTAAATTGTGTTGAATATGAATGTATTGTATTTTTATAAAACAGTTAATTGTTCCGTTTTAAGCCATTAAGGCCTAAAGCGCCTTCGATCAGCACCTTCCCAAAACCTAAGGTCGTCTTTGGAATTACCCTCGAAAACTTGAAGTTTTCCCAGAAATTAAACACCTACAAAATAATTAATATCTCAGCCCCTGTAGCTGATGGAAACATAATAAAAAAAATAATTTGAGAGCTTAGACATCTTCATAATCTTCATGGTTTTAATTGAAGGTGTAAAAATAAAGTGTCAGTGCAAAAGAAGCACTATTTTTCATTAAAAAATGGAGTGGTAATGACCATCTTCTATTCTGTTACAAAGGCGTTAATATTGTCATTGTCTAGAAACATACATCATAACCAAATATCACGTTCGACTGGTTCCACTGGTTCAAAGTCCACAAGCGCGTCGTCTTTTTCACTGCCGTCACTTATTTCAAAGATCCCGCGGTGGACGGCGTCCGCCTGTTTATAATAATGTGTTTTCAGTTATTTCATATTGTATTATATTCCTTTTAACCACACACTGTTAAAAAAAACAGTTTGGGACTGGAACGGATTAATTGCTTTTCCATTCATTTCAATGGGAAATATTACCTCCATTTATGAAGTTCCAAGTTACAAATGGGCTCACGGAACCAATTAAGCTCATAACTAGAGGTTCCACGGTACATGTAAATATGGACTTGGTTAATGGTTAAATGTTTTTTGGATTCTTATCACAGAAAGTGGGTGTTTAAAATAATGATGTAAAATGCCAATTGTATTTGATATGTGATACCTTCAGGATTCAGCTATAAAAAATAATATACCATGTTTGATTTAAGTAACATAATAACCAAAAAAAACCCACCTTCAACAGTAGTAATTAAGAAATCCAAAACATTCTTACGGATTGCAAAACAACTACAATATCTATAAAACTGTGATATATACCTGTTAAGGATGATTTGATGTCTTTAGCAGGCAAACAGAAGCAAAATTGATATGGGAGGAGAAAGGAAACAGTTGAAAAAAATAAAATGTAACAAAAAAGAAAAATATGACAGATGTTTGAAGAAAGAAAGAAATGAGATAAGCAAAGACCAGAAGACATACAGTTAAAGATTGTATAGTGAAATACCTGGCGAAGGTGAGTTGGGGTCAGTGCTGGGCAACCGGAAGACATAGTGGATGTATGAAGAAAGCAGGCTGTTGCGGCCATGCATGTCCTGGCTGGTGTCCAGGTACTTATGGAGGCGATTTACAATGGCTGCCATAACCTCAAATGATGACTGACCAAGATTCACTAAAAAGCACAAAAGCACAAACAGATTTAGACACAACTAACACACAAAGTACATTGATACAATAGACAAGTGTGAAATAATGGCCTCATATTACATCGTTGGGATCAGTCATTTCCTTATTTTTACATGAATGGTGTTTCCGCTTTACAGCCATCGCATTAATGTGAAAATTAAAAAAGTTTCCAACACACAAGTACTCAAAATTGTTACCGCTGAGTGCCGGTCTTCCCACTTAACAGTAACCGGAACCGAACAAGTTCAAATGTGAAAGGTACCCTAATGAATTGTGTACTATTTTCAGTCTTTTTATATTTGTCATTTGCATCTTTAACCAGTGCCAAATCAAGGAGTAGCGTACCAATTTGTCCAGCAATGACTGGAGGTCGGACCACAAGCAACACCAACTTGTCAAGTAGAAGGTGAAGAAATCGAACAACTGGCTCCAGCTGGGAAGAGTTCAGTGCTGCTATGCTGGACTTCAGCTCAGCTTCCAGGTTGTTTTCCATGATTCGCATGTCCCCTATCCGGACTGGGAACATGTGCTCATCCAGCGCATGCACCAATGCAAAAAACTTATCCAAGTACTGATCCTAGAGAGCAAGGTTTAACCAGACAAGGTACGGTAAGGACACAGAAACATGGGAAACACTGAAAGAAGTATACAGGAATACATACAATGAAAATAAGGATTACATTTCTGAAGCAAAAAATGTAGTTGGACAGTAGGGTTCAACTTTGCCTTTAACTGTGAGTTGGGTCTGTAGAAAATGTACTTTTAATGGCTTGGATATAAATAGTTGGGTCTCTGTGTGAAATTAAACAACCAAGTAAACCTTTTATCTGCCTATTCCTGAAATGTTTCTGTGAGCAAGCCATTCTGTATATTGTTCATAATAACCACCCATATCAAAACGACACAACCAGCTAGGCTGGACTAAGTTTCAGAGCCACTTTCAAAAAGACAAGAGAGAATATGGAAACATGATCAAGTCCAATCTAAAAGGTCAGCAGGACTGCACTGACTTTTGTTGGATTTACGGATTAGCTATAACTGATTAAGTGCTTTGGTTGAGTTGTAGACGTAGTGGAGGTGGGGGCATTTTAGTCGTGTCTGCTTGACAATGTGCAATTTCATAGCTTAGTCCTGCCTCCACAAGGGGAAAGAATAGTGATCGACCGATTATCAGATGGATCGATTATCGGGGTTGATATTTGGCAAGAATCGGAATCTCTCTTTATTAATCCGACAGCCAATATGGAATCAATTGGGTTAGTGGCTCTCATGGTCGCAGCGTGCCTGCATCTCCTATGACTCTGCAGCACTGGCTCGCCCACAGCAACATCTGATTGGTTGATAGTGCAGTGGGTAACAGCCAATCAGCAGTTAAAGCTGCATGTTGCCCCGAGGGTTTGCTCTGCCTCTCCAGACCCAGGCATCGGGAGAGGAGAAAATATCGCGAACGGTCCAGTGAGCCAAGGTAAGTTAAGGCTGCAGACCTTACTGCGATTGTAATAAATCTCAGTCTCAGTCAGTTTATTCATCTTTACTGTTTCAATCGAAGACGTAAAAATAAAGTGTCAGTGCAAGAGAAACACTACTTTTAATTTAAATAAAAATCGAGTGGTAATCACCATCCACTTTAATGTTACAAAGACGTCGATATTGTCATTGTCTACAAACATATATCTTAACCACATATCATGTTCGACTGGTTCTACTGGTTCAAAGTCCACAAGTGCGTCTATATCACTGCGGTTGCTTATTTAACAACTCCCGTAACCGCGGCGTCCGCCATTAAAACTCGAGAGATTTCCAGAACATCCTCCACGGGTTTATTACACCGTCTCATGTATATTCTGATGCATTTCATTGGTTAAGAGACAGAGGATTAAATAATAAATAGAAAATGACGTATACACTCTCCCGGATTCAAGTGTAGGAAGAAGCACAGCCGGCTCTAGAGGTTGAAACGCGGTTATGCGCTCCCGTCCTTAATGGGTTAAAGATGGTGCAGAAGTTGATAACAAAGCACTGCAAGTTAAAGTCAATAATGTCTGTGCCTGTTTCATTACTTTATACCACAGAAAGACAGTATGACGAAGATGGCAGCTGCATATGGGACACAGGAATACCCACAAAAAGCAACGACGAGAAAACAGTCGTGTTAATGAGATCAATTTGCTGCTGGCCAGTGGCTGCATTCAGGATGCACTTTTTTGTTTTTGAACTTTAAAACAAAGATAAATGACATGTGAAAGATGAACATTTCTGTTACAGTATATTGCATTTTTGGAAAACTACTACTGTAGTAAACTTTAAGGAGATATTTAATTGTTTATGTTTTCATTTAACTTCATAGGACTTGCTGCTGAGCCTGGAAGCTCCCTGCACTTTTTGTTAGAATTTTAAAACAAAGTTGTCTTTTTTCTAAGATCTAAAAAAACGTTAATATGTTGCCAATAAAAAAAAAGCTGTTTAATAAGCATGTGCTTGAAAATATTTCAACAGTTAAGGACTGGAGTTTTTATCAGTCAAACATTTGACGCCAATTCTTTCCTTTGGCGAATGAATATCGGCTGCAAATATCAATTATCGGCCTCCTTGACTACGAATAACCGGCATCGGTATCTGCCCTGAAAGAAGAATATCGGTCTATCGCTAGATAAGAATCCATGATGACTTTAAGAAAGTACATCAGAATAAGGACCAGTAGTTTACGAGCAAATTAATCCGTGTTTTTTTTTCCACTGCCAAACTGACAGACATTGCAGAAGCTGACCAAAAACAAACTTCTGGCTTGTGTTTGGTGAGATGCATACACATTGGTGGGAACGGAGATGTGATAATGTTACTAAGCCAATACTGTATATTAAATGTATAGATTACCTGTGTATGGATAGTTGAAACGGCAACTACCTCCACATTGAATACCCCACGATGGTTGTCCACCCACTTCATCCCTGGAAGAGGAACCTGAAGTCCAAAATAAAATCTGATTGTGTTCGTCTCCTAATGTACTGTATAGTAAATTGCTTCTGCTTATTTATAACAACCATGTAAAGTCAGTCACAAAACTTTCAATCTTAATTAGCATGAAAGAGAAAGCTGTATAAATATCTAATATTCTGGAAATACTCATGTTGCATATTGTATAGCTCAGGGTTTATCTGCACCAAACTTACATCATTGTCTACACTTCTTATTATCATTAGGGTCATGGGTGAACTGTAGCCTCTGCCAGTTGATTTTGACACCCTGAAATCATTGCCAGCCAAGCAAGGTACATATAGACATAAAAACATTCATACTCACATCCACATTCACAGCTATGGACAATTTAGAGTCTTCAATGAACCTATCATGCATGTTTTTGGAATGTGAGAGGAAGTTGGAGTACCTGGAGAAAACCAACGAAATCATTAGGAGAACATTTAAATTCCACACAAAATGGCTGGAGCCCCCGGATTCTGACCCCTAATCTCAGAACTGTCTGGCGAATGTGCGAACCACTCGTCCAACATGATCTACATCATTCATTACATCATCCATCCATCCATTATCTATACCGCTTATCCTCACAAGGGTCGCGGGCATGCTGGAGCCTATCCCAGCAGTCTTCGGACAGTAGGCGGGGGACACCCTGAATAGGTTGCCAGCCAATCGCAGGGCACACAGAGACAAACAAACATCTGCACTCACAATCACACCTAGGGGCAATTTAGAGTGTCCAATAAACCTACCAAGCATGTTTTTGGAATGTGGGATGAAACCAGAGTACCCAGAGAAAACCCACGCGGGCACGGGGAGAACATGCAAACTCCACACAGGGAGGCCCGAATCGGGATCAAACCCACGACCTCTGAACTGTGAGGTGGACGTGCTAACCAGTCGACCACCGTGCGCCGCCTCATTACATAAATGAAATATTTTTAATTATTATTAACAACCGTTTAATTACTTACATCTGGTGAAAGTACAGAGTAGGACTGTGGTGGTTTTTCCAGAGACACGGGAAGACAGAAGTGCCCTGTCCGCAAACGTCCATTCTGCAACATGGGAATCCACTGGAAAAGAAAAAATATATATAATATGCTTATTACTTAAAGAGAAAGTCAACTCAAACACATTTTGTTCCAGAATATGTTCTATGCAGGCCCACAAGTTGAAATACGGCATTCAGATAATATTGCATTTGTGGAATATAAATTAAGCAGCAAAATGCAACCACTTTTAGCCATCTCGGTTGGTGACCATTTTGTCACTTCTGTCGACTGAAGATGCCATCGAAGTTGCTCCGGGCTCAGATAACGACCAATCACGACTCACCTGTTTTCTGAAGCTGAGGCATGATTGGTCATTATATGAGCCCTGAGCATCTGTGATGTCAGCTTTAGTCGACAGAAGTGACAAAATGGCCACCCCCTGAGCTGGCTAAAAACGGGTGGATTTCTCATACTCCATACTCCACAAACGCAATATTAATCAAAATGCCGTGTTTAGACTAGTGGGCCTGCATAGAACATATTCTGGAAAAAAAATATGTTTGAGTTGACTTCCTTTTACTAAACGTATTGCGCTGCAGCATACAACAGCTTCAAAATATATGCCTGTAGTTACTTCCTTTACATGGAATGTGTACAATTAACCCCAAAATATGAAGAATCTGTGAGTTTGTCTGTTAAGAGAGCACCAACACTTCTGTATCTGTGGGTTATCTTTACTATACCACTGTTAACCTACCGTGTATCCCACAGGGGTCTCCAGCAGTGTGTTCTGCTTTTGCTGGCAGCTGACGTGGTAGAAGGTGAAGAGAATGTGGTGGTGGTCCGATAGGGAGGCAGGAAGTTTGATCTTGATCTCATCATGAAAGTCAGGAGATCTGATCAAAGGTATTAGTGTGATGTTTAAAGCTGACGTCTAATTCACTAAATGACCTTAAAATGCATCAAAACATTGATGTATCACAAGGAAGGACATTTGGTTTGACTCTAGAAAGTTACAGGTGCGCCTTATCTTTTGCTGGGGATTGAAATTGTAGTAATAAATATGTATTGTTTCTGAGTCTGTTCATAAGAAACAGAGGAACAGAGAAAGTCAAGTGAAGCTGTAACCACACTTTTTAAAGTTTCATGGGAAAGACACTTTCTCTGGCAAAAATATTCAAAAAATACACAACGCAAATCAAGCACAACATATGACTAGACTCGCTTCAACAAATTTCACAGGGTCACTATGACTTTCTCACAGGAACAAACATTTAGGTTTGATAAAAAGCAAAGCCACTGGTAACCACAAGTGTTTTTGTAACCTCGACCGTTCTTGCTATCCGAAAGTAGTGTATTTGTATGAAACAATTCTATTCGGTTCTTTGTTTGAGTAAAAATAGATTTTAAAAAAAAGGGGGAGGAGGACCCAGAAAACAGAAAAAAAAACTATGAGAAAGCATTTGTGCAATCAGAATTTAACTGGAAATAATCTGAACATTTTAGGTATCAAATTAAAGATACAATGAAATTAATTAATTCAAAGTAAAGTGGGGGATAAATTAATTCAAGCAATACATGAATCATGACAACTTAAGTAAACATGGCTAAAGGACAAAACACATTCACTCTTACCGATTGTGGTAGACTACAGAAGTATAGGCCTCTTTGTAGAAATCAGCACAGCTCGACTTCCCAAATATCACCTGGGGATGCAGTGAAGTGTTTGAGGAGCTGCATTACCTAGCTGTATATATGGTGAAATTCTAAAACAAAAGCAGAGCATGCTACTGGTTCATCTTGGCATACCTGCATAGCATTATTTGGATCTTCTCCATTCATGAATTGCACTTTGACTGTAATGTTGCGGGCTGAGCCTTGGCGATTGGCAAAGTTAAGACTCTGCGGGTTCACATACAGCAGATTTCTGCAAAATGTGCACAGACAAAATACTAAAAATACACAGGATATACAAGTCATATAAATTAATTATTTTTACAATTTTCTTGAAAACAAATATTTGAGTAAAAACTCCACCATACAAACATGGACAACAGAATTTTGATATTAGACCATCAAACTGAACCTGTACCCTGCTCTTACAAATACCCTGGAACAATAGAATGCTTATTTATATCATCTCTAAGATTAAACATTAATGAAATCATTTTAGTTACAAAGAAATACAATATGTCAACACTCATTATACATTTTTTATGTGGACGGGAGAACAGAAAATTCTTGCTTTTAGATGATCAATATCTAATCTACATGTCGCTAGTAACTACATTTCTGATAACTTCATTTTAACGTATAAGAGCTGCCATTTATTCACCTGCGTCTTTGCACAGAACCCAACATAGCGGGACTTTGCAGGGTCTGCATACATACTGACACACAAACACGGCTTCCCGCATAACGATAAATGTCTTATATGATGTCGACCGTGACAATTGCTTTTCAACAGTGGTCCAAGAAAAACGTAGACAATTCCTATCTTTAATAGGGAGTGAGAAAGGGAATCCTGCCGTCTATGTTATATGATAGAGGTACTATAAATAATACACTGGAATGTTGAGGGATATATAATTCATTTCAGGTATATAATTCAAAAAGTTAAACCCATACGCAGTATTCTATAGATTTATTGGCCACATTGAGAAGTATGCATTGTGTTTATTTCTTAAAGCGGAAGTCAACCCAAACATATTGTTTTCAAGAATATGTTCTATGCAAGCCCACAAGTTGAAATAGGGCATTCTGATAAATATTGCGTTTGTGGAATAAGTGTTAATCCACTCGTTTTTAGCCATCTCTGGGGGCGGCCATTTTGTCTTCTGTCGACTGAAAATGACATCACAACTGCTCACAACGACCAACCACGGCTCACTCAGATTCAATAAACAGGTCAGCCGTGATTGGTTGTTGTGAGCAGTTGTGATGTAATTTTCAGTCGACATTAGACAAAATGGCCGCCCCCAGAGATGGCTAAAAATGAGTGCATTTTGCTGCTTAACTTATATTCCACAAATTTAATCAGAATGCCATGTTTCAACTAGTGGGCCTGATGGGAACATATTCTTGGAAAAAATATGTTTGGGTTGACTTCCGCTTTAATGATAAAAATCCCTAATTGGTGAATGTCGTAAAATGTGAATATTGTGAAAAAGTTCATTATACAACACTTAACTACTGGTGTTGCACGCTAGTCACCTTACTACACGAAACTCATTAAATTCTTCATATTCATTGATTGATTGGGTCCTGTGTAAAATGTGTAATGCAGTACTTATTTTTTTGAAATTGTGGATTGAGTTTTTTGTTTGCTGCAGGCTATAATGATCAAAATTAGGAGACATAAATATTTCACTCGGAGTATAGTGTATCTCTGCGAGTTGTGCCTTTTGCAAAGAACTTTTGAAATAAATTACGTCTTCCACAGTACTCAAATTTATTGAGATGCACCTGAATACAGCAACATGTATTAAGTCCAAAATTGGATCAATATTGGAATTGACAAGAAAGTTCTTTGTAGCAAAAAATAACCATAACAAACCAGCACTATTGTGAACAAACGCTTTGAAAGGAATGTGATTAAAATACCCTTAGTGGTTTGAGTATTGAATAAATCCACTATACATGTCAGGAGGGGCAGGAGAATAGGAAGTGCAAAGTAACCTAGGATCAGCCAATAAACCGCAGTGACGTAGTTGAATCAGTTGGGGATGACTCCACAGAGATCACAGCTGGAAACACAACTTCCAAAGAAGCATGGGAATGTCTTTGGTCTTCTAAATTGATGGTTTCTCATCTGGCGGCCTGACAAAGTACCGGTAGTCTAATCAAAATAGGAGAGCTTCCCATAATCAAAATGTGGCTCTTAGTCTAAAAACATAAAATACACACAGAACAGTGCTGGTTCTAAGGCAATTAGATGCATACCGGTACTTTCCAAGTGTTTTGTGTGAGTTTTTCCCCATAAGTCAAACTCTTATGTCAATTTTGCACAACCATTTTGACTATACATTTTATTATTCAGACACAAAAAAAAATCCAAGATTTCTTCTCATGAACCAATTATGCTTGTTCATTTGGTATTGTTTAGTGAAAAAAACAACAACGTATGAACGCAACTAAGGAGTATCACACAGTTACCTTTTCGGTTTTGTTTTCCAACGTTAAAGCGGAAGTCAGCCCAAACATGTTTTTTTCAAGACTATGTTCCCAGCAGGCCCACTAGTTGAAACACGGCATTCTGATTAATATTGTGTTTGTGGAATTTGAGTTAAGCAGCAAAACCCCTTTCTAGCCATGCCAGGGAACGGCCATTTCTGTCAACTGATAATCACATCACAACTGCTCAGGGCTCAGTTAATGACCAATCATGGCTCAGCTTCAGAAAACAGGTGAGCTGTGATTGGTCGTTATAGCCACGAGCAACTGTGATGCCATTTTCAGTCGACAGAAGTGACAAAACGGCCGCCCCCAGAGATGGCTAAAAACGGGTGGATTAACTCTTATTCCACAAACGCAATATTGATCAGAATGCCTTGTTTCAACTAGTCTGTCTGCATAAAACATATTCTTGAAAAAAATATGTTTGGGTTGACTTCCACTTTGAAGCAGATGTTTGCAAATGTCTTATTTTGATTACCGGTGAACAGAAAAGTGCTTTCATTAAGACTACAGAAATCAGAGAATGATTTCTGTTGGGAGACTGAAATCAGAGGATTAGCACAATTTTAAAGTTAAACAATGGCCCTAAATGAATATTACTTGATTATTAAACTAGTTGTCCATTGGTTGGATCATCGATTAATTTTTACAACTCTATTACATGCAATACATTTTCGTTCGAGGAATCATTATGTTCAGTTTTTGTAAGTGCAGTGTTAGTATTGACACAATGCATAGTGTTACAGTGGCATAGAATTATTGTTTTTGCGAATTGAACTTCTGCTTTGTTTTTATCGGCCACTATGGTGGCACCTGGAGAGCTAAGTTATGTTTTGAGGTGGTAATTGGTGTGAAAAGATTGAGAAGGACTGCATTTTGAGAAAAAAAATAAAATAAAATTACGATCTAAAATTTGTGATTTTACAGGGTGGCAAGGGGTGGTAGTTGCCACCTTTACCAAATACCTTATAGACAGTATAAACATTTTAATCACTCGTTTAGAATTCACTCCCACTCCGACCCCCCTCCCTTGAACAACAAAATGGTGGCGTCCTACCCTGCCACCAATTAAGGAACAAAGTCAAGAGCATTTTACCTTTCGTGTTTAATGAGGTGCCACAGTAGGGGTAACTGTCTAGACTACATCGAGGCTTGCTGCCTGGCAGAGCTGGGCACTTGACCATTTTTTGCCGGTCCGGCCGCAACCGTCCACCCTTGACCTGGGTACCCTTCCGGCCTCGCCCTTCTGCCCCCTATTCATAAAACTTATAGGGCCCCGACCCCGTTCCGGCCTTTAACTACCCCCCCCTTCCCCTCAATTATTTTAAGGCAACATAATGTAAAAAAAAAAAAAAAAGAACAATTATTAATTGTTAATTATACAGTTAATATTTGTGGAAAGGATTTCTGTGTAGAATTTATAGATTACTGTATTTTAATCATTGAAAATGTGTTTTACTTGATCCAATGCAATACAGTTAAAAATACAATATTGCTTGGTTTAAAGAACTGAAATAAATTGTATACCATTTTACAAATTCATCTATCTCATGCACTGATTTGCATTTCCTGGCTGACAGCCAATCAGGTGTCACTTTCACCACTTTGCAAACAGATGACAGATTCATTAAATTCATATCTAAAAAGCACCATGACACAAAATATATGAATTTGCCACAATTCTAAACACTACTTTTTAATTTAGATTTGTTCTCACTTCCACCATGAATGTGCTAAGCAAAATTCTGGACATTTATGCACTCTACTTTATGAAACCATGACTGAGGACCGCACAACTAACAATGACCTCCTTGCCATGTTAACATACGCATACCACCGAGTAGGCTGAGATGATATTTGGCCGCCTTGTCGCCACGTCACAGTCATGAGGGCCGATTAGTGGGCCGGGCTGAAATCCACTTCCGGCCATGTTGGTCAAGCCTTTTTTAAAAATTTGTCAGCCCCCAGCCCCCGCCCCAAAAATGGTCATCTGGTCACCGGTTTGTCACCAGGACGTACTGCCCGGCTCTGCTGCCTGGCTATACTAAACAATATTTCGAAAAAAAATACATTGTAATGTCTTCCAAGGATCACCGGAGACAGTAGTTTAGTCAGTAAACTCATGTTTCTCAAGTTCAAATTCAAGTTAATTACAACATATGTTACAGTGTTCTGTTTCAGGTTAAAGGGACACTTGGATGAGCTTAACATTGGCACTTATATAATTTGCATATTTGCAAGGTTTGCATATAAAAATGACATCGGAACTAAAATGCCCCCCTCAAAAGACTCTGTAGTGATTTAAGGGCTTTAAGGACGCCGTAGGATAACAGTACAGCTAATAGCAACAACTAGCTTCAGGCCATTAAAACAAAAGGCATTATCACAACAACATTAGCTCCTTACTGGGGTTGCCTCCCAAGCAGTCGCGTGCGTTGTCCGACACCGCGGAGTCAGAGTGAGGTAAGACCACCGGGGGTCTTGAACGTGCGCAACAAACTCCACAGCCGAGTGTGGTTGCATTGGAACGCACCATTTCAGCTGTTACGTTCCATTGGCCGGCGCGTTCCCGGTCAAAAAACTGGGGCCATTCCTCATCCAAATAAATTTGCACGTCTACTCATTCCCACTTCAGTCTCTGTAAATATCCTGATTGGTGTTAAATGACTCTGCTCGTCCTAACCATGATCAGCAAATAAGCTGTTTTGTTTTTGGGTTTTTTTTTAAGCAAAGAAGCAGTGTGCGCTCATCCCAGCATAAATCTATGTAGCTCTGCTCACTTCCACATTTCCTCAATCTCATATAAATCAGCCACGGAGAGGTTAATCCTTTTGATATGCTGAAGTGGTCATTAGTAAGCATGTTCACATACATTTTGATGCCAATTGATCGTCGTTTTTGGACATTATATGCAATGAAAGTACAATGATTTCCAATGAAGAGTTTGGAATCGGTTACTCCCGTGACTCCAGCCGAACAAGGATAGAACGGCAGGGGGCGCGGCCATTCTCCTCATTAACAATGGGCATTATTCACGGAGTCACTTATTTCCTAATTTCTCCCAAATGTATTGATAAAATATAAAATGACAACTCTTTTCATTTTCCTGATCAAAAAATACATGAAATGAACTTGTTAGTGAAAACATGGCCATCCCGGCCCTACCGTCCCTTTAATGTATATCTCATTTTCATTTAGTAGATCAATTTAATAGTTTGAAATTATATATAATAGTGAAGCAACACAAAACATTTTGGATGAGTAAAAGTTACATTAAAGGGGAAGCCATAATTTGCTTTACAATAACATGTTCCATTGACCCCCAATAGTCTAAACATGGCTTTCTGATTAATGTTGCATTTGTGAAATATGAGCTAAGCAGCAAAATCCACCCATTTTTAGCCTTCTCGGGGGGCAGCCATTTTGTTGTTACCTGAGCCCTCAACAAATGCGATCTAATTTTCAGTCGACATGGCTGCCCCCTGAGATGGACAGATTTAGGTAGATTTTATTGCTTACCTCATATCCCACAAACAAAATATCAATCAGAATTCTGTGTATAGAATAATGGGGCTACATAGACGTTAAGCGGTTTAAGAGTTGTTTTTTCCGTTTCAGGTGCATACCTCATTTTGATTTTGTAGATCAATTTCATATTTTTAAATTACACATAATAGTCAAACAAAACAAAACATTTTGGATAAATAAAGGTTAAAAACAATACAAGTGTTTATTTTAGTTTTCTTTGGCGTAGTGTTTTTTCTTAATTTTATCCATCTGATTTCACTGTCTTCTACATTTAAAAAAATTGATACCTGAGAAGAGTGAGCTATGTTACTAGGGATTTAATGATTCACTGAAGACCCGTTTCAATTCAATTTTCAGTTCCTGATTTTCAATTCGATTCGATTTAAAAAAAAAATCACTACCATGCTTGTCTCTGTGCGCTAGTGTGGTGCTGCAGCCATCCACAAACGCAAAACGCAATGATGTTTGGCGCAAGCGCATAATTTGATCTACACATTCAAAATGTGGTATGCATACGGAATGGATGCATTTTTTAGCACTCTAAATTAGTATATTCTAATGACCTAGATATGTTGTCTTTTGTTAGGTGTTGCTGTATAGGGCGTGTGCGTGCTGAAATGTCAGAGTTCGATTCGTCTCAATTCAAATCGATTAATCGTTTGAATCGATTGTAATCTATTTTCGATTAATCGGTACACCTAATGTTTACAAGTATTTATTTTTGTATTCATAGATAGCTTCATAGTATTCATATTTGGTTCCATTTTAAATGCACTAAACAATTACAGCTAAAAATGTTAAGGTCACAGTATCGTCTTCAATTTAAGTTGCATCATCATTTATAAACATATCAGGAATGCTGTTATGAGCTGCAAAGTTTAACCAACGTTAACCGTACTATCATCTTAATTGTCTTCTTTTTTAATTCACACATACCTTTAAGAATTCAAGCTGCGATGCTGTGAATGACGCACCTTCACTGTCGCACCGTTTCAACATCTTTCATGCCTCATAGCTTAACTCTGGCACAAACGATGGGGCCACTCCCTGCTATACCCCAGAGAGCATGGTGCTAGGCTGACTCAGCAGGAGGCTAAATCAAGCTCAAGAGTATTAATTATAGATAGCATTATCAATCAGAGTAATGTGTGCGTGTGACTCCAAATTTTCAGACCGATCAGACAGGCTATCCATCAAACACCTGTGATGGCCATTGTTGGCTTTTTTGCTGATCAGCTAAAGCTCCCACACGGAGGACCGGGGGTGTGTTATGAAGAGCGGATTGGAGTTAAACGGGTTGAAAGAGGGGGGAGGTATGTCATTTGCTCACTGCTGTGATTTGTTTGTTCAGGAGGGGGAGGGCTCCAGGGAAGTCGATTTGGAGGCGAGCAGCAAAATGGTAGGGTTTAAAGAGCAGTTAAGCCCCCCCCCTCCTCCCTGCAGCGGGCAGTATATAACATGGGGCAGCATGCTGCGCTCACATATGTTGGAAGTCTGGTCGGAAGATAGAATGAAAAGGGTCTTACCAGTACGTTAAGAGAGCAAGTACTGTCAAAACGCTGGTTAGAAATAATGATGCTGTTTTTCCTGTTACTGCTGCTAGCCAGTTCCAACGTTGCTGTTCCACTGGAAAACTTGGGTCAAGATGACATCCTCCCAATGCCTTCTGAAAGCCTTGCAACATCACCAAGTCCAACGGAGGCAAAGTCTCGCTTTGCCATGCTAGACGACGTCCGCCTTCTTGCAAATGGCCTCCTTCAGCTGGGCCAGAGCTTACGGGAGTTTGTGCACAAGACCAAGAACCAAATCAATGACATCTT
The DNA here is from genome assembly GCF_054856515.1 of Filicampus tigris. Taxonomy (NCBI): domain Eukaryota; kingdom Metazoa; phylum Chordata; class Actinopteri; order Syngnathiformes; family Syngnathidae; genus Filicampus; species Filicampus tigris. The sequence continues at coordinate 4,597,507 of NC_141228.1, read as the reverse complement.
CCAAAAATTGAATATTTTTGACAGGTCATTTTACCAGCTTTCAGTGGTCACATCAGAAATCAAGGAGGAAGAGGAAGAACTGAAGAGGACAACCAGTGTATTGAAAACAAACAATGAAGAGATCAAGAACCTATCTTTGGAAATCAATTCGAAGATCAATAACATTGTGCAGGAGCGTGAACAGCTACAGAGCAAGGTGGGAAGTCTTGAGGAGAGGTTAAAGGGACTGTCGCAACATATGCTCCCTCCTGACCAGCTCAAAGAAATGAGAGAACTCAAGGTAAGCAGCAAATAAGGGGGTGAAATTTGTTAAAAAACAAAAAACAAATCTACATCGGTATAGTTCAAGATAAAGCTAGATAGAGAGAAAGAGGTGTTGCATAACTACATAGCCGTTGCATCTCTGTACTCTGAACAAATCAATTCTGTACTTGACACATACATGTTGTAGAATTGCACATTCCTGGACTTGCAGCAAGAACTTTAACCTATCCTAACCCATTGACATTGTCTCCCTGTTATGACTGGTTGTCTCACTGCTACCCTAGCCTAGACATTTGTAGTCCTTGCTTATTTGTGGGATTAAAATGTTTTTCTTTAAGATGTAAAACTGAACATTGCTTAGAGTCACTAACAACTCCTACCAATTCCTTGTGCATATAAATTGATTGACCATAAAAGATCTTTCTAACGCTAATGTCATGAAAATATAGGTTCTAATGCATTTCATTGTTCTTTACAGGAGGTGATTGAAACTCAGGAGAAAACAATCACAAGTCTACTGAAAGCTGTGCAGGAGCAGCATGAGCAGCTTGACCAGCAGAAAATCAAAATTAAGAATATGGAGGAAAAGGTAGGAACCATTTTTTGGGGTCAGTGATGGGCGATAAAAGAGCCTAACAGAAAGAATGCAATGGCGTTGTCTTGCAGCTCAACTACGACAGTTTCCAAGACACGGCTGCTAAACCGATGGATTCAGAGACTACAGCTCCAGATATGTTTGAATATCTGAAAAGAAACGTATCTGATTTAGATGAAAACGGTAATATTAAAACATTAGTATTGAAATTCATTCTCCTGTACAACTATGATTTCTTTTTAAAAACATGTGAAAAGATATTTACATTTGTGCATTGCCATGAATTTTCTTTGACATTTCAGATTTGCCCATTGACTGCACGGAGGTATTTGAAAGAAAAGAAAACAAGAGTGGAATCTACATCATCAAGCCAAAACAATCTGAGCCTTTCAACGTTTACTGCGAAATGGGTCCTGGTAGGTCAAAATTTTAAATTTATCATCACAATAATTCTCATCAGAGTGTAGATCAACATTTGTTATTCAATGTGACAGTATCAAATCAGACGGATGGCGTGAAACTTGACCATGAAAACTATTCACAATGCATTCCACAGATGGAGGTTCAACTGTGATCCAACAAAGGGTTGATGGCTCAGTGGATTTTGACCAGACATGGGAAAAGTACGAGACGGGCTTTGGAGATCTGGAAAGTAAGTATTGGTTCACGCTTTTCTGAAAAGTTGTTTCCACTTGACTATACCAATGAGAATGTGAGAAAGGACACTGCCTGCTCAAATTTTTTTTTTTGTTTTTTTTTTGCATTGTATGAAAACAAGCAAAAATGATTTGAAATGGGAAATATTGTCCAGAAGAATTGAGTGTAAATACAAGCGGACATCATGTTGTTGATGTTGGTAAACGTCCTATGGTCCATTTGATATCTAACTGAAGTTCAATTATGTTTTGTATGCAGAGGACTTCTGGTTGGGTCTGAAGAAGATCCATAGCATTATACAACAAGGAATGTACATCTTGAAAATTGATCTGGAGGACTGGAAGGAGGATAAACACTGGGCTGAGTACCACATCTCTTTAGATGATGCCACTGAACACTATGCACTCCATCTAAGCCACTTCTCTGGTGACCTGGTTGATGCCATGGCCAACAGTTCCAGTATGCGATTCTCCACCAAAGACCAAAATAACGGCATCCCACAAGCCTCTAACTGTGCGCGCAGTTACACAGGTATAGCTATAGCAGACACACCAACATCAGAAAATGAACTGAATCCTTTCTCATTGCTGCTTCAAAAAACAAATCCAAGCCAAAACAATACATTTTGGACAACTCGCATCTCTCGCTACAACATTTTGCAGGTGGTTGGTGGTTTACTGGGTGTGGAGAGAACAACCTGAATGGAAGATTTCAATGGGTCAGAGCTAAGGGACGTTCTGCGAGAAGAAGGGGTCTTCACTGGAAACCTGGCAACGGGTCAGCATATTCCCTCAAGATGACCAAGTTCTCCATACGACCTGTCACAACTGCTGAAGGTTCCAACTGAAACTGACATCCATTCAACTCTGACAACACTACCGACATTTTTCCATCAACCACTAATGCACATCCTTCAACCAACATAAGACATATGCTTATCTATAACATTATATTTTTGTTGTGCTGTATTACGTAAAAGAACATTTTGGGAGAGGATGTTATAGAACACTAAAGAAAACAAGTAATGTTTTTTCGGACCATAAGGCTCAATTAAAATCTTTTAATTATCTCAATATTGACAGTGCGCTACATATGGATGGACGGCTTTTCATTTTGTTGCCTTTAATTCAAATGCCTTTCGATTATGTTTGCCTAATCATATCTAATCATTAGCAGGCGGTTGTTTTCGTCATACCTGAACTAGAACTACTGCCTGCTTCTGTTCCTAAGAATCATGGTTAAATGTAGCTCTACTAGCCTAATGAGAGCTATTTCTGGCAGCGCATTTGCAATATTACAATGTGGCACAATCTCTGTGGGACAGAGAGGTAAACATGAAGTTCAATTCCTCCCTATTTACTTTAACATTCATGTTCGCGTTCTCATTCTCATCCGCATCCAAACGCCAGACGGCGTCTAAGGCCCAATCCTAATACCCACACTACATCTTATGGTCTTCAATGATGTAGTAGAAGTAATCATAGTGTTCGAGAGCGCAGGTTACAAGCATGCAAAAATTTCAGAATTGGGACAGTGAGCGACCTGCACCACTGTGTTGGCTCTGCGTCATCAAACATGACAGCACCGGTTGCTGTTTTGACAGTTTTGCTGCTTAAAAATATATTAAAACTGCAAAAGAAACTCAGGCTCGGGCTTCCAGGGGATGGCAGCTATGGCTCCACTATTTGCAGGCCCTGCACGATCTGCGGCACATGCACAGAAAGTCGCTAAGTATGGCAACCAACACGGTCATTCGTCATCCGTCAGCGGACCGCGTACCCGTCCGTCATGGTTCGGAACATAACCGAATTGTAATCGTCAGTTAAGTCTGTCAGTTAGTCAGTCAAAAGACCGTCGGTCAGTCAGTCCGTCCCAGCACCAAGCAAAACAGGCGTCCGTCAGTGAGGACCTCTACGGATGCCGTTATTGACGATTACACTGATGGACGGTTTCACTTCCATCAGTGCTTAGTCCGTAATTTTTAAAAAGTGTCCCGTCAGCAAAATGGGCATCCGTCAGTGACGGACTGACAGACCGGTCCATCAGTCTGACAGAATGCCCACCTCTGCTATTGAACACACATTACTTATAATGCGCCTTATGCATGAAAATGTTTTAAAATAGACCCGTTCATTAATATTGCCCCCAATAATGCGATGCGCCCAATGGTCCGAAAAAAATACACAAGTCTCAAAATACTGCGATGGTGAAATGATGCAACAATGCCATAAAGGTCATCAGCCTAATAGGGCTGATGAAGCTGGGCATTAGAGCTATCATTACACAACATAAGTCGCTTGCAAAATGGAAAGATTGATTATTCGTGCCGACTGCAGTGTCACAATAACGCAGTGACAGACAAAACAACAAAGACTGATGGGAAAAGTTATTGGAAATGTAGCCTTGCTCATCTTATCTTTTAAGTTAACATGAAGGCTCTAGTTGACTTTTGCATGTTCCCAGTGTATTAGAGCACGAACCAAAAGATTAAAGCCGAGTGAAAGTTAGGATTTGAGACAGTTTTGTAGTGACATTATGTGTTTGGTCTTGTTTTTGCCCATTGTTTGTGCACATTTTTTACTCACTTAAGTATTTAAATCATGCACCTCCTATTATGGTATGTTATCTGGTAAGATAGACATTGTATCTCCTATATTTTTGGGTCACATTGACTCCTGTCCACTGTACACAAATGTTCTGTAACTGTGTTTCACCACGTTCCATACAAGTGTTCTGAAAGCTCATCACACAATAAACAAGAACATCAAATGGCTCTACAATGTGACACTTAAAAAGTTATCTCAAACTAAGAAAGTAATGTATTTTATATATATTAACTGTGAAATGCATTACATAAATTGTAAAATGGTTAAAAAAACATAAGGCACATGTTGATGGTGTGGACTTTAATAATTGGTCGCAGTTGTAAAAACGTCACTGTTTTTATTATGCTAGTGTCACTGTTCCCAAGACTGGATCGTTATTTAACTATCACTAGATAGTGTAGATAAAGCCTATCATACAAAAATGCCTCTACATTTCATAATAAAAGAAAGTGATCCATGACATACCGTATTTTCCGGACTATAAGCTGCTACGTTTTTGCCCACGCATTGAACCCTGCGGCTTTTAATGTGACACTGTTTATTTATGAATTTTTACTGACGAGCTTCAAACCGTCAACAGATTTACCCATAGTCTCGTCACACCTTAACAATGAAATGACCTAAGTCACGGTGAACCAATGAAACTCTCCCAAGCCTGCCCTCATACTGAATATTCATTAGCCTTTTGCGGTTGGAGTGTGCATGCGGGCTGCCTGTGTCACCCAAGTATGTGTGCGTAGTGGTACGCGGCTGTGTAGGAGCGAAAATAGAGCATATAGTATATAGTAGAGTGAAAATAAGCATCTTGAATTGAGTTTAATGAGCATAGGGAATGAGTGCCATAAATACAGCCAGTGCGACACCCGTCTGTTGTTTGACAACTGACTCCCACCATTGCTGACACTGACGGGCACTAGTAGTTAGTCAAGGAGGACAGCATTTTTGGCCATGAAGCAACATCCCCTGCGTCTCCTGAACGCGTAATTATTGGCTTTCTAAAGGCTGCTCTGCCACGGACTTATGTGCCCTGCTGCCTGATTAAGCTCGTCGGCAAACTGGCCGCATGTGACAATGAGCGACTGCGAAAGGTTCTGGGACGGCATTGTGTAACAAGCTGCGTTCGGCATTGTTTGGGGAAAAACGCATCTACCGGTGTTGAACGTAAATAAAAGGTTTTTACATATACATCTGTGTGATCTCTTTCTTTGCAAATTCCCCGTGTTATAATGAGGAGACATGCGGCTATTAAAATTGAGCCAGCATCTGAGCAATGTATGTAGAAATGTGATTTTATGGCTAAATGTAGCTGTTGCGGCTTTTGCTCAGGTGTGTTTTGTGGTATGGAAAATACGGTACTCTAATTCCTATTTATTAGTGCAAATGACAATTTTGTTTCACCTTGTTATTGTAACTTACTTTAGATCATGGTATTTTATCTACATAAAGAAAGTACCAGGTTGTAATCACACAAACACCTAGAACAGGGATGGGCAACTTGAATTGGGAATGGGCAATTTTTCATCAGGGATACTAGGGGGCCATATAGGACCACACAGTTCCTAACCAGATGTATGAAAAAAAATGCAATTTTAAATATGGACAAAGTATGTGTATACGTGCAAATTACGTGCTTTCAATACATTTGATTTTTCATAATACATTTCTCAATGCATGTATAAAAGATCCACTACCCTAAGCTAACAACCAAGGGTTTGAAGCAAACAACAAAATTACCACTTATTATATTTTCTTTTCCACTGCAAAGGACTCTCTTGTATACAAAAGGTACCATTCAAGGACGGCACAAAAGTGCCAAACAGCATACCAACTCATGTTGCAGATTTTTTCACCAAAAACAACTCACTAAAATGTTTATTATTGAGGTACTATGTTTATCTTGCATATCATTCCATATCCACAGAAAAATAATTTGGCCAAGTCAAGTTGCAGTATAGGGAGTCCTGGTATAGGCGCAACTAAGCCACGTCTGCATGGCGACCCATACATACTTGCGATTCAGCACTTGCAGACTCGCATACATTTTAAAAATGTTTTCATTTTTTATGTATTTTGGACATCTTCCAGATTCCCCCGCTTTCAGTTACCTCCATCGCAAACAGGCTTTTTTTATGCAGTGGTCTCTATCAGTTTTACATTTTTTGACAACGTGTAAAGGCCTAGATAGACCAATCCGACGTGGGACGTCGATAAGCGTCGGGGCGTCGGATTGCGCCGTCTGATTGATGTAGCGAACACCGTCGTAACATCGGATCGCTTTGGGAAGCGTCTAGTGGGCGTTTCAGCATGTTGAATCGGCATCGTAAGTCGTGCCATTTGGTCACTCTGATTGGCTGTTAGCTAGCGAATCAGCGCACAGGGCAAAAACAGGAAGTAACGAATGCAGATAAACAGTAAGCGTTGTAAAGCCTTGGGAATTCCGCATTTGTTGCCTCAATCTTCTTACAAGTGCAAGCGAAGGTTGACAATGTAAGTATTGCACAATACTGTCAAGAGCATGAGGGTTTGCTTCACATGGGAGTTCATCGTGAGCGAAAATGCGGAATGTATTGTTTACATTTTTATATTCCGCCCCCGCCAAGAGCTTTCCGGTTGGCTTTTTTCTAACCATGAGGAATAGCGATCGAATGGAGGGGTATTACATCTCATGTAAGGTACTTTATGGTCAGCGTCGCTGTCTGCCGTTGCAGTGTATTATTCTAGCGCGACGTGCCGACAGCTGGCCCAACGTCACAGGGGGTAAGCGTCGGTCACAGCTGGCCAACGTTGGATTGTTCTATCTAGGCCTTTAGAGTACATGAACATGAAAATCAGCGGCCCTTGGGATCTTAGAAAAAGATCACAGTCTAAGTATATCACACATGCAACACGCCCATAAACAGTGCACGCAATCTGTGAAAAGGAGCACACAGTTTAGTGCTCACTACAGTACTTGTGATCTTAGTACAGCAGGCCCCAAGTATTTGGCCTTACAAAATTGCTGGGCATTCAGGCTTTGTTTGGCCCATTTCTAACATCTGTATACTTGCAGTCACACATTAGACAATACCCCTTTGAAATAACAGTTATTAACAAAAGGAAAAACATCCGTACCTGTATGTGGTGTTTGGCACATATACATCCCTGGCAGGAAACTCCAAGATCTCTCTGGTGGGGCGCACTCTACTGTCTGGGTAGGGTTTAACCTGCAAGAGGTCAGGTGTCAAGCAATAGTGGGGGTTCTCTGGAGCTGGAGAAATGTCCAACTTCAACTGGGCTGAAGGGAAAGTCAAAAATGGCAATGAGAGTGAGTTTGACAAAGAATGACAATTGACGGAGTTACTAATGAAAATAAGAAATAAATCAAGTAAATCAACTTGTTCTACACATATTTTTCTTAAACAAATGTGTATACCTGTTATGGGTCTAAGTCTCCTCAACACTGATGAAGGCCTTCTCATATCAGCAAGAAACTTATATAAGTCCTCATCACTCAGCCTATCACCCTCCTAAAATAAACAAAACATTAAATTTAGGGGAGCCTTAGAAATGTTGCGTGTCTCCGCTCTATTTCAGATCTGAGAGTGCAGTGTGGCTATGCAGACCTGTTTAAAGAAGTTGGTGATGGTTAAAGTGGCAGGTCTAAAACCAGTCAGACTACATGATTCATCTCCACTGGTGGTTCTTTCCAAGGACCGTCTTCCCATGATGCTTGAATTCCGTCGTTCTGACCATGAACCCTTCCTCTCTGCATAAAAGGGAGTAGAGTCAAAATAGTAGTAACGAGAGCAAAGAGAGCACAGATCTTTGTAAAAGCTAAAACAAAAATGACAACTTGGTATGCTTAGTCCCTGGACCCAGAACACTGTACACTCACATTTGTGCCCAAAATGGGTCATTAGCTAGAAGTAGGGATAGACCGATTATCGGCCGGGCCGATTATCGGCACCGATATTTGGCCTTTTGACGAATATCGGCATTGGCTTTTTTTTAAAACTCTGCGGCTGATATTAAAATAAATTTAAAACTGTGGAAATTAAAACAAAGATCTGTGAAAGTTTAACATTTCTGTCATTTTGAAATTTTCATTTACTGTAGAAAACTACAGTACATGGAGCTATTATTTAAGTTTTCCTTGATCCTTTTTAAGACTATACAATAGTGGGTGCTCCCTGAACTTTTTGTTAGAATTTTATAAGAGAGATATATACTGTCAAAACTTTCTTGTAATAACGATTTTTTTAAAAAAATCACCATCATGCAAACCTGAAACATTGTTCAATAAACATGCTTAAAGACGTTACAACAAAGTTAAGAGTAAATTTTTCTTTGGATTCTGATGCCAATATTTTCCTTTTCACTGAAAATGAATAGGGGCTCCAAATATCAGTTATCGGCCTCCTTGACTACTAATAATCGGTATCGGCCCTGAAAAAAGCATATCGGTCTATCTCTAGCTAGAAGTAATAATGCAATCGAAATCATTTGGTTTTACATGAACCTGCAATACAGTAGCTACATTAGTCTTGGGATAAATCTCATATTTCCATCGTGTGATCGAATACAGGATCTTGTCTAAAACCATTCTACTGTAATATGTTGCAGATACTGTTCATTCAAAATATAGCATATACATTTATAAAAATCAAAGACCTGAAAGGCTCATCTCCAGCTCAGTATCTCTCTCGAGACTGCCAGCACTGTTGACAATATTCATTAAGTGGATGGCAGTCCAAGCAAAGGGCATGCGGTACCGGCCAAGGCGTTGGCAGAATTGCTCTGATTGAACACGCAGTTTGTCCAATTTTTCTTTATTCTACAAAAAAAAAGAAAGAAACAACATGTCAATGAACAGCTAATTTCCCAAAAGTTTCTGTTTTTATAATCATGCACTATACAGTTCATACAGGTGCACATACAGTATAGTATTGACTATTAAAATTGCATAACATAGGAGCACCCATTCTCATATGATATGTACCTTGGTAGCATCAGATTCTTTAAAGACCATATAGGGTTCGGCGCACTCCCCAATATCCCCTTGCTGTAGGACCTTCTCCAACTGAAGGAAAAACAGTTTTAGTGCAGCAAGGCGATGTTCATAGAATTGCTCATATTTAGAATACTGTCACATTTGAGAGTATGGTGTCATAAAATCCCAAGTGGCTGACCTTGATGACCAGAAAGACATCCTGAGAAGGATAGGTGATGGAGAATACAGCAGAGCGGGCTAAAGTGGAAATGGCTGCAGTTTGAATGTGTGGACGCAACATTGCCTTCGTCTGCTCGGAATTCAGGTCAAAGAAAAAATTCTCCGATATCTGTAAAGAATATACAAATGAATTAATAGTTCTTTAATAGTCAGTAAAGAAAATGTGAAATGATGCAATGATGTATTTTTGTGCTACTTTAAATGCTCCCTTTTCTCATATGCATTAAATTATTTCAAGTAAAATGCCTATTCAACAATGTGAACATGTCCCTCTTTGTGATGTACTCCCTTCACGGGTAATCAGTTCAAGTAGGGAATTTACCGGCGTTCCTGGAGGCCTTAAACTTGGCCTTATTTAATGACATTTCAGAACTGGCCTAATTTTTCATCTCTATCTGATGAATCTTCCATCTACTTACCTTCTTCTTTTCCTTGACATCATATAAAGCCAAACTAGCAAATATGGGTTCAATTTCAATCTCAAACCTACAGTGGGAGACACAAACAAAGTGAATTACCAAACACAGCATTAAATAACTTTCTTTTTTTTTTTTTAAGTCTTCCCACCACATACTTTAAGGACAAGCACTTGACAAGTAGCCTCTGGCCAAAGTGTTCTTTTGGAACGTCAGGCACACAGTGCCGCTCAATGGGGTCCTCCTACAAAAGAGGTATATGAACACATAACATTATGAACAATAATGATCTTGAAAAAAAAAAAAAAAAAAAAAATCCTACCCACATCATGCCACACATGTAAACAGAAATATGTACAGTATTTCAGTATTTGTTGATTTGGACCCACTATATTATTATAATACTGTATACTGTATTTATGACAACACAAAAGTTCAACTGTTGAGGTTTATACAGACGTTAGCTCTTTATGAAAATTCATATGACAAATTAAGTGAACATATTTAATAAATCATGAATATGTAATATGGGTCAATGGTCATTCATAGACATTGCTGTTGACACCACAGCTAATTGTATAGTGGTCCACAACAGCATGGTGCAATCCCTCTGTCTCTGTTCACATGCACCCTCAGAACCTGGTACATCCTCATACGATACATACAGGTGCATTTCATGTGTATCATACGAAAGCATATACTATTTTGGATCATTGATGCTTGTGTGCGCAGAAGAGGCCAGGGCAAAATGTCTTAATGACAAAATAATGTTGCGAAGGAGAGATGCTACTGCATTGAGGTATGAAGTAGCACACTGTATACTATACCTCATCAAGAGCCGGATGCAGAGCAAAGAGCTCCCGATGGCGGTTGGTCTTGCGTTGATCTTCATTGTGTCTGTCAATGTCTTCATTGGGGGCACGATCAAGCAGGTGTGGGAGGAGAGAGTCGGGGAGGGAATTCTTCAAGTCAAAGATGCTGCAAGCCCAGCTACCCCGAGGGGTGTCATCAATGGACATTGACCGGCGTTTTAGGTCATCCTACAAAACAACCGCTGTTCATGAATGCAATTGTCATGGGTACAATTTGTGGGTGAGAATAATACCCACAGGTCTCAACTTCATATAATACTGCACTTCAAATATTACAGCAAACATATTTCAGTTGGGACTAGGGCTGGTCGATTATGAAAAAAATATTAATCGCGATTATTTTGTCAATAATGAAATCATGATTATTCAAACGATCACTTATTTTTTAGTACAAAACAACAAAATTCTTTGAATTTCTTTGAAACACTATAATTATGTAAGTTCAAAACAACATTTATAAAATTGGTTATTGTAGAATAAGAAAAAAGTGCAAATGCATAAATTTACGAATGATTTCCTTGTGTGTAAACAAACAGTGTATTGATATAAATGCATATTAATAATCGTTTTTTTCACGATTATGCCAATTCTGTAATCGTGGAGTGTTGTAATTGTAATTGAATTTCGATTAATTGCACAGCCCTAGTTGGGACTTGAAATAAAATACAGTGTTAAGGCCCATATTGGTCCCTACCTGGTCATCCTGGTAGCTACTGCTGTCTGGTAATTCATCAGCCTCAAACACTTGTTTGGGCAAGCCCTTCTGGCGCTCCTTCTGCTTATCCAATGAATTGGGGTTAAAACCTGTGCCAAGTTTGTGGTATCTGAAAGTAATGTGACATTTAGTCCAAAAACATTTGGAAAGACTTGATTCTTGTTCAGTGTAATGGTCATGTTTCTTTGAAATGATGCATACTTTTACACAAATAAATCTTACTTTCTGTTGACAATGGCCCAGTCCTCTGTGTAAGATCTGACACAGTCTCTCACATGAGGGTCAGTGTCCCTGAAAGCAACCAAATACAATATACGTATACTGTAGATGTTTTAAATATGATCATCTATCCATCCATTCTCTGTACCGCTTATCCTCAACAAGGATAAGGATAAGTCCACCGGTGCTTATTCATGCGTTTTCTGATGCCTATCCCAGCGTCCCAGACTCCCAGCTGACCTCAGGCGAGAGGCAGGGTACACCCTGAACTGATTGCCAGCCAATCACAATGCACATAATAGACAAGCAATCATTCACACTCACATTCACATAAACTGACAATCTAGAATCTTCAATTAACCCACCGAGCATGTTTTGGAATGTGTGAGGAAACCAGAGTACCTGGAGAAAACCCACACAGGTCTGGGGGAAACGTGCAACCTACAAACAGGAAGGCCAAATTTGACCCATGACCTCAGAATTGTGAGGCTGATGTGCTAACCAGTCATCCACTGTGCCGCAACTAGTCCTTATATGTGTCAGATTTATCTAATGATAGAATAAAAGCATAAAAGCTCCACAAGTTGAATATACAGAGAAATGTGTGCAAGTTCTTTTTGTTTTACTATGCATTCAAATTGATAGACCAACAAACATAAAAAAAGAGCGTAAATTAATTTTAACATTTCCCATCAAGTTGCAGAGTGCAATTGCATGCAATAGGCTTTCAACCTGAATTTTGAAATGGCATTATTAACGATGCTTTAACATAACACATTAATTAGTATTATATTACTATAGCGGCTGCCCTCATTAAGGTCACAGGTGAGCTGGAGCCAATCCTAGCTGACATTGAGCAAGAGTACACCCTGGACTTATCACCAACCAATCAATCACAGGTCACAAAATAACACCCATTTGCATTCACATTCACGCCTAGTGACAATTTAGATTCTTCAGTGAGCCTAACATGCATGTTTTTGTAATATGGGAAGACACCAGCGGAACTCGAACATTAAAGTATGTGCCGGTCTATCAGTAGCTAATGCAGATACTGCTTTGAAACTGTTTCCTTGAGATTTTTAGAGGATGTGGTTCACCACCTTCCAGCTCCCTTATGACTCTGTTCTTCCTCATTTCTTTGAGGAAGTCCTCCAGAGTGTTGGTCAATCCGTTTTGGACATTATCAACAGCACTCTGTATTCTCAAGTAGTTCCCAACATTTGAAACATGCTGTGGTGCAACTCCAGCTCAAGAAACCTGCTCTTGATGTGCTGTCGAATTTTAGACACATTTCCAAGCTGCCTTTTTCCGCCAATAAAGACTGGGAAAAAGTGGTGCTCACTGCACACTCAGCTCAAGTCTTGTGTCTGTTGAAATCTTTTTTGGATGAACATAACATCGTGGAGGTTTTAGATTTAGGTCTTACGATGCTGCATAGCACAAAGTTGGCCCTGTTACGACATTTGAATGACATCATCCTGGCTAATGACACTGGAGACGATGTGTATCTTCTTTTGTTGGACCTGGCGGCGATGTTTTGATACGGTGGACCGCAATATTCTGTTGCTTCGTTTGCAGCACCGGGTAGGCATCAGTGGTAGCGCTCTAGAGTGGGTTAGACCCCAGTTGACAGGCATGTCCCCAACAGGATAAAAATGTCTCACAGTCCATGTCTGAACAATCCACCCATAATTAAAATTATTTAAATGCTTAAGCTCAAGTAAAAAAAATGCCATCTAAATGTTGCCACTGAAGCACAAATTCTATAAAATGAACACACGTCTTGTTATTGCAAGTCACTACAGTGGATATCTTTGGAGGTGAAATACATACAGCGACAACTGACCAGCATTAATACGTACAATTTTTTTTTGTCCAAATTACTACATTGTAGTGAAACAGGGGCTTCTCTGTCATCTGTGCTTCTTGGTATGCAAAAGTATTCACCCCCCTTGAACTTTTTGACCTTTTGCCACATTTCAGGCTTCAAACAAAAATGTATAAAATTTGATTTTTTTTTTTTAATTCTGCCCCCCTGAGATAATACTTTGTAGAACCACTTTTTGTTGCAATTACAGCCGCAAGTCTTTTGGGGTATGTGTCTATTAGTTTTTCACATCAAGAGACTAAGATAATAGACCCATTCTTCCTTGCAAAAGCGCTTGAGTTCAGTAAGATTAGATGGAGAGCGCTTGTGAACAGCAGTTTCCAGATCTTTCCACAGATTCGAAATTAGATTCAGGTCTGGGCTTTGACTTGGCCTTTCGAACACCTGGATGTGTTTATGTTTGAATTATTCCTTTGCTTTCTGTTCTGGATGATTGTCTTGGTGGAAGGGAAACCTCCATCCCAGTCTCGGGTCTTTTACAGACTCCAACAGGTTCTCTTCCCAAATGGCCTTGTATTTGGTGCCATCCAGCTTCCTATAAATTTTAACCATCTTCTCTGTCCCTGTTGACAAAAAGCAGCTCCAGACCATGACGCTGCCACCACCATGCTTGCAGTGGCGTTGGCGTTTTCAGGGTGATGTGCAGTGTTAACAAAAAGTTTTGCATTTTGCCCCAAAAAATACATTTTGGTTTCATCTGACCAGAGCACCTTCTTCTGCATCTTTGGTGTGTCTCTTTCTTCTTGCCACTCTTCCACAAAGGCCAGATTTGTGCAGTTTGCAACTAACAGTTGTCCTATGGGAAGATTCCCCCACCTGTGTATCATGCTCTTTCCATTTCAATAAGATTGCTTGAACAGTGCTCCGAGATGTTTAAAGCTTGTGAAATCTTTTCAGATCCTCATCCTGCTTTAAACTTCTCCACACCAGTATCCCGGGCCTGCCTGGTGTGTTCCTTGATCTTCATAATGCTATTTCAGTTTTTTTATTTCTTAAAATGTTCTAAAATAACGTATGAATTTCATTCCACTTCCCGATTGTGTCCCACTCGGTAATGATTCCTCACAAGAAAATAAAATTATGTTTGAAGCCGGGAATGTGGCAAAAGGTCAGAAAAATTAAGGGTGCCGAATACTTTTGCAAGCCACTGTACAATGTGGTGGAAAAGGAGATTCTCTTTCATCTGTAACCCGTTGCATACATGCGCACCACACAGCACTTTAACTGGGGCTGTAATAAATGTTCTGTTGCCTTGAGTGCAGAAATAAAAAAGTACGATCACATTGGGGTTTTTTTTGTTTTTTTTTAACATTATTTTATCTGCTGATTAATAGAAAGTCTCATGCTTGAGCCCTAACCCTAATTTTATTTATTTATTTATTTTGGGGGAGGGGGGGGGTGCTGTCATGTCCAGTTTCTTAGCAACCCTTACCCTTCCTCTGGGATGGCTTGTACTACTGTTCGACATTCCCTGGGTGTGTAGATGACCTCGATGTCATCTGGGGGAAACTCTATCAGATCTCGAAGGGGTCCTGACTCCACAATTGGAGGGTGAGTGATGAGGTACTCCTCAAAATCCACTGGCTCTACTGCTTCTGTGAGTGGAACCTGGAGAGGTGACCAAAGGAATACAAGAAACCAATTAGTTGAGGATAGTCAATCATACATCTCATGACAAATTGAGTATTATGAAAAGCACTATCCGAGCTCCATCTTTTATTATCATCATTAATGCTCATGTAAAGAATCCATAGCAAAAAATTCCGACAGAGACAGAAATGTCTGCTATATTTTCTTCTGTGCTTTAAGAAAAATGATCCGGAAATTCCAATACAGGCTTAACTCGGCATAGCCGTGGTTTCATATGTTTTGATCTTTTTTCCATGTCTGAAGACATGTTAGGATTAAAATGTAGTTTGTATGTCTAGGTTAGAAAGATGGTCCGATTCTGCTGTTGTTGAAGCATTGTTGTATTGTTCGCAGTAGCCATCTCACTGCAATCTGTGTTGCAGGTAAATTTGATGTAGCAGCCAGCAATACTACATTTACATCAGATGTCTTTTAGTTCAATATGACCCTGGAACAAACCTCTCTAAGTGTTGTGTTCTGTTCTTTTTTTAAGGTCGCAAATGATACAAAACGACTCTATTAATCGTAACTACATAACATCCATCCATCCACCCAGTCATTCTCTGAACCACTTATACTCACGAGGGTCACGGGCGTGCTGGAGCCTTTCCCATCACGTTCAGAAAAAGCATAATGATAAAATAAACTGCCTATTTCTATTATGGCCATATTTACTTCAAAAATGGAAAATCAATGTTTTCCTCTTGTGAGTGAGACTGTGGGATCTGTCAAGTTTCTAACGGAGTTTACTTTAAACAGTCACAGTTTAAGTATGAGTCAATGGTAATCTAACAAGAGAAGGGCTGCAATTTGCTAGCATTTTTGCTAAAGCCTGTTAAGTTTGCTGCTACCTACTTTAACAGATATCCTGCCACAAACTGTCGAAACCTTGGATGTGGAAAAATCAAAAATGAAACGTCCATGCATGTCTGAAGCCGACAATGAACAGATATGCTTGGACTTCATATAACGATAGATGGGAATACAGCTATCAATTAAACATCTACATGTGTTTATAGAGTTATTGCACATATTCAACAAACTCAGAAAATGCAGTATGACTTAAAAATAAAATTAGTGCAGCCATAAATCATATCAGTGACCTATGCACAGCCCCATTAGCACTTTTTTTCAAGTGTTTACAAAATACACAAAATGAGCATGTGCATAGAATCTAGATAGACTATCTATTCCACAGCAAGTACAGTTATACTGTACCCACGAATATTATAAATTTCCAAAACAGCAATCGTTACAGCTAATAAAAATTTAAAAACTAAAACCTTACATCTCTTAAAAAGAGAGACAATCACTTACATGCGAGCATTGGGGCTGGTTACAAAGAATTGGGTTTAAACAGCAAATTAGCAGCAGATACCTCCAAGTAATGAGTGTTGTTGTTGTTTTTTTGGGTTTTTTTTTTTTTTGAAGGAGTTAAGCTTACGCACTGTGTTACTTGTTATGGTCCCAGCATTGAGGTTCTTGAAGAGTTGTGGAGAGCCCCCATACTGACCCGCTATTTGCTTCCTGACCTCTGCTGCCACAGTCCTGCAAAGTAAACAAGCTTTATTAATAACAGGCAGTCAATATTAAAGATTTAAGTCATAGTGTGTCTAACTAAATCAAATTTGTATTTCTCATCACTCTCAAAGTGAGTTACAATGTCTAAGATGTTCTTGTAAGCTTCTGATGGAGAGAGTGTTAGTTCCAAGTAAATTGAGCATTGTAAATGCTCGCGATGCCTACAGGTGGCCCAATAAATTGTGAAGGGGTCAAAACAAAACTCAGGGTCTGCGTTTCCAGTACATTTAGTTTGGGCAGGTCTGTTTACATTTGTAGTGTCAGTATTATTATTTTCATGTGTCCACACCCCTCTACTGTAGAGTGATTGGCTACTGACAAGTACATAGAAGTCCTCCAGAAAAACATCTGGAGCTAGCTATTTTAAGCAGCATTGATTCACTCAACTCCTCTGAACCACAGGACGTGACAAGGACGAACACGTCAGAGTAAAACATAAAAACGTAGTTCATTTGTTTATACAGCCCCACTCAATGTAGTTATATGAACACATGAGCATGTGCCTACAGTAAACAAACTTGGTTCCACAGGAGTTCCTAATTGCAAGTTGTAAATCTCTGCTAAACCTCTTCTAAACATCCAAGCTAGACTGAAACCAAGTTCAAAGTTTAAAAATGCCAACTGTATCTCAATTTATTGCTGTGGGTATTTTGAAGAAGCCATGCTTATGTGGTGTAATGTTTCAACTACATATACTGTATATCAAATAATATTTTCCAAAACATGGAAAGAAGATTTGATTGCTCAAGATTTCTATCGAATTACTAATTTCATGAGCTAAAATGTTTTTTTGTATCAAATGTATTTTTGCAAGTTTGGTTCCTGTAAATCACAGGTGTCAAATTCAAAGCCTACGGCCAGATCGGGCCACGAAGGAAACTCTTGTGCATTAAGTTAATGTTTCTGGCAAATTGTTTTCACTATTGACAACACTGACATATGAGATATTGCAGGCATTGTTTGTTACCAATCCCTCCTTTAAAATAAATTGGAAAATAGCACATACAAAGTCGATGAGATCAAGTACCTGTGAAAGTCATGTCATGTCATGTCATGTCATGTCATCTTCCAAACCGCTTATCCTATATAGGGTCGCGGGGAGTTGCTGGAGCCTATCCCAGCCGTCAATGGGCGAAGGCAGAATACACCCCGAACTGGTCGCCAGCCAGTCGCAGGGCACACATAGACACTGTCACTGAGCGGGAATCAATCCCTGCCCGCACACAACTCAGGCGTGTGTACCACTACACTATCAGCGGACCACCTGTGAAAGTCATTGTATCATTTGAATCCTGCCACACTTCCAGGTACCCAACCTTCAATGCTGCCTAATGGATGGAGTCATTGTAATTCCAAGTGAGACTACTACTACCATTACGAAAGTGATGCTTTGTGACAGTATCATTGCTTTGCAGTGGCCACTCCCTCAAGTTTCATACCATTCTGGCTTTACAGGGCATTTTGCAACCAAAAAAAAAATCATGTATGCTGCTTAAGATGGTGATGTATGTTCACTGTGACCAGTGGAGACGCATTACTCCTAAAACTCACATTTGCATCCAAATGCTATAGCAACTAACGCAAGTAGTTGGTGCATGCGTGCACTGCATGGTCCGGGTACTGAATATAAATTACAGCATTTTCAGTCATGTGACAGTTTACATCTTCCTGGATGTTGTTGACAATATGGTTGTCTGTAAATGACACTTGTCACAAAAGAAAGCAAAACAACAAAAATAACTACGTTTTATGTACACTAATCAGATCACAGCACTCTATACAACAGCGACCCCAAAAAAACATTGTATACTTTGTTGAAGCAGTACTCGTGGCTATACACAATGAATCGAGCTTCTCGGTTTCAAAAGGAGGCTTTTAATAACCTACAGTTTAACTACTTAAGTTTGTGTCTCCCACCACAGACGCCTATCTAATAATCCATGGCATATTAAATATCCCCAACATGATTTTGAAAACAATAACACATATATAAGGCTGGAAAACAACGCTATTATTTCTGTGACCATTATCTTACCCTGACTCTCTCCTCCTACAGAACACTTTTGTCAATCACTTTAAAGTGAAAATGGATCAATTAAGACATTGTCCAAACATGACATACTGTATATAATGGCCAATGCCTCTACGTTGCATTAAAGGATACTTGGGTGATCTTAAGATTGGCACTTATATAATAGGTTTGCATGTAAAAATGACATTAGTACTAAAATGCCCACCCCAAAAGACTCTGTAGTGATTTAAGGGCTTTTTTTGTGATTACGTTTACACCAAATTTCCCCCGTTTTCGGTCTCAGCTGTCCATGTCACGGGAGGGAGCCAAGCGTGGTAATATTGCTCGCTTTGTCAATTCTGTTGTCTAAAACGGTGACCGATCGCCACCAACATGCAAATTCACATTACTACTCTTGTCCGCTTCAACCTGTGAAAGTATAAAAGTGTTCTGCACAATAGTTTGGATTTATTGACATAAAACGTGATCTCATCATGATCACCTCCACAAAATCAAAAATACCATGGCGATTGCTCCTCCACTTTCACAAGCTGAAGCGGACAAGAGCATGAATGCGCACATGAACCCCGACTGGTAATATTTCGGACATTTAGCGACGCTAAACTCGTGCAAACTCTCAGGAGAGGGACGGCGGCTTGCAGCAGCAGCAAACAGATTGGAGCTTTATGCCCCCCTCTTCCCTCCCCGGCTAAAGGTAGGATAAGGGGACAGCTAATAGCAACAACCAGCTTCAGGTCGTAAAAACAAAAGGTGTTAGCACAACAACATTAGCTCCTTACGCTACGTCCAGCCTGCGTCGATCTTCAAGTCGCGGGGTTGCCTCCCAAGCAGTTGCATGCGTTGTCAGAAAGAGAGCCGCCAGAGAGTGAGGTGAGCCCTCATCGAACAAGCGTCAATGTTCAGCGAACAAAAGGTTCCAGCGAGGCTGACTCCACAACCGAGTGTGACCGCATTGGAACGTACCTTTTCGGCTGTTTACGTTCCAAATTAGACGGTGTGTTGTCGGTCGAGAAAATGGGGTCATTCCGCATCCAAATAAATGTGCGCGTGTACTCATTTCCACTTCAGTGTAAGTAAATATCCTGACTGGTGTCAAATGCCTTGCTCGTCCCAACCGTGATCAGCAAAGAAGCAGTGTGTTTTTTGTTTTTTTAGCAAAGAAGCAGTGTGCGCTGGTCCCAGCCTATGTAGCTCTGCTCACTTCCACATTTCCTCATTCTCATATAAATCAGCCACGGAGAGGTTAATCCTTTTGATATGGTGAAGTGGGCATTAGTAGAGATGTCCACATATATTTTGGTGCCAATTGATCGCCGTTTTTGGACGTTATGAGCAATGAAAGTACAATGATTTCCAATGGAGAGTTTGGAATCGGTTACTCCCGTGACTCCGGCGGAACAGGCATAGAACGCTAGGGGGCGCGGCCATTCTCCTCATTAACAAGGGGCGTTATTCATGGAGTCACTAATTTCCTAATTTCTCCCAAATGCATTGATAAAATAGAAAATGACAATTCTTTTCATTTTCCTGATCAAAAAATATATAAAATGAACTTGTTAGTGAAAACATGGCCATCCTTGCCCCACCGTCCCTTTAAGTTGTGAATAGGGAATTGACAGGTAAGGGATTCAGCATCACGCTTGTAGAATTCTTAAAAAAAAAAAAAAAACGATCCATAGATGGATAGATGGATAGATGGATAGATAGATAGATAGATAGATAGATAGATAGATAGATAGATAGATAGATAAGCCATTACGGGTGGTGGCATCTGACAGCACAGAGCCTATTGTTAAAGAGATTATTTACACCCATTTGAATGGCGGGGATGAGATTGTTTGCTATTCGGTAGACATGTATCCCTACTACACCTTCTGTATTGCATATAATTGCCACCTGTCCTCCTCACAGTATGTTTAATGAGATAACTCACATTCGGAGCAATGACAACAATGTCAAACTGCATCAATGTAAGCCACAACACAGCTAGCTGTTCAAACTAACGGTTTTCGTGTTACTGTCATATATCGCTGGTCGCATAGGCACTATCAAGCATGCATTGTGTTGGATCGCTTCGCATTCGCTTGAGTGCGTACTATGTCTATTTTTAAGAATTCGTTCGGGTGTCTCTCTGGGTGGGTCTGAGCATCTTTGGCAATACGGCTAACAAGCTAGCGCAGAGCGGCGGGGCTATGCTGCCGTCTGGGCCTCTTTCCATCGGGGTGCCTCGGCGGTGGTCTGTCGGTGACCCTATCGAAAGCTTCAAACTGTTCCCTTTGTCCTGAAAGACTCCGTTTCGGGCACGTCTTTTACCTGCTTATCTTCTGGGCGAAGGCGCGGCGTTCAGCCATGGCAGCGGCCGCTCGATGTGCTTGAACGAAATTCCCAGAGAGGCAGCCAGCGAATTCCACTCACTCACGATAGCCACCGGGAAAACTGGAAAACTAGAGAATGGGAGATTCACGTCTTACCGTAATGGCTGTAATGGTGTGCAAAAGAACACACCCACGCAAAAATAACTGGCTTGTTTGACTTTTTGTTCAAATGTATTGAATAGAAATAATTTTGCTCCACGCTGGGAGGGATCTTATTTTCCTAATTTCAGTGTAGGCTTACATAGAAAGCCTGCCATTTCTTCTGAAAAAAAAAACAAAACAAACAAACAACAACAATAAACGTTAACATGTTCATATTTTGTATGTATTATTTTTTAATTACATGTTATATATATTATTTGTATTATATTTAGATTTCCACTTTCATTGTTAAAATGTATGTAAATTGAATAAATGAAACCTGAATAAAAATAAGTATCAAAACACAAGTACGAGTACTGTTATGAATGTAATTTACTGACACATGCAGACTTTTGACGTCGTTATACAATTTATCATGCGATATGGTGATCGAGCAAAAACAATTAACATGTTTTTACAGCAAAGCAATGAAGAAAACTATTTAAACTCTCAGTCATTGTGATGTGAGTGAGATGTTTATTGATGCGTTGACTTTAATGCATTGTTTTGTTGCTGAAAATGACAGAGCCAATTCTTTAGAAGAGTTTCATTCGGTGAGTTTAAGCACCGCCTACTGGGGTAAGCGGTACTTCATATTGAGCCTTCACAGAATGCTGACGACTTTTGTTTGTTGGAAACATCGCGAGATCAGCTGACCTGACTCGCAGTACTTCCTCAAAACATAAATATTGTAGTGTTTTTTACAGTGGTGTGCTTCACTGCAAGAAATGGAAGAAATAAAACTGATTCAATTCGTTCACTACTTGGTTGTCAGAATGTGGCATTGCCACACCACGAGCAGCTTTTGACGGACAACACGCCTTCACGTTAAGGTAATAATATAAATTTGTGCGAGTCATGGTGGCACGCGTTTGTATCGTTGGATTTTTTTCTAATCACCTAGACACACAAAACACGATCTACCAGCGTTTCTCTGCGGTGTAGGAATGGGTTGCATGCCTCTATGGTCCAAATGGAGAATAAAGGGCGCGACGAGGTGGAAAAAATGAAGACGAAGTTCGTGTCTGTGTGGCACAACGTGAAATACAGTAAGTGAGTTTACGGACAAAACGCACACGCACAGTGTCACAAACACAGTAAAACTGACAGTTTTAGTCAAAAACTGCTGAGATTTTCTGAGAGTCTTTACATTAGTCTTGCATTGGAACATTGTGGCTTAATTAGTCAACATAAAAATAGTTACATTAGCGATGAAACTGATTGACCGCGTGACATCATGTTGTATTGACTGATGGACAATCGTTTGCTGTCACTGTTTGTCTTTAAAGTGCTGTGGTTCAATTGTGTTGTTATAACTGCAAATAGAGACAAACAGACTAGGTTTCTGTCGTTAGGTAAATGTCGACACTGTTCCAAAGCACAAAGTGGCCGCTGTTGAACAGCAAGCGTGACTCTAAACTCAGTGTACCGTTAGATGTCTTTGAGCCCCACCACCCCCCAACTGTAAACAACCAAACTGTAACACATTGTCTGTACTGTTTTTTTGTTTTTTTATACATATTTCAGGTTGGGCTCTCAAGTCAAAGACCTTATTCAGCCGAAATTCCCCTGTGCTTCTTCTGGGAAAATGTTACCATTTTAAGGCTGAAGGTATAGTATGTTGCACAGCTTTTGAACATGTTTATTCTTTAGTTTACCGTTCTTTCTTTATAGTGTTGACACTAATGTTAAAGCTGCAAACCGCAGGATTTTGAGTTTCTAATAGCTACTGCCTAGGCCAGCATGGTAGTTAACTGGTTAGCTCGTCCGCTTCACATTGCAGAGGTCGTGGTCCGGCTCCAGCCTTCCTATATGGAGTTTGAATATTTGCCTGCGTGGGTTTTCTCTGAGTACTCCTGTTTCAAAACATGCATGGTAGGTTAAGTGAACACTCTAAATTGTCCCTGGGTATGATAGTGAGTGCAAATGTTTGTTTGCAGAGGTGGGTAATCCAGTTCCCGAAAGTAAAAACCCTGCCAGAGTTTGGCTTTAGCCACAGGTGCTTCTGCTCAACCGGCAGGTGAATGAGCTCAGTTGATTAGAAGCACCTGTGGCTAAAGCCAAACTGTGGCAGGGTTTTTACTTTCTGGACCTGGATTATTACCCACCTCTGTTTTTTTGTCTGTGTGTGCCCTGCAATTGGCTGGCAACCAATTCAGGGTGTACCCTGCCTACTGCCCGACAACAGCTGGGATAGGCTCCAAGCATACCTGTGACCCTTGTGAGGGTAAGTAGTTTGGATAATAGATTTTTGGATGGGTAATCACTACTGCCACCTGCGGTTGTAAAATGAAATTGCACACTCCTTTCCTAGTGTGCACAATGCATGTACTAAATGACAATATAATCACTTTTTACCTTTGGAGTAGAAAGAAAGCCATTTGTAAGTTGCGTTTGAAGCCCAAGTCCGATCTCAGTAGCTTCCTCCACTCAAATCTTCTGGGCGCGACTCTGTGAGACAACGATGAGAATGCGCATGACGTCACATCCGCAGAAAGAACGTGGGAAATTCAAACCTGATTCCAGTGCACAGGTGAACCTTAGACTGCCCACAATAAAAGGCCACTCTGAAAGGTGCAGTTTTGTTTTATGGGGACTCAGAAAACCACACGCCACACACGTTGTCTGCCATCTGTCTTGAACAGTGTAAACCGGGATTCATCCGTGAAGAGAACACCTCTCCAACATACCAGACGCCATTGAATGTGTGCATTTGCTCACTCAAGTCGGTTACGACGACGATGAATTGGAGTCAGGTTGAGACCCCGATGAGGATGACGAGCATGCAGATGAGCTCCCCTGAGACAGTTTCTGACAATGGGTGCAGAAATTCTTTTGTAATTTGTAGTTTATTTATTTAAAAGGGACAGTGCATATTTATGAACATTTCCATGTAAATATACCAGAATTAGCCAACAGCTACTTTTCATCTGCAGTCCCTAGCAGGTCAAAAGAAGTAACATTACAATAACAACACCAATAAAGAAAAGGACAGAAAGAAATCAGCACATAATAATACTAACAAGAGGGCACATAGAAGCTTGATTTAAAGTAGTGCTCACAAATTGGTTTTTTTTTCAGCCACTTTTTTAGATCGACTTTAAAAGTGCTTAAAGTGGTGCAGTCTCTTATTTGAATAGGAATCTCATTCCAGACCACAGTACCTTTAACTGTTAAAACGTGATTACTGAAAGTAGTTTGTCTATGTGGTACTGCACAGTCACCTCTCGTGAAGGCTCTGGTTCTTTTCCCACTGATGCTGGATCTTAACATATTAAACTCACTCAAAGGTGGGGGGAGCAAGTCCATGCAAAATTGTATATATAGAGCAGGCTAGTTTAAACTTTTTAAAATTATCAAAACTTAAAATATTATGTTTCTGGAGAATAGGGCAGTGATGGGTGGAAAATGATTTTCTATCCAAAACCTTCACAGCTTTTTGAAGAGAGATTCTCAATCAATCAATCAATCAATCAATCACATTTTATTTATATAGCACTTTTCATACATAAAAATGCAACTCAAAGTGCTTTAAAACATTCAAAGCAAAACATAGAATTATCTTCAATCAAAAGAAAAGATAAATTATTTAAAAGTTGTTGAAAGCCAAACTAAAAAGGTGTGTCTTGAGCTTCCTCTTAAAAATATCAACAGTCTCTGCAGACCTGACATCCTCTGGCAGGCTATTCCAAAGGTGAGGACCAAAATGGCTGAATGCAGCCTCGCCATGCATTTTGGTCCTCACCCTTGGAATAAATAAAAGGCCGGCGCCAGAGGACCTCAGGATCCGCGAGGGCTGGTATGATAAAAGCAAATCAGATAAATAAGATGGCCCAAGACCATTAACACATTTATAAACTAATAAAAGTACTTTAAAATCGATCCTGAAACACACAGGGAGCCAATGCAGCAATTTCAAAACTGGCGTAATGTGCTCCCGCCCTCTGGTTCTATTCTATTGCTTTTAGTGTACTTAAACTTGTTAGTGACCAGTTAGTCATGCAATATTCAATGTGAGAAAAGGTCATACAATGGAGAAATATTTTAGCAATCCTGTCTGGGAGCAACGATCATATTTGTCTGAAATTATTCAGATTTAAATGTACAATTCTACATACATTTTTAACATGCTTTTTAAAAGTTAAATTTGAATCAATCGTGATACCAAGATATTTAAATTCCTGTACAAGCTGCAGCTCCTCACATTCCTGAAATATTTTTGGACTAGACAACACTTTGGAACGCTTTGAAAATACCAGACAGACAATTTTCTTGGAATTCAGGAGAAGACATGATTTAGTAAGCCACTCATCTATAGCGGTTATTGCAAACGTTAGTTTCTCAGATACTTCTGTCAGACTTAGCTTTTGTAAAAATTACAGCATCATCGGCATAAAGCTGTGTGTCAATATCTTGGCAGATATTTGGCAAATCATTAATATACCGGTATAAAGTAAAATAAAATAGGTCCAAGAATGGAGCCTTGAGGAACACCAATCTCAATGTCAGTATAAGGGGATTTGACATTGTTGACAGATTCACAATTTGATCGATTGGACAAGTACAATTTAATCCAAAGAATAGCTTGTTCTGAGAAATTGAATTTTAGTAGCCTTGACAATAAAATATGGTGGTCAACGGTATCAAATACCCTTTTTAAATCAAGAAAAACTGCACCAACAAGGGGGGAGGAATAGAAAAGTAGTATTTAACTTTTTCAAGAAATATATTTATTGCAGTTTCTGTCGAGTAATTTGAACGAAAACCAAACTGCATGGCATGAAAAGGAGTTCCACCTGTATTGAGATGATTTTCCAATTGTTTAGCGATCGGTTTCTCAATAATTTTCGAAACGACGGGTAATATACTGATTGGCCGGTAATTCCTTGCTTCCAATTTGTTACCAGATTTAAATACAGGAGTAATTGTGGTAATTTTCCATATTCTTGTTTTACTCTGGCTAGTTAAACGAGTAGGGTTCTCAATTAATTGGACCATATTACAAAGGTTTGTAATTTGTTTTAATTTACTCCTTTCTTTCTTATTATCCCAGTTAATATTACAGTATCCAATTAAGATCACCTCGTTATTAGAAGAACTGCAGAAGTTTAAAAGCATTTTCAGCTGATAATGAACATCTATTTTTGCTGATTGGTTTCCTATAAACACAAATAACAATAAAATTCATTTCCTTTGAGAGGTCAATATTTACTCCGACACATTCAAGTATAATGTCCTCAGGCCATGCAATTTGTGAACATTGGAGAGTATCCCTTACATAAACTAGAACCCCTCCTCCTTTTCCTTGAATTCTGTCTTTCCTGAACACATTGTAACCTTGCATATGTATTGCAGC
The DNA here is from genome assembly GCF_054856515.1 of Filicampus tigris. Classification (NCBI taxonomy): domain Eukaryota; kingdom Metazoa; phylum Chordata; class Actinopteri; order Syngnathiformes; family Syngnathidae; genus Filicampus; species Filicampus tigris. Next base: position 4,570,949 of record NC_141228.1, on the reverse strand, counting down.
CGTAGGTGATGAACTGGTCAACCATGTTTCAGTCAACCCAAGAAAATCTATGTTGGATTGAATCATTAAGTGCTCGAGTTGTTCACACTTTGGGATCATGCTTCGAATTTTCAAATGACCTCAAAGTAACCCTTTAGGTTTTTGATGTAGGTCCCAGATAGTAATTGCTTGTTTAAGTGCCTCAAAAATGTTTGTTGAACGATGTTTCTTCATGATAAGATTTCTCATTTTTGTCTCTGTATTAGGTAATTGGGAGCTGGGTGGCTGTTTTTGGAGCCAAGCTAGCTGTGGTATGGGCCCAACGAGCTGTGGTTGAGGCCCAGGTAGCTTTGGTTGGGTACCAGATAGTTGCGGTTGAGTCCCAGATAGCTGCGGTTGAGGCCCAGCTAGCTGCGGCTCAGGCCTAGGGGGCAGTGGTTGAGGCCCGGGCGGCGATGGCTGAGGCCCGGGCGGCGATGGCTGAGGCCCGGGCGGCGATGGCTGAGGCCCGGGCGGCCGTGACTGAGGCCCGGGCGGCCGTGACTGAGGCCCGGGCGGCCGTGGCCGAGGCCCGGGCGGGCGTGGCCGAGGCCCGGGCGGGCGTGGCCGAGGCCCGGGCGGCAGTGGCCGAGGCCCGGGCGGCAGTGGCCGAGGCCCGGGCGGCAGTGGCCGAGGCCCGGGCGGCAGTGGCCGAGGCCCGGGCGGCAGTGGCCGAGGCCCGGGCGGCAGTGGCCGAGGCCCAGATAGATGCGGTTGAGGCTCAGCTAGCTGCGGTTGAGGCTCAGCTAGCTGCGGTTGAGGCTCAGCTAGCTGCGGTTGAGGCCCAGCTAGCTAGCTGCGGTTGAGGCCCAGCTAGCTAGCTGCGGTCGAGGCCCAGCCTGCAGTGATGGAGGCCCAGCCTGCAGTGATGGAGGCCCAGCCAGCCGAGGTGGAGGCCCAGCCAGCCGAGGTGGAGGCCCAGCCAGCCGAGGTGGAGGCCCAGCCAGCCGAGGTGGAGGCCCAGCCAGCCGAGGTGGAGGCCCAGCCAGCCGAGGTGGAGGCCCAGCCAGCAGAGGTGGAGGCCCAGCCAGCAGAGGTGGAGGCCCAGCCAGCAGAGGTGGAGGCCCAGCCAGCAGAGGTGGAGGCCCAGCCAGCAGAGGTGGAGGCCCAGCCAGCAGAGGTGGAGGCCCAGCCAGCAGAGGTGGAGGCCCAGCCAGCAGAGGTGGAGGCCCAGCCAGCAGAGGTGGAGGCCCAGCCAGCAGTGGTGGAGGCCCAGCCAGCAGTGGTGGAGGCCCAGCCATCAGAGATGGAAGCCCAGCCAGCAACGGTGGAGGCCCAGCCAGCAACGGTGGAGGCCCAGCCAGCAACGGTGGAGGCCCAGCCAGCAGTGGTGGAGGCCCAGCCAGCAACGGTGGAGGCCCAGCCAGCAACGGTGGAGGCCCAGCCAGCAACGGTGGAGGCCCAGCTAGCACTATCCCAGGGTTTAGTTCAACATCACCAGCCAAAAGAATTATCAGCAAGAGATTAAAAACACCCAGGAGTGGTTTGCCTGTCACAGCCTGTTCCTGTTCACCTGGAGGTGGTTCTGGCACGGCCATGGTCCAGTACCCTTGTGAATAGCATGTGCTGACTCCATCGGGCTGGATACACAGTAAGGGTTTCCCTTTTTCTTAGACATGTTGAATTTAGCAGAAGATATAGGGTTATCCAAACAACAGAGGAATACGTTGATAGCATAATCAGAGGTCCTATTTGATCTTTCCATTACTTTTAAAGATTTATTTTGGGTAGACACACAGCACCTGCCACACTGTGTGTCTGCACCCCGGCGGCCATCTTGAAAACCCCAAGATGTAGGATTTTTGCAGGATTCAAACATTGGCTATGCAAACCGATTGTTTCAGCAGCTGTCCGAGTGGCTGGTCTCAGATGATCTCGGAGGTGAACATGCTGGATGTGGAGGTCTGGGCTGGTGTTCTCAGACGTAGTCTGCGGTTGTTAGGCTGGTGGGAAGTAACACCTTTGGAGATGGCTTATGGTAGGGAAATGAACATTCAATACATAAACAATAGCTCTGTTTGACATTCCTGCTGTCAGCATGCCAATCGCTCGCTCCCTCCACTTTTGCAACATCTGAGGTATTGTGCCGTGTGATAAAACTGCACCTTTCAGAGTGGCCTTTTATTGTGGCCAGTCTAATGCACACCTGTGCACTACTCATGGTGTCTAATCAGCATCTTGACATGGCATACCTGTGAGGTGGGATAGATTATTATTATTATTATTATCATTAATGACATATTCAACAAATTAGTCACATCATTGACATTTGAAATGCTAAATACTCATCTCATTCAACTCACTTTAGGAACAATTTTCAACAAGCCAAAATTGTTCATGTCCCACAAAAAAAAGATCCCAATTTGTTCTAAATTAAACATTTAACAGAACACTTTCACATCGTTCCCATTTAAAATTGAAAATGTTCAGCCCGTTCAATCCACCTAAGAAACATTTTTTTTTCAACACACCAAAAACTTCCTCATGACTAAAATTTCACACGTTTAACCACTACAATTCCCACAAAATGTTTCCCATTAATTTCCAATGACACATTTAGCGAAATTGTTTCCATTACAAATTCTACTTTTTGAGTGGATTCAATGCACCGTGGGAATGATTTTCCACAAATATTTGACTCAGTATGAACTGGAACTGCAACCAATTTGATTTACCCCAAAATCAACGGGAAGTGACCCAAAATAAAAAGGAAAAACCCCAAAGTCAACAGGAATTGGCCCGCAATTGACCCAAAATCTAAATAAAGTGACCCAGAAGTGCCTTGGTTGTTGTTTATTTATTTTTTTTTTTTTTGTTGTTTTTTTTTCCTTTAGTTCTCAATTAAAGACCAAAAATAAGATTTTTTATTTATTTGATCTGTTCCAACTTAAATCTGTTCAGCTCATTCCTAATGCATGTTTTTTTTTTCCAGATTGCAATATGAATCTTCAAAATGATGTTGTTAAATGTTCTGTTTTACCTGAGATTCCAACGGTTTTTTTTTGACTGATTCAAAACGTGCCACCTTTAGGATTGAGCTATTCCACACCATTGTTGGGCAAGTTACTTCCAAAATGTAATATATTACATATTACTAGTTACTTGCATGTGAAAGTAATAACTTTCTTTACAATATTACTCTATTTGTAGAGTAATGCGTTACTCAAGTTTATGTTACTTTTAAGTTACTTTTTCAAAAATCGGGGATTCATTTATTTAATAATGATTTCAAGACCTTAAAAGGAATTTAATTGGAACTGATATTTTGTCCAGTAAATAAATAATCACACTGTAAACCACAAATGAAATTATCATTATTCTCAAATTAATTTCCGGGGGCGGCATGGCTCAGTCGTAGAGTGGTCCTTTCCCAACCGGCAGGCTGTGGGTTCAATCCCCGGCCATTGTGACCATGTTGAAGTATCCTTGAGCAAGATACTGAACCCCCAGTTGCTCCCGATGCTGCGGTAGATGAGGTACAGTGTGAAGCGCTTTGAGTACCAAAGGTAGAAAAGTACTATACAAGTGACAGTCCATTTGCCATTTACACACAAATAATAGTGATGCATAATATATAATCGATAATTGGTCTAACAAGATAGATAGAAACACACAGACAGGGCATGTGTAATAAAAGCAAAAATATGTATTGAAGTCAAAACTGACCTGACTAAATATTTTTTCCTTTTTCATTATTTTTTCTATTTATAATAATTGAAAGTTCAGTTAGTTCTAATTTTCTTTTACTACATGGTGAGAAAGTTTCGAGGTGATTTAGAAAAAAAAGGTAAATAAGAAATGAGCGTATCAGACTCTAATAATGGCGTCTATTGTAGTTTGTCCGATTGATGGTGCCGTAGCGTGACGTAATTTGTCACCGGCAGATGATTTGCATTTTGATTGTGGACAGCCAATCAGAATCACTACGTTTTACATATGGCAATTGATGGCACTAAGTTCATTAAATCATATCTAAAAAGCACAGTGACTTTTTATAGTTTATTCGCTTCGTTTTACTTAGGTTTGTTCCTGCTTGTATTTTGTGTCTATGATTTGCATTTTATTTTATGAAGCCGTGACAGTGATTATTGTCACAAACAATAACTTCTCAGCCCTCTTGGGTGTTGTCAATGGTGTAAAGACAACCGAATTGCATGCCAGAGAGTTGACTTAGGTTTGTTCCTGCTTGTATTTTGTGTCTATGATTTGCATTTTATTTTATGAAGCCGTGACAGTGATTATTGTCACAAACAATAACTTCTCAGCCCTCTTGGGTGTTGTCAATGGTGTAAAGACAACCGAATTGCATGCCAGAGAGTTGACTTGCGCACTCACATTGTTACATGAAGCTCCAAGTGTGACAGGAACTTTGTATTCAAGTGTTGCTGGAAGTAATAATTTATGATCAAGGGATGTTAGAAACAGACCTACTTGTTAAATGTAGAATACAGTTGTCAACGTATGTATCATAGTCCCGAAATTTGTAACGCGTTACCCGACTCAGTAACTGTGATAATATTACAAAAAAATCGGAGTAACAAGTTGCATTACGTCGTTACTGCCTAAATGTAATGTATTGCTGTACTGCGTTACTTTTGTAACGTGTTACCCCCAAAACTGTTCCACATCATACACTAATTTATTGCTCAACATGCCTCCACATTTTTTTTATACAATTCAGCATTAACACACAATTTCTCTAGAAATTGCATTCTGTAGTTTATTTTTTATGGCTGTAATGGAGTGGTGCACCAAACCAAAATATTACACATGGCTCTCATTATTATGAAGTAAAGTTGGTAAGATCGATGGTTACTGCAGTTTATCTGTTTGCTTTTAAAAATGGAATTATTATACATTATAATAAGAATTACCGTAATTGGTACAATCAGAATATTTTAATTTAAGCAGACTGTGGTAACGAGACTGAACTATTTTTTCCCCAGATGATGACAATGTTTCAGAAGCCTGCTTGGAATCTTCGGATAAGGACACTGTCATGGGAAATATTAAGGATTTCCGGAGAGACTTTGGATCTCGTATATGGCTAACTTATAGAGAAGAGTTTTCCCCTCTGCCTGGCTCTGTTCTAACGTCCGACTGTGGCTGGGGCTGCATGCTGCGGGCTGGACAGATGATGTTGGCTCAAGCACTTATTCTGCATTTCTTGGGCAGAGGTGAGTGGTTTTATCACACCTCCTTGTCTGTACTGACTCCTTTAATATTTTTACTTGCTGGGACTTGGAATTGGAGGTAAATCACTTTCAGCAAAGCTTCAAAAACATCTTTAGGTTTACTGAATTATAAAATACAGTACAACTACATTCAGAGGTGGGTATGAGATGAGCTACGTTTACTCTGTTAGATTTACCTCAGTGACTTTTTTGATACATTGTATTTTTCAGAGTAGTTTTAATGCAACATGCTTTTTTCGAATAGTTTTTTTTTTTTTTAGTTACCGTAATTTAAATATTACTAATATGATGTGTTTTGGTTTGTCAGGAAGGATTGTGTCACTTGACTCGTTTCCCCAATCCAACTAACTATTAGTGACTCTTGAGTCCATTTGACCAATCGAAAGAGCCAGGCACAGTCACATGACCTCACATGGTCTCCGCAGCATCACACAAGCAAAGTTTTCAAAGTGGCTCATTTACCTGAAATGTAGCAGAAATATGTAGTCACCTTTCGGGTAGGCTCTGCAACCTGAGTGAGGATGAAAATTAATGGATGGGCTAAGAAAAGCAAGAGCTGTCATCTGTGTCTGCATCAACTATTATCATTTCAATCCATAAGAACTCCACTCGGAAGTTGAGAAACACATGAGAATATAATGCTCTGTGAAATAAAACCAGCAGGTCAACCACAGCGCATGAATGCAAATTGCAATTGTGACCAAAGTATCACCAATTTTCTAAATCTATAATCATCCACATGTAATATCAACACTGTTTCCTTTCCTGATGCCTGGGAAAAAACTGGTAATTACACATATTAACTTTCCATTAGACTGCTTTAGAATTTTTGGGTAAAAATATGATAGGAAAATCAATGTTTGTAGTATGTCGATATTTCAGTTATTTGTATGCCTACATTGATACATGCTACCTTTTTCAGTTACATTGATATTGGACACACAGATGGTTTTCTTCCAATACGGGTATATCATTCATGATAACATGGTATTGTCAGTTACTCAGCAGTTCCCACCATAGCTATGTAGCCAATTTCGTTTGTAGATTAGCACATGACCAAAAATACAATTTTTGAATTTCATTTACTCGAACTTAAATGTAGCAAGTGAGCATGCCTGTACACTAGCCAAGAATCCGTAATAGTTTTGTCCCTGTGCTAGGGAACTTCTGGGCACTGATATTAATTTAATTGCAGGCAAAAAACGACATTACTTGAGTGAATCTTCATGTGTCAGTCCTGTTTTTGAATAGTGACCCAGGATGGTCAGGATAGCTACTCTGCCTCTCACCCAAAGTCAGTTTGACTGCAGTCTTCCTGTGAGCCTGAACTGGTTAAGGAGCATTTCAAATGGATGGGTTGATAGATCTGAGACACTATTTTTCTTTTGATTTTCTCACTTAGAATCAGAAAGCTTTCCATTTGGTATTTGAATGAATTCTTTACTGCTTTGTCCGATCTATTGACTGTGAAGTGTCCTCGACTTTATGAGTCCTCATAACGAGATGGCATGCCGTTTTAATGCGGTCATTTAGAAAACAATATTTAAAACCGGCTCTTCTGTCTATTGTAAAATATGTCGTCAACGAAATATTTCTCAGTAAAATGACTAATGGCCATTTAAGGATATTTATTGATCAATTTCCCTTTGATTCTCTTTGGATCAAGGTCATATTGTTAATGCTTAAAATTTCACGCTTCCATTTTACAACCCGGGACAATTCCATTTTCTCCATTTTCATCTCCCATCCTGTTTGTAAGGAGAAGATGCAGTTAAAGTGAAACTGTGTGTCATTCAAATGTATAATTAGATATCTTTTTGGTTCTCTGGAGTCCTCAAAGTTCAAATGAAGTTCTGAAAGAGTATATTTTTAATAGTCAAGTATAAAACATGGAAGTTGAGGCTCAGGAAGCACTCTAAAAGATCTGGTCAAATTATTACCTCTCATTACTTCCCATAATTAATACCTATATAGCAAACCAAAGGAAGGAAGACCTTGAGTTTTATGCATATATTTTATGCATTTTCTCATTTTTAAGTTAGTTACTACATAACTCCCAATAGAACCAAAGTATACCAATTCCAAACTCCATAAATAAACAAAACAATAATGGCAATATTTGTGGGGCTTATGGCATTTACATTTATTAGATAATCAGACAAAGTCATCCACATGATTAATGTCATGATTTCCTTTAAGACTGGACGTGGTCAGAGGCACTAGAGCTCCAGCGTTTGGACGCCGAGACATGGACCACCACTGCAGCCAAGCGCCTGGTGGAATCCCTGGAGGCCTCCTTACAGGGCACTCTCAACAGGCCCTCCAATCCTCAATCATCAGCCATACCTCAGGCTCAGGCTCAGGCTCCGGGGCCAGCAGAGGAAGCAGATGCCCATTTAAAAGAAATGTACCACAGGACGCTGATTTCATGGTTTGGAGACAACCCCGCAGCTCAGCTGGGTCTGCACAGACTGGTGCATTTAGGTCTGACATTGGGGAAACAGGCGGGGGACTGGTATGGACCTGCTGCTGTAGCGCACATTCTAAAGTAAGTCGATAGAGAGTAAAGGAAAGAAGCATTTCATAGTTACCGTAAATGTCAACTTTTACAATTTTACTAAATGGATGTAAAATAAAAGGATGTGATAATTGTACCTATTATTTGAAATAATTCTGAAGTACTTCAAGATATTTTACTGTTGAAGACACTTTGATGTAGAAATGTTTAATAGTCAATAAATGGCAACACATGTACATATCCATCCTGAAGACCAACTGCTAAGATAACGGCTAACTGTTACATTTCACATGTAAACTTTGAACATTGCTCACTCTCTCCAGCTCTCACTGTGTCTCCCTTTTTAGAAAAGCTATGGATGAAGTGAAGGATCCTGCCTTAACCGGCATAACTGCTTATGTCTCCCAGGACTGTACAGGTATGAAAAAAGACATTGCTTTTGATAGAATACAATGGGCGTTATGCCCGAATTTGTGCTACTTTTCACACCATGTCTTCAGAGATGCTGTGAAGCTTCTGAGTGTGGTCGGTCTTCATTGTACAGTACCTATTTAAAAAAGGAAAGTCTCAAAGGTCCCTCTTAAGCCAAAGTAGCTAAAGCAGAATAGACAACGGACACCTCATTTAGTTTATCTATATACTGTATACCGTGTATCTGCCCTTGTAACGAGTGACAGTTTAATTAAGACTGTTAGAGAGGTAGCCTATTCATTTAACCAAACAATTATTATTGTGGCTATGCTTTGCAATAGTTTATTCATACTGAAAGTTTTTTTTTTTATTTTATTTTCTGTATGTAGCTACAAATTATACGAAAGACTTCTCAGTATGATGAAGTACAGGCAAGGCCAGGTAGTTTTAATTATATAGCACATTTCATACACAAGGCAACTCAATGCGAGACAATACCTACAAGCAACAAACAACATTCAAAAACAAAGTGGAGAAAACAAAAGTAACTTACAAAAATTACTAAAATGTACATTGAAAACATTTAAACACTAACCGAAAACATTTAAAAGTAAAGAAATAAAAGTGGATTTCTAAAATGTATGAAAGAAATAACAAATATTTAAATTGTTTAGAGGACCTTAACGGTATGAGAAAGAAATCGAAGTTTTTCAATTTGATTTAAAAGCATTTACACTTGGGGCTGACTTCACTTCTGCCATGTTATTCCATTTGTGTGCAGCATAACAGCCAAATTCAGCTTCACCATGTTTACTTTAGCTTCACCATGTTTACTTTGAACTCTTGGCTCCACTAATCGACCGAAGTCTGCAGATCTCAGAGCCCTAAAGTACAGTTCTTTCCCACTGCTAACTAAACTTGTTGAATTTCTAACTTACTGTCAAGCATTTTTGATACACCTCTAGCACTGTATCTCAGATTAGGCAGTCTGGCGTACGTACATTGTTTCTTTTGTGGCCAGGCTATGTATTTTGTGCATTGTAGAGTGTCTTTGTTTGATTAAATGTGTGACTTGTTTAACACGTAAAATAATGAAATGGAACAGAAAGATAGTAACAGCTGAAAGATAGTAACAGCTGAAAAACTTCTTATGTTTGTCCTCTCTAGTATACAGCGCCGATGTGATTGACAGCCACAGGGCAGCCAAAGATGGGCAACTGTCAGCTGGTACATCAGATGGCCTGTCACCTCCACAAAACAACCAATCAGCGTCTGCGTTCACCCTGCCAGACAGTCATGCTGTTATCATTCTCATCCCTGTACGACTGGGAGGAGAAAAGACCAACCCTGAGTACTTTAACTTAGCAAAGGTAAGATATACATATATTTTCACACTGTAGATTAGGGTTTTCATTCTACATAATGATTGGCTATGATATAAAGAGTAGAGCCGCTATATATGTGCGGGAGTGAAATTAAACTCTACAAGATCACCGGTAATAAAATCAACAGTACTTGTATTGTCAATTAAGCATGATTAATAAAAAAAACTGCAACACCTGTGTTTTTTTGTTGTCTTCTATTTATTTATTTATTTTACATAGAGGATACTAAGTCTGGAGTACTGCATCGGCATCATTGGAGGGAAGCCCAAGCAAGCATGCTACTTTGTAGGGTTTCAAGGTGAGTGTTTGCGCAATGGAAAAGAAAGACTAAGAAGAGAGCGAGGATGGTATGAATAGCATGTTGTTTTGCATAGTATACCTTTTCTCATACGAGAGGATAAAGCAAGTTAATATATTCCTGTTTGCACATGGAGAACGCCGAGAGGAAGCAAGTGAAGCAGGGGTTCCTTTATTCTCTCTGACCCATCAAAGCCTCACCCATTTATCACAAGTAAACCTCCCAAGTTGTGTGAAGTAATTGATTTCCATAAGAGGCATGCATTAAATTTTTTCCAGGCTCCAAAGTGAGCCACTCTTCATCACCTTCAGGAGCTGGGAGGAACCTTCAGTTGTACATCTTGGCAGTCAATATTTACGCATTTACATTTTATCAATGTGATATATAGTGTTGAATGATGTCTAAATGACAAGCAATACATTCTTTCTGCCAGGGCACAGCTCACCTCTGCATTCATCAAATGCAAATGGTCGCATATAATTGCGTGTTTGTAAAAGTAATCCTCACGCCTAGCAGACCCCCACACATGCACAAAATTAAATGGAAACCTTTTTTGTGGGTCTTAATATTGCGCTTGTAGAACCGCATCTGATTATGCTGAATGTAATCCCCCTGTGGTAGATATTAAAAAGCAGTAACTTTGTGGGAGGCATATTTGATGCAACAATATAGCGTGCAGGTGACTTTGAGCGACCCTACATTGAAATTGGTGGGAGGCTCATTTTTGTAATGATCCAATGTTTTTAAATAACTTGTCTTATGTTTTGTCCTTGCAGATGACAGCTTGATTTACATGGACCCTCATTACTGTCAGTCTTTTGTGGATGTCAGCACCAGCGATTTCCCTCTCCAGGTAATGGGAAACTTCACAGAGGAGCTGACGAAAAGCCAAGTAATGGGAATGTAATCATTCCTGTTAGTACTTAATGTTATGAATCTTAAAGAAGCCCATCAGTCAATTACATAGAGCCATCTGCTAATTTATATTCACTAGCCACTTGATTAGGTACACTTGTGAAATACAAGAATGAAAATGAAATACAAGAACAAAAAGTGCATTTTACAAAAGGGTATGGAGATGCACCTTGTGAACAGTTTTGTTTCTACTGATTTGACACACCTCACTGGTAGTACTGCACTACTGCACAGTAGTAAACATTGCGTAATGTATTGCAATTTTTTTTAATATTACCTTTTTCTAATATTATTATCATTATTATTATGGGACTGCTACGGAGCAAGCAGTGGGATAGGCTTCAGCTCACCCACGACCCTAATCAGGATAAGCAGTACAGAAAACGTGTGGATGGATAGATATATTATAAGCTTTGTGAGAGAGGTAACCTATTAAAGATCCTGTTGAATTAAAACCGAACCTAAATCTGATAGTGTCAATGAAATGAAATGAAATATTACCTATCTTTGTAAACGAACAATGTTGCTCGTGCTTGTATATTTTAGCTCATTAAATTGTAAATATATTTTTAATGTTGTGACCTCTGAAATGACACGTTGCTAACATATGCGAAGGAAACGCTGCGACAGGACGAATGCAAATAAGATTAGCACACACTTTGATATACAAACTTCGTTTCATACGTTTTTGTCCTGTGCACTAGTATAAAATGTGACAACACAGCAGTGTTTGTGCTGTAAATGTGTTGACACTGTAACAGAAGATAAATAGGATTTCATCACACATTTACTTGGTCCTTCAGCTTGAGGAATATATTTGAAAAATGTACTCTGTCTTCTTTTGTCTAGTCCTATCATTGTCCCTCACCAAAGAAGATGCCTTTCACAAAGATGGATCCAAGCTGTACCATAGGATTTTACTCCAGAAGTGTCCAAGACTATGAGAAAATTAGCCAAGAGCTATCTCAGGTGAAAATGCATTCAACAATTTCCGAAATATTCCATTGTCATACCTAAATATTCATGTTATTTTACTCATTCACATAATCATCCACAAGATGTCCACTAGGTGTCAGCATTCAGCCATTTATTGCAGTTAGTTCCCGCCACTGGCTCTCCTGGCAGTCCATCAAGTCAGCCGCTTCCTCAGTCCCTTTAATTATATTATGTATACTCTGTATGTGTATTCAACAAAAAAAAAATACAAAATAAGAAGAAAAGAGGAAACATTCCCAGTTCTTGATAAATAAACCGCAGAATAATCCAAATAGCATAACGTCGCTGTCCTGTGAAAAACACTTATCTCCAATTTTGGAAACTTTTTTAATTTTCACTTTAACGCGGAAACATGATTCATGTAAAAATAAGAAAATGAAAAAAAATGGAGATAAGTGTTTTTCACATGACAGCAACCTAAAAACAATTTCACAAGGACCGAGAAACAAAAACAATTCAGTTGGGAGGAAAGTGTGCAGTATTTTGTAACATGAACGCCTGCAAAACATCGACCTGTTGTGGTTTCAGGTGTTGCAGCCATCAGCAAGTGACAAATACCCAGCGTTCACTATCGTGCAAGGTCATGGCAGAGATTATGACCTGTCAGCCAGCCTGACCCCAGAAAAGAGAGAATGGCCCTTTATCCGTGACCCCAGGAGGACAATCACCACTGCTGGGGACTTTGTGCTACTTTGACAGAACGCTTTTGTCCCAGTCAGATATGACATTGAACTTTTTACAACTGGATCGTCCCTGGAAACAGTCTTTTCACTGATTGGTGAACAGCTGGATTGCAGCAGTGTGAGCTCACTAAGGTGCTTGAGTTTGTCATAGGACATTTATAGCACTTTGCTGAATAATCCAACTTATTTTTAGACTAAACTGAAGAAATGGAGCATGGATGACGTGTGCGATTGTTGCATTATTTTATTTTTCCCAGCAGACATTTCAGTGTTATGATAGGAGAACTAGTTCAGTACCTCCACGTGTAAAATGAAGAAAGTTAAGTTCCTGCAGTATTTATACAACTCGTGTTTGGCATGGTTTGTATTTGACGTTAATTAATACGGTAAAGAGGCTTGAGTTATGCCCATGCACTGTTCCAAGACCACTCCAACATCTTCTCAAATAGGATGCACATTTTAGTCCACATAAAAATAATACACCATCTTTGAAGCACAATCCTTGACTTTATTTACTAATGTGTCACACTGGAGGTCTAACATGTTGCGTTTTCACATTTCAGTTTTGTATCAAATTTAGTACTGTATTAATTTGGAAATATTAAATAACCTTTTGAAACACAGTGAAAGTGACCAGTGTTTAGAGGGTGTCAAGGGTGTTACACCTCACTAATCATTCATTGTTTCAAAAAAAAAAAAAAGAAGTGAGGTGATTCTGAAGTTTAAAAGTATGTTGTAGTGCATCTGAAGTGAAGCCCCAGTGATATCCCACATCAAAGTACTAAGTGATTTTTTTCATCAAAAGAAGATAATAGACATTGGAGAAGTGGGTTTGTTTGCATTGAACATTTTGAATCCTTTGGTATTTCATTTCTTTTTGGAAAATGAGTAATATTGTTCTTTCGTGTCAGTGCATTCAGGTAATAAAAGAACAAATGTCTAATATGTCACAGTAACTTCATGCACAATAAATGTTAAAAATAGGGAAGAATCCTGTTACATAACTTTATTCATTACACAGCTACCTAATATTCCAACAAAAATGACCACCAAAAGTTACAAAGTAAACTGTTTTCAAAAATTAACAAAACTCGCTGGAAGGTCAAATGTTTTAAGCGGCAGTAAATCACCTTGCTTCCAGAGTGTGAAAACCTGAAGAAACTCTGCTTGAGCAAACATTGTTTGCTCCATTTTCATTGCTTGCAAACCTGCAACAGTTTTCTCAATGCATTCAATCTCTTTCGCAGCAAGTCAAATGCAGTAGATTAAAACTAATCGTATGTGCTAACCATCTCTCCAGGCCATTAACCAGCCACCGGAAAATATGTGACCCAGTGACACTGACGGCAACTGTGTTCTGTTTTGGAGGAAAAGAAAATATCCTTGTGTTCTGTTACTATGGCAAATCTGTCTGATTCCCTCTCAGATTGAGCTATGCCAGACTGTTTTGCTGTACAATACAAATTCTTGTATTATGATGAGGCTTGCTTTATAAAGGCGGGAAATGCCCCTTCTGCGGCAACGGCAGGCCAAGGGTGAGGATTGATGAACAGTAGAATCCCTCATCTGTTCTCCTTACCACAGAGAAGCAAGGGCAGAGCACATAAAGGCATCATTTAGATCGCCTGTCTGATCTGCGTGTAGCTCCTTGGTTGTTTTTAGCCGACGACCGGCCGGCTGTGTGGACTGAGCCACATCATCAAGTATGCAGGAGCAAAAGACCGGCAACATTCTTGAGCTTTTGCGGATAAGACACAAAGAGCACGGGTTGAATGGAGGGTGGTGTCAGGAGGGAAACGGACATCATGGGATTTTTGACAGAAACATGAAAGAGCGCTTGTGCTGGGGGGCACACAACACTATGAGGGTCGACTGTGTTCTCCATGTATTTACAGGCCATGTATGAATATTTGATTAATGACTCACACGCCCAGGGGAAATGGAATATGGCTTTACAAAGCATCCCATCCCTCTCATGCACACACACGCGTACACGCAGATCATGCTATTCAAGGCAGCTGCCTAACATGTCATTGACATTGCAGATTCCTGAAAATCTAAACTGCAGCCAAGGAAATTCCTCCCAAGAAAGGAGTCCGGGATGGAAATTTATGTGTTATACAGACAGATAGGTAGTCTGTGTTCAAAGGACGAGACATCTAATAAACCGTTTGTTTTTCACAGGAGGAAATGACTTGCGGCAACCAGTCTGCATAGAGTTGAGGAAGGCCTATTAATGCTAGTATTTGATATAGAAAGAAACTAGCAATCTTACACAAATCGTGTCCCCAGGGACTGTATAGGGAAGATATATCAGATCAATCAGATTTGATGATGCTATGTCATTTTATGGCATGATTGCCATGCAGCTAATTGATTTCCTCTGTCATATGAACTATTATGAACGATAAAAATGAGTAGAAAAATAATACTTTAGAAGAATACTGTAGTTCTGATACACAACGGCGTTGCCGTGTGATGTATGGAATTCTTAGTGAAATGGTTGATGCTCGGTATCAGGGGCAGGGGGATTGACAGACTGCCCACCCAGTGAGATTCATAAAAAAAATAGATGCTTTGAATTTTTTTTGTAAATTATTCAATAATTTTTTTTATTTGTGTTTGGTTGTTTTTTATTTTATTGAATATTAAGGATGGCATAATTGTGGTTATCGAAGGAAGATCTGACCTTCATATTATTCAGTTTGTCATTTTCTTTTCTTACTACTTTCCAAGCCCACCCATTGGACACATTCTGGCTCCGCCCCTGCTCAGTATTCACACAATTATAAGGAATATGACTCAAGTATTTTAATCACAGATAACTGGTAACTAGTAATCTTGGGCCAAAAAAGAGTGAGACGCCATTAGTCCCTTAAAAGTACAGTGGTGATGATTGCACAATATACAATATCCAATTGGTGTATGAAAGCATACTAAAGTATGCTAAAAAAAAAATCAGTTAGTACATGTACTGTATTTCCTGGAATTTAATCTAAAGTGAAGCAAAGATAAACTCATGTTGAATGAGAATTTGTACAGCCACAAGAATGAGAAAAGATAGTACACTTAGAGTCGATGTGCATGTTTCCAGGGCTGAAAGTGATGTCTGGTCTCTTCCATTCATAACTAGCCCGTGGATTTATATGAAGTGTGTAGTTTACACAAGTATGGATTGGTTGTGTGTAAGTGATTCTAAATCAAAAGGTGTCACACTCCCTCTCCGTCATCACACCAGGTGCACGGGTGCTAGATTTATACTCAGTAGCCCTTGCCCACCCTTGTGGAATGCCATGCATCTTCAAACAGGTACTTCACTTTGAAATCTCAGCTCAGAGTGATATCTCTCGGCTGCTAAATATATCCGGATCCCGGAGCCGTTACAGCGTAAATACCGACCCAACTGCATCAGACTGCATTCAGAGTCTCAAGTCTGTCCGTGCAACTGCCCACTTGTCTCCGCCTGTCTCCTACCCAGCCCCTTGCGCCCTGCTGCTCACGGGAGGTTCAGGAGAAGTGCTGAGGCATTGCATGCCACACACAACTCTTCTGGGTGGAAGCCAGGCAAATGTCATCATGCTGTGATTATTCAGCACCATGCAAGACAAGAACGTGGAAATGTGTTCCACTGTGTGAACACGGCCAAGAGCACACACAAGGTCACATTCTTCAGCTTTTTAAATATCATTAATAAATAGATGGACGGTACTCTTACTGTCAATCACGCTGATCACTTGTATATTAGCAATGTGAAATTATTCCAATTTAAATCACCATGTTTATATTTAAATGTAGACAAAAATATTGTATTAATAATGCTGCTTCACTTGTGAAGTCATTATAAACCTGGATTATCCTAGTTTTCAATCATGTATTGGTGATCTTGACATCTGCATGCACCTTTGGGCAAGTGGGCTAGTATAAGTATGTCACGTTTTAAATGTAACTGGGGTCATTCAGGGGCGGAGCCATGGGTGAGCCTGGGTGTGCACAGACCCCCCACCCAGATTGACAGACTGTCCACTCAGTGAGATTCATGGAAAAAAATATACTTTTAAATTTGTAGTCAATTATCAAATTATATTTCAATTTGTGTTTGATTGTGTTTTTTATTTTATTGATTAATAATGGCATAATTGTGAAATGTGATAATTGTGTGTTCAAGAAAAATCTGAACTTCATATTATTCCGTTTGTCATTTTATTTGAATATACGATTTGTCGGGACAGGAGGATTCTGCTCAGTGAGAGAAATATTCAGGCCCACCCTGATTTTTCCTGGCCCACCCATTAGCCACATTCTGGCTCCGCCCCTGGTGTCATTTATTTGCAAATGGAGCCTCTGAGTTAATAGCTCCATTCCCTGAAATCTTGCCATTGTACTGAGGGGGCTGTATAGCCTCATCAGAAATCTGTGTAGCCCCAAGAAAAGGGGAAGTCCAGTCAAAAGTGTTATATACAATAATATTTTCGGAGTGCCCCCACTAGTTTAAACATGGCATTCTGATTAATATTGCGTTTGTGGACTATGAATTAAGATGCAAAATAACCGATCATGGCTCACCTGTTTTCTGAGTTTGGTGTTGTGATTGGTCATTACCTGAGCCCTGAGCAACTGTGACATCATTTGTCAGGGCTGGGCAGTCCGTCCCTGGGCCGGACCGGTCGGACCCTCCGGCCCGGCCGGATGTCCATTTCGTGGGCGGAGGCGGGAGGGCGACACATTTTTAAAAAATGTCTTAACTAAGTATGGGGTGTATTTAAGTCCGGCCCACTACCGGCCCTCGTGCGGTTGACGTGCTCGCGAGGTGGCCAAAATTCATCTCAGCCTATTCGGTGAAAGGCTGATTTTCAGGCTTCTTTCTACTCCCGCATCGGTGCGAGCGACAACTGCTGTTATAGGGATTGTGGCATTGCCCCCACGACCCCCGCCCCCCTCTTGTAATGGTATGCCCCAGTTGCAGGTGGGAGGCGCGGGTAACGTGACGTGACAATGACGAAATACTAACACGCGCTTGAGCGTACGTTGCTGTCTCACATGTTGTGATGACAGTTTCCCACACGGAGATGGATGCACCACACAGCTCGTTGCTGCAAAGTAAGCATAAGCAAGCTACTCACCCACGTTCCCCCTTAGCCGCCACCTTCCAGATCGTTTTCGCAATAAAATTAAATGCATTAAATGCAAAACAACTTGTGTCCACGAGTATATTGCTGACTCAACTCAACTGACGTCGGCACATAAAGGTGGAGTTCATGCACTTCTTCTGGCGTTCAATTTTTCCGGAAATACGACATATCAAACTTGCTGTATATAGGGGTTTGCTCCAATGCTTTTATTTTGAAGGCCGGAAAAGAGGGGAAGTGTGGAAAATAAATAAGTAACTTGACTACGACTTCTGGCTGGCTGTTGAACCCAACTAGTTGTACAATACAACAAATCCAGCCCGGGGCTCGCAATACAAGTAAACACACGCACGTTGGCCAAGTACTGATGGCGCATTTGAAGCGTGTCCACAGCGAGTTCAAACTGTAAATTAGCCAGTTAATGATCTTTAAAAAGCCTCTGCCGTTAGAGCATTTCTCCCGTGGCGACGTCAATCATGGATGCTTATTTTTTATTTATTTTTCTTGTAATATTTATTTATTTATTTTTGGCCGTGGGTCGCAGCCGGAAGGGTACCCAAGTCAAGGGTGGAGGGTCGCGGCCGAATGGGCAAAAAATGGTCAAGTGCCCAGCTGTGTTTTCTGTCAACAGCAAGTGTCAAAAGGGCCACCGCTGAGATAGATAAAAACGCGTGGATTTTGCTGCTTAATCCATGTTCCACAAACATGGATTGCAACCGGTAATGCAACATTACCGGTAATCAGAATACAATGTTTAGACTAGTGGGGCCGCATGGAACATATTATTGTATATGCCTTTAAGCCCCTCCAGCATTTTATCTGATATTTTAAAATTATTCATAAATTAGTTTGTCAACCCTGCTATGTATCGGCCAAGGCCCCTTTAGCCCTAGGAGGGAAAAAAAAATATTGGAGATGTGTCTGTGCATCAACGACAAATGGGTGTGTTTGTGATGTGATGATGATTTTTCATGTTTCCAGTTTTTAATAACCGAGTGAAATGTTTTTTTTTTATTTTTGTATTTTTTATTTTTCAAAAAATCACCATAATTAATTTTTGCAACACTCAACACATTGATGGTTTAGCCTAATTAAAAATCAACATTTGACAGAATTTCTATTTGGCAACAATTTAAATTGAACATGGAATTCCCTATTTAACATTTTAATTGCTAGCAGATGTAATGCCTCCACATTGTATACATTTTATTGGATTTGTTTTTTACAGACTATGGTGACTTTGCGAGAACCAATGCCACCAGCATTGTGATCAAAGTATCAGAGCTGGGCATTTTACTACAAATTGAGCAGCCGTCACTCGTCATCCGTCAGCAGTGTGGGTACTCTTCCGTCGTCCGTCATTCACCTTTTTTTCCAGGGGGAAAAAAAAATAGTACCCGTCTGTTGGGCTGTGCAATTAATCGAAATTCAATTAAGATTTCGATTATTGCACTGCATGATTACAAATTGGCATAATCGTAAAAAAACTATTATTAATACTAATTTTGAGTTGTTTTGAGGCATGCACACACAAGTTACTCCGCCGCGCTGCCCTCTCCAAGCTAGCTAGCTAGCAAGCCAGTCAGCCCACACCACGCAAGTCGCTCCTACTCAACGTTTTAACAGAGTAACAGACCTAAAAATGGCACAAGACCCGCCACGGGAACGACTTGTAAACAAGCAAGGCAAGTCGAAATCGCTTATTTGGTTACATTTTGGGTTTGCCGTGGAAGACGGCGAGCAAAGATGTATAAATTGCAAGTTGTCTCTGCATCCACCGGCAACACAACAAATCTATTCAACCAACGTTTGGTTTACGATGATGTTATGATACACCAAAGCAAGAAAACACCGAGTTAGATTTGGCGGTGTCCACAACGCCAATCTCAGTCGTTGAATCACTGTATGCAGCAACCCCCACCCATCAGCATCGGAGGGACACAAAAAGATAACAGAATCTATTGCCCGGACAAGGCTTCCAAATGTTTAGAGCCCAGACTCCACTTCGCAATCGGCACGAGGGATTTATTTTAAATAACATATCTTATGCAAATATACACTACTTTTATCAGCACAAAAATAGAAACCATGCTAAACATTATTACTGTGACTTAAGTTACATTTCTTGTGTAGTCTATAATATGAAGTCAAATTTTGTTTGTTCATTTTTGTTTCAATTTGCTTCAAATGCAATTTGCAAACATATTATTGGTCATTATATTGTAATACAGTTTATTTATGGTCTTACTGTGATTTAGAAGTATTGTATGGATTACGTACTAGTATGTAACAGTCAACATTTAAATTAGTTTGTCCCAATCAGCATATTAAATTGATAATTTATCAGAAGCAAATTACTTTAACCTTGTTTACTATGTGTAAATATTACTTTAAAAACAAAACAAAAAAGGCTCCAGACAAAGGTCTAAGTGTATAGATGAATAGCATGTCTGTTATTCTGCCAAAATTGGCATTTTACTCCAAGCAGTTTACTACTTTGACAATTTATAAGTGCATAGCAATTTAACTCGTTGTTTATACAAGGAAACCATACTTTACTTTCTGCATTTGCACTTTATTTTTTTTAAATAAAAAGAAATAATTTTAATAACTTAAATTAAACTTCAATTATTCTAGCTTTTCAAAGAAATTTGATCAATTTGAAAATCGATCACGTGTCTATTACGATACATATTGATATTGAAGCCCTACGTTTTACTTTGACTTCTTGGTCACTGTGGGGGCATGTGGTTGAGCTGGATGTGGCACCGGGCTGTACTTTTCCCACATCTGAGTTATAAAATATGCCATCTCAAAATACTTGAGAATATTTGACTATAGAAAAGTTCTCTCCAAATAGTGGGGTGTGCTCCCCTAGGGTGGGGTGGGGTGCGGTGCGATGCCAGGTGACCCTGGGGAACATGCTTTTAAGTTATTCATTGCTTATTCAAGTTATTCATTGCTGTAAGTTGATCTATAACTTATTTGTTTTTTATTTTTTGTTTTCTTTAGTTTTACTAAGGATACAATGTTATACTGTATTGTAGGTTACTTACCACAATTTCATAGACAAATGATACTATTTATACTAGCGGCAGAGAATGTTTTCTTCTTCCTAGGGGGCCTGTAACAGAAATGAAGTGAGAAGCACTGCTATAGAGTCATGTAACTTTACAATGGACTTTGCCATTAAAGTCAAGTCACTGTCAGAACCCAAACTGAAGATGCTGAAATAGGTTTGCATCGTGTTCTTTGTCTCTTCCTCCAAAAAAAAAAAAGGCCCTGTGTATCATGGCAGAGGGCCAAAGCTCCTCTTCCTGTGTTGGCTAACCTTACCTGCAGGCTGTGACAACAAGAAGGCCACTGGAGTTAGCATTTAGATAACGGATGTGTGCACCTATTTCAATTTCCATTCAAGGAGATGACAAGGAATCCAATGAGAATTTGTGTGTGTGTGTGTGTGTGTGTGTTTGTGTGTTGGGGGAAGTGGAATCCTGTGTGAGCATGAACATCTGAAAGGTGATGTGGAGGTACATTGAAATTCCTCATTCTCCTACCCCGTGAGGCATGGCCAGCCCTCTGTCAGCTTTTAGCAGATGCTTCCGAAACAAGTGCATAGGCTGAAGGCAGCGATATTGCCTGCTGTGTAACTGTCGACTTGTTTCTTATTGCATGCCTGTTTAGAGAAAGGTGGCAAGTTAAGTCTATGTGTGTGTGAATGGGGGGAGGTTGGGATCATGTCACTCTCTCTTTGTATGCACGTATAAAGAAGTACAGTACTGGTATGTGCTATGGATTTGGGGAGCCGTATCATACGCTGCTTACATATATCACCGTGTCAAACACGTACTTTCCGGTCTGTGTCTCAAAGAAAAATATCTGAATTTTTTGCGCATATCCTCAGTGTTGGGCGGAAACCTTCTACATCCAAATTTTGTCGATTTCCTATTTTTTCATAAATTGATACTATTGGTCAGTCGCCACGTGGGTCTGTTATTATTATAAATTACTGACCAATCTAAAGTGCTGCAAGTACTTGCTCTTTTTGACAATGCAATGTTGATGCTTCAAAAACATGTTTTTTGGTTTTCCTAAAAAAGTTAAAGTTTTTGGAGGTGCCAGGACTCTGCCCGATGCTAGCTTTATGAAAACACAGTGCCTCATGCTAGATCTGTATGTTTCTGATGTCCACAGTTTTAAACTTCATCTTCATTAACTCAAGCAGGCCCTGCGCACAATTTTTATCCTGTTTATTTTATTATCCTGCAATATACCGCAACCCCCACATCCCCTGTCAGTAAAGGGGATCTGGCTGCAATTGCTTCAGTGTATCTACTGAATCGACACTTTTATAAAGAAATGGAAATAAAGGTGATACAGTACATCGGATGATAACTTTATGAAAAAGAAAAAGGAAAAAAAAACTCAAAACAAAACAAAAAATGAATCAGTGAAATGAAATGATTTTTGGGTCAATATTAGAACGCTTTGGTTTAAAAAATATTATATGTTATTTGATGTTATTTGCAGGTCTATATAAGTGCACTTTTCGTTGCTTTATATAATAACAATAACAATAAATGAAATATATTTATACAGTATACTATATGTTTAAGAGACAATCACATTGTTGTTTATCTTTTCAGAGTAGTCCGTTCTTCATGTTTATCCCTAATATACTGTATATATTACTATTTTTTTACCCACTATTAAAATCAGTAGAATGGCATGATAGGTGTTGAGTTACATTTAGGTCACTGCATAACTGGCTGCATGTAGATTTATCAAGCTGTACAGTATATGGACTGGTAGTTGTTTTTTTTTTTTTTTTGCAAAATAATTAGTGGGAGATTTTGTTTTCCACATTATATAATGCAAAGGGTTAAGGTTAAGCTTATAAAACTGTAGCATCCGGTGGAGTGAAAAAGGTTAAAGAAACAACTAAATCCATGAATAAATTAAAAAGGTCATTACTCTCACACTCCAACCTGATTGAAATATAGGTCTTTTACGCACATATGCCTATATACTATAAAAAGAACATTTAAAATGATTCAGTGGCTTGCGTGACCACATTAATTTTCAGTACTAAAAATATATTTTTAAGCAGGTCTTGGGCCCTACTTTCTTGCGCTGAATGTGTAATGGATTCCCGTGTAATCCATTATGGTAGTGGGAAGAGGGAGATAAAGAGTTCTCATCAGCAGCCACCCGGGGTTGTTCTTCTTTAAATGAAGTTTTAATAAAGAGTGACGCAGAGGCTGTGCAAGGTCAATTATCAGACTTGGCCCATCCCCTGATTTTGTTCTCTCTGATTCCCGTGCTTAGATAACCGTACTAGCTGTCAGTCGTAGCTTGCTGGTCTACACACGAAGGCTGAAACTATCCATCTAACACTTCTGTCAGTGTACGCTTACTGTTGACTATTTTTCGTTGTGACTGGCACACAAGGTCGCCACTTTCACAGACAGGCAAATCAGGAAAGGTGACAGTGGCTGATGTTCATTTGTCAGTGCACTCAATGATAATATCTCTTTATGCATCATGAATGCATACAAAGTCACATAGAGGAGGAGAGGTATGAATTTCCGCTGTCGGACCGCTGCCGTTGCATTGGAAGTTAAAAGTTCCTTCTGCCCATTGCGATGAGTGAGGTGAGTTTTAATGTATTGGATGCTTATGAATACACTTACATATTCATTTGAGCAATAAACACTGGGCTGGGCCCCCCACAAAAAAACAAACTGCCTAGCTTCCGGCGGGCATTTTAATTAAATGCCATGCATTGTCAAATTTATCGATTCCATTTCTCCAGCCATTTCCATATCTTAAGCGGGCTCTCCGACTAATGTGCGGTGAGGGATGGTTGTAGATGGAGGTCTGTTTGGTTAATTTGGGCCTGGTGCTCCCAGCTTGTAGGAAGGAGGAGGGAGGGCTCTGGAAAATGGATGTCGATTGGCCAAAGGGGTGTGTGTGATGGGGGGGAGTTGCACATGTCCTGAAGCGATAGCCTCAAAGCTATAACAAGGCTCTCCCTCTTTCTGAGCAGATCTGTTTACAGATGGGTGTCTGACAGGCCTACAGCTGTTCTCGTAATTGTTCATTAAGTGTTCTATTGATTCCCTTATTTCGAGTACATGTATCTTTCAGCTGCCACACACACACACACACACCCACACGCACAAACACACTGCTCACACATCCAGGCTGGCTCGCGATGACAGCGTCGGCTGATGCTGAAAATCAGAGCTGCCACATCCAATCCAAGACCTAAATTCTATGTTGGAGTCCAGCAGGGCTTGGAATAACCTGGCGAACCAAGCTTATACTTTCCAAACTTCAAACATCAATCAATTAAAGTGATGGCTGGCAGCAGCATTGCAAATTGTTTAATTCCATGTTAAGACGCAGTAGCCTCAGATTGCACCTGGCTGATAAGGGAGCTTGTGCGTCTAATATATCCTACAATTCTTACCTGATTACTTGAGAGGAATTCAGGCTTTATTCACGCAGAAAGCAATCAGGAGAGGTAACCGGGAAATGAGACAAAAGTGTGCAGAACTTTTTTTTCTTCATTTTTTTATCAAGCAAGATTATCTTGTAGATGATGATATTCAGAGGGAGACCTGATGCCCATTCAAACCAAACCGATAAAAGATAAAGAAAGGCATGTCCTCCACTATAAAGGCTCATTGTAAAAAAAATATATGTTGAAGTAAAAGTTATGTCAATTCCCATTAGGAATAGATGCAACCATCACTTATAAATCATGATCTTATGACAGCCATCCAGGACAATCTCTCTGTGTCCACATAATGTTTTTTTGTTTGGTTTTATTTGAAAAAAAAACGTGGCATTGATGTAAAAGTGACTTATGTGAATGAACACAAATGTGTACAATTGAGCAAATAAAAAGGCTATACAGTAGTGTACAGACTCATCATCTCTAAAGAAGAAAAATCACCATGCAGGTTAAAATGTTACAATTTCTGTTTTGCCCATTTTTTCCAGGCCTTTCAATTTGGCTTTCAAATTGGACTTGATGCTTCAGTGAGTCAACTTATATACTTCCAACCCAGGTGGTCGTCTCCATTTCTTGGGCGAGCAAATTCTGTCGGCCCTCCTGCACTGAGTGGAGTGATAATATGCTCTGTAAAACACAATCAGTCACTTCCCTCCTTGCCTTTGTATAAGCTTCAAGGAACGACCCCCGCTCTCTCCCATCACCGCCACCACCTTCCAATCAATACCGGCCGGCGGGATGACTTATCATTGCTGGTTGGCTGCTGAGTCGAGCTGAGCCACTCAGCCCAGTAGACAGCAGTTGGCAAACTGACGAAAGAGTAAACTGAGTGCTGTTGGTTACTATTGCCATGGTGGGATAAGATTTGGCATCTAGGGATATAGCTACATTTTATAAACTCTGGAAATGGAATAATTGCTGTAAATTCATGTGTTGTAATTAATCCAAAATGTGTTTTAAGTCACAGATCTCAAGTTTTTTTCCCCAGTATATCCATCCTGCCATTCCATTATGGACCTTGCTTTGGTACAAAGTCATACTCTAATAAAGTTGGTAGCATAGAATTGTAATGTACAAAAATTTTGGCAAGATACAATACAATACAATTTTATTTATATAGCGCATTTTCCTTACTTTTTTGGCTTTAACCTCAAAACCCATGTGGAATACAGCCCAACTACGCCACTGCTATATACAATCATAGATGTACCGCCGTCGTATGTATAAAGAATGCAGTATAAATTAATGGCATAAAAGGATATTCAGTTGGTGGAACATTTGAACAGCATGCCTGCCTTGCAGTTAAATGTTCAGGGTTCAAATCCCAGCTATGACCCTTTTGTTTTGAATTTGCCGTGCATGTGTGGTTTTTCGAAGATGACAGATACAACATCTACAAAGTTTCCTTTTATCTGTCTGATAAGATAGCTCTGTGAACTGAAAGTTTGCTAGGTTGTCTTGACAGTTTAGCTCACCAATAGCTGGCCAAATACTTCTTGGCAGTTCTGCATTTAATTGAGAAGCCAATAAAGCAATAGTTTGGACACCATGGAGACTGTAATATTGATACTAAACCATTTAAAACAGCAATCCTTATCTAAGTATAACCCACTTCAGAGTGTGTACACGTCAATGCTAGGTTTGTAAGGAGCTGAGAGATGAAGCAATAACGGAGTGACACAAGTTTAACGTTGCAAAAATGTGAACTTTTAGTTATACAAAATATGCAAACAATTTACAACCTGCGCGCAACTCCTAAGGGCCCAATAAGTAATAAAATAAAATGAAAATAAAATGTCCTTTTCAAAATTGTTCCTTGTGGAAATTGTTCTTTGAGGATCCAAGATTTAGTCAAGTCAAAAGTCAAGGGAAATAGTCAAAAGTCAGGGGAAATAATAAATGCAATATCTAGCTGGGTTTTCTAGGTGTTGTACAACATTAACAAAGATGATTAGTTAACCCCTTTTAGGTGGGTTACATCAGCATAGACATTGATACATACACAGTTAAATGCTATGCTCACTCTGGACGAATATTTAACCATTCACCTGCCCGCCATGATCCCAAACAGAGTTCATTCAGACGGTGCGTTGTGGCGTGAAATGGCAGCAGGCGACGGGGAAGACAAGTATGACTCGACATGAATCAGAAAAACAACGAAGCACCTGACATTGCACAACATGATTATATATAAGTCATACTATAAAAATGTAATAGATGTCAGTGTTGAACCAATAAATGGTGTACTAAAAAATGTAATTTAGAGCAATACAAAATACTATATATATATATATACATATATATATATATATATATATATATATATATATATATATATATATATATATATATATTCATTCATTCATTCATTATCCATACCGCTTATCCTCACAAGGGTCGCGGGCATGCTAGAGCCTATCCCAGCTGTCTTGGGGCAGTAGGCGGGGGACACCCTGAATTGGTTGCCAGCCAATCGCAGGGCACACAGAGACAAACATTCGCACTCACAATCACACCTAGGGGCAATTTAGAGAGTCCAATCAACTTAGCATGCATGTTTTTGGAATGTGGGAGGAAACCGGAATACCCGGAGGAAACCCACGCAGGCACGGGGAGAACATGCAAACTCCACACAGGGAGGCCGGAGCTGGGATCGAACCCACGACCTCTGAACTGTGAGGCGGACGTGCTAACCAGTCGATCACCGTGCTGCCCTATATATATTCTTTGTCTAATGTATACTAAAAGTGCCCTGAATTTGACTGGAAGCCAGTCCTGGGTGTATTCAGCCTCTCACTCAAGTCATCTGGGATAGGATCAGGCTAACCCTGCAGCCTTAATGAGTGTTATAGAAAATAGTTACTATTTCTATTCTGTTTATGCAGTCAAAACCCATTTTTGTGTTGCACATAATCTTGGCAATGAGTGTGATTGCATCAAGATACACGCAACATTTTCAATGATTCATGTTCATGTCAAAAATGATAATCTGCTAAAAGTAGTTATGTTATTCAATGATTGGACGGAATAACAAAAATACAATTTTCCAGTGTGGTTATGGCAACACTAATATGCTTTATACTGTCGTTTTATTACACACTTATAGGCAATATCAGTCAGAGAGCAAGGCGAGCCATAGTAATTTGCTTTTTGTTGATAAACCCACATAGTTTATTGTAATTTAGAGACATTTTCATGAAGAGACCTTCAGTGTGGAACTGCCTTACTGTGTTTGAAGGACACAAAAGGATGATGGGTGGTCTTGACTATTTAGTTGTTGCTTGGCCTTGCTGGCCTCTGCAGTTTTGTTGCAACATGTTCAAGGCCTTTACTTAAAGGGACACTTGGAGGATCTTAACATTGGCACTTATATAATAGGTTTGCATGTAAAAATGACATCAGTACTAAAATGCCCTCCCCCCAAGACTCTGTAGTCATTTAAGGGCTTTTTTTGTGATTAGATTTATGACAAATTGGCACGCCTCCTTTTGGAGCTCGGCTTGTTATTTTTTCGGTCTCAGCAGTCTGCGTCACAGGAGGAAGGCACGCGTGGTGATACAGTATTGCTCGCTTTGTCAGTTCTGTTGTCTAAAATGGCGACTGATTGGCACCAAAATGCAAATGCACATTACTACTCTTGTCCACTTCAACCTGTGAAAGTATAAAAGTGTTCTGCACAATAGGTTGGATTTATTGACATCAAACGTGAGCTCATCATGATCACCTCCACAAAATCAAAAATACTGTGGCGATCGCTTCTCCACTTACACAGGCTGAAACGCACACGTACCCCGACTTCGGACATTTAGCTACGCTAAACTCGTGTTGATTCTTAGGAGGCAGACGGCGGCTGGGAGCGAGCAGCAGGCAGCCATCAGGCAAGCATTGATCTTTATCCCTCCCCGGCTAACAGTAGGATAACGGCACAGCTAATAGCAACAACTATCTTCAGGCCGTTAAAACAAAAGGCGTTAGCACAACAACATTAGCTCCTTACTGTCCGCCCAGCCTGCGTATTCAAGTCGCAGGGTTGCCTCCCAAGCAGTTGCATGCGATGTCCGACTCCGCTAGCAGCTGCCAGCTTCGCCAAAGGCGTGAGAGTGATGTAAGACCTCATCGAACAAGCGTCAATGTTCAGCGAACAAAAAGTTCCAGCGAGGAGGTTGACTCCACAGCCGAGTGTGGCCGCATTGGAACGCACCATTTCGGCTGTTACGTTCCAGATTGGACGGTGTGTTGTAGGTTGAAAAACTGGGGCCATTCCTCATCCAAATAAATGTGCACGTCTACTCATTCCCACTTCAGTTTCTGTAAATATCCTAACTGTACCCGTCCTAACTATGATCAGCAAAGAAGCAGTGTTCTTTTTTTTTTTGCAAAGAAGCAGTGTGCGCTCGTCCCAGCATAAATCTATATAGCTCTACTCACTTCCACATTTCCTCATTCTCATATAAATCAGCCACAGAGAGGTTAATCCTTTTGATATGTTGAAGTGGTCAGTAGTAAGGACATCCACGTAAATTT
Organism: Filicampus tigris; assembly: GCF_054856515.1. NCBI lineage: Eukaryota > Metazoa > Chordata > Actinopteri > Syngnathiformes > Syngnathidae > Filicampus > Filicampus tigris. The sequence continues at coordinate 4,542,357 of NC_141228.1, read as the reverse complement.
TGGTGAGAATTGATCACCGTTTTTGGATGTTATAAGCAATGAAAGTACAATGATTTCTAATGGAGTGTTTGTATCAATCAATCAATCACATTTTATTTATATAGCACTTTTCATACATAAAAATGCAACTCAAAGTGCTTTAAAACATTCAAAGCAAAACATAGAATTATCTTCAATCAAAAGAAAAGATAAATTATTTAAAAGTTGTTGAAAGCCAAACTAAAAAGGTGTGTCTTGAGCTTCCTCTTAAAAATATCAACAGTCTCTGCAGACCTGACATCCTCTGGCAGGCTATTCCAAAGGTGAGGACCAAAATGGCTGAATGCAGCCTCGCCATGCATTTTGGTCCTCACCCTTGGAATAAATAAAAGGCCGGCGCCAGAGGACCTCAGGATCCGCGAGGGCTGGTATGATAAAAGCAAATCAGATAAATAAGATGGCCCAAGACCATTAACACATTTATAAACTAATAAAAGTACTTTAAAATCGATCCTGAAACACACAGGGAGCCAATGCAGCAATTTCAAAACTGGCGTAATGTGCTCCCGCCCTCTGGTTCTCGTCAGCACCCGAGCGGCTGAATTCTGCAGTAGTTGCAGTGGTGAAATGCTCTTTTTCGGGAGGCCAGAGAGCAGGGCATTACAGTAATCTAAACGACAGGAAATAAAGGCATGCATCAGCACTTCCGTGTTAGCCTGAGAGAGAAACGGGCGGACTCTGGCGATATTCTTAAGGTGATAAAAACCAATCTTGGTTACATTTTTAATATGAGGAATAAAACTGAGCTCAGAGTCAAAAATGACGCCAAGGTTCTTCACACAGTGTGAGGGATTAAAAATGTGTAGTTTTGGTAAAAGCTTCTCTCTCTGACCTTCGGGACCGATAACTAAGACCTCAGTCTTGTCCTCATTGAGCTGTAGGAAATTATCTGCCATCCATGACTTGATATCTAAAATGCAATTTAAAAGGGTATCAATGGGTCCTGTGTCATCAGGAGACACGGCAATATACAGCTGCGTGTCATCAGCATAGCTGTGAAAGCTGATGCCGTGTCCCCTGATGACATCCCCGAGGGGAAGCATATAAAGATTAAAAAGTAAGGGGCCTAAAATCGAACCTTGAGGAACCTTGAGTAATTGGTCCCCCAGTGACTCCGACCAAACAAGGATAGTAGGGGCACTGCCATTTTCCTCATTAAAAAGAGGCGTTATTCATGGAGTCACTTATTTCCCAATTCCTCCCAAATGTATTGATAAAATAGAAAATGACAACTCTTTTCATTTTCCTGATCAAAAAATATATAAAATGAACTTGTTAGTGAAAACATGGCCATCCCGACCCAACCATCTCTTTAACAAAAACACTGTCTTTCAGTTATTGTATCATGACCAAGGTCTAAAAGCTCTCACCTACAATTCATTGGTTGAATCCCAATCAAACACAGCTTTCATTTAGAATTGTTTAAATACACCAGATTTTGTTGTTGTTGTTGTTATCATTAATGAGTTATGCTTCTCTATATTGTTTATATGCAAAATCTGTTTTCAAAGCTCAGCTGGAGCAGATTCCGATTATTCAACGGTGATTTTGAAAAAACAAAAAGCATCTGTTTTTAGAATCAATCAGGGAATTTTGTGCATGCAAGATAACCAGCTGTCTCATTCTGTGAAATTGAGGAAATCGTTTGAATCACTATACATGCACTAGAAGGAATTCATTACAAATTTTCCAAGCATGGTAAGCACATTAGATTTAATGATCTGGAAATGCCTGCCTACCTTTTTCCTGCATCACTCTGTGTGTATGTCATGATTTTAATATGCAAAAACATTATTTGATCCATAAACCTCAGAGGAATTTTTTTTTGTCTTTGGTGAAAAGAGACGTATTTTGTATTATGTTGCCTCATCACCTATTCAGGTACAGTATTCATCAATTAATAAGGAGACTTACTCTAGGAGATAGTAAATAGTAGATGATTTTTAAGCCAAGACAGCAATGAAGTTTCAAGGTTGAATACTCTAGTGGACTGAGGATGAACCAGCAGAAGTCAAAGCTAGATGACTGTTTACTAACATTTCAGGTTGCATGGACCATCTGTCCCAGTAGTGAAAAGGAGGCTGGAAGGTTGCTGTTTGGAATTGTCTTTAACTTTGATGAGGTTTACAGCCAAGCAGGACTTTTAACAGCCTTTAATTGGCTTAGTGAAGAGAACATGTTGACATTTGCTGTATGTTCACAGTCCAATGGCTTTACTTTAGCCATTATGTTAATTCAACCGTTATATACCTGGAGGTTTTAATGGGACTGACACAAGTGATGTTACAGGTAAAGGGCTGTGAAATGGTCTGTAAACAGAGAGAATTGATTCCAAGGCTGAGGCGATTGCCACCAGCCGGCGCCGAGCTGAACAGCTTTTGTTTCCCTCCATCCCTCCTCCTCTTCCTCCTCCTCTCCCTCTGTGTCTACCCATCCACTCCCACCTTTGTCCACTCTGTCAAATAGTCTTTGACAGTGCTCAGCAGAGGCTGTCAGGGGCCATCAAAAAGGTACCCAAACACAACGTCAAATGCCGTCTGCTTACAAAAATGAAACGGGATCAGGATCAATACAGTTTGCCAGGTTGACCAACACCAGAGCACATCTATCCACCCTTAGGTTGTGGACACGTTTCATAATATTCGACTGTACAGTTTTCACACACAGATTCACAGATTCTCTTTTTAGATGATTTTCTGTCATAAAGACAGCCCATTTTGTAGAGACACTGCATTTGATGAATAAGGTATGATATGATCATTCAGAGATTTCTTGTAAATTTTATACATATATATGTATATATATAAAAAAAATTTTTATGAATAATGATCTTCCAGATAAAAGCTCTAAAACACTGAATTCGATTTAATGTGTGAGATTGTTATGCAATTTTACCCCCCATGGTTTTGTTTTTGTGCTGAATAATATTGTCGTAGTGTTCACTGACTGATTAGCATTGCTACATTTGTCAAAATTAAATCCATGAACCAAATTAAAATTGTTCTATGCCTCGTAAATAGTCTGGGAAGCAGGGTCTGGTTCCTATCATTATGACGCCATGCCAGCCTAACAGCTATCTTGTAACAACTGGGGAGATGACCATTGCTTGTCATGTTCATTTAGCTGTGAGTGCGCTCACAGAGCTAAGGACAGGCTATAAAATTGGTCTTGCACTACCACACAGTAATTGAATTACTCCGCCATCGACCATTGTATTCAGCTACTGTTCCGAAATCTGCAAGTAATACAACACTGCACATACCTTGTATAGTATACCATCCATTTTCTATTCTGCTTATCTTCGCAAGGTGGGATACAACTTGGAGTGCTGGCCAGCCAATTGCAAACAAGATTGCCAATATTGTTACATTTCTTGTCTTTCTGTCTGAGAGCGTCACTTAAGACTGAGCTCCATTATTAATTTGAAATTTCTTCAGTTCTTGCTTTGAATCAAATTAAATGACTTAATTTTGTGATCGGTGAATATACTGTAGTTTCAAGACAAGTGGGGCTTTATGTTTGTCAGTATTACTTAATATGAACAGCGAATAACAGCATGTTAACCAGACCTGTCAAAAACACGAGGCTAATAATAATTACCTGTCTCTATGAAAAGTGGTAATGAAAAGGTGCCACATTAGAATAAATGTAATGTATTCACCCAGAGAAAATTCAGTTTCTTCACTGCTTGTCTTGATATGGTTTGAATATGAAGCCCAAGCTAATAAAAAAAAAAAAAAAGCCCTGTCATAATGAATCAGGAGGGCCGGTGTCAGGCAGGCAGTGTGAGTCCATCCTCTCACATATCCATCTCTCGAACAAACCTCGGTATGTCTACATGGCTGGAGAAAAGAGATCGGACGACATCCTATTTGGCTCACTCCACTGAAATGAACATTAGGCCCAGGAGAAAAAGTGAGACTGTGTTTGGAGGGACATGGCTTCATTTTCTCCAACCATGGATGCTGAGGCCCCAGAGGGACACAAAGACAGATTTGCATGCCACTCGCTATTCTCTGCTACCGGCTGCAAATTTATTATTGTGGCATAGTCAGCTCCCCCAACAGCAACTTGGAGGACTTTCCAAACCTAAACAGTATCTGCAGGCAGTCAGGGCACACACAGAAATCACACACAGACAGACACACCCACAGTCGGGGAAAAAGGCTGCTTCAAAAAGTAATCACACTGATCAGAATACGGCTGTCAAACGTGCCAAACACAAGACGATGCTTTGATGAAGTGCTATCAAAAGTCTCATAAAGTGAAAGTGCGCGATAAGGATGGTGAGCCCTCTAGTTACCAATAGCTTTATTTTAGAATAACCCTTTTTCACAGAGGTAATTTTGTCTTTTAAAACAATTAATAATGGGTCATGTACAGTTAGCAAATTGCACAAAAAAAATAATTACCACAAAACGTTTTCAATCATTTGAGTATGAGACAAGGAAGGAGTCCAGATTGCTTATCTGGATAAGGGGCTGCAACATACTGAAAAGCACAAATACATTTAGCCTTGGTGGCAGTGCGAAAATCAACAAATCTTTCACCTCGGACTGTACATTCAAGGTCAGTCCAACTCTCAATCTGCTAAGATCCAATATACAACAAGTGCTGTATTTAAAAAAATCTACCTTTACAAAGACTGTAAATGCTGTGTTTTAATATTACACCCATCTTATGTAAATATGGCAACAAAAACAAACACATCTGCTGCAACCAAACATTATTTTAATAATAAAGTAGTCCATCGATTAATCGATGAATCAGTTAAAAAAATATTTTCTGTCCCTTTATTCAAAAATAAGAATATATCAAAATGAAAATATATATTAATTATAATTCACTCACTGCTTTGGTCTGTAACATGTCAGAAAATAGGCAAGAATGTTGATCTTTGTTTTCCAAAGTAGCCTACAGTGTGTCCCCAAAAGTTTCACTTACACATCATTTCAAGGTAACTGCTTTTAAAAAAACGATATCAATTTTTTTACGACATCCTCTAAAAGCAAATGTTTTGATTTGATTCAACATAAAGATAACCAGTCTGCTTCCATGGAGGATGACAGAGATCCGAGAATATTTACTGTTAATAACCTGCAATTCTGAGGATTTGAACACTTTTAAAATAAAAAAATCGATGTCAATGATTAATCGATTATCAAAAAAATATTGAATAATTTAATCATTTCGATTAGTTGTCGATTAATCAATCATTGTTTCACCTCTATACATCTAAGTATCTTTTGTCTGTAACTCCAATATACAAGACTCACAGGAATCAGGATGATTATTAGGGGTAATTAATGAATACTGGAAAAAGGGATAGGATTAATACGTTCACTTCTTACTTCCCGTTTTCAGACATGTTGAATTGGACATGTGTAGAATGTGTATTGATATGTGTGTAAATGTATATTGTATTTTCAAGTAGAGCTGGACATCGCTTAACCGTCACAGAGTTTCCGATTTAAACGACCCACGTGGTCCCAGTTGGTCCGAGTCAGCCAAACGGCGTCAAGAACGGACTTAACTGGTACCACGTCACGCATAGGTGCTGCACTCCTGACACGCGGCTGAGTAAGGAAATAAATGAAAAATTAAACAGTGTTGTGTTGTGTACCTTACAGACGCAATGACACGTGCCCCGTATTGTTTTTATTTCACCGATCACCATGCTGTGCGCGTGTGTGTCAGTGGTTTTTGTTTGATATTTTTCTTTGTTTGGCAGCGTGTCTGCTCCTGTGGCACCTGCGTGTGATGTGAAAATTACGATCTCGACGCCGATTGGCTGTCGCCGATGAGGGATGGACCGGGACTACGTGGGTCATTTAAATATGCAGACAGGAATTCGGTGACGGTTAGGCGATGCCCATTGTTCTGTTTTTAAGTGAGAAGCTCTCGATCAATTATGTTAATCAAAAATGAGCATCGGTACTTCTACTTGATATCTTGTGATTGTGAAAGTGTAGCTAATGTTGTGGACACTCAGTGTAAATGGTATTCGCAGAAAAAAAACAGCAAATTCTCCAATTAAAAATGCTGTAATTTCCCATCATGTATTGATTTTGTGTCACAGTATTAGCCTGCAGTATATAAAGAAAAATGTAGTATAATACATAAAAAATAAATGAATAAATGTTATAGTCAATATTATTTTATTTAGAGTAATAAAATATGTAACTATATAATTTCCTAATATGTACTGTTTAAAACGACTATTGATATGCTTGACTCTTAATTTGAAGTTTTCGATAATCCTCGACAACTTCCTTGACTTGGCCGTCGCTCAGGCAAGTATTGAGATTTGCTCAAGGTCAAATACCTGTCTGGAGGACGTGAGCGAGTGGTATGGAGATATATGGCGATGTCGGGGTCACTTATGCGCATTACCTTTCCTTTGTCCCCTACAACTCAGTATCATTCACCTGATTATCTATTATCATGTTATTGGATGTTAATTTAACAAGCTGTTGAGAGTGCTGGAGAATCAATACCTTTTAAATGCTGTTTATGTGTGATTAACGGTTAATATCCTCACAAATTATTTAATATAATAAGGTCATTTGTCTTTCACATGAGCCTGGAACCCTGCAAAGAATAATAGAATAATAAATGAGGACACTAGTGAAGAAGAGCCTTCTGATGCTTTGCCTGGCTCCATTTTATTACCCATATCCTCTTTACAGCTACAAAGCTGCACTATGGTTATTTTATGCAAGTCATAAAATTAGGCTGAGATGGAATTAGCAGACTCGGGGCTCTTTATAGGTCAAGCCGGTAGTTTATGAGCCCACGACTCCCTGGCACTATTGTCAGGAGGCTAGTTAGAGGGGTCTTTAAGCATGATTTAATATGTCCATGTCTTGGAAAATGGTTAAATAGCTAATTAAATGGAGGAGTTAATTTACATATTAATTGACCTTCCAGTAATATTTATATTGATACCTACACGAGAAGCCCTTGTCTTCATTGCCTTTCATCATAGTTAGTCTGTGAAAATATGGTGTAACTTTTTTGAATTCAATTTTTATTTATTTTTTTTTTACATTGTATTGTCACTGGAGAGGGGCTGTGTATTCCCCGCCATGTCAGGCGCACAGCTGGCTGGACTTTTGTTAGTCGAGGGCTCCTTTTGTTGTTGGATAAAGGAGGAAGCGCCATAAACGACAATGGCAAGTCGCTTCGGGGTCTTTGTGCGCGTGCGTGTGCGAGCATTTGGGACTGTGAGGGTGACAAAAGAGGTTGGAGGACAGTGTCTGTGTCAAAGCTGCTCTTAATTATATCTCTAATCACCAATCAGCTTGCCAACAGAACAGGACCCGCGGGTGCGACATTAGCCCAACCTGTACAGAATTAACACAACACTTCACCTGCTCGGCTTTCCAGCAGACACATTCAAATGCGAACACACACTGACGCGGGAGCGCACGCTCTTCTCAGTAAAGTGGTCTCTGCAGAGAGAACATGACATCAATCTGTTTGTTACTCTCCACTGCAGCTTTAACGCTCCATAAGAGATCGGTGCCATGAATGTAATCCACGGTACTAATGCATGTTGCATTGTCATGTTGATGTCCGCATGGCCATCGAGGGGTAATGATGACACGCATCAGCAATGATAGATTGGAAGCACATTGTTTGTTTTCGTCGGGGTCCGCGGCCACCCCGTGCGCCCGTGTTGTTAGCATGGTAAGCGTGTCCCGCAGCCTATTATGGGGTTGATCATTTGTCACCAGCCTGTCTTCAACGTTGTCTCCCACATTCTTTTGGGATAATGGGCCCTCAAATGGGTCCGCAAATGATGCTGGCCTTTGACAATAGCCTTGCTGAATGGCCCTTTTCAAGCCGTGTAAACTAGAAATGTGGCAACAATCAGTAACAGGAGAAATGTTGAGAAAGGTGACGGAAACATATGTGTCTTCAAGTGAAGATTTTTTTTTTTTGGGGGGGGGGGGGGGGATTGCATCATGTTATTACTCCGCATTAAATCAACAGGAAATAAAACAAAGACAATTTGTATAAACAGTGAAATCAGCATTCAAATCTATCGCTTAAAATGTCTGAAAAATCACACCTCACGATACAGTCTATTGTTTGCCCCCCTCAATGGCGATCTCTCCCGCTGTTTTTTACAAGATGGCGACCAAGCAGAACCTCTGATCCAGCCACAGACCAGCAGCTGGCCAGCAGACCACAGCAGCCACGAGCGACACCTCAGGGCCTTCAGCTCTCATTACTTACTGGGCAAAAGTAGCTTGTCATATGCACATGTCTCTGGCAAATTGAATATTGCTATTATCTCTACAGTTTTCTCATGAATACCCCTTGTTGTCTCTCGATAGTACAGTTTTTCACCGTCCAATTCAACATTTTAACAGATTGTATTAATTATCATATTATATATATTAGCATACGAATTAACATTTAAAAATAATAATGTATAAAAATATGTATATATACTGTATGAGCCTTTCTACCGAATTGGTTGAAATTGCTGTCCCACAATGAAAATCAAATTTTAAAAAACAATGAAGTTTTCAGACCTTGCATATTTAGTCATATCTTGTTATGATCTATTTTACCAAAAGGCATTAATTGAGATACTATTAAACTGAAAGAAAAAGTCATCTTTTCTATGTCACTTCCTATTGGGAGGTGATTGTCCCAATCTCTAACTCCTAAATTTCAATTCATGAAAAAAAATGTAGAAGATTTTTGCCAATTTAAAAAATACTTTACTTTAATAGAACATTTTGGTTGCTTTTAAATGTATGGTGAAAGATTTACATTGATTTTGTAGATTTTTTTCAAATTAGAAGTTTTTATGTAAAAAAAACCTGTCCCAACTTTTCATGTGACTACCGAAACGCAAAGAGTATTTGTCTGTAGGCAGGGCTTGGTTTTAGCCACATCCCCAGAAATTTCACCAGTAAGAGACATTACCTTCATATTCATCACTGGCCACATGGCGAGTAATTCGTTGGCAGCATCATTAAGTTATGTGCCCTCCAAAGTCTGAAAATCAGCATGTGGTTTTAAGGACTGTCACTACCGAACACCTCATTTCGGCAATTAAATGAGCACTTTTGATTTTAATGCTAAATGTAATGTTTTCTATCTCTGTACACATGCTCAAAACTGTCTGTGGTAGCCACGTTGTGCCTAGCATTGTTGAGTATTGTCAACAACTATCATAAAACGTCACTGCCGAAACGGTCACTACCGAAACGTTTCGGTAGTGACAATATGATGTTTCTTTTTGAACAAAGTAAGTTTTAAATAATATAATACATAGATACATGTCATACATAGATCTTTCTGACTTTAACAATATTCTATTACATATTTTATCTTAATTTGAAGAGAAAAATAAAACCGAAACAGTCACTACCGAAACATACAGAAAGGTCTCGGTTGTGACATAATGGTTTCTTTAATGACAATATGATGTTTATTTTTGAATAAAGTAAGTTTTAAATAATGTAATACATAGATACATATGTCATACATAGATCTGTCTGATTTGAACAATATTCTATTTCATATTTTATCTTAATTTGAAGGGAAAAACACCAAAATGCCAAAAAGCCTAGCAAAGACAGAGTACAGGCAAAGGGTTAGAATGACCCAGAGAAATCCAAAGAATATTTAATAAAGAAAAGAGAAAGAAATAAGAGATGGTAGGAGGAAGGAAAGCTGAAGTCTGCCAATCAAGTATCCAGCAGAGAGCAAAGGAAAGTCAGAAGAACATGGAACAAAAGACAAGACCACTAGATGTCTCTCAAAAAACAGAGAGAGAGGGACCATACATACAGGGAAATGTATGTTTCAAAAATGTTTGTCATTCCAATTAAATTTTCATTTGGAAGGTGAAACCACAGTTTTTCAATGATGAAGAGCCCTGTGATGGACAGGTGACCGGTCCAGCGTGTACCCTGCTTTTTGCCCTAATTCAGCTGCGATCAAAGCACTACAGCACAAAGCACTAGAAAATTGAAAAAATGTTTATATAAAATGTTATAATACACGTTAAAAGTTAAAATATAGCTAAACTAGTTAAGTGATTACAATGCTACCCTCACACACAGTATTACTGCAACAGCAGCAACAATATGGTCACTACTGAAATGTTGCAGTCACTACTGAAAAAACTGATGTTTTAACAAAAATAAAAAGTATTGAATTATTAACCAACAATTTTTGATAATGATTGTTTAAGGGTATGTTTGTTTTAATTAATGATGACTTTTGAAGTCAATATGATCAACTTTCTACATTTTACAATAAAAAATAGCATATAAATTTTGACTTATTTTGGAAAAAGTTATTTCAAATTCTGTTAAAAATTCATTTTGATTGGTTTTGATGTCAAAACCATATATATTAATTTATAAAAATACCCTGTAGAAGGAGGAATGGAAAAAATATGAATCGGTTGGTAGAATAATTTTTATTCTTCTGTAATTGTGCGTTTCGGTAGTGACACATTTTAGGGACAGGCAAGATATTTGGGAAAAGATAGAAAATACAATTTGAAAATTGACTGTACTTTTACTATATTTGTGTCTCTCAGATATGGTGCAACATGAATACAATAAAAGTTTTTCTGAAATAAAATACACATTTCACACATTTTCCAACTCTGAATTTGAACCAATTCAGTAGAATGGCCCAAATATAAAACGTATATATATGTACACACATTTTAAGTTATGTCTGAAACTATACAAATATCATAAATCATATACATAGAACAAATTGATGAATAACTACTTTTGAAATCAGAAGTCTAGGATAATTTGTTTAACTATTATTCCAGTTACTATTAAAATGCGGTTGGTAACACAAAAAGCTTGCAATATCTTTTAGCAAAAATTGTGGAAGTTGATGCACATGATTTGCTTTCGTGGACCACAAAAAATATAATATTAAATGTTTCAACTCTATGGTGTGGTGGGACATCACTACCTTTGATCAATATTTGTATCAATAAGATTTATTTTTTAAATATAAATATTGGAACTGATATTTTGTCCAGTAAATAAATAATCACACTGTAAACCACAAATGAAATTATCATTATTCTCAAATTAATTGATTTTGAAAAAAAAAAAGGTCAATAAGAAACGAGCGCATCAGACTCTTATAATGGCGTCTATTGTAGTTTGTCCGATTGATGGTGCCGTAGCGTGACGTCATTTGTCACCGGCAGATGATATGCATTTTGATTGCAAACAGCCAATCAGAATCACTACGTTTTACACATGGCAATTGATGCCACTAAGTTCATTAAATCATATCTAAAAAGCACAGTGACTTATTTTTTTGCAGTTTATTCGCTTCGTTTTAATTAGGTTTGTTCCTGCTTGTATTTTGTGTCTATGATTTGCATTTTATTTCATGAAACCGTGACAGTGATTATTGTCACAAACAATAACTTCTCAGTCCTTTTAATTATTGTCAATGGTGTAAAGACAATTAGATTGCTTGGCAGAGAGTTGACTTTTGCACTTACGTTGTTGCGTGAAACTCCAAGTGCGACAAGAACAATTTATTTGAGTATCGCTGGAAGCAATAGTTTACAATCAAGTGAAGTTGTGAACTGCCCTAATTGCTGCATGTTGTCAACATAATGTATTGTGGTCCTGAAATTTGAAACGCATTAGCAGCCTCAGTAACTGTAATAACATTACAAAAAAATCAGTGTAACAAGTTACATTATGTCGTTACTGCCTAAATGTAATATATTATTGTACTGCGTTACATTTGTAACGCGTTACCCACAACACTGGTAGTGAAGAGGGCAGCCTGTGAGATGTCAGCTGGGCAGTAACAATAATCTAGCCAGGCCTCTCCGCCCCATCACGAGCCTTGGCCCATGTCTAACATTTCCAACTGAATAACTCTATAAAATGGACACCTGCCACCAGATCCCACATGCATCTAGTGCCAGAGAGGCAAGCACAATCACCCAGCAGTCACGGCCGGTTGCCTGATGATATATCAGACACCATAACCAGCAAGAGTTCTGTGCTAAAGCCAAATGTCCAAATTATTCGTTCTTGTTGTAAAGATAACCGTCATTGTGACCCTCTCACATTGTTGTAGTACTAGTAGCTCGCCTCCCAGAGTGGACTTGATCATTGAGGCCATCTATGAAACTCTGGGGCTTTTCCACTGCTTTTCACTCAGCTTTAATTCCTTAATTATTAATCCATTCTTTGAATTTTCCCCAAAGGAGCAATCTAAAATAAAAATGACTGACATGATTTGAATATTCCTCTGATTTGGAGTCAGACTTACTACCCTTGTGTTACAAAATCAGATATAGTCACAGTATATAGTACAGCTATAGATAATTGTATTATATAGGAACAATAAATTTGAGATTCCCCAATTCCCTGCTAATTATAGTTTGGACATTAAAATATGATGTATCAGCTTAAGGTCTCTGCTCTGGTGTTCAATGCACACATTTAAAACATTGCAGCACCAATATGATTTACTGTACTTGAGGGTACCCTATTTATATTATATAGTAAACCTTTATACCGTATTATAGTATATATTTTACTTAATACAAAATTACTCATTAAAATTCATATTGAATTTGTTTTTCCAAGATTAGCACAGTTAAAAAGTAAGGAGATAAAGTATGATTTACAAGCATGGGGTATCCTTCCGGTTGTTCAAAATAACAATCCGGAGCTACACTATGGTGTTTAAAAAAAAATGGAGAAAAAGTTGATTTGATATTCAGTGCACCTGGAGAAGAATATGACAAAAAATATACATAAAACTCCGTGCCAGCGCGCAGCATAGATGCAATCCATTAAGCAGCAACTACAGAGACATTATTATTCTTTTTACTATGGAACTTTACATCAAAGTTTTGGTTTTAGTGTTTAAACCTGATGGCGAGAAATGGAAAGCGTGGATCCTCTCACTGCTGTAATGAAAAGAGTTGTGATCCATGGCTATTTGCCTTGCATCGGTGTCCTTTATCGCAGATGATGAGTGCATCCCTCACTAGCTTTACGCCATTCCCGAAATGTTTCATTAGGCTTATATTCTTCCAAAGGTTTGGACCCCCGCTGACCTCAAATCTGCTGCTAAGTGAAAGACACTGAAACTCATATTAGGAAGACATATCTTGCAATTGTGTTTGTGGATCATTAAGAGGTTACAACTCTTATAAAAACATTAGCATTTGTAAGATACACTGCAGTAGAAAGGTGATTGTTTTTCCCTTAGTCTATATTCTATTTGTTCCATAAAAGGAGGCAACTGAAAAATGTAAACTGCAAATTCATGTCCTGTGTCGCGTCAAGATGAGTGACTTCTAAACTCAAGTTGCCTTCATTTTCACCTTCCATGAGTAGTGTTAATAATGTCCATGCGGGAAACAGGTTAATTTTTCTTGTCCCTTAATGTGATTCATAGGTTATGCCAAAATAAGCATACCTTTTTTTTTTTCCTTGCATAATTTGCAGGCTTGCTGCAGCACAACACACCCTTATTGTGGTCTAAAATGCGCGCATAACAATTTGTCATGGCTAGGTGGTGAAACATTTAGGCGACATTTTAGCCCACTCTCAGTACAATTGTGTCCTTGAGTATATCCACTCATCTCCAAAATTCCCCCTCTTCCCAATGAGGTAAAAAGGGCAAGTTTTCGCTCTTTAAGATGGCGGTACATAACCCATGCATGGAACATAAACGTGTCTTCCCGATGGGGAAGATGGATGGAGGCCCACATGCCCACCTTAATAAAAAAGTCCTTAAATGCTCGTCCAGATCTCCTTTCCAAGGCAGCATGATATTAAAGACAGGCGGGAAACCGGGCTTGGTAAACGTAATGGATCGGCAGGAAAGTTTAAAAGCACCAAGGGGGTAGGCCATTATGCAAAACAGGGTTCGCACAAGTAATCTGCACACTGTCTCCTCTTTGGCTGCCAAAGACAAAGAACACATGCAGAGGGCCTGATTGCTCCTTAAGAGGCACCCCTTGCCCCATGATGGATTCCGATATTTTGACTGTTAATATGTTTGAATGAAAATTATTTATTCATTTCCGTTAGCTTGAGCGACTCGCTCTGTGATTACTGCCTCGAGAATTGAGTGCAGAGGAGCAGGAAATTTCCATGTCACAAATGTCTGATGTATACTCAGATTATGGGCTGATTGTGGCTCAGATGAGCACCGCGTAAGATCTTTCACATGGGCCTGTGACAACTACCCGTCGCTGACAAGGCCTCTTAGTTTTGTGTGATTATTGATGCGTCCTGTATACCACCATTCACAGATGGCATCTACTTGTGGAATATAGGTACTAAGGGGAGTGGGTTGTGCTGTGTGCGTGCATGTGCGTGGTGTTCGCCCTAAATGCTTTTCATTCGACGTCTTGCAATAGAAATGATCAAACGCGAATCATGTTTGAGGGGCATCTGCGTGCGTGACGGTAAAACCTGTGCTATCTCGGAGGCAAAGAGGAACTGCAAATGAAAAAAGTACTGCTGATGAGTTGACATAATGCTGGCCATTAAAGGGGGGAAAAGGAGAATCATGGAAAGTAAGAATGGAAGGAAGAATTGTGGTGAACGGTGAAAAAGAGAATCATATCACTTATTTCATGCAAACAAGACATGGAAAGACCTTACGTGTATTTCCTAAATGTATAATGTATGCTGTAAACATGTATAATGTAGACATGTATGTTAATTATGTATATATATATATATATATATATATATATATATATATATATATATATATATATAGAGAGAGAGAGAGAGAGAGAGAGAGAGAGAGAGAGAGAGAGAGATAGGCAGTCCTTGTATTACAATGTACGCGACCTACGACGTTTTGATTTTACGACGTCTGTGCCTCCTCCTCCATTTTGTCCCCAGCACAGGGTTAATATCAAAATTCATATTTCTGAAAAATTCTGAATATCCCGTTTACACGATTAAGTGGACAGAGTTTCTCCGGCATTTTAATAACCTACTGTGTACAGCGAAACATTGGCATCATGACTCAAATGGACGTCATTTCCGCTTGTTACTTTCAACCGTCAATAAAACACTTGATATTCATGTCACTCAACACATGAATGAAGCAACCGGCTTGCTCCTCGCTCCAAAAGTGTGCTTTTGTGCTGCTTCTCTGAGCTTGTTTACCTTTGCTTGGGTATTTCCGGTGGTTGCGCGCCAATCACCGCACTTTCATATCCAAGCACTTCCTGTACTACAAAGACCAGTATTGCGGGCGGTTGTGCATGCGCAGAGTGTCTCGATCGTAGTCTGTTTGCATGCCGGCAGTATCTTTGCCTTTTTTGCCCTCCTCTCCTTCTTCTCCATCCACCTCTCAGTAGTAATGCTAAGAACAGCATCTTATGTTTTTATTTTGATGTATTTTCATTTTTTTTTATACAAAGTATTTTTACGTAAATTTCGACTTCAACGGTCAACTCCAACATATGCCAAAATTCATGTTACATCGCCAGTGTAGGAATGGTATATATTTATACATACATATATATATATATATATATATATATATATATATATATATATATATATATATATATATATATATATATATATATATATATATATATATATATATATATATATACACGGTATACTGAGAACCATGAGTGCCACTTTGGTAATTCGATAATATTGCTGTCATGATGCCTGATTGTGGAGTATCTGAATGTTTCATTTTCCAAACTTAACTTTTCTTTCTGTTAAAAGAAATATTTTACAGAAAGATACACACATACGCATACACACAGCCCCCAGGCTTTTGTTCAGTTGTCCCCATTTCTGTTCCTCTTTTGTGGCCTGATTTGAATACAAGCCTTGTTTTATGGAGGAAGGTAATTGGAAGTTGGTGATTTACTGCAGTATATACAGGGACAGCATCCAAGAAAATAACTGGAAGCAGGGCATAATCGCTTTGTGGCTTGCTACTGCATTTATCCGGACACAGGTATATTTTAACCTCCAGGTGTTGACAGTGTTGACTATTAGCCGGCAAATAAATTATTCAGCTCTTACAAGAGAGGAGAGAATGGAGGGGAAAAAAAATCTCCTTCACGTCATGAAGCTACCACAGGACACAGCAACAGCAACATGCAGCAGCAGGAAAAGAAGGCAGTCCTTTTTTCATCAATTACAAAAGGCAAATATTTATTATTTATAAGTACTTGACATGTATGGGTTTAAATGTTATTTATGAACCTGTTGCATAGTGATTTCCAATGTAACTCATTATTTTTAGCTGGAGGGTGTTGTAAAGGAGCAAGGATATGTTTAATGACACTCTGCTAGTCGGTGCAATTATACTGTAATCATTATGTAAAATGTCCTATTAATTAAACCAATTTCTGCCAGCAGAACGTTGTTATCTTCAGGGGCTGGGCCTTATCCTTCAGCTGCCTTGCTGCTTTTTGTTTTTAGTGGGCACCTATTATGTTGTGACATCCTATATAGGTATTTATAAAAATGATTTTCATTCATCTGGGAAAAAAAATGTATATGCTCCTCAAAGTTGAAAGACAATTAAGTTTGTTTGAAATCGAGCATATGTTCAGGCCCTTGGATTATTGCAATTATTGTTTCACAGTATTCTAAAATAGATTATAATGCAGTCAGACCATGGTGACGTTCCAAATAAAGTCATTGCAAATTACGCAGATGGGCGACGATGCGAGGGTGGGGTTGGGGGGTGTAAGTACCCTTTTTCGCCCATTTGCTTCCTACGTCACACACACAGCAGCACATACTGCCAGAGTGACCCTTGACCAAAATGTGGCCCGCGCAACATTTAATTTCGGGGCCTCCTTGAGCCACAATTCAAGATCCCCAAAATGTTATCGTCTCAGGGAGGGAGGATGAACTGTCAGTGCAGGTGTTCCCTCACCGAGGTTCGAAATGAACTCTTTGGTCACCAACCCAAGTGACTGGTGACTCTCTAAAGCAGGGGTCTTCAATCCTATTCCTCGAGGTCCGCTGTGGTGCCTGTTTTCCATCTCTCCCTGCTGCAACCCACCTTATTCAAATGAGCAGATAATCAGCAATCTCTGCAGCAGCTGGATAACGATCATGATCATTTGAATGAGGTGTGTTGAAGCAGGGAGGGATGAAAAACAGGCAGGACAGCAGACCTCGAGGATCAGGATTGAAGACCACTGCTCTAAAGCTAGCGAGCCAGCTACCTCAAGCTATCAGAATTTCCACTAGCTATTTTTTTAACTTTAGCTCTCCTGTTTTGTTTTTCTACCTCCCTTACACTATCTAAATTATCGCAGCTGTCCTGTGAAAAACACATATCTCCAGTTTTGGAAACTATTTTAATTTTCACATTAATGCGATGTCTGTAATGCGGAAACACCATTCATGTAAAAGTAAGAAAAATAAAAAAAATGGAGATAAGTGTTTTTCACAGGACAGCGACGTTATGTTCCTTTGTACACTACTCTTACTCTAGAGTATAGCATGAAATACTGTCGGCCTGTCCCGATAATTACAAAATTGACTTATTGCTCGATAAGGAAAAAAATGGACACGGTAGTTCTTTTCGGACTTGATAAATACGTGTTTGTTTACATACAGTACGTCATCAACATTCAGTCCCACTGCCTCTCTAGCTCTCCTATCATCATCTTGATTGCCGCTCTGCATTAACACGCAGGCGTTCACATTAGGGGTGGAACAGTTTTTGAAACCCGTTTAGACAGTTTGGTTCGACTGTTTACTTTCGGTTCGCATGGATTTATTAATGAGCTGTAGCAGTCAGTAGCACTATTAGCCAAGCAGCGTTAATGTTGATAAATTCGGCTAACAGCTACTGTCTTTGATGCTCTTTTTGGACAATTTCATTGCTTGTTTATTCACTATGGGTTCTGTGAACATTCACTAAGCCTGCCAGGAGCTTAAAGAGATTGGCAACCGGCACCAGATATCCTTTTTGAGTGCCACCATTACTGAGTCTGATCTCTCCAATGCTAGTGCATCGAGGGAACATACAGCTCGCTTGAAATCGCAACACATTTACAGTATACAAACACCTCAGTCTATGTGCAATATATGAGATTTATTTATTTGGGCTTTTGTTTATGTGCGTATTGATAACATCAGGTGGAAAAAAACCTTTGTTGAGCTAAGTTGCCGATTTTTGATTACAAAAATATCACGGGTACCCAGTATACCAAAATATAAAAATGTATGAATGATATACTGAAATATTGAAGTTGTCTACTCTCAATTTAGTCACAAATGTACTGAATACATTTGAAAAAGATGTCTTAAATTATTTTAGCTCTAACAAATGGTTAGAACAGTACTGGTCGTTTTCTCTTGGTTCTTTTCAGTTTTAATCAGCAAAGTTGCTGCTGTGCATGTTAAAAGGCACTGTTAGGAAATAATCTGTTCAGGTACATACATGTACATTTACAGTTCAAAATCGTTCTGGAAATGCAGTAAATATCACATTTTTCAATATAGATAGGTGTGGCTCATAACCTGGTGTGGCTTATAAATCGTTTTTTCATTATTTTTTTAAACATAGAGTGTATGCGGCGTCCGCTGATAGTGTAGTGGTACACACGCCTGAGTTGTGTGCGGGCAGCGTGGGATCGATTCCCGCTCAGTGACAGTGTCTATGTGTGCCCTGCGACTGGCTGGCGACCAGTTCGGGGTGTAGTCTGCCTTCGCCCATTGACGGCTGGGATAGGCTCCAGCAACTCCCCGCGACCCTATATAGGATAAGCCGTTTGGAAGATGACATGACAGTGTATGCGGCTTATACTGTATAAATGTGCGTCTTATAGTCCAGAAAATACGCTATATAGTACAACATATATAACACAAAGCTGCATTTGAGGGGCATGTGAGGAAAATATACAGTATATTCTAAGCAGCCTATGTGAACATCCATCCATCTTTTGGCGATTCTGACTTCAGCGTGGTCCGTGGCAGGCTGAGTGTCGGTGCCAAAGTTAGAGGCAACACAGCAATGTCGAAGACGGGACATGCAGAGGTGTTTTATCATATTTGAAGGGAGAACTCCTTTGATATTTAATGACATGTGTTGCATGAAACAGAAGACTGTCTTTTTTTCATGAAATTCAGCCAAACTTGTCAAACAGCTGAGGCGACCTGTGCGGGACGACCGACCGAAAGTCGACCGCCGCCATGGTGGAGTCCCGGCGGGATCCGCAGCTGGGGGGATCCGACAAAAGGCCTGGTACTCGTGCGGCATCGCCACCGCAGGCGTTGACCTGCGAACACCCGCACAATGGCTCTGTGAAGGTCTACGTGCTGCGCCCACACATTTCCTACTGGTTCTTCTTCGAACATGCTTCTTCCGGGCAGCAAACTCGGCATCGAAATTACTGTATATCTGACCGGCACGGTTGCCTCATGCATCACCAGCCAAGATGGCTGGTAAATTTTTATCAACCTCACATTGGTCGGATGCCGTATGTCGCAATGCGTCACCTCACGCAAAATCGACCCCCCCCACGGAAGATCACAAGCACCCCACGGAGGATGAGGCCCGACACACAGTGTGTGATCTGCGTGTAGGGAGGGGTATCTGCATACCGCACACACACACAGTGTGGTGAAGTATTCTGTGTGTGCATTGCTGTCAGTGGGCATCGAGAGGTATACAACACAGCCGGCTCGCAGGTGGGGACTGAGCAATGAAACAGGCTTGGAGAATGGGCAGAGATGAACTTGGCATATCGGGTGAGTGTGCTACTTGTTTTCAGCTGTTGAACTGAGACCCAAGATAGCGTTTAGCATTAGCAAAAGTTTTAGCAAAACCACCAGCCACCTGATTGATTTTTTCCTGTTGGAGCAGAATATGGAGCCCCTCCTCTTCTCCACGTGAAGCAACCCTCCCTGCAGTAACCCCGTGAACAAACGCACGCAAGACAATCGGGGTGAAGCGATATTTTGTCTGCAGTCTGAACCTAGCATTCCACCCAAATAAACATCAGCTCCTCTGAACATTCTTAAAGAGCCCACATTAAGTAATGAGACTGTAGTGAATTCAGTTTCAGCTCTTTTAAATCTGTGTCTACACAGCATTCCAAATTTGCCTGCTGATGAGAAAATGTTGGCGCTAGCAATCACAGCAAGACAGAGTGTTTTGACCCTTCTGGCTCTTTATCTGCTGTTCTGGCAGTCCTAATGTTGGTGTCGTGACCAGGGGTCAGTGGCACTTTCAATGCTCTTCAGACACAATCTGTTTTCTTTACTTCTTGGCACAAAGGAAGCGATTAAGAAAACAATTCAATAGAGAGAGAGAGAGCGCACATGCACATCTACATTGCAAATGTCAGTGCAGGGATGTTTGCTATTCAGGAAGCATAAGTTGGGGAAGGTGCACTTTGAAAGAGTGCTTATGTAAGAGGATGTTCTCTGAATAAAATACCATCCCATAAAGACTGTATTGGTAATGGGAGTCCTTATCATAAAAGAAAAAGATATGTGGGTAATCCGATATGTTATGTAGCAACAAATAATTGTAGATATTTTTAAAAGTTTGTTAAGGTTCTGTACATTTACTGGGGGAAACAATCCTCTTGGCCACGGATATTAATCAGCACCTGCAGCATTTGACATTCAATAGTATTCGTTGTAAAGACACACTCGTCTTTATCGCAAACAGATCTCCAAAAACCCAAACAGATGGCGACAACAATTCCACTCATAACTGCTTTGTTGTTCTTCCTGCCCACGCAGCCTACTACATGTCACACGTCCATTCGTAAAGTTGCTCCTGATGACAATCGGCATCATCAGCCATCTTTGGCATCAAGCAAAGCTCTGAGCACAATGGCGTTGGCTCTTATCAGAAGTGACGACTAAAGCTACTTGCGTGAGCGTGACTAAAGTGCTGACGGCACTGAGCAGCTTACAAAGACAAGACGTTAAAGTCAAAACACCTGCAGGTTGATTATAAAATGGCGTAACTAACTTGCTTGTTGCGGTGAAGAAAAATATCCTAACCTGTTTCCAGTGGGTACTCTGAAGTCAAATACTTATAAAATGTTACAATTTGAAGTTCAACCGAAATGAGTGCACACAGCCCCACAGATCACCGAACGCAATTGTTCACTAAAACTGGCTCAAGCATTGCTTGAACGTGGGAATCTTAATCTAGACTAGCTGCCAAATTTTGGGCCTAACTTGATATGCTCACGGACACACTTTATTATGTAGGGAGCTAATTCCTCGCTAGAAAGATGAGACATTAAATCAACAGAAAATGAGTTTTAAATGCACAGTGTCACAGTCAGGTTGTGGTTAACTTTCAAGGTGTCATTGGAGTATAGTATCAATTTGGCAAGTATTTTTTTGCATGAGTTAGAGCTAGACATGTTTTTGCTCTCTTGACAGCTAGACTGACAAATACTTTATTTTGTGCAAAAACAAGAGTGTGTAAAATGTTTCTATTCTCAACCAAAGATTTTCTTCTAATGATAAACAGCCGCATACTAATGCAAGCTCAACAATATTTACCATCCCAAACTGTACACTGGGGAACTCTCTTGGTGGAAATGTGGTTTAGGAGATCATTTTAGGGCTATTTCAAGGTAACTGTATCTTTTCCATGCAGGTGTATTTCCAAGTTGTAAAAGGCAAATGTCAAGGGTAAAAAAGGGATTTCTTTGACGATACCCCAGTGACTATAGCCATTGTGTACCTCACCAAGCTGCAATAGTTTTGAAGAGTGTCCAATTCATCAAATGCCAACTTACTCTGCTGTATTAAAACCAACAAGTTGAAGCAATTTTATATTCAAGTATTTTCCTCCAATATGTTGGTTTGCAAAGCAGGATAAAGATTGTTATCAGACTTCAACGAGACAGCCCGGTGATTAATATCACAGGTATGAAATGCAATATTTGTGCTGTGTGCTTTATTTGTGGCTGGCAGATGGATGGCACCCCTGCAGTTTCAACCATTGAATAATTGGTGTCAAATTAGGCCGCTTCATTAATACAACATCCGCACAGAAGAAATTGATTGAAAGTAAAAAAAAAAAAATGCGAGGGGAGCCAAGGTGGGGGCACATTGCACAGAGAAATTATTATTACTATTCAGTCTCCCTGAGAAGAGAGCAAATTATAAGAACATACACTTCTTCATCTGTTTGGATAAGTAGGGGGCCAGTGCCTGATGGATGACTGTGTTTACAAATGAGGGTGATAATGGTAAACAGAGGCGCTCTACATGCATTTCCCACTACTGATGCTACGGCTGGTCTCGCGCACACACACACACACACACACACACACACACACACAGACACCCACACATTCACGCACACACTCTCAATGAGGGGCCAGACTGATGATAAGAGTCCCCTGGCTACCAGATTAGGCAATCTTCTCGAGCGCCAGCAGATTGATAGAGTCACAGCTCACAGAAGCAATTGCAACAGGGAGGAATAAAGTTTGGCCTGTTGGTATCATCTGTGCTTACTGCCATCTTGGTATGAATCTCTGAGGAAGGATGACCTCAGCGAGAACCAGACCTTTTTTTCTTGGACTTGCTACTAGTTGGATCATCTTTGTTTTGGAAATTGCTTTTCATCTCAGATAATTATACTATACATTTAGGCAAAATATTGACGTACAAAGCATTTTCTGTGTTTTTTTTCCCCCTCCCAAAATGTGGTACACTTCTATAGCAGTTAATGTTCAGATTTCAAAAAATGAAATGGTAGAATTTAATTCTGTATTTGTGTATTATGTACTATAATTTGCAAGGTGTGGGTTAAAAATAAAACAAATACATTGGTTTTAAAAATGGAAAAACAAGAGTTGATTTAAAATAAGTAATCACTTTTGAGTTATCTTGAATGAGAATAAATATTATTTGATACAAAACTTATTTAATCACCTTTTCCTTGCACCATATTAAATTATATATTGCTGTCGTCGGGCTGAAACCTCGTCAAAAAGTCACATTTTGGTGAATTTCATTTTTTTTTTCAAAAATCAATCCACACATGTCGGTGTTATTTTTGCACATTATTGACCAATCTAAACAGTTGAAAATGGCTTGGTCTTGTCCATGATGCAGTGCTAATGGATGAACTAATTTGCCATTTTGAGCTCTCCTGAAAAGTGCCTATTTTAGAGGTACAAGGTTTTGGCCCAACGCCAACGATATAATAATATTATAATCTATACATTTTCTATATCTTTGTCCTCATATGAGTCATGAGCGATCAAATAATGAAAAGCATTAATCAACATTTGAATTTATATTTCATTTTAATTCATGCTGGAAGAAGGTACAGTAAGTTTCAGTGTTTCCAATGCCACAAATGTAATCTTTTACCCAGTTTTGTAGACCAGATGGTTTCATCAACAGTCAGACTCTGGCTGAAGTGAATGAATGAACCGACTCAGTCAAGAGCAATTGCTGATGGAGCGAGGTTAAACGTCTGCATCAGAATTTGCTTGGCCCCCGAGCATGTTAAAGAGTCCTTCGTCGAGGATCTCCGACAATTCCACAGGCCCTTCCATCGTGTCATCTTTCTCTGGCTGTCTCAGGAAATACATTGATGAATCACTTCTTCGTGTCACTGCGGTAGACTGGTGACAATCAGTGAAATGATAGTGTCTGTCTGCCTACACATATCTGTAATTGATAGCTCAAAGCCCAAACACTCACCTCTCCCCACCATCTATGATGGAACATTGGATTGAAATCACTCCAGATGAGGTGGGGTTTGGGCCATTTGTTATTGACTTCCCGCTCGCTTCACGAGCAGCGCACCCCCCCCCCCCCCCTTGCCCCCCACCACATCCCAAACCCCTGAACAACAAGACCACCACCCCTCAACCCCCACATTGCAGCAAGGGTTTTTGCTGCAAGAACACATTATGGTAATCAGACAGCATGTGTGTATAGGAATCAATCAAGGGAAAACCCTTCTGCAGGACTTATGACATAGCCAAGTGTGTTTGTAACTTTTGACTAATGAAGCTCCCTGGCCTGTTTATGCCGGTACGACCAGGCGTTGGCCGGGTAGGGTCGGAGAGATGTTGGTGACCTGGAATTAAAAAGTCACATTTGCTGACGTGTGGATTGCACAAGGTTGAAGAATATCATATTGGAGCAGCATCAGTGCCACCCAGAAGTGCCATCTATGAACCTTCCTCATTTGATCTTATGAGGTTATGGCAACTCACTTCAAAGTTGTTAAAGCTGCTGTATAAATTCACACACTCACCAGACAGACAATTGCATACCTGCACAATCTTCATACAGGAACTGCTTCAAACCTGGTCGGATGCTATGCATGCTCACCTTAGCGGCTACTAAGAGTACTGTGGCCTTTGCCATAGCGCTTCAATGTAAAAATGAAACTTGTATTGCATTTGTTTTCAGTTGTAGAATTAACAGCAGATTACTGTCACATTAATATAGCCATCAGAATCAATAACGAATAACAATTAAACCCATCACTTTTCCATACTGCTTGTCCTCAGCTAGAGCTATCCTAGCTGACTTTGGGTGTACACCCTGGACTAGTTGCCAGCCAAGTGCAGGGTATAGGTAGAACCATTCATATTCATATTTACACCTATGGACAATTATTATTCTCTGTTTAAAAAAAAAAATTGTACTCTTCTCGTGTTTATGGAATGTGCTAGGAAGACTGAGTAAACGATAAGGCTGAAGCCAAGATTCAAACCCAGAACCTCTCGAGTGTGTGACAGCTAACCACAAATGTGCTGATCAGGATTAAATCCATTTGTATGTGTTTATTACTGGTAGTTAAATTAAATCCAAAAGGCCTTTTCAGTTTTGTTTCTTATGGTTGGAGTTCCCCTATTTATGTCTCTGGTGGATGAGTCCCCTGCAGGGACGGAACATAGGTATCAGCACAGATGGGCCGGAGCATTCTCGATGGGCCCTTATGCAAGTAAAACAATCAGACGTATTGGGTGCCACTCACCCAGCCCCCGCCTCCCTGACGGTGAACAGTTATAGGTATAGGTATAGACTTGTATGAATCGGTCCGTGGCAGAAAAAAGGGGCCATGGTGTAGGGGGCCCACACAGCGCATTTTATCATTATATTATATAAATTTACGAATATATATGAAAGCATCCTACAAAATGGGGACCTATCATGGGCCCTGTGAACTTGTGGGCCCTGGGTCGACCGCCCTCCCGCCCCCGCTCTGGCTCCGCTATTAATCCCCTGGGAGCGGTCCCAGTCGGTCAAGACCAAAGCCTGTGACGTAGAAGCTTTCACTGAACGCCTTAACTCTGTGGACAACAACATTCCTTTCACTCAGGAAAGAGAACACATTGCCGTTCTTCGACTGCGAAACATTGGCAGGGGAAAACGGAAGCATCAAGATCCACAGACAATCCTCCCACACAACGCAGAAGCCGCTCTTTACCTCCCAACAACCACTACAACACAATCTTATACAAAATCCTCAGAGAGAAGATTCCAATCACAAACAGAAGACAGAAGGAGCTGGCACATCAGGAAGGGTCTACCTACTCGTGGGTGTCCAAAATGGGCCTTTGTCAAATCCACCAGGAGAGAAAGGCCACACCCAATCCTAAAGATTAAAACAGTTGTCATAATTTGGTGGTCCCTTGATGTGGCTGTGTTTTAGAGAAATTCAGGATTTCCCACAAACCTAACATATGGATTCACTTCAACCCCAGCAACAATCTTGGGCAAAAGCTGGTTCACTCCAAGGACAAAACCCTAAAAGTAAATTCACAATGCTGTCTATGCAGTATAGTCACATAATTTTGCTGTGTTCCTCAAATTAGCACCAAAATTTGGTGTTTGGTGCTCATTTTTGTCCCCCACATCTGGCCCTTCCACACACTCGCAAGTCAAAATGAAACATATAGTATGCACTGCTTGTGCATGTGCACTTGTGTTGGCAAACTAACAAGGGAAGTGACTTGGCTTCAGTGTTGCCAATTTATCGATAATAGGCACTATTTCGGTAGACTGACACCTGTTCACTTGGCGCAAAAACGGGCGTAACTTCATTTTCATGTCAGCGCAAGTCTAGTCTAGCATGTTTGGGGCTGTGTTGCTCACCAAGAAGCCTCGCCCCGAGTCACTGGATAATTTGGTGACAGAAAGTAGTCCACGATCTGCGTAAAAACAGGTGCATTGTCATTTTTGTTCATGTTGGGCCCTCAGCAGTCCGTCCTGGGGGCGGAACGGTCTGTCCCTCCCGGACGGATGCCAATTTTTGGCATGGAGGACTGGGGGTGACAAGTTTTAAAAAAGGGACGGAATAAGCAAGGGCGGAGGTGGATTTTAGTCCTCTCCCCTTTAGTATCTCGCAATTAGGTGACAAAAAGTAGACTAAATTTTAGACTGGCTTAAAGGTGGTCTATTTTGCAGTGTAAGCTTAACACGGGTTTTCTGGAGCTGAGCCGTGATTGGTCGTTACCAGAGCCCTGAGCAACTGTGATGTCATATTCAGTTGACAGCAAGTTACAAAATGGCCACCTCCTGAGATGGACTAAAACGGGTGGATTTTACTGCTTAACTCATATTCCAGAAATGCAATATTAATCAGAATGCCGTGTTAAGACTAGTGGGGCTGCATAGAACATAATATTGTGAAGACAATTTGGTGGTTGAAATCCCCTTTAAGTAAAAAGATGGAATTGATACTTCAACTTCAACTAGAACATTTAAAAATCCCAATACCTATACTTCTACTTGAGTGATGAACATTAATAGTTTTGACACCTCTGTTTGCCATCAGGCAGATGAATACCCTGTCCTCATGCAAAAAGGGGGATTCACCAGCCAAACTTGGCAACATCAACAACCCCCATGTGATCAGAGGACACACCCACTAGAGGCATACATAGGTGAACGCCACAGGATTCTGACCTGTTGAAGAAAATTCCTGTTGCCCCCATTCAACTTTTGCAGATGCTTACATTTTGTTTGCAAACTGCTTCAAGCGGGAGACCCATTAACACCCACACACAGCATGTTTTCTGCTGGGTGAAGTTATTATTATTGATTAAAGCATGAGCAGGTTTGCAATGATTCTTAAAACTTCTAAAGCTATTTAGATTTACAAATGCAAGAGGCGAAATTGTTTTTCGAATGTTCATTATGCCTCTTTCTGATGTTGTCATTTGCAATCAGCTCACTGGGAAAACAGGACGGTCGGAGGAGCAGTAAAAATCATTTGATCCTCCGGACCTGCCATGGATCCTATGCCGCACAGGGGGGTCAAGGGTGCTGGTCAGGGTGACAGCTTGGGTCAATAATCAGGCGCCGCTCAAGGGTGATGTGGTGGGGTGCAGTTAGAAGCGTCTCAGTGGGGCTTTAAAGCAGGTCGCCCTCAGAGATCAGTCAGCTTTAAAGGTGAAGTGTGCAGAAGAATGAGGGGCTAGACGGATGCGATGTAAATGTGTGTGTGGGCGTTGAGTTGCTGACTGCGCCACCAAGCTCACACACCGTCATGTCACGCAGTGAAGGTATTGACAGATGTTACGGCTTGTCAGGGAGGGTCCGTTTGCTGTCCTCTCCTGCCAGCCTGCTCTTTCCTTTCACTCGGAGGGCACGGCACACCGCACAAGACTGACACCTGAATTATTGAGTTATCGATATAGCATCTGCATGAAGCAGCCTCTGTGTGTCATCACAGTTATTGATAACATAATGCTTTTGGAATGTGACAACACTATGTATGTGTCTAGCGACTTTTTTTTTGTGTAGAGTGCCACCATAAATGTGTTAGGGGTTATTGATAGTGTGCTCGGAGTGGACTCAAAGCGCCCATCGATTTCTTGAAATGCAACACCTGCATGCAAGTGGGTATAAAGCAGCGTGCTTCACAAACTTGACGGATAGGTTAGCTGACAGAATCTAAAGTTTTAGCAAAGACATCCAAGGACTTTGAAGATATGCACTGTGGAAACAACTAAATCAGCTGATATGATACAGTATGTACACAATTGATGACATCTTGGCGATAACATTTACGAGTGGGCAAAGAAAATTTGAAAAAAAAAAAAAAAGGCAGCAGTGGGTAATGGAAAAACTCAGTAGTAGGATGTCAGGTATGGATGTGAGATATAAAGACATTTTTTGCCAGGTCCATTTCAGCCAGACAGTTGGGGGTTATTTGGAATAGAGGAAAGTAATAACCTCCATTTGTTCCCCCTTGTACCTTGGCTTATGAAAAACACCTTTACAACTTGCTTTGCTTCAGCTTGGCTTTCCTGGGGATTTTGAATTTTGGCAACTTGTCACTGGAATTGGACGGTGGATATGATGCTCAGGTATGGTGTTGTACCATGGTGCTAGTTCAACATGTGATGTGGAGGGGATCAGAGCTATTAATAAAGCTCTGGCGTGTTACGGGACTGGCTCACATGCACTACTATTGTAAAAAAATACAAATAAAATAAAAAAAATCCTTAAAGCTATTTTTAGCTGCAATAAATCAGGAAATGACATGCTCACATGCGCTACTATTGTTAAAGAATAAAATAAAAAATCCTTAAATCTTTTTTTAGCTGCAATAAATCAGGAAATGACATTTACTTTGTTGGATAATTGCTTATTCTTGTATCATTTGAATATAATAGCAGACTGATAGTGAAGGTCTTTCCTACATCTGGTACATGCCCACGGTCAGTTGACTTTGTACTTGCCTTGCTTCCATCAATTGCATCAATTGTCTTTGAACAGCTCCAATCATCACCTCAATTATCTATTGTTTTTTTTTTTTTTTCACCCCACTATAACTTGTCTGTGGACGGATGGGAAATATTGACGTCTGAAGCCTGCATGCTATTGAATATAAACAGGGCAAATGAAAGCCCCAGCACACACACTTGTGCAAACACACTTACAAAAGAGACACACAACAGAGGAAACACACGTATTGTGTTACAGACGCATGCAGACACCCACACAGAGATATCTACCCGTGTTGATGCTAGCGCACACACAAACCTATCACAGTTCCTCTTGAAAAAAAGCCATTTACTGAGCGGGTTCGGAGATGTCAAGCTCTAAAGTGAATCTAAGTACGTGCTTGATGTGTGACCCCCCCCACCGCCACCAACACCACACCTCCTGCCCTGCTCACCCCTTCGCTCTGTCTTTCTCTCTCGCTCTGGGAAGCTGAGAGAAACTCATTTACCCAGCATATCCAAATACATGAACAGAGTGAGAAAATGTATTCGTACCACAGGTGATCTTATTATGGGTGCGGTAAACTGAGCAATGAGAACATCATCCACTGCAAATGACACCCAAAGACATCAACAAAGAAAAGATATAACGTCATCCACATAATTGGAAATCAGAACCAGTCCGATTGCATAATCTGGGAAATTAATATAGGAAAAAAAAAATACAGTGATGGAAATCCTACTCTCTGTGTATGTGATGTTGTAAGAGCAAAGAAAACACATCAGAGGGTTTACCTTTTAGTTCAAAGTTTCTGTCTTTATATTTGATGGTCTTCATTTTGCATTTTTTTCTCTCATGTTATTGTTTTATCCATCCATCCATCCATTATCGATAGCGCTTATTCTCACAAGGGTCGCGGGGCGTGCTGGAGCCTATCCCAGCTGTCTTCGGGCAGTAGGCGGGGGACACCCTGAACTGGTTGCCAGCCAATCGCAGGGCACACAGAGACAAACATCGGCACTCACAATCACACCTAGGGGCAATTTAGAGTGTCCAATCAACCTACCATGCATGTTTTTGGAATGTGGGAGTTCCCGGAGAAAACCCACACAGGCACGGGGAGAACATGCAAACTCCACACAGGGAGGCCGGGGCCGGGATCGAATCCACGACCTCTGAACTGTGAGGCCTTATTGTTTTATACCACTCTCTTATTTCTATGTTTGAAATAAATTGTTTTTAAAAAATGCTAGGACAGTTTTTTCTTTTAAAATTATGTTGTGAGAGAACAACCTGGGAGAAATAGGAAAGAATTTTATTTTATTTGCATTTCACATACAGGTGACAGCAGGCAAGGATAAAACCTTTCAGTATCACCCTGTGCACAGTGTCACTGAACATTTTTTTTAACAACCACTAGTGCAAGCAAACTGGCATTTGATATGATTTACTCATAAAAAAATACACTGGAAGACTAGGGTTTAGAGTACTGTTTCATAAATTGCCAAATACAAACCCCAATCTAATGAAATTTGGACGTAATGGAAAATGTAAATAAAAACAGAGTACAATGACTTGCAAATTCTTTTCAACCAATATTCAACTGAATAAACTACAAAGACAAAATATTTTAGCTATTGTTGTAAATATTCTCTCATTATAAAATTGATGCCTGCAACACGTTCGTTTTTTGGAATACGACAGTGGCGTTGCCAGACGCCTTTTATTGGGGCATGTGCCCCAGTATTAATGAGCTGTGCCCCAGTTTCAGTCGCCGACTGGCCGGTACGACCGGAGTAGGAAGAAAAAAATAATTGCTGCGCAGTTGTTACGTAGTATGTTGCAGCCACCAACAATGTTTCCCTGCATTCATTAATTTGCGACCTGTTCGCGATGGATGTTGCCTTCCTCTGTCCTCCCTCCTCCCCTCCCGGGCTGGTTGTGTGTTGAGTGGCGCTGGCAGGTGGGCCCCACCTCCAACAGATGCCTGATCTTGGTCTATATCAATGGCACACCTCTAAAAAACCATTCCAATGACACGTTGCTAAATGCTAAAATTGATACCAATCTCATTATTTCTGTCAGCTTGGGCCAAACTGGTACTAATTTGTTTGAAATAGAAAAATATTACATATATCTCCAGGAATTTTCTGGTAGAGGCAAAATATTACATTAAATAAATGTTAATATCAATCATTGGAGTTGTTACTGCAATTTCTTTTATTACATACAGATCTCAGTGTTTTAATTGGCAAGCACAGTTGTTAACTTGGTAAAAGATGAACCAGTGGTCCGCAAATTGGTACCAGGTCGCGAACAAATGAAGTAGGGGGCCTGTACCTCAGTAGAACTTTATGCCTCACAACGCAACCGGGAGCAAGGGCAGCAAAAAGACTGGGAACGTGGAGGAATGCTCAAAAAAGCACCTGTTTGGAACATTCCACAGTTGAACAGGTTAATTGGAAACAGGTGAGTGTCATGATTGGGTATAAAAGGAGCATTTGTATGGCTCAGTTGTTCAAACAGTCCAACAGTTTCAGAACAATGCTTCTCAATGTACAATTACCGGGAGTTTAAGGATTTCATTATCTACAGTCCATAATGTTATCAAAAAAATTTCTGAGAATTCAACATTGAATGTTCGTAAACCTTCAATTCCTCAGGCATAACTGCATTAAAAACTGGCATTGTTGTGTAAAGGATATTGCCATGTGGCTCAGTAACTCTTCAGAAAACCATTCTCAGTTAACACAGTTCATCACTACACCTACAGATGCAAGTTAAAATTTGACCATGCAAAGTGAAAGTCATAGATCAACAACACCCGAGAGAGAAAGTGCATTGTGGTCTGACGAGTCCACATTTCAAATTGTTTTTGGAAGTAGGTTACTCAAGCACGGCAATATCTTTGCAGGCAAAAACGGTTGGATGCTCTGGGCATATTCATCATATCGTTGTCATTGTGAAGCAGCCGTGAGTTCTCCTGCCATAACTCTCACGCAACCTCTTATCGCACAGTGAATGAAGCAAACCCCGCAGCATCTCTTTTTCGATATACTGGTTGATCCATTGAAGGGGAAAACTCGTCACTAGTTTGTAGTTCGGGTTTGTGACATCAGTCTTGGAAACTTTCTGACACACCATATGAGCATATAAATCAGGACTGTGGCTTGAATGAAGCTGAAGGCTAAAGTCACAATATAATGATCATTGGTAGAATGTCAATTTTGGGGGTGGGGCAGTGGGAGGAAGATATAGCCTACTGTGATAATAGAACAAGCAATGTTTTGGGTGCACTATCTAATTCACTTTTCCCACCACATAAATGATTGTCTGCGGTCGTGATACAAAATAATAATTACTATGAATATTCTTCGTAGCTGGCTCATGATGGGACGTTATTATTGTGCAATGTCTCACGCTCATCTAGCCAGATGGAACAATCATTAGCATTTCCTCTTAGTTTTCATCTATAAATATTTTTGTTGTCCTGAAGGGTCATCTCTGTATGCTATCGTCTCACCGTAATGAATGAGTGTAATTACCAGGCCTGATTGGTTGGAAGGTCATTGGGATTCCTGTAATTTTTCACTTATGTTAAGCTTGTGTTTGTGATGAATGTACCCAACCTTTCTGCATCCCTCCTTAGATTACTCCCAGCACACAAATGTGTCCACAAATTAAGTTGTTCATTGAACACTGACTCCTGAATGGGCATGAGTGTGTTTATGCAGATAGACAAATGGGGAGAGGTTATGCAGCATCTTTTAAATTTCATTATTGGTTTCAAAAACATATATACCTTATTATAAATATGATTTTGCTGTTATGATTTAACACGGAACAAGTCAAACTTGTAACTAACTCCTCACCGATTATGAACACAGAACAGCATACTTACAGTCAGCCCTTCATGTTTGTATCTTTATTGTTATTATTTGTGTCTAAAGTAGTAATACTATAACTTAATTCATAGCAATATAATACATAATGTTATGTTTGGATTTGCATAACAGTCTAATACATTATCCAAATACACCCTTCCATTTTTTTATATATTATATTAGGTTTGTGGCTAACTGGAACAACTTAATTTTGGTGAGAGACGAGTTACACCATGGACTGGTCAATCAACCGCAAGGCAGATATAGGCAAACAACCATTCATTCATTCATTATCCATACCGCTTATCCTCACAAGGGTCGCGGGCGTGCTGGAGCCTATCCCAGCAGTCTTCGGGCAGTTGGCAGGGGACACCCTGAATTGGTTGCCAGCCAATCGCAAACAACCATTACACTCAAAATCACTCATATGGACAATTTATTTTAGTCTTCGATTAATGTAACATGCATGATTTTGGAATGTGGAAGGAAACTGGATTACACAGAGAAAACACATACAAAGGAACAATTTGCTGCACACCATTTCAGTGGAGATTCAAACCTGGAACTCCTGACCTATGAGGCAGGCTTGTTCATCATTTTAACTACGTGCGACCAATATGATATGATGTCATCATCATATTTGGGAACCTCAACATCTTACATGCCACAACAGTGAAACACTTAACACTAAGTTCGGGACCTATTCGCTCTGATGATGTCTGCTGACTACCTACCACAACTGCTCAGGGCTTAGGTAACGGCCAATCGCCAGAAAATCTGTTTTCTGAAGCTGAGCCATGATTGGTTGTTACCTGAGCCCTGAGCAGTTGGGATGTCGTTTTCAGTCGACAGAAGTGACAAAATGGCCGCCCCCTGAGATGGCTAAAAATGGGTGAATTTTGTTGCTTAACTCATATTCCACAAACGCATTATTAATCAGAATGCCGTGTCTCAACTAGTGGGCCTGCTGGGAACATATTCTTGAAAAAAATGTGTTTGGGTTGATTTTATGTCCCTGACATGAGATTAAAAAGTAAAGGTGATAGAGCCTTGCAGAGCAGTCTGTTGACCCCAAATTGTGGAACACACTTCCCTTTCAACTAAGAGCTGACTCTTTAGTAGACATTTTTAAAAACTGCATTTCTTTGACAGGCATTCCAGAAAAGCTAAACAGTTTTTGATTTGTTTAAATTTGCATTAATCTTGTTATGCTTCTGTGTCCCATACAATGTGAAGCAGTTTTTAAGTCCACTCCATTGCCATATAAATTGAATATACTCACTACCTCACCGGTTTTTTAGTTCTTTGTTCATCTCTTCATTTTTGCACTTTTCTTCCTATTTCTGTGTGTGTTGATTAATTCAGCTGACATTGACCTG
This sequence comes from Filicampus tigris, assembly GCF_054856515.1. Lineage (NCBI taxonomy): Eukaryota > Metazoa > Chordata > Actinopteri > Syngnathiformes > Syngnathidae > Filicampus > Filicampus tigris. The sequence continues at coordinate 4,508,352 of NC_141228.1, read as the reverse complement.
AGTGTCAGGCGAATTAGTCACCTGTCAGAGGTGGTTCGGTTGCAGAGTTTTGGCAACTGCCCCGCTAATTCCTATCAGCCTCACGTTCAGCTGCCCATGAAGGAGGGATGGAAAGATAATTGAATGAAGTGAGGAGAGAGCTTCAGAGGGCCAAAGGGATAGAGTGAGGAAAGAGGGATTTCTTGATAGAAATCGAGGAGTGGGTGGGAATGGGGGCTGGAGTAAATGAGTGCATTCCTTTGGCTCCTCTGGCCAAAGCAAGTCAATGAGCCCGTGGAGTGCAGGCATCTTTGACTCCTTCTATTTTCATGGTTCTCTCCCCCCACCTGTTTGTCTCACAATTGTCTTCCCAGTGGAATCCCATGCACTTCTCTTTCCTCCTCTCTCTCTATCACTCTCTTCAATCTCCCTCACTTGCTATTTTCACCTGCAATCAGTCAGCCGACAGGCAGCATGGGCCCATGATGGACGATGCCCTCCCGAAGTCCGACAACATTTTCTCTCAGTCCCCGAAGCAAGATCGGACGGCATGAGAGGCCGGCTTCTGTTGGCCTCTTTCAGGGTTTGTGAAGCCCAATTGCTGTGTTCAGTCACCCCTCTCGTGACCTCCATAGCAGCTGCGCTGAGCTTGTACAAACTGGAGCTGAACACGCAGCCTCAAAATCTGCACACTGGCCACGGCGAGTGGACAACATTTAAACATACTTCAACTCCGTGACTCTTCTCTTTGTCTCTGTGTCAAGCAGAAAAATAAAAGTATTAGAGTAGAGATACCACTTGCATGGAGGACGTATGGATTGCCCTCTCATTATGATAATCGATATGACAACATGTAGGGTTTTGACCAAATAACACATCAGTTCAATTTTAATTTCTTAATTTACCAACACCGTATCAAGTATTGATTTGTTAATCTAATCCTTCTTGCGTAATTGGTCTCCTAAATGTTAGGTAAAAAAATAGCCACAACTTGATTCATTCTCATTAATTTGATAATGCTTAATCAATGAGCGTTGCTGTGGTAAAAGGTCCAGTTCAAACATTGATTAGTGTCTTTCAATTCTTTCTCCAACAAGGAGGAAAGGGTAGGCAACCTATCATTGTTGGACTTTAAATGCTTTAATCTGCGCTTGCTGTTGTGTTTCAATGTTGTTAAAAAAAAGCAAAATATGTTTTTATATATTCAGAGAAGTATCAGTGGTGGGTTTGCCCGCTCTAGACACCAGGGCACGCATTTATTGCGGCCGCCCCGACACTTTCCATTCACCTATTTTCTGCTTTAATCCAATTTGTTCAGTCCCCCCGAGTTTGGCTGGTGCAAAATTAAAGGCCGGCTCCCGTAAAAACACCTCACATTTCAAAGGTATTGGCTCCCCTGCAGGACTAGAAACTTCATTTATTCTGGCTAACTTCTCAATTATCTTCCTAGTAGTGGAGATGTGTAAAAAGTACAAAAATCAATAGGATTCCATTCCCCCTGTATTGGAAAGTGGGGAAATTAATGACATGGGACAAACTCTTAATCAGAAATAAATGTTTTAATTCAGATAATGACATAGTTTTCTTGAGCAGAAGGATGACAAATGCAGCGGTGCCGCAAGCCCCACCAAGAAGCCATTTCAATTTTATTGTAAATATAAAAGGTATTGATTTGCGAGATGTACAAACCCTATTGCTTACAAAAGCCATTCAAGGGGACTGGGAAAACTATTAAGCGGTGGGTGGAAAATCAATAAACAACACTAGGAGGTGGCTATGCTTGCCCTCTCTGGCAGGTGTGGGGAAAGCCAAATGGCCAAGTTAGTGACAGGCAGGCGGCCAGCCGAGCGATGTAGAGGATGATAGGGTCAGCTGGTTAATGCGACGGGCCTTCTGACAGGTCGGCAGCCCACCTTGGAGCTGCAGGCCTGACAAGCTGCCATTTAAACAGACACTGACTCATCAACCTGTCGCTACAGTTAGTGTTCCAGCATGGTGGGCCTCGGCTGACAGCAGCCCTTCTGCTCTCTCTCCCCCCCCCCCTGATTTCTCTTTCCCTCCTTTCTTGGCTTTCTTTTAATTCAGCTCACCTGCTCACCTCATTGTATGGTCTAATTGTCTCTGGGTCTATTTATTTTCGTCTTCTCGCCCTTATACCATCAGTCGTCTGTTGTTGCTTTCCTTCTCACGTTGTTATGCATCCGCTTAAGATGGCAGCAGCCACCGTGCTTCCGTATGCATGTCTGATGTCGGAATAAACCACTGAGGGAGAACAAGCTGTTTGGCTAGGGATTGCTCTGGCTTGAATGCACAAGTTCCACGTAGTGATACATGAAAATTTGTTCCATCTTAAAGTATGCAATAAATACATACATATGGACAAAACATCAGTTTTTGCTGATAACAACAAAGGCATACTAAGTCCAACCTGAACCAGATCGATTTGACAAGCGGGTGGATTTTTTAATTGCTAATTGTTACATCTTTTAATCTTTCATGTATCACAAATTTCTTGATAAAATTTGACACGGATATGATTTTTATTTTGTCACACATAAGATTTTTTTTGTGTGGGAAAAAATGTGAAAATTGTATGTAATAAGAACATCCTTAGAAGAATACCTACCCGTCATTAGAAAAAAAATCTGGGCTGATGAATGAAAATAAAACAGATGTGCAGGAGGGTGCACACAAACAGTGTATGCCTGTAAAAAAAAACATCTTTGGAAGAGGTAATTCAAAAGTAAACCATAGTTCAAAAGTATACATGGCAAAAGCCCCTTTCACACTATAATATTTTTGGGTAAAATTGGCACTGCAGAGGCATTCGCACAGCTGATGTGACTTCTTGCAAACAAATAATTGGATGTGTGGGAACTTCAGCATCAGAGTCAGATTTTTTTTTTTTTGCACAGCAACAATTACTTTCAACACAAAGGTCAGTGGACATGCAGTGAGTATCAGGTGTTAGACAGCACACTCTGATCCTCCACGTCCCTTGTACCGAAGCAGCATTTGGCCTCTGATACGACATCAGAAGTTGTCAAATTTGCTGGTCGACTTCAAAACACTGATCGGTAGCATTCACTTGGGACAGCGATGCCCGAAAAAGCTTTCCCGACTGTGTGAAAGGCTCTAAAGATACCGTCTGTTGTCGAATCAGTGATTGAAACATCTTGGATTGACATGACATACTGTAGTGGCACCGAGGTTACACTGCATAGGCCCGAGTAATAGATTGGTGGTGATTTCAAAGTTTTAATCAATTACACGGAAAAGCAGATGACTGTCCAACAAGGAAGGTCAGATGACTTAACCCAAAATCTATTTACTTGAATGGATTGTTTGGCAATTCTCACATATTTGGCATACATTGGCAGCCATGTCAACAGGGTGCGGAAAGACCACCTATTTATATTAATAATCAATGTTTGGCATAATGGCTGCTTTGGATAAAAAGTGAACTAAAAGATGCAGAACATGTGCTTCTTGAATGCAATGTACTTCTAGGAGTAATGTGAAGCGATAAAGGCCTGTTGGGACTCGGCAGCAAAGCTATCTTAACAAACATTGCAAATTGATAAATCATTGGAAGCCGCAGAGGGACTGTATCTGCTGGGAGACGCTAAGCTGGCTTAGAGGGGATCAGTCTGTGAGTATTGCCATCTTCAGCAGAGGACATCTGTTGTATCCGCCAGAAAGATAGATAAATAAATCAGTGTATGTGCCTGTATACAAATGAGCGAGCCTGGAAAAGAGTCAGCGAGAAGGGCAGGCGGTCCAAATGGGAGAGGGGACAGAGGAATAGACGGGGACGACGGGGAGAAAATCCCACGCCATCATCCCCTGCGTTGGGACAGCGATGATGAGATTTAGGAAGGGTCAATGGCACCTATCAGTAGGTGAAGTGTTTAGAGGGAGTGTTTCCGCACCCCCCTCATTCGAATGTGTCATCCTATGTCACTCTCATCTCCGGAACCTGATGATGAGGAGGCCGAGGGGGCCCAAGGTGCAGGCTCCCTCCTCGGGTGTGGGTCATTTGACCCCGTTCTGTAATTCCTGCCTAATGCCCCCTCATACGAACAAAGCCTGCATCTGTGGCACACTCAGACCCCACTTGACCCCCGCAGCCCAACACAATGCAATTGGCCGTGTCATTAAATCGGGCCCGCTCTGTCCCAGCCTTCCCTACATGCAACATAGGACTGTATAAATTGATTCCTGGCTCTTGCCAAAGCACCTTTTGCATCTCTGCCTTCAATGTAGGGGTAAATGAGAAAAAAATGACAAGGAAGGAAAGGTCATCTGATATCTTAGATGATATCCAAGGAAAATGATTCTAAACAGTCAGGGAAAAAACATTTATCTACAGTTCCATCTGAATTTCCATTTAACAGCACCCACATCTCTGCTGTAGCAGTTTAAGAAGACTGGTGTGACAGACTAATTCAAAGCTGCAACATGAAGGCAATCCAGGCAACTCAACAACAAAACAAGGCAACAGAGAAGGAATGAAACATCAAAAAGTGTCAGGTTACAGGTCGGTGGTTTTGACTGCTGTAGGTATACTTGTGAGCTCCAAATAGTAGTGTGCCATGAGAGATCACCAGGGATGGCACTCGAAATGATCCAGTTTCATTTAAAGAGGGAAGTCAACTCAAACATATGTTTTTCAAGAATATGCTCAATGCAACCACCACCCACCCACTAGTTGAAACAAGGTATTCTGATAAATATTGCATTTGTCTAAAAAGAGTTAACTCACCCGTTTTCAGCCATCTCTGGGGGTGGCCATTTTGTCACTTCTGTTGACTGAAAATGACATCACAACTGCTCAGGGCTCAGGTAATGATCAATCACGGCTGACCTGTATTTTGAAGCTGAGCTGTGATTGGTCGTTAACCGGAGCCTTGAGCAGTTGCGATGTCATTTTCCGTCGACAGAAGTGACAAAATGCCCCCCCGAGATGGCTAAAATGGGTGGATTTTGCTGCTTAACCTATATTCGACAAACGCAATATTAATCAAAATGCCTTGTTTCAACTAGTGGGCCTGTTGGGAACAGAGTGTCGCACGCATGGACACGAGTAACTCCAAGCATGCGGGGGTTTTGAAAAAAAGTGTCTTTACTTCTGCAACACACAGCACATCAGCGACAGTTACAGCGAGACATGACGCAATGAGCTGCACTCTGTTTACTGGTCAAAAGGACCCCGTAGCTGTCTCAGGTGCCTTAATTAACTTAACAAATCCATCTTAGTTACCCACTGATTAAATACTGTAACACTTGCACATAAAACATGTTGAAAATTACTGTACCAAAATAATAACCAAAAATTATATACATGGGTGAGGAGCATGGATGTCATCAACTTATGTACCCAACATTGTCCAACAACAACTACCATGGGCCCCACAATAATCTTGAAAAAATTGTTTGTGTTGATTTTCTCTTTAAAGAGCCTCTAAAGTCAGTACATAAATTCGTTTATTTTAAATACATTATTCATGTTTGAAGATATTTGCTGATGTGTAAACATGTTTTGGGGCGCGGCTCAAACATCACCAATTGACGCATTTCAGCATCAGCAGAAGTCGCCATGCTAAAGAACTTGAGCGCCGTCATTCACATCAGCGGTTATCCGGCGCAATTGCGACGTGTAGTTAGCTAGCTAGCTATCTAGCTATGTCTGCATGCCAAAACTACATCTTCCCCTCATATAGTACGCTGGAATGGACACTTTAGAGTGCCTCTTTGTCGACCGTGAGATCGTGGAGGAAAAGCAAAAGAGCAAGGGGGAACAAAAGGTCTAACTCGCCAGCCAACCTGTTTGAAACTGGGCTTTTCTATCCGGTATGGCCACTTCAGAGCGCTTCTGTGTCAGCAGGTTTGTAATAGTTTGGAACTTTTCATCATAGTTTATTTTTATTTCAGTTTGAGTTTTGTTTTTGAAATTTAGTTAGTTTCAATTCGTTTGTTTGTTTTTATTAGTTTTTGTTTTTTCCCTAATGCTTCATTTTAGTTTAGTTTTATTAGTTTAGGTGTTTTTTTTATTTGGTGTATTTCTTGTGTGCGAGATTTAAAAAAACATCACAATTCGTAATTTGCAGTAAAATGCAACAACAAATATTCTTAAAAACACTCTAAAAACAACCATCCACAAATAAAATATAGATACTGTATAACAGTCCACAGACTTTGAAGTACAATAAGTGCAGTGCATACAGTGCATTCATATATTTGAGAGTGGAGTGAATGACTTGATTTTCCATGATTTTGCAGCCTCATTTTACATGTTTTTTTTTTATTAGATTTTTTTTGTATTAGAATTTCTTTTTTTTTTAATCATTCAAATTTGGTAGGATTGTTAACAACACTCTTCTCTGCGGCAAGGAAGCTTTTTTTTGTATTGTGCATTTCATACATGTGGTCACTCAATGTGCTTCACATAATTAAAAGCAGAGCTGGACATTCGTCTATGCTTTAATCCGTCTATGCGTTCCCGTCTATATTTCAGACCCGCCCAGTTGGTCCGAGTCAGCCAAATGGCGTAGAGAACAGACTTTACCGGTACCACGCCACATGCAGGTGCCCCACTCCTGACACACAGCCAAACAAATAAAAAATAAAACAGTGTTGTACACCCTTCGGTCCCAACAGATGCAATGCCATGTGCCCCATTTTGTTTTTATTTCACCCATCACCACGCTATGTGTGTCTTTTGTTTTTATTTGATATTTATTCTTTATTTGGCAGCGTGTCTGCTTGTGCGGCGCCTGCATGTAACGTGAAAATTATGTTTTCGACGCCAATTGGCTGTCACCAACGAGGGACGGACTGGGACCACATGGGTCGTTGGAAATACCGCCCAGGAGTTATAAATGGATGGACGATGCCCATTTTAAGATTAAGATTAAAAGTACAACATTTAAAAGCATTTACCAAGAAAAGAGTTTAAAAAAATTAAAAGCAAAGTAAAGAAATAAAAGTAGCTTACTTAAATGACTAACAGAATGTAGAGTGCAAGAACATGTCACTAAAGCGTTGTACCATTGTGAAAGGTAGAACAATCTAATACTCTTCTATTAAATGACAGAAGGTACAATCAACCTGTTGCCATTCAGATAACACAATAAATCATGGCTTCCTGTAATTATATGTTTAGTCTTCAATTAAACAAACCCAGATTTCACACTAAATAAATCTGCGAGTAAACTGAGACAAGATCATCACTAATTCAGTATTCATACTTTTTGTGACATTTTTGTTTGGTAGTGTGATGTGAGATTTTTCTATGTAAGAATGCCTTGGCTCATTAAAGCTTGGGAAACACTGGCACAAAGGACAAAGATCAGCAGTAGTTAAACAATGTTTTTTTTTCTAATGACACCTGGGTAGCATTGAAGAACCTCGGACACGTTTAAAATTAAAGTACAAGCAGTCATTACATGAGAGTTTGTGTTTGTGTCTATTCCTAATTACAAAATAAACACAAATATTCCCGATCATCGTCATCATTTTTCTTAGTTTCAATGTAGGAGAATCTCACGGGTTCAAACTTTTTACAGCAGGGCACTTGCTTTTCTTTTGTTTTATAGCAGAACAAACTCCTCATTTTTCATGGCTCTGATGTATATGGTGACAGTGACTAGTCCATAACTCAGACTACGTTAACCCAGGCACTTTTCTCTCTCTGTTGTCTCGCCAAACGGAAGACCTTGCTCGACACTGCACCGCACAGCATGCGGCTAGAGCAGAGACAATTTATGATTCAGTGACACCAGCAGAGGGGTGATTTATAGTTTAATTTGCTGTGGTAATGGACAGAGGATAATAACATGTAAAATATTAATCAATGTGTAGCAACAGCAGACATCATTTGCTAAGCTTGTTATCCGCTGCTCTACCCCTTGACAGTGAACAATTAAACTGACAAGAGGAAAACAAGGCGGCCGGCAAGGCATCTGTGGGCCCATTCTCAAAACTGCCGGGGGGTGAGGGGCTGGGGTTGTGTTGGAGATGTGGTCACAAGTAAAGGGCAAAAGGAGAGTCAAGTCAGAAGTGTATTGAACATTTTTCACAGTGGAGTAAGTTGCCATATGATATTGCAATATTTTGCCAACAATAAGAATACATCCATACACTGCAGTAATCATGTGATAATTGATATATTAAAACAAATTGCTCCATTAGCCTACAGTGAAAACAAAAATCCATCAATCAATCAAACATGACATTCATTGTCCAAGTTTGTCGACACTTGAATATTGAACAATGTTCAGCTTCATTCTTGACGGTGCCGTGAGTCTTCGCTCTTCCAAAGTAAAAAGAAGCAGCATGTAGCAGATCTGCCAAATGTTACAAACCTAATGTAATAAAACATTCATTGTTCATCGTTCATTGATTGGTTAGCTATGCAGTATTGACATAAATGAAGGAGAACACTGAGATTCAGATCACATTAAAACGTTGCACTGGCACATACAGTAGTTGTTAGCTGATGTTAGCGTAGCTATACTAAACTGTGAGCGCTAACTCGGAAAGAGGCCTTCCGGTGTGGAGTTGTTGCTTGTTCTTGCGCTTCCTCATGAATGGTAGCTTAATTGAAGACTAAATTGTCCACAGGTGTGAATGTATAGGTTGTTTGTCCCTATGTGCTCTGTGATTGGCTGGCGACCAGTCAAGGCTGTACCATGCCTCTTGCTTCAAAGTTAGCTTTGTAGGCTTCAGATCACGCATGTCTTCAATCAGGACTAGTAGTATAGAAAAATCAATGAATGGATGGATGTCCCATTCCTAATATTTAGTTAATTTCAATCTTGACAAGCTATTCCCAAAACAAAAAGAAGACTAGATTTGCAACCGGTACTGTCTTCACCAAGGTTGAACAATCAGTTTGGGTCAGCACCAAGTCATAAACCTGAATGTAGAATATTAGAATAAGATGAACTCATTTCGTTCAGATGCCTGTATTTGGCAATTAAAATGTTTAATTCTAAAGGAAAGTATATCCTATCTATATATTCTACCTATAATCTTTATTCAAATTCCCATTGAAATATAATGCGTTCTTCTACCCCACAGCAACAACTAGCCAAGAAAAATATTCACTGGAAAGATAAAACCTCAAAATCCCCGGTGAGCATTTAATCTGTAGCTCTTATCGTAATGATGGGAATTTCACGTTTTTTTTTAATTTTATGTTATTTATTTTTTTTAGCTTTTGCGCTTCAGTTGGCTCCTCCATTTTTTTTATATTGAACATGCATTATATATATTTCCTTATTGTTTCACACACTCAGAATGGTAAAAAACAAACCAAACAACAGATCAGTAAAAAGATGCCGTATCTTTGTGTATTTTTGAACTATTGTTGGAACAGCAGCAGTTGCAGTGGACACACTCGCATTTTCATTAAAAGTAAGATGACTTGCTTGTCTGTTCACCTCAACTGATGTAATGCATGAACAGTAGACAAAGGCCTAATGCAGGTTTTTTGCGGAGCCTGCACAATATGACATTTTAATTTTGTAGTCTGCACTCTGCCCTCTATTAACTTTAAAATGTGTCCAGTTTTTACTTCATTTTTTGACAAAGTACATATATTTTTTTCTACTTTTCTGTTTGTAATCCCCACCTTCCTGCTTTTGCTTTGTGTAGACACAGACACGGCCACACGTGTTGAGCAAACACATGCAGCTTAACAAAAAAAACAAAAAACAAATCTACTTCAAATCAGGGGCTGGTTTCCGATCGGCCATTCAAAGAGACTTCAGTCTAAGACCTGACTCATTTGGGACTGACACGTTACTACTTCATAGGGCAAACAACATTTTCGAATTGACACTACACACAAAACATGTCAGGAGAATCACATCATTTCTTGACTCCCAGCTAATAACTATATCTATAGTAAGTGATTGCAATTATATTGTATATATATATATGTATATATATATATATATATATATATATATATATATATATATATATATATATATATATATATATATATAAGAACAATTTATATATAATTGTTGAAATTGTTAATGTTTAGGAAAAGTAACTAGATTGTTTTAATTTTCAGTACCACACACAAAAAAACAGTATTTCTAATGATTTCTGTGAAGGCTTCTTCCATGGAATGATGTTCATGATCAAAATAATCATGAAGGCAGAATGCAGGTTATCTCATATCATACAGTACAGAAGATGTAACCTTTTGTTTTCATGAACACATGCACACACGTACGCCCCCCTCCCCCCAACTCACACACATACACACACACGGTTGACAAATGAGTTCAAACCCCAGTGTAGCAGTGTATTCTGAGTGATGTCTACATAATTAACGTGTAGTAGTTTAGCCTCAGTGATGAAGTATATGTGTATGATTAGGGCTGTTACAGGGATTCATCTAACCTTGTAAGAGCAGTGCTGAGAAAGTAATATCCCCTGCCCGCTATGGTTGGTTGAGGCTGCATGATAAATTATAATCTGGATTTTACACAGCAAAATTAGGAGAAACTCTTTGCGTCAAAAAATATTGTTGCTTTATACAGTATAATACAGGGCTACAAAATAAAATGGTCATTTTAGGTACGTCAAATGTCAAAATATTAAATGAAGTAAATGAATAGGAATACGTGTTGGTACGGAGGAGAAAAATATTTTGATGAAAAAAATCATAACCTCACATTTATATTCGGTTTTAATTTATTATTATAATTTTCTTTGCGAGGAGAAATACATGTGCCATTGACATTCACCATAATTGAACTGGGTTCACTGTACGTTCAATACAGCATATTGTTTTAGTTTTTTCCCCCCCTCATGATTGTACCACAATTGCCGTTGCTTTTTTTCAGTGTGTTCTTGCCTCCCAGCTATCACATAAACGCTTGCACGGAGGACAGTGGCAGACAATCTTGGCTGTTCAGTGTATGTAAGGTCAGAGTGGGAGATGAGCCCTGCACCACGAGAGAGACCTAATAAGAAACACCTTTCAAAAATTCAATTATAGCCACAAAGAAATTAATAAATCTCTTATTCGGTTGGAAAGAACAGAAATTTGTCAACCTGTCCGTTTTTTGCGGCATCTCCCCCTGACCCTGGTCAATTACATTGCTTGTAAATAGTTTTTATACATGTTCAAATAATTGCTCATCCTAATGTGCAGTGATCTGTATTGGTCATGCTCCGTGGCGCCGAGCCCATCACTCCACTCCGCCACCCGGAGCCATTTTGCTGCCGCGGCTGTAAGTGAAATTGAAATTGAAGTTATAATTGATATCAGGGCCCATCACCATAATGGGTTCATCATAGCGCCATCTAAAATATTAATTTTCTAATTATGGATAAATGATCAGACAAGCTGAGCCGGCGCTGGCTGCAGAGCCCCTGGGAGCTGGAGCGATGCGGATGGGAGGACAGGGCCTTGTAAAGCCCACAAATCTTCTCTAATCCTCTCCCGCACAGCACCCTGGCTCCATACCCCCCATAATGGATAAATAATAGTTAGGAATCAGGCTGTTAAGCTCAATTTTCTCCCTTGCGCACTCTTTCTTTCTCTTTCTTCTCTCTTTACATGGGCTGCCAATGCATTGTTGAGTGATCCCCTTTCCCCCCTCTGCATTTGCTCTCTCTCTGCCTTCTGCCCTCCTTTAACCAAACCCGAGCACACACAGTGCTGCCGTGTCAGAGGGGGGCCCTACAACACAATCTAATTGCAATCACTTACCAAACCAATGAGGCTACTTAGCAATACATCTGTTTGCACAGTACCATCCCTCGGCTGCCTTGCGCACACGCGCAGATTTTACAACACTTATACACAGTCAAATATAGTATAAAATATCACACAATTATTTTTAAACTTCGATTTAATCATAGACAGAGTAAGTCCTTATACTTCTTTGCGAATCCCGACTGCACCGTTAAAATTAACCTTTTCACTTGGCAGGTGGGAGGCAAGGGAAATGTCCTTTTTATGTGGTTATTTAGGAAGGACGGCGCACGCACATTCCGAAATTAAACATGCTTTGGCAGAACGTAAATTTCCGTTTTATGTGGCAATACTTTCTGCTAATTGTTTCCCTGCACCTTGATCCCATAATTAGGCATTTACTGATTACCTAATTACCCAGCAGCAGAAGGGCAGGTTGACGGCAACATTTCAGCCATCGTTCAAAGGCTCATTATCCCTCTGAAAGTCACTCTCGCTATCTCTACTCACCCCCTCCATTCTCTCTCCCCTCGTTCCTCCTTTCCTTCTCCTCTCCTTGCATCACTCGCTCCTCTCCTCCATGCAGCGAGGGCAGCAGGGAGGAGGCGCAGTGTGCGGACCACAACGCTCTGCAACCCCTCTGCATTTGTCAAGCTGTCTGTTACGATGGCAAGTTTGCCACATTGCAACTGAACCTCTGACAGCCAAGTTTATATTGCGACGAGAAGCAGCATGTTGAGGGCTGCTGGCTGGGGAGGGTGGGATGATGCAGGGGTGAAAGGGAGAGAGGGGGTCGAGAGAGAAAGAGAGAGGAGGGGGAGAGAGAGAGAGAGCTTAAGGGAGAATGAAAGTGGTAATTTATAGGAGGTAGGTTTGATTTGCGCTGGCGCTCTTGTCTCCCGGTAAGATATATGTGAGGAGCTGCTCGGAGGGTGAGGGAGGAGGGGAGCACAGTGAGGAGGATCCAGCTAAGGCTCTCCCGCTGCCTCGGGCTCCTTGTGGGCTTGCTCAGGTGCACGGAGCCTTTCTCATTTCACTGCACAGTAGGGCCTCCTGACACGCCACTGCTATGAACCCTGGGGACAGCCCCTCTGAAAACCACTCACTTCCTTCACTCAATCCTCTGTTCCTCCCGGTCTCCATTTCATCATCCTTTTAGCCATATCGCTCCGTCTACCTGAGGGCGCCCCTTGTTCCCAGCAGGGCAGGCCAGCACGCTAGGCACCAAACACTTTTTGTGTCGCCACAGCCGTTTGACTCAATGCGGGACAACATAGTTAATCACTAATCCAATTTTGGGGCCCCTGTGTGTCAGCAGGGTATGCTCTGTGCTCTTGTCACACTTCATTAAGCCCATTACGGGGCATTTTCCTTTTTGTCTGAGGGTGAATGTTCTCAGTGCAAGGCGCAATGAAATGCTAGAGGGAAGCTGGGGGAAGCAGCAGAGGGAGCTAAAGAGATGGAAGCAAGTGGCATTTAAGTTTACACATTAATTACTATTTATTCACCTGCCACAACATGACCACTTGCACTATGTTCACCCTAAGAGTTTGAAAAAATCTGCACTCACAAAGAGAAGGGAATATAATAGTATTCATGTGTTACATTTGTTTGGTTCAGTAGCCTATATTTTAATCAGAATTTTTGATGCACTGTAAAAAAGGATTTTGGAGAGTTTAATATATAAAATAAAGGGTAACTTATACCTATGCTATTTATCTTATATCAGTAACAAGCGTTGCGTCGAATTTTTTTAGTAATTTAGTCAAATACTCCTACACTTGAAAAAGCAACGACTATAGAATACACTCAATAAATGTATGCTGTAAAAAAAAACCTATAGAATCAACCCCATAAATGCAGGGTAACAATTTGCAGCCACTTTAATTGAGTGAATGTAAATAATATCTTTGGGTAAAGAGTAAAAGCCAATTCACCATTATACTCATATTTAATTTTCAATTATAGTTAGTAATTGATACGCAAGCAGTACTTGTTCCAAAAATCATGAGTATGTTTACCTTGCTTTTAATGAGTAATTTAGTTGTGGAATGTAATAAAGGTGAGGTAAACATTACTCAATTTATGAAAGTATTTCATACCTTTGAATTAAGGTCTTTACCAAAAATATATGATTAAAATGTACCCGATTAAAGTGGCTGCAAATTGTTACCCTTCATTTACTGGGTAGATCCTATCAGTTGTTTTTTACAGTGTGTGTCTCCTTGCAGATCACTAGTGGAAGTGATGAAGTTGGATGAAAACACACCACAGGACATTTTGGAACGATTGTTTGCTTCGGTGACAACTGGCAAGTAAAGTGCAACGGATAATTCAGAGGAAAAGAAGGTTTTACTAGGCACTTTATAAAACCTCAATGGGACTTTTTCAAGAAACATGAGGATCATGTGCAAATCGACATAGAAATCCCCACAGTAAAAAAAATGCAACACAGTGAAAACATTATGTCACACAAACTGTATCACACAAACTGTACCACAACAAGACACCACGATAGGGTTAGAGAATCGTCATTCGAGCATACAAGCAGAGCTGGGCATTTTACTAAAATTTCCCGGTTCGTTTATTGCCTTCCGCCTGCCTTATTTCGGGGCAACGCTTGTTACTGATATAAGATAGGTAGCATAGGTATAAGTTACCCTTTATTTTATAATTACTTTACTGCCTAAAATAATCAGGAACATTTTGTGATTTCCACAGGTTATATTAAAGTCTCCCAAAATGGTCATACCCTTCCGCCTTCTGTCTGTGAGGCAGTGAGGCAAAATGAGACAATATTTACAACAACATCTGCTGCAAACTTCTGCAGATATTTTACCAGTCTGTGGTTGCCAGCGTCCTTTTGGCATGAAACTGGACTCTCTGATGACGGTGGCAGAGAAGAGGATTCTGGATAAACTGCTGGATATTATGGACAATACCAGCCACCCTCTGCACATTGTCATTAATAACCAGAGGAGCCTATTTAGTAAAAGACTGCTGCCCCCCAAGTGTAGGACCAACAGATTAAAGAGCTCTTTTATCCACTGTGCCAGCGTACTATACCACTCCTCGCGGGGGGGGGGGGGGGGGGGGGCAGCGTAGATTGCACTACACTATACATAAAGTGCACTTAACTTATTAAATGTGTAATAAATCTATTTATTGATTTCTTTATTTTTTTTTTTTAAATCTTTTTTCCTTTAAAATGTTAAAGTGATTCTTTACTTATTTTCTGCTCTTCCTGTCTACATGACTATTTTTTTCTCCCTATTTTTTATTCTTTTTTGCCTATTTTTTCTTATTGCTGCTGGAAATACAAATTTACCAGGGTGAGTCATCCCATAGGGGTCAATAAAGTCGAGCCTAAGACAAAATCTAACAAATATTTTGACTTTGTAATGTATTCACTTGAATATAGGTTGAAAAGTATTTGCTAATCATTGTATTCTGCTTTTATTTACATTTTCCATAAAGTCCAAAATTTATTAGGATTGTGGATTGTATTTAGCAATTTATGAAACTGTTGTCTAAACCTTGTTGTATAAACCTTTCGTGTAGCCATAGTCTTCCTGCGTATTTTTGGGGGGAATTTAATAACATCAAACGTCGGTTGGCTTGCAAAAGTATATTTTATGCAACTGTTCAGTGACGCAGCACACAGGGTGATACTGAAAAGTTTTATCCTTGACTGCTGTCATCTGTATGTGAAATGACAATAAAATAAGACTTTCCTATTTTTCCTAGGTTGCTCTCACACAAGGTAATATCAGACTTTGGCATTTTCCTAAAATTTCCTGGTCTGTTTATCGCCTTCCGCCTACCCTTCCACACCGTCTGTCTATCCGCCTTTTTGTCTGGCCGGAACAAATGGTAATCGCCTATAGGCCGGTCCGCCTATCATTTTAAATGGGCTTCCGTTTGGATTTCCATCCACTACCACTCATGCCCCCCCCCCTAGCAATATTTGCTACGTAACACTCACCGCGGCATAGAAACCGGACTAAATGCGTCCCAGAAGCCTTGGCCGTGGTCAACAGGAAATGGAAACCTCGCCGCTTAGTCCATTAATTTTTTTCAAGTTTCCCGTCTATCGTTTATCATCGCCAAAATGGGCGTCCGTCATAGGCAGATAGACGGAGCGGTCCGTTACATAGGCGGAATGCCCAGCTCTGCGTACAAGCATAGAATTTTATTATTATTGTTATCATTATTATTATACCAGGAACCCCTTAAAAAGGACCTTTCCTACCAAATTCACTTAAATGCCTTTTGGTACAGAATACAATATCATTCTTGCGGGAACAGGCTCCAACAAAACTGCACTTTGAAAAAAAAATTGCCATTATATCGCTGTCTCCCCAGTGCTGTGCGACAAGCGCGAGGCGGTGCATCTGCTGTGACTATATCACAGAGTCTAATTGGCATGAAAAGAGCCACACGGAGCGTTCTCTTGCAGCAGGCCGTCCCATTATCCCCATGGACATCTCATTTAGCGGGCCTCATGCAGGGAGCCCAAATTCGACTTGCATGGTTTAGCATCTTTGACAGGAACATGTCCTGCTGAACGCTGCTTTTGTGATGCTTATTCAGAAGGCAGTGGGGCGTGCCGAAAGAAGAGGATATAGAATACAGTGCAGACAATTTATGGGGACCATCGAAAATCCAAAGGAGTTTGATGTACACAAATGACAATAACTGGACTTTTTCAGTCATCATAATGTGTTTGAATGTAGTTTGCTTGGGAATGGCATTTAATGTGACTCATGCTAGAGGTTTGGAGAACATGTCTATCTTCTGATGTGGAATCAATAAGGGGCAGTTGGTTTGTTGAACCATTGATCCAGTTCAAACAATCCTATCAGGTCTTTGAACAGTTCAGTTGAACATATAACAAACGACTATAAGGAATTGAAGTTTTTTTTAATGGATACGAATAATTGAAAAAGCAACTAAAAGGTAAAATATGTATTAAATAATATATGTGTTTGTAGCGGTGGCACGGTGGTCGACTGGTTAGCACGTCTGCCTCACAGTTCAAAGGTTGTGGGTGTAATCCCGGCCCCGGCCTCCCTGTGTGCGGTTTGCATTTTTCTCCCCGTGCCTGCGTGGGTTTTTTCCGGGTACTCCGTTTTCCTCTCACATTCCAAAAACATGCATGGTAAGTTGATTGAACTCTCTAAATTGCCCCAAGGTGTGATTGTGAGTGCGGATGTTTGTCTCGGTGTGCCCTGCGGTTGGCTGGCAACCAATTCAGGGTGTCCCCCGCCCACTGCCCGAAGACAGCTGGGATAGGCTCCGGCACGCCCCGCGACCCTTGTTAGGATAAGCGGTATCGATAATGGATGGATGGAAGTGTTTGTAGCCTTCAAACAGTTCATCATGGTTTATATCCAAATCATGTTTTTTTAGGTGTGATATCATCTACCTGACTATCTCACTTGCCCAGCCACATACGTGGGTTTGTATATTGTGTATGGTCTATACCAGCCTCCCTCTGCAGCACAGGCTTGCAGTACTTTACCACATAGGACGTCATTACCATGTGTAAATAAAGATGGATGACGGACAATTTTCACACAAGTTTGTTTCCCATTACACTGAGGTCAGTCTTAATTGTAGCTGGCGCCCAACTCCCACGAGTGTATGTACAGTTACATTCACATCATTGTTAATCAACATGGGAATAACAGATTGTCCTGTAGCAGCCCACGTGCTCCTCAATGTGTGTACGTGCATGCGTGCGTGTGTGTCTGTGTGTTGGGGGTGGGGAGTGTACGTTTGGTCTGTGCAGTCAACCCATGTATGTAGAGTGACAAAGACAGACTGATAAGCCCCCCTTCTTCCTCTTTCTATCACACTTTAACCCCTAAGAGGGCCACAGGGGGTACTTATCCTATCCAGGCCTCAGGCCTTGAACCTGTCTGTGTTTAATGACATGATAAATATGAGAACATGCATGTGTGCAACATGCATTATGCATAAAGAATGCTTCTCTATCTAATACAGGAGCTTTTATTTTCGCATTACATGTGTGATGAAAATTAGTATCATTTACAACATAAAATGTGTTTTACTAGAAACAAATGTATTCATATAATATTATGCATAAGCAAACAAATTGTTGTTCCCTGGCCAAGAAAAATGGCAATAATTATATATTTTTTTCTGAAGACTGACAACATTTGGGTTGGCACCAAAAGATGGAAAAGCGAAGCATTTTAGCTTTTATTTCCAGATATTGGATGTCTGGATACCTGTAATTGTAGTCAACCAGGCAAAACGCAAACCTAAAAATGGGTGGAAACATTCTGCTTGTGTCTGCTTATATGAAAAAGGGCGGGTTCAAACAAAATGTTCGAAGTTGTGCATCAGATCAGGATGTAAAATAAATACATTACAGTGGAACCTGGAGTTAAAAACAAAACATTTTCTGAACCTTTTAAGTTACGCACCCATTTTTTGTAGAAAAGCTGCCCCATGTTTTGTTATGCGAACCGTCTCAGCATGGATGAGCAGTCGGATTTGTGTTGTACCTCTCGCACTATCTAACCATCATTGGCAATAGTTGTGCTGTTTTTGAAATCTTAATTAGAACTCAGAATAATTGAAAGGGTACACATAAAACTCAATGTCTACTCCGCGGCAGCAGATGTAAGCTGTTGTGCGTGCAGCCGGAAGTTCCAATTACACACACGCTTCTTCCAATCACAATTCAAACAGCGGCCACCAAGATTTCTGATTAAAGTGGCAAAAAAAAGTCTGACGGTATGTATTATATGTACAGTGTATTGGAGCAGCGCTTAAATAGAAGAAAAAATGAACATGATTTTATGGAAGAGCATTCCTTGTACTGTAATTTACTTTTAATTTAATGCAAGTTTAATTTTTGAACAGATGAAGGCTATTCAGGAAGAACACTCAGCTGAGGATGATTAAACTCGGGAGGAGGTTTCTTTTAAGAAAAAGAAATAAAAATATAAATAAATAAATAAAATAAATGTGCAGCAAATGGAGTGATGTGCAGGCATTTATCAAAATGTGTGTTTCTTCATAATGGATTTTATTTTCGCTAATTTCTATATTGTACTGTATTTATTTTCAATCACACACCAATTACAATCATGTTGTCCAAAGTGCTTTGCCAAGCCTCAAATTCAAATTTTTTTGAAAACCTCACGTATACATACATTCTAACAGCAATGCAGTTGAACCTTGAGTTTAAGATACGGTACTTTCACCTCCAGGCTCCATTGCCGAATATGGAAATACGGCGTCTGTTTTTGACAGCCAATTCACTAATCAGTTTGAGTCACCACCATTTCGTGCACAGCCCTAGTTATTGGCCTATTAGCCTGATGTTAAAAATAAAGCAAAGGAAGTTAAAGATGGATGAATGAGCATTGTGCCCACAGAGAACACGGCAACAATTTCGTCGTCTGGCATCCTTATTAATTCCTGCAAGAAAAATACAACTCTGAGTATGGAGGTGCGTGAAGGATAATCACAAAATGTTCATGAAAGTTGAAGTGAAACAACTGTTCTACCTTGTAACAAGTCACTACACACTTTTACAGTTAAGTGACAGAGGCATGACTGAACCATTGGCGATGACAAATAGATAACTAAATACAGATAACAAATCTATACTTAACACACTTATTCGACTGAATTCCTTTATAGCTTCGGTGACTTGTAGGAAGGACAAAGAGCCCGACATCAGCTGAATAAGCTCGGCTCCGCCAAAACAAAGGGAAGTGTGATGAACCTCCTGCACAAATATAGCTCTATGAGCAATGATAAAATGATATACACGTCTTCAGGGACGAGGCAAACAACACGATTTGTGAGCATACGAGTGCCCGTCGCATAATGACAAATATCAAATCAATATAGTGACCTTAATTCTGCCCAAAGCATAACTGTGATGTAGTACACGGTGTTTCGATTAAAGGAGGTATAAAAAGATGGTGACTGTATGTTGCAAGGGCAGGAAGGCCATGCCCTTTTGAACCCTGACGCTCACTGAGAGCGTGGCAGTCATAAAAGGAACAACTAGCCCAGTTTGGTCTTTGAATAGGCTCCTTATGGCTCATGGGTAATAATGTCACGCCTCAAGACGTTTTTTTAAAAGGAGCTAGCGAATGATAGCGTGCAATGTGTTCCGCAACACTAGCAACATTATGGCAGCAGAGGAGGAAAATATAATAGCTTAAATATGCTATGAATAACAAAACCTGTCAATACTCACCTCTGGAAGAAGTGCTGATTAGACACAGTTCACATAAAATGTGTGCGTACGTGAGGATTTATCATACTGTAGGTGTGCCTACTTGCATGTGACTGTATGTGTGTATGTATATACTGTACTGAAAATATGTGGTATGTCTTTGCCATTGTGTATGTTTCTGCCCATTTGTTTGATATTCCTATTGTGGAATATTAGGACTTAAGAGTGCACACACAGGATAGAACATTAGATACACCTGTGCAAATTCACCAGATCCAGTCCCAATGTTGCATCCAAAAAATCAGTCTTTGTAAATGAAATAAAGTCAGTATTGATTTAACAATAACATATTTATTATGTTTGTTACTGTTGTTTGCTAGAATACGCTTGTATGTTCTTATATTGTTCCATTCAGTTGTCTTAGATGTACCAAAATATTTGGGGAAAAGCACATCACGACAAAGTAAGAAAGAAAGGTTTTTTTTTTTTTTTTAATCTTTCATGTATTGGAGTTTATACAAGGATTGACTGTGTGTATTTGTTATTATCGCATTACTTGATGCTTTCTTTAAATAAACCTTAACCTACGCTGAAGTTATTCTGTAATTGAGTAACTGAAGCTATGCAAAGCCTCATTTTGGCTTAACACGGCCAAGCTCTTCATGGCGGCTGTAAATGAGCCCATCTTGTCGGGCTCTGCCCCTAGGCTGTTGGTAGATGAGGGGAGGATGGCTCGCACAATGGAGCCTTTCGTTTCGAGCTTAGCTCTTAAAACAACACGCCACTCAATGATCTCAATGATCCTCCTGGAAAACAATGCGGAGACACATCAGTCAGGCTGGCATGGGAGGGAGGGCAGCAGGGGGGACAATGATGCGCCCAAGGAGCCGTCCCATTGGGAAGATGCTCCCAATGGGACGGCTGTTTTTTTCACAGCCTAACCTGGAAGAGAGCAGCATGGGGAAGTGATGGGGGGTAAAGGGGACGGGGGTACACTGGAAAAATCATCAGTCTTCATAACTTCTTTCATCCATTACTTTACTGGGTGAAATCAATATTATTCTTTGTTTTTAATTAAATTGTTAGCTGGATAATATTTCTACATTTAATTAAAACTTAACCCTAACCCTATATCATCCCAAAAAAATGATACTGACCGCAATTAATGTTAACCAGTTCTCCAACAACACTTGCACTTTGTTAGATTACAGGATTTGTTGTGGTTGAAAAATACATATGTATCATGATAATTATCAGATTATGAAGGCAATTGTGTGGAACCAATTAAATAAAAAAATAAAAAAACATTAATAAAGGTTAATATTCTTTCTTTCAATCATAACGAACCTTTAAATATTCAGTATGAGTTTGAGTGGCTGGTGTAGGTGAGACAGTGCCGGAGGTGTATTGTGTTGGTGTTGCTGTGGGATTGGAGAAGACCAAGATAAAGCAGAGGCCCCCTGGGTCATAAATACCATAAGGCCTCCAGCATATTACCCAGTGCCAGGCCAATCTCTGTTCATTACCGCTCCACGCTACTCAGCACTTCATTTAAAACTCACATTCCTCTAATTAACAGAGTCTGCTGGATACAGACGAGCCAGGACAGAGTCTTGTCTGTCTGTGCCGTGCGTTTCCCCCTTCACTCAATTATGGGTCTCTGTCATCTTATTTCCTTTGGTTTAGATTCCTCACTTTAGAGCAGTTTCACTTTGTTACTCATCCTTCTCAAATGCAGTCAGGCCACATAAAGGAAATCTGCTACTGAACAATTTGTCCCCTTCCCCCGAGAACATAACAATAAATACAATTAAGCTACAGACACACTTCTTGGGCATGTGAGAGCAAATAAAGAGCGGAAGAAAACATGGCTGCATCAGAATCTGAAGAAACAGTTTGTCCAACAAATTGGCAAACGTTTATCATAGCAGCAAATTACACTGTGACCACACTTTAACACCGGAGAATTAGCTCCATCATAGAACAAAAAAGTGTTTCAAGAGAGCCACATCAATTTCACTTCAGCTCCCCGACCTTCACATAAGCTTACATTAACAGCCGATGGTTATTTGTCACGTTAAATGATTCCCGCAGAATGATACACATGATGGATATGCAGGGCAGAGATGAAATTTAAATTTCGTTTGCATAATAACCTTTGTATTTGCGCTACAGAACAAAAATCAGCCATTCATCTGAGCTCATATTGGTTTCACAATACATTGGCTGCTGTTATTAAAGGAGTCGTCAGTGCAGCTTAAAGTAAATGATTCGGCTTCCATCAGGCGTCTGTGATTCAGATGATGCGCCCGCTGATAGGTCTGTAATGGACTTTTCCTGTTCATTAACTGAGTTATAGCATTGGGATTTTATGCTTTGTGGTTCTAAATTGAATTATGTACCTCTGATGTTTAAAGTCATATTCATATTTTCAAAATCAATGTTAGTAAAATTTTATGTACACAGTTGTATTTGTTGATGGCCAGCCACTGCAAATAAAGGCATGATTTATGCAGGAGAGAGTCTCCTCACACCGTACTATTATAACAAGGGAAACACAGACCATAAAAAAACTTTAATTAAAATTTTAATTAACACCAGTAATCAATAGGGTGTAACATAACATCTCACATATTTTCAGTGGCATGGAGGGAAAATATAATCAAACAAATACAGAGGGACCAAATGTGATGATTTTATAGGCTAATAAGCTCAAGGTAAGTGAGGGAGGACGGCTGTTATAGTCTTTTTGTTCACTGTGGTGTTTTGGTGTTGAAGGTTGAACGTAATGGGTTTGCTCTTGTCAACATGTCATTGTCTTCTGCTACTTTAAGGCTCAGAAGGTTAGACACCTATTTAGGACTTTTGTTAAATATAAGGAAGCAATTACTGTAATGTGTTTTTACACACAATGTTGTGTATCTGTTGTGCATCATTTATCAGTTTAACAGTGTTTAAGCTGCGAGTAATATAGCTGTAATTGAAGGCCAGAATCTGTCAACACCTTTCCACTAGCATCAGTGCTAACGTTAGCCCACATAGTTGTGTTCAGTGACCGAGGTGGCAAAAATACTCACACGCTGTTTTTAGGTGGAAATAAAGATAATTGTTTAAAAAATATATACATTAAAAAAAAAGGACTGCAGTAAAAGTAGAGGCAATGATTCAAGTCAAGTACTTAATGTGCTCATCAGGATGGTACATTTTTCACTAACAAGTTCAATATACGTAATTTGTTTTAATCAGGAAAATGATATCATCTTGGATTTTCAATTTTATCAATTTGTTTTGGAGAAATCAGTACATAACTAACTAGTCTTAAAACCAGGTTTCTAAATTAACACTGACCAAATGCGTGTTAAAATTCATTTTGGTGGGTGTTGATGAAAACTTGCTGGCCAATTTAGCTGGTGATGCATGAGACAATTGTGTCACACAGATATACTTAGGGTTGGACATTGAGTCCAGAGAATTTATTGGAACGGGACTATTCGCCCAGAATCCTTTGCATTTTAAATTTCCGGTTCCCTTTTACGGTGCCTCGAGCACTGGAAGATGAATCCTGCTGAGACCAACGAAGAAGAAACTGCACACACGCACCATGCCGCACGGGTGCACTTGGCAATGATCACAAGTGTGGCTTAACTTTGTTCAACTAAATGAAGAGTCTCGTCAGTACAACACTTTCAAAAAGATGATATTGTTCAAAGGTGATTGGCAGGTTCCATGAAGTGTATACGTGGTCGGAGTTTAACGGAGTGTATGTCTGACGAGCTTGATGCTTCCTCCCACTACAAATCCAAGCCTACAGCGCACTGCACTTCAGTGCCATAATTGGGTGAATTAAACAATAAAATAAGTCTATTATCGACAACAATGAATATAACAACTAAAGGGTGGGTCAAATGAAATGCAAACAACCAGCTAACATTAGCATATGTGCAGTATTTACTTTACCAAGCAAGCTTGTTTGTCAGGTACATTGTAAACACACTGTACCTGCTGCTATTCTGAACTGGCTTGCCAAATCACTCTGCTTTTGTCAAATGAACCTCTAGTGCAAGTAAAACATTAATACCAAAAATTAAGTTCTTAAATTGAATATTAATACTGGTTAAAACCAACCCTTTGAGAAATTCATAGTGCCTTCATAAATTGAAGTCAAAAGTTAACAGAAACAAATTTGTAGTTCAGATGTTTTCATCCAAAAATAACTGGTTCACATCTCCATTTAAACCAAGGGTCTCCATACTTTTGAATGGCCACATTTGGAGAAAGCAACGGAGGCAATCGCTGCTTCGAAATCTTTTATTTAACACTATAAAGCCCCTAACCCACTGAGGGGCCAACATTTCCGACTGCTGGCAAAGGTAGAAAACTGCTCGTTCACCTTAGGGTTTGTTCAAGGTTGCAAATATTCGGCAGACGTTCAGCAGACATTTGCCTGTACTTTTCACACAAAAAAAATCACAAAAATTGTTGGCGAATGTCTGGCGAATGTTTTGCGAACATTTACGACATTGAACGAACCCTGACCATCTGCTGCTTTCAAAAACACTCGGATTTGTTCGTAGCTCAGTGGGATGGTTTATAGTAGATGTTTTTTTTCTACATATCCTGTTTAGTTGAAAAATATTTTTCAAGATTTTGTCATGACCCTATCTAATGATGACTGATTTGTTGAATACAAGGAAGTGAGGGATGAGAACAAACTTGCTGTGTTCAACGTAAGTACTGTAGCAAATGACATGGGCCGTGTCAAGTGTTATTTCAGTCTGTGCTGTGAGCAGCTAAAAATGAATGGCCGTAGTTTGGACACTCCGAAAAGAATCGAAATCGAGAATCGATAATTGCTGGAATCAAAACAAGGAAACGAACCGGAATTGTTGAAATTCAAATGATGCCCATCCCTACTCTATTCTACCATTCGTTCTCTGTCTTGTGTGCCCTTGGCAGTGACTCCTACGTTCCCAATAAATATGCTACATAATGTTTAATAGGCCCATTGGCGTGGATGCCTGTATTTCACACTACAGTCTAAGAGTGCAACCAGCACGAGAAAGGTAGAGGTAGATAAGAACAACAGAGCAAAAGTTAATTGAATGAATAAATAAAATGGCTGGTGGAAATACTGATTGGCTGGTAACTTCAGAGAGTCTCCAACCACATTTTTTTTTAACACCAGCGCTGGTGTTCAAAAAAGTTAATTTAGAACCCTGCTCAAAACGTCCTTTTCCAGTCAACAATATAGCCACACCACCCTTCCACTTCCCATGTCTTGGTGGGAGTCAGGGAAGAAACCGGACAAATTTTATTCATTCAAAATAATTGTACATACATCACTCAGAATTTCCCAAAATGGCTATCAATTGGCACCAAAATGTATGTGGACATGTCTACGCCTGCCCATTTCAACCTCTGAAAATATCACAAGTAAAATCAGACATTGCTTTTGAATTATGGTTCAACAGAATTATTTAAAAAACAAACGCATGAAAAAGGCCTGGACAAAAATGATGGTACCCTAATATTAATATTTTGTTGCACAGTTTGTGAAGGCAATCACTGCAATCAAACGATTTTTGCAACTTTCAATGAGACCTCTGCTCTCAGCAGATATTTTGACCCAGTTCTCAGGAGCAAACTGTTCCAGTTGTCTCAGGTTTGAACTGTGCTTTCTCCAGACGACATGTTTCAACTCCTTCCACAGATGTTGAATAGGATTTAGGTCAGGATTCATTGAAGGCCACTTCAGAATATTCCAGTTCTTTGCCCTTAACCATTCTTGAGAGTGTTTTTAGCTGTGATTTTTGGGTCATTATCCTGTTGCAAGGCCAATGGATGGACTGATGCAAAGTAGAAAAGTGTGTTGTGGTCTGACGAGTCCACATTTCAAATTATTTTTGGAAATCATGGGCTTTGTGTCCTCCAAACCAAAGAGCAGATTGCTATCGGCGCAAAGTTCAAAAGCCAGAATTTGTGATGGTGTGGGGGCGGGGGGGACTTGTTAGTGCCCATGGCATAGGTAACTTACACATCTGTGATGGCACCATTTATGCTGAAAGGTGCAGGATACAGGTTTTGGAGAAACATATGCTGCCATCTAAGAAATGTCTTTTTCAGGAACACCCTTGCTTAATTCAATAATACAATGCCAAACCATATTCTTCACATGTTACAACAGCGTGAATTCATAGTTAAAGAGAGTGAGTGCTAGACTGACCTGCCAGGACCAGACCTGTCTCCCAATGAAAATGTGTGGCGCATTATAAAGCGCAAAATATAACAACAGAGATGCCGGACTGATGAGCAACTTAAGTTGTAAATTAAGCAAGACTGGGAAAGAATTACAAAGCTTCAACAATTAGTGTCCACCGTTCCCAAATGCTTATTGAGTGTTTTTAAAAGGAAAGAAAACGTAACAGAATGGTAAACATGCCCCTGTCCTGTTTCTGGAACATGTTGCAGGCATCAAATTCAAAATGATTGAATACATGCAAGAAAAATAACTGGCATTAAATGTCTTGTCTTTTTAGTGTATTGAATTAAATATAGATTGAAAAGAATTTGCAAATCATTGTATTCTTTTATTATTTGCGTTGTACACAATGTCCCAACATCAGTGGAATTAGGGTGCATGCAATATTCTCAAGGCTGAATGAATTCCATCCATCCATTATCTGTACCGCTTCTCCTCACAAGGGTCGCGGGGCGTGCTGGAGCCTATCCCAGCTGTCTTTGGGCAGTAGGCGGGTGACACCCTGAACTGGTTGCCAGCCAATCGCAGGGCACACAGAGACAAACATCCGCACTCACAATCACACCTAGGGGCAATTTAGAGAGTCCAATCAACTTACCATGCATGTTTTTTTTGGAATGTGGGAGGAAACCGGAGTACCCGGAGGAAACCCACGCAGGCACGGGGAGAACATGCAAACTCCACACAGGGAGGCCGGAGCCGGGATCCAACCCACGACCTCTGAACTGTGAGGCGGACGTGCTAACCAGTCGACCACCGTGCCACCTGGCTGAATGAATTACAAGTGAATAATGAATGAATACACCATAATTTCCACCATAAATCGCAAAATGTTTTTCCCACGCTTTGAACAATGCTGCTTTAAAAATGTGATGCGGTTAATTTACGGATTTGTACTAATGTGCACGTCACAGTGGACTAATGAAACTGTCTGAGATTGCGCTCATACTGGATCTTTATATCAGTCATGATGGTTTACATGTACCCTTGCATTCTGATTAAAATGAAACCAAATGACGAAATGGAATGACAACGCTATTGACATGTGACGTGATTTATTCCAATCTGCCGTTTATAGCTGTTTACAGCTGTTTTACAATGGTGTGACACACAGATCAACGTAAACATCACATCATTTATCAAGATGTAGTTAATTCGTCTATTCAGCATAGTAGTTGTGATTGTTTTAACCCTTTTGTTAAAGCAATAGTTTGATAAAAAAAAAAGCAAGTTACAAGTAGTTTAAAACAAGCTTTCCCATCGCAGATGAACTCTAGTACGATGACGAACTTATGAAGCTGCGCCATGATTGGTTGTTTCCTGAGCCATGAGCAATTGTGATGTCATTTTCAGTTGACAACAAAAATGGCCGCCCCCTGAGATGGCTTAAAACGGGTTGATTTTGCTGCTTAACTCATGTTCCACGAACGCAATATTCATCAGAATGCCTTGTTTCGACTATGAGCCTGCATAGAACATATTCTTGAAAAAAAATGTTTCAGTTGACTTCTTTAAGTTTTCAAATATCCATCTGTGTAACAAATTTCTTTGCAAATATGTTATAACTTGTTGCCAATATACAGTGTGTACATATTTATTTTTATGACTAAATTTAGCTGTTGCTGCTTTAAATGCTGCTTTAAATTTGTGTTTTGTAGTCCGGAAATTACGGTAATTGACTTTTTTTCCCCTCAAGACACACACACACACACAAACCATTTTTGGAATTTGTTGTTCCATGACAGGCTTTTTTTTCAGGCATGTGTGTTTCTGTACAATGCTGTAACCTTTGCCCTTTCTGCCAGCTGTGTTGTCCCAGTGTGTGTAGTTAGTGAATGAACGTATCTGTCAGGACAAGTGTCTGGGCTGGGCACACACAGTATAGGTGCATGCACGTGTGTTAGTTGAAAGGCTTCACACTTACCCAGTAACCCAGTAATGACAAATATTTTCCTGTTTTTCCTCACATCACTACCGTCAAACATTACTGTGAATTTCATCTTCAAACAACTTGATTTGATGAGCAAATGTTTGTCCAGCTCCAAAAGGGCAATCAACATGAGTACGTTTTAAGTGGGTGTTTGCACAGATGGGACTTCTCCCTCTTTCATAGCTCTCTCTCAATTGTTACTTGTTCTCATTCTTTTAAAAAGAAATAAAGCAACTGACATCCAAAAATTCACATTATTGTTTTAACTAAACAGGAGCACAGAGAGATTACATCCTCACTGACTTAATTCTTACGCAAGCAGATAGCACAGCTGGTGTGTGGAGAAAATGTCAAAGTCATTGTCTCCAATGCAAAGGTTTAACTGTTCATATTTCGAAAATTTATAATCAACCTAATGAATGTCAAGGCAAACACATGCAAGATGTATAGCTTCTGTCTTTCTGTCCTTCGCAAAACTTTTACCCTGTTGCCACAGAAGTACAGAATGGCTACTAGTGCTATAACAACTGCATGGTCATTTGTGCTTTTTGCCCATGTGTCTCACAGCCATTTACTCATACACACACACAGTAAAAAAAAAAAAAAAAAAAAAAAAGCAAATATTTTCTGTCAGCAAGATTGTGCATACCACCAACCTTCAAATAATTTACAGCAGTACGTTTGCAGACTATTTTGTGCTAGTGTCACTAAATCTCATGATTCAAAGACAAACGTCAGGAAAACCACAGAGAAATAATGTTTATTTTCTCAGCCCTGGTCCTGTTCTTAACCATGCTGTCAGTACACCAGGAAGTCATATATCTAAGTGATTTCCTGATGATCTGTATAGGTAGACTCTGAAAAGGGATCATAAAACATCCTACAGCTGGTCTCTCATAACCTCTAAGTCCTGAAACAATGAGTGTGTCCTTATAGAAAGCTATTACAATCCTTTAAATCCTTTAAAGGTCCGTGACCGAAGGGCCTCGTGTTTGATCACCACGGTAAGGGCAGGGGGGGGTTCCGAGGAGATCTACTGACCAGAATGACTACAATAATGCATTTTTCATGATCACTTCTTTATTATGGCTTCCTATGTTATACTGTTGGCCGTTGCATGACAGTCACATTCTTGACAGCAATTGGAAAATTTCTGGTTCCATTCCTTTCTTGTATACTTGTGGAAAATGCTGAATTTCCAAATTCTCCCGAGGCTGCTTCACCTGTGTGTACATTAGGGAAATGTTTACTCTCCTCAAATGGTAGCATCCCTTAAGGACGTGTCTCACTGAGCGCCGAAGGTTTGCAAGTGTGTGCGTACGTAGCAATTGTTTTTTTGTCAGGGTTCGCAAACAGTCGCAAAGACGTTCACCAACAGTTTTAACAGACTACTACAAATTACAATTTGTAGTACTCAACTACAAATTACTACTTAACTACAAATTGAAAAGGATTAGCTTGAGACATGGAACATCATGTTTGTGGAATATGAGTTAAGCAATAAAACCCACCCGTTTTTAGCCATATGTGGGGGCGGCCATTTTGTCAATTCTGTCGACTGAAAATGACATCACAGTTGCTCAGGGCTCAGATAACGACCAATCATTGCTCAGCTTCAGAAAACAGGTAAGCCGTGATTGGTCGTTCTCAGAGCCCTGAGGGTCTGTGATGTTATTTTCAGTCGACAGAAATGACAAAATGGCTGCCCCAAATTGCTAAAATCGGGTGGATTTTGCTGCTTAACTCATATTTCATATTAATCATTTTGCCTTGTTTCAAATAGTGGGCCTGCATCGAATATATTCTTGAAAAACAATATGTTCGGGTTGACTTCCACTTTAAGGAATGGGCCCAAGTTTCACAGGTGTTCTGGGGGACAGAAGGTGAGGCAATCAAGGCAGGAGTGCAAGGCGAGAATGCTGGTCAGTGTCACTGAAAGTCAAACAAATACATTACTGACACACACAAAATGAATCAATAGCACTGATAATTGCTACGGCCCGGTGGTTGGGGACCCCTGATATATGTAACATGACATGACTCCTTCTTCGTGACTTGTTCTAAGTCAGCTGTAAGATCATGCAAAAGCTCCAAATGGCATGGCACAATATCTTTGTGATCACATTGGTGGCATTTCAAAAGTGTTTACACAAGCGTTGACATAAGTTCTCCCTGCCACCTCTCATTTTGCCCGCTCTACGCTTGCACCGCTTTGTATGCTGGTCTGCATCTGCCTTTCAGACGCACTATTTGAAATCAGCCATTGCAATACGTCTCAGGTTTGATAAATCACATTGCACATGTCTAATTAATAGTCTAGCACACCGTGGTCAAATTCAAGGCCCGGGGGCCAGATACGGCCCGCGACATTTTATGTGGCCCGCGAAGGCAAATCATGTGTGTTGACTTGATATATTGCTTTCAAATTGTCTTAGACTTTTTACACTAAATATGAGATATTCAAAGCATTTGTTATTTAAAATAAACAGTTGAACAAACTACTTACAAGCTTGTGATTTCAAAAATAGTTATCAGACAATTTGTTGTGTATATGTGTTAATATATGATGATCATACATTTATATGAGGTTCACAGTCATAACGACCCTCCGAGGGACACCAAAACTATGATGTGGCTCGAGGCAAAAATTAGTTTGAAACCTCGGTCTAGCAAATACTCCTAAAATAGCTCACAAAATGTACTTTGCTGCAATTTAGTGCATTTGGTAGGCACAAGCATTGGGTTGCTCCCAATAGTTTGAGATCAACTTCCACATCTGAGTGCAATCACGTTTGCCCGTGCATTCCTTGAGTAAATCAGACCCTGAGGCCTTCTATATTACTGTACTTTAATGTTGATCATGATGGTGGTACTTGGAGAACTAAGATTTTTTTAAGTGGTACTTGGAATAAAACGTTTGAGAACCCCTGCTCTGGAGCAGTGCTCACAACTGATGGGTCACAGACCAAAAGTGGGTTGCCGAGCCATTTTTGGTGTGTCGCGGACAGGCAGTAAACATTTGCAAGGGTTCCTCAAGTTACAACAGTGCAGACATATGACATTTCATTTTTACAGACGTAATATTAACAATACATTTTGTATGTGCAGTTGTCATCAGGTCATCATCAGTTTCCTCCCAAAGCTACTTTGAACATGTAAGTAAGCCTAAGTAAGTGTAGTAAAAATATGATACAAATGGGTTTTTTGTTGTTTATTTTAATTTGTCAAAGTTGGTAGTCAGAAATGGAAGCCCTTTTAAAATGATAGTCGGACCGGCCTATAGGCGATTACTATTTGCTCCGGCCGGACAAAATGGCAGAAAAAAACGACGGCGGAAGGGCACCCCAGCCGTAGGCGGAAGGCGATAAACGGACTGCAAATTTGTAGTAAAATGCCCAGCTCTGCTGAATACCCTGGCTTGGATTAACAGTGAAAAAAATATGACATAAGACTGGGTTATACAAAACTCTTTCTTTACAGATATAATAACACAAAGTCATAATGTGTGCACACCCACTGAGGTAAAATAACATTAAGGAGAGAGGAAGACAGTGAGAAAGATTGGCAACCGTTCTCTGGACATCAAGTGCGAACACAGCTTTCCCTCCCCCTGTCACCCATATTTGTTCCCACTCTTAGCAATTCACACTGAGGCTTTCTTTAATAACAAATCATTTCTTTCAGAGTATACTTTTTAATCTGGCCATGCTTGACAGGTCCCATCCTTTCCGTTGAGGGGGAAGACTACTTAGAGCCAGGCCAATAAGGCCCTGCAAAGCCACAGCCTGACTGGGGTGATTTGTCAGACCACTCTGCTGCGCCCGTGTTGGTCACACGGATGGATTTATCCCAAGGTAAATGGAGATCACCGGCCATGGGTCCAGCGTTCTGATTACCCAGCCTCTCTGCAAGTTGCATTGATAAATGTTGCTTGTGTTTATCTATTTACAATGCCACTAAATTTGTGAATACAATGTAACGCAGAGAGAAGGGCTATGACTCTGGGGGTTGAGGGAGAGAGCGAGAGAGCGAGTCCTGTGTGATTTGATTTATGCTACGCAATGCAGAGCAATAGAGAGACAGCGTGGATGAAGGGCCTGGGATGAAGCGGCTCGGTGGGGCGGAGGTTGTGATTTTACATTGGAGGTCAGGGGGGTGCAAAATGAATCTCATGCATTTTTCATCGTGGCTGCTGTCCACCATGCCGTAAGAATAACAAACATGGAGCAAAAGGAATGAGAGCAGCCACAGGACAGCAGAATGTACTTTGTAGACAAGAATGTCGAGCCCGCTGACGATGGACGGTAGAGAGCAGCGCTTTTCATATCAGTGCTGAAGAGTAATCCTGGCCGGGGACAATCAGTGGGACAGTTGTGCCTCAGACAACCATTTCCATCTTGTGTCCATTTAGCCAACATAACATCCGCTGATCTATAGTCCTGTCCAATTGTCTGGAATAAATATGAATTGATTCAAAGATGTTTTTTTTAATCTAGCACTGGTTGATGGGGGGAGTGGTGTATTTTCTTTTCTATACAGCCATACCGGGATTACTTATTGCTGAAGATATATATGAATGTAGCAACAAAATAATGCAACAAAAGTAAATTATAGTGTGAGAATGCATGTGTGCATTAGTGTCTCTTTGTCTTTTACAAAAATGCTGTTAGGGGATGTAACAGATCTTTATGTTTTACCATTTTCCACAGTCCTCCACAAATGTAACATAGCAGTTTGTGTCCATGGTTATTGTTGAACTGATCAGGGCTAGAAAAAAGAACACGTCTCTTAATATAAACCTGCCTAATTCAACATCATGGGGCAACAGTAGCCCATCTGTAAGGACTTGAGCTCTGAAACTGAATAGTTAAAAAAAAAAAAAAAGTTAAACGTGCAGCACGGTGGATGACTGGTTAGCACATCCGCCTCACAGTGCAGAAGTCGTGGGTTCGAGTATGGGGCAGGCCTTCCTGTGTGGGGTTTGCATGTTCTCCCCGTACCTGCGTGGGTTTGTTCCGGATACTCCGGTTTCTTTCCACATTCCAAAAACATAAAGGGTAGGTTGATTGAACACTCGAAATTGCCCCTAGGTATGATTGTGTGTGAATGTTTATTTGTCTCTGTGTGCCCTGCAATTGGCTGGCAGCCAATTCAGGATGTCCCCCGCCTACTGCCCGAAGACTGCTGGGATAGGTTTCGTGACCCTTGTGAGGATAAGCGGTATAGATAATGGATGGATGGATATATATACACACACACAAACACACACAGCAGATCCTTAGGTCCTTTAAACCTTGAGACTTGTCCTCAGTAAATATTGCTGCCTTTATGCAGATATATATCCTTGCATTAAATCAAATATAAAGCCCTCAAAAGCAAAATGAATGACTCGTCATAGTCGTGACTACTATGAGAAAGCCAAAAGAACTTCCTTTTCAAATGAACTATTGCTCCAGCATCCCCCTCGTGAGGATGAGAGATAATGGAAGGATGTAAAAAAAACACTGGCAAGCTGCTAGTCTGATTTCTGACTACTGTCAAGGTGCCCTTGAGCAAGACACTGACTCAGTCCTGTAGCTCAGGAATGCAGCACTTTTTGCACGCCCCTTACATCTCTGCATGTGTGTGATCTGGTTCACTGTGTGGTGTCTTACACAAATATACAATAGAATGTGAGCTGAATCTCCCCTTGAGGGATTATAATGAGTAAAAAAAAAATCAAATCAGCAGAAAGACTTTGCACAGAAATGCATTGTCTCAACCTATCTCTAGATTTACAGTGTAAGCAGGTCTTGAACATTTCATCCCTCGGAGGACAAGTGAAGATAGACTCTGGTAATTTAATAATCAAAGCATGAAGCGAATTCAGACTTGCCTCATCAACATTCAGAAACTAAAATGACCTGAAGCTTTCACAGTACATCTACTCTTGAGAAAACGAGGTATGAAAATACCAAGCACCAAAGCTGTTCCTCCATTATGTTGAAATGACTAAATGTGGCATCTCACTCAGCGGCAAATGCTTGCAAAGGTAGTGAATGTTGGATTTGTCAAGTTTTCTGACAAACGTTGATGAAAATCAGCGGGTCACCTCTGCAAACACTTGCCACTGTTAGCGAAACAATGGATTGGCGAGAGATAACTGGGACAAGTAAAACTGTATTCGCTAACATGTATGCAAACTTTTACGAACCCTGACGGAAACCTAAATTCACCACGTTCGCAATCGTTCGCTGCTCGCTGAGCAGAAGAACTTCAAATCAACTAGTGG
Source organism: Filicampus tigris (assembly GCF_054856515.1). Lineage (NCBI taxonomy): Eukaryota > Metazoa > Chordata > Actinopteri > Syngnathiformes > Syngnathidae > Filicampus > Filicampus tigris. The sequence continues at coordinate 4,473,958 of NC_141228.1, read as the reverse complement.
TTGCAAACAATGGAATGATCATCATCAGCCGTAGGAACATATTGTTAACTTTCCCAGTACCCCATCACTTCCACACGCATATGCACCCCGCTCTCTTACCATAACCTCTTTGAAAGCTTATGTGCGGTACACTCATTGTTTCCTCAGCCTATTGAAGTAAAGATAACTGTGGCTTGTGAGGGATGTGAGTGATTATGCATCAGTAAAATCCCACCGAGTATACATCACTGCCACTGAGACACACCCAACGCAATGAATTGGGTCACATGAGAGCAGTGCATCGGGCAGGGCCCACTGACAGTTACTAATGTACCTCCCATGGTCACTAATAGGAGTGTACAAATTGCCAGAGGTTTGTAAACTTTGCCTATTGGGGCAGCTTAGGCTCGCAAGCATCTTTGCTGCTAGCAGGTAACTAAATCAACACCTCCCTGATATGCCGAGATGAAGGGGCTGGACTCTTCAAACAAAGAGGAGGGGAACAGTTCCATGAGTGTACAAGTCTGCCACAAGATATGTCAGTGGGGATGAGATAGGAACAGAAAGGATGGAGAATAGCTGCTACTGACGGAAGAGTGGTAAACGACCCAATGACCGAGTATGACATTTAGTGCACCAACCAAAACATTTTTTGTAATCCAATGTTTACATCAAGCCTCTTATTGATTTCTGGAAAATACATAATCTTACAGATTCAAACGGCTCAGTCAACTCAGGAGAATTCATTGCTTGTCTGAAGCACGGAATATACTTGAACTCATCACAACATGAGGTTAAGAAAAAATAAAATGAATGTTGTTCTGAGAGAGTTTGCTTGCAAGATTTCAGTCATTATCTTTTATCCATCATGTCCACTACTTTGAGCTTTACAGCTCTTTTCATAACAGTTGCACCAAATCTCATCATCATCATCTTCCACGCCTGTACAGGGTCGCGAGGAGATGCTGGAGCCTATCCCAGCTGACAATGGGCGAAAGGCAGACGACACCCTGAACTGGTCGCCAGCCAGTCGCAGGGCACAGGGCAGGGTGTGTACCACTACACCATCAGCGCCCAATTGCACCACAATCGTAGTAAATCATATGCACCTCCCAAACTAACAACGTGCAATCTGTTAGAGCAAGCATTGGCGACATGTTTTAAAGAGAGCTCAGTCGTGATGGGGCATGGTGATTCTAGGAAGGTTGTAGAAGTGATTTGTTGTTTAAAATATTTCTGACACAACATTTTGTACAACATAAATATGCATCTATGTCAGTGATTCTCACAATTTTTACACCAAATACAACCTCAAAAAATTCTTAGCTCTCCAAAATGACCAGCGTTAAAATACAATCAAGTAGTGTTCACTATAAATGAGGGAGAGGTTTTATTCCTCAAAAATATATATTTAAATAATAGAAAATAAAAATAAAAACTTTAGTTAATTATTCAATTAAAATGCATTGTGCATAAAAGCTATATATAATTAAATGTTTGGAATCAAACAGTTCTTCTGCTGTAATTACAAGTTAAATGCAACTGAACTGTACTTAAAAAATGTACTATACATCCTTGAAAAGTAAAACAACACGAAACAGGTAAATCTCAATATACAGCATCTTATTTTTCAAAATCTCCATAAATGTTTACATTTTTCAAATGATCACTTCAAGAACATTCCTAGGAAATCGCAAGGTCCCATTCAAAGAATGTTGTATGTTTTTTATAATTGAGTGTTTATAGCAAAAGGACTAGCATTCGCAGTCACACCTGTCTGCTGCAGTTTGCATAGGGGCGAAGGGAAATGCAACAAGCATGCAGTGTATGTATGTGCTGGTGCAGCTGGCAAGAGGGACACTAACATAGACCAGGTTCACAGAAAAAAAAAAAAACTCTCTGTCTCATATTCCGGATGATCTTGTTTTACAGACGCTGTAATTAATAACACAATTCTGAGGAAATATTACAAAAACTCAGTTCGGTATTCTAATATTTCTAAGCAACATCTGGGGTACTATTTGCACTCAGTCCATCCTCACACTAAACATAGATCAGTCGTCAGTGTATGCATCTTTTTTGTATTCTAGAACTAATGATACTTGGAATTACCCTGTGCCCTTTCACTTGGCGGGTGACTTCTTCAAGTAAAAGCCTCTGCTATTTGCTGTAACTCTATGTGCAGATATGTGCCAGTGTGGTGCGACTTGGCCTGTGGTTTGGCAGTCGACCGACACTCTGAAGCCTTTTGTGCATCTGTGTGTTTGTGTACCTTCATGTCTGTATGTAGCGATGACCTCTGGTGCGCAGAACACCTGTGTCCACTAAAAATTACACGGACCAAATACCTGCAGCTGTTAGCCCCACCACGTTCCACTTTTCTCTTCTGTGACAACATGGATTCGCGTCCATATTTACATACAGTGGCGGCCGGTGGAGTCCAATGAAATTCGGGCACGAAAATGGCCCATAAGCGCAATTTCAGTTTCAGTCCGAACCGACTTTTGTCACCAAAACAACACGGTTGAAAAATTAGGTTGGGAAGACGCAAGCAAAAACTTTAAAGCAAGCACTTTGCAGGCAAACAGTTGCAAAACGTCTTTGCCACAGACGGTTGCTGACCAACGGCTGGAACATTGAGCAGAGTTATAATAATAGTTTTTTTCATAGTAGTTTTTTTTTTTTTTTCAAAATTCACTCAGTTTTATTTTGTTTTTAGAGTAGATTTGTTAGATTTGACTGTTTTTCTTTTTTTTTGCAAAATTATTTCATTTTAGTTTCGTTTTTATTAGTTTTAGTATTAGTTTACTTTAAGTATTTGTCAGATGCAAGATAAAAAAAATAAGTCACTAATTGTTCCTTCCTTTTTCTGTACGGACATACATCATTACCGAAGTACATTTTTTAAATTAACCCTAAAGTTCATGTATGATATTAATTGACAAAGACAAAATCAAGGAGCGTGTCACAATAATCACTAGATTTATTTACCGGTAGTTTTCTAAACATAAGATATAGTTCTTTTTTTTTTTTTTAAGAAATACTTTGTTGCTGATTTTTTTTTTGTTTTTTTTTTGTTTTAGTTATTTTGTTAATTTTCGTTAACTGTAATAACCTTGACATTGAGGGGCACTGCCTTGGAGCTTGGGGAAAGATTACACTTAAAAAAAAAGTCAGATGTCCCACTTAGCAGCCTCGCCCCCAAGGCACCTGATAATTTGGTAACAGAATCGTCATTTTCATGTCGGGACACTGGTTTAGGTGTGTTTGTGAATTTGGTAGACGCGCTCCGCCTCACTGGGCATTACTTTCGCGCCCCCCAGCGCATCTGCAAATTCGGTTACAAAAAGTAGACTACCAGGTAGATTTTAGACTCGCAAAAAGCAGGTCTAATTTGAGGCTGCTTCATACCCAGATTAGTGCAACACGGTCCCAAACATACTAGACTAGAGTTGTGCTGGCACGAAAATGAAGTTACGCCTGCTTTTACTCTCACCTTTCGTGGATCATGCATTCCAAGCCCCCTGTGATAGATTAATTTCAGCAAAGTAGAAGTTGATTTATTGTTTTTTATTTTAAAATTTGATTTTACCATGCAAAACAGAGCATTTTTATTTTTTTGCATACATACAAACTCCTAAATAATTGAACAATGCCTGATGGGCTAGAATGTGAATAAACACACATTTATAGTGAAGTAATTGACACTCTCAATATTCTTGTAAATTTAAGGCGTGCCTTTGTATATGTACACATTTTGTAACATTTTTTTGTTGTTTACACTCTGATCCTTCTTCATCAGTCTATGTTCCCATAGAAACACACACACACTCGGCTCGTGGCCTTGGTGCACACTCACACACATGCACTCTCCCTGCAGGATTATGACACGTTATTAATTGCCACCATTATCAGGGACAGCTTGCCCGAGAACTTGGCTCTTCTCTGGGGGGCATTTGGCCTGGCGTTGCAGAATTTGGGAGAAAAGGATGAGAAAGGAAGAAAGAGCCACAGAGCCAGGAAAAGGGCACATTGAGTGATGGCTGGAAAGAAGAAGAGATAGAGGCAGTGTAGGTGTAATGCGTCACGCTGTGCGATGCAATACTCTACGCAAAAGGGATTGTGGCATAGTGAATAATTTATTAGAAAACGTTTTTCTTGGTCATTTTCACAGACCTTCAAATCCTCCCTGATCTCTCTGTAGGTAGGCTTGGACATAATATTGTGTGTGTTAGTGTGTGTCTAAGATGGAGGAGGAATATCTGACTTGTCAACTCTCATAGGCAAAGTAATGGCAACGTGCAATTTACTAAAACTTAGCAGCAATTACAGAGCATTGTGCATCCATCGATCCATCCATTTTCTAAAGCGCTTATAGGGTCGTTGATGAGCTTGGAGCCTTTGCCAGCTAACTTTGGGCGAAAGACAGGGAGACCCCAGATTGCTGGCCAGCCAATCTCAGCCCAGAGCACTGTAAGAAATTATAAAACAAATGCAAAATACATATATAAGTATATGACAACATTTATAATTTAATTAGCAGCAAGGATGACACATTTTTCTGTTTCCTAATATGGTCTCCGAAGTGAAACAAATTGGTTTAAAACATTCTCTTTGACAATTTGTCAACAGTGTCATGGCATCCACCCCGACACATTCATCGGTATCGCTGCAGAACAAAAAACAGTTACGTGAACTGTCACGCTCAACTCTACTGTTAATTTGCGGTAATTAGCAAGGGAATGATTCCCAATATATCATGATGCAAGTGGCACACTCCACAATATTTCACAATCAATCTGTTGCCTTGGTCGCCCCGCCTCCTCCTACTCACTCTTTCCCTCCTTCTGCCCTTCCAAACACACATGCAAACACAAAAACACTTGTGCTGACAGAGACTGACATGGTAGTAATTGCACAACAGTGGGAAAGGAATTTGTTTGGCCATTAACAGTCGTATTTTGATACCATATTGTGCAGTACACATGCAGCCAAAATAAAGTCAGCAGGTATAAATTGTTACACATTTGGTAGCTGGTTTATTTGATTCTGTCTCATTAAGAGTGTTAGGTAGTGGCAGCACAATATGGTGCGTATGTATGACTCACATTCCAGAGGTCCTGAGTTGGGATCTCTGTACTTGTCCTCCTGTTGCCTGTGATGTTTGCATGTTCTCCCAGTTTGAGAGCTATTGCCATCTGGCATTTACATGTAACAGCCACGTGGCATGCACAGATCAAACATTATATGATTTATCAAAATAGAGTTCAGTCGTCCATGTTAGCGCCATTTAAAAAGTTTAGCTATTTTTATGAATAATAATTGCAAATATTTTGCTTTTCAATAATTCTCTATGTTGGTGAAAAGAATTGATGCATTTCTTTGTCTTTGTAATTAGTTTGGTATTTGAATTGAAATATGTGTGGGATGTTGCTATAGTCTACATTAGAGGGCGCAGTTCATTATTTCTTGTTACACACGAAGAAGAATGTGTTGTGCATTGTTGGAGAAGAAATAAAAATGATGGCGGACAAGCAACGCGGTCGTTTTATCGTGCTGCGATTGTCAGTGTTGGCTCACGCGTAAAACACTGTTTGTGCCCGTCAGTAAATGAAGAGGTTAAACAACGAAAAGAAGAAGAAACTAAAAGAACAAAAGATAGCCTCTACGGTCCATTTGGCACAGTGGTTGTGATTGTTTTAACACACTGTTAAAGAAACAGCTTGATAAAAACAAGTTCCAAGTAGTTTAAAACAAGCCCGCCCATTCCAGACAAGCTCTGGTTGGAAGCTGCCATTTTAAAGTGCATGAACATCAACGACACTGCACATTTACATTAAGACCGGATGCATCTTGGATATTCCATTTGAACCGTATACATCCCGTCTGATCGGATTGGCAGAAGAAATATTTAGATTTGACCTGTTTCGTCCGATTGAAGTGTTTGTATGGAAGATTTTCATTCAGTTTCGCCATTTGTTTTCAAATACATACAATACATGGCTCCATTTGAACCTGGCTATATTTTTTTTGTATTTTGGTTTGTTGCAGACTCATTTCCTTCGACATTATGAATTGATGGATGTGACTCAGCACGTGCCCTCCCTCCACCTAGTTGGGTGGAAATCAGTTCTGCTAAAGCTATGGCTTTATACTGATACTGATTTCATATACGATTACACTATGTTCCCTGCGGCCACGACAGCCTATTTACGCCACTGTGGACAAAACACGTCGAACAATGAAGCCCGCTGAAGTAAAATTGTAGGCATTTAACAATACCTGACAGTACGTAATAGGCGTAACACAACCTGAAGTCCATAGTAGGAAGGGATATACGGTATCTTTATTCTCTGCATCTCACACTCGCCACCTACAGCTCTTCTAAAGCTAAGATGTTTTTAATTTACCTACAATGCCTGTCATCGCTTACCTGTTTTTAAGTGTTAAATGTGTGTGTGTGAGACAGAGAGAGAACGAGATGCTCTACTGTGGGCACCAAGAACGTAGTGTGAACGTACAGTAGCCTAATGAAACAACTAACCAACCAATCAATCAACAAGTTGTTATCAAAGCAATTTTCTTTTACCCTCCTTGTGCTCCTGCGCATGTCAGAGATAATGCCGGGTGTGGAAAGTCAACAAAGCTATAGACTGTGCCAAAACATGGTTCCCCTCCTCTCCTGTCCTAGTACAAGCAAGTTTACGTATCACATCATGATGTGACACAGCATAATGGCAACTTTCCTGACTTTTTGCTTGAGTAATTTGGATTATGCAAAGTGTAAGTGCTTATGAATTAATCACTTGTTGGACATGATATAATATACATACAGTACTTCCATGTTTGAAGGTCTACATGTTTAACTTTCACAAAAGGTGTAAAGATAACAGTCACATGCTTAAAGGCATCGCTTTCATTTCTGAGAAAACAAAGATATGTCACTAATACTAAAAATACTCTTAATAAAAATTGTCTTTTTAAAAAGTCTTTTAACAGTAGTTTCAAAGATGAAGCGCTTGTGCTTATGACCACTTTTCACATCCTTTCGTTGATGGTATTTGTAGTGACACTGCACTTTTACAGCACAAAAAACATTGCTGGCAAAATAGTGAGTTTATGTACAGTACTGTGCAAAAGTTCTGGACAACCTCTAACGTAGTTGTTTTAATGACCCTTTTCACTGTCATTTTGAAACAATGCATTGTGTGCCCTGGAACAGCACACACTACAGAATCCATCCATCCATTATCCATACCACTTATCCTCAAGAGGGTCGCGGGCGTGCTGGAGCCTATCCCAGCTGTCATCGGGCAGTAGGCGGGGGACACCCTGAATTGGCTGCCAGCCAATCGCAGGGCACACAGAGACAAACAAACAACCGCAATCACAATTACACATAGGGGCAATTTAGAGTGTCCAATCAACTTACCATGCATGTTTTTGGAATGTGGGAGGAAGCCGGAGTACCCGGAGAAAACCCACGCAGGCACGGGGAGAACATGCAAACTCCACAGAGGAAGGCCGGGGCCGGAATCGAACCCACGATCTCTGAACTGTGAGGCAGACATGCTAACCAGTCGATCACTGTGCCGCCCAACTACAGAATCATAATTGTATTTTGAAACCACCCTGTTATAGGCATTAGAACCACAACCCACAAAGTAAAGAAAGTTTGGTGAGTCTGCTAACTAACAAAGAGATTGATAAACAAGCAAGATTTTATTTATTAGTTAGTAGTTCAGCCTTGGCAGTGGTTTGTGCTCGACTGGCATTCAAGTACTGATACATACTTATGCATACTACTAATGCATACTGCATGTTTTGGTAAATATTTTGGATGAAAGTTTGAAATGGACACTTTTTAAACCCACTGTTGTTACTGTGTTTCTGAAATTTTGGCCCAAGTGTCCCATGAATAAAATGGTAAAAATATCACTTTTTGAAATAACATTTTCTATAACAATCTCCAATTAACTTAAAGTGGGAAATCAACCCAAACATATTTTTTTCAAGAATATGTTCCCAGCAGGCCCACTAATTGAAACACGGCATTCTGATTAATATTGCGTTTGTGGAATATAAGTTAAGCAGTAAAATCGCACTATGACCAGAGATTGCTTTGGATTCACAATGTCCCGTACTATCATGCTTTCATTCTACTGTATTTGTCTGGGTCAGAACAGGATGTCATTTTGGTTGCTAGGCAACATGAGCCCTGAACAGACATGCAACTATATTCCATTTTGGATTCTACTTTGAATTGGTTCAGTCTGTCCTCTCCATTTCACTTTTGTGTTAGTTCTGCTATCTTCCGTCATCTTTTCTCTCTGTTTTTTGTTGTTTTCCTCTTTTGCGCCCATGTGAGTGCACAGGAGATTTCTGCACCTCAGAAATGTGCACTTCTTCTGGCCAGCGGGAGCAGCAGCAGCCGTGTGGGCATTTATCAAAGCTGTGCTTCGTAATGACCACTCAGCAATGGGGAAATTGAGCTGACCTCGGGGCCAAAGCTGTTAGAGGGGACTGGTGGTAAGGCCAGTGAGGTCAGGCCATCCTTGTCCCACCCACTTAGTGAGCAGTTAGCGCTGAACCATTAGTTTACTATTTGGCGACTGTACACACGGTACACACACATGCTATGACTTACACACAGTGTGGATGTCAAAGCCTCTTTACCTCAACACTTCAATGTTTGTCTGACACAAGTTGGAAAACAAAAAGAGTCAAAGAAACTTTGTTGGATGCCAGTAAGTCTTGTTAGTAAGACATGACCCTGAGAAGAACCCAAAACAAGGCTGGTCAAAACATAACTTGGGAGTATGATATAGGCAAAAAATACATAAATCACACATTGAAATGTGCAATAATTACAAAACAATAACAGAAAAATATTTTCTGCTTGTTTTGTTGTAATGGTGTATTATTGATACACTTTTTTTTTCATGATTGTCATCATTTTCATTGCTGATTGGCCAGAAGGAATTAAACTGATTACATGCTTCATAATATTTTGAGTAAATTAAGTAACCAATTTTGGATCCAGTAAAGAGATACTTTTAACTTTGTAAACAGTGCGAAATGTGTAAATCTCCAATTTTTGCTTACACATCAATCTAAATGTGTTAAATAATATTGAAATGATAAGCCAAATTCCCAGACCCAAAGTGTAACCCACATCTGACCTTTATTAGTGTCTTCCCAGACACAGCGGAGACGCTACAATTGCCAGAGCATGTTAATGCTGCCAGGAGGCCACAGTGAGATAGATCTGTGCCTCTTGTTAGCATTATTTAACTCAGCCATGTCTTGAGGCCCTTGCTAACAACAGTCTAGAGGCCACAGTGGGGAAAGAGAAAATCCACAGGGGAGCAGCACGAAGACAATCAATACAGCCACAGATGGAACAAGTCATGGGGGTAGAGACAAAAAGAGCAAGAATAGTAATTTTTGCGGCCCAGAAAGCAATGAAATAAAAATCCGAACTTTAAAATTGATAAGGATTGATTTCCCTGACAAAGGATCATAACATACATCCCTTCTGAGACATGCCGTGTGAGGTCTTACAGATGCCTGGCGCATAAAGGAGCGAGAGGAGGCTGTAAATCTGACTACAGAACAGCAATTAGCCTTTTAGCGCGAAAAGATATGGAGAATCTTTACTGTTTCATCAAATGGCATTAGGCACGCCCCAAGGCTGAGAGGATTCTGTGGGAAGACAAATGTTAGAATAAACTTGTTTAGACAGATGGATTGGATGGAATTCTCCACAAAGTTCACTATTTTCCCTCACAGATCCATATAGATCACTTAGAAACGGTTAGTTCATTATGTGACTTCTATTAAATGTCACACTGTGTTCAAGTAATACTAAAGAACTAGTACACCCTATAGATGCCATTTCCAACAATGTTTTCGAAGATAAAATATGCCACCGGCCTCCTTTTGGCTAAATGAATCCCTTTCTTCAACTGTAGTAAGGGAGGACTTTTTGTATTTAAAACATCAGTATAAATTTCATGTTGATTTTTTTCTTATAGTGCCATTTTATGTACCAATTACATTTGCCGAACTGTTCCCCAGCCCCAAAATTATCATTTATAAATTCATTCTTTTATTTCCAACATAAATGTGTGATTTCATGAGTTATTGGAACAGTTGAAATTGACAGAAAAATGAGCAGAAAACAAATGAGAATGAAAATGTGTTTAATGGTAATGATAACCTTATTTAGTGACATTAAGGCTAAATATGAGGAATAGGTCTCAGTATAATTATTATTATTTTGGGCAAAATATTTTACAATGCTTTTTAATAAATCTTGTAGGTTTTTGCATGTAGTGTTTTAGTACATACAATACATATGCAAATATGTGTGATATATTAAAAAATAACAACTGGCTCAATGATGGTCAATGGTGTAAGTAAGGAAACAAAAATGCATTGTTACTGCGCATAGGTAGATTTTTGGGGTGAATATCCAAACTTTCTACTCATTACATTTTCAAAATAGACTTTATTTCTACTTTTCTTAAAAAAAAAAAATAAAAAGATATATAAATGGAGGTAAGTCAACCGTGGTTGAGATTTTAATTGTTTGAGATGTTAGGGTCCTATAAGGCAGAAAGAAAAAAAAAAACAAGGACAGCATCAAAATATGAGAGAATATTTGCAAAACACAATAACGTTCATCAGTTGCAACATCAAATATCATATCTTTGTCATGTATTCAATTATATTTAAAAAGAAAAAAAGGAATTTGCAAGTCATTGTATTCTGTTTTTATTTATATTTTACACAATGACCCAACTTCACTGGAATTGAGGTTTGTATAAGCAGAAACAGTTTAACTTAGATTTAATATAAATTTTATCTGAAAGCTAATGCTACTGTCAAAAGCACTATATATATATATTGTATACACACACACACAGCAGATCCTTAGGTCCTTTAAACCTTGAGACTTGTCATCAGTAAATATTGCTTCATTTATGCTGATTTATCCTTGCATTAAATAAAATGTAAAGCCTTCAAAAGCAAAATGAATGACTCGTCATAGTCGTGACTACTAGCAGAAAGTCAAAATAACTTCCTCTTCAAATGAGCAATTGGAAAAAATGAACAGGGTGGTCTTGATCAAAGCTAACATTGCACAATATGCTGGTGAGCAGATGGCGAGTAATAAATCCTCAGGCAGGCCCTGACACATATTAGCATTTAGTTAGCAGACCACAGCCTGCCAGACATTTAGGTAATATCTCCATCAGATCATTTTGGAAATGGTGATGGAGTGATGAGAAGGTTGAAGGGGTGGTCTTGCAATGTGTTTATATAGACAGACCCCGGCAAGTGTCTGCCACAGCAAGAAGGTTGTGGGTTACCATCCCAGCTCAGGCCTTTCGGTGTGTAATTTGCATGATGTGGGGTTTTTCCCACAGTCCAAAAACAAACATTAGGTTAATTGACCACACTATGCTTAACTCTGAATATGCTTCCCTATGTCCACTGATAGTGTAGTGGTACACACGCCTGAGTTGTGTGCGGGCAGCGTGGGATCGATTCCCGCTCAGTGACAGTGTCTATGTGTGCCCTGCGACTGGCTGGCGACCACTTCGGGGTGTAGTCTGCCTTCGCCCATTGACGGCTGGGATAGGCTCCAGCAACTCCCCGCGACCCTGTATAGGATAAGCGGTTTGGAAGATGACATGACATGACATGCTTCCCTATGACTTTTCTGTAGGATAAGTGAAAGAAAATAGATGTAGCTAATAATGATTCAGAATTCAGCCATCATGCAAATTCATTCAATTTTGAAAGACTTAAGATCAGTGAGAATATGAAGCACTGATTGCAAAGATTTTCTATGTCTCATAACACTCTAAAATATAGTGGACCCCGCTTACTTGCGGTTCAGCACCCGGGGATTCACATATTTGCAGATATTTTTCAAAATGTTCCCCCCATATTTTTCAATTTCATATCATTTCAATTCATTTCAACAAGGAATATTGACTTGATATAAGCATAAAATTTGTTGTAAGCTTGGTCACGGAAAGCATTAACCCATTAAGGACGGGAGCGCATAACCGCGTTTCTACCACTAGAGAAGGGAGCGCTGTTGCGTCTCTCTACCCTTAAATCCGGGAGAGCGTTTACGTCATTTTCTATTTCTTATTTAATTATCGGACTCTTTACCAATGAAATGAATCAGAATAGACATGTGACATATATATATACGGATTTTTTTCCAGCAGTAATGGCGGACGCCGTCGAACGCGGACCTCTGAAATGAATAACGGCAGTGATATAGACGACACGATTGTGGACTTTGAACCAGTAGAACCAGTTGAACGTGATATATGGTTCAGATATATGTTTGTAGATAATGACAATATCAATGTCTTTGTAACAGAAAAGAAGAAGGTAATTACCACTCAATTTTTTTTAATTAAAAGTAGTGCTTCTCTTGCACTGACACTTTACTTTTACCTCTTCGATTGAAACAGTAGATGAAGATGAATAAACTCGGGTCTGTGTGAAAGACACATGTCTAAGCTCTCTAATTCTTTTGGAATTATGTTTCTGTCTGCTACAGGGGCTGATATATTGATTATTTTGTAGGTGTTAAATTTCTGGGAAAACTTCAAGTTTTCAAGGGTAATTCCAAAGACGACCTTAGGTTTTGGGGAGCTGTTGAGCCAGGCGCTATAGGCCTTAATGGGTTAAATTTGTAAGTCAGGGTACCACTGTATTCAGAGTAATGTTATACAAGAACAGTAGCATGATAAAATTAGTGGTTAACATGTTTGCCTCACATTTGGAAGGTTGGCAGTTTGAATCTGGCCGCAGTTTGAACGTTCTTGTCACACTTGTGTTGGTTTTCTCCAAATACTCCGGCTTCCTCCCACAAAAACATACACGTTAGATTACGTAATCAAAGGCTTACTACCCACACCTGTACTTATTTTGATATGATTTTGTTTGCAATATTATTCTCAGTGACGAAGGAATTGAATAATTGATCTAATTTTGTTGTCACATTGCTAGAATGCCATGTTGGAAATATAACATTTGTCTTGTATTTAATTTTAGGTTTTATCTTTGTTTTACCTTGTATACACTGTGGTATGCTAAAAATGATTCCAATACTCTTTAAAAATACTTTGCCCTAATTGTTTACCAGAGGTGAAACACAAGCATATGATATGAAAGGAATGACAGATGCATGCATTCATTCAAATGCTGTAAACTAACTTGGTGACACTTCACACTGACGGACAGAATGAATGAACCCCTGCTGCAGATTAGGTTGCAGCGAAGTGATAGTGAAAAGGCAACAGCAGTGACAAGGAGCGAGACCAAAAGTGTAAACTGTGCGTGGGTGTGCATGTGTGTGCGTGTGTGTGTGCAAGCACGAAGGGCACAACGTGTGTGAGGTTAATTGTAGTTCAACAGCTGAGAGGGCTCATATATGGTACCCAGGAACAAGCATGGTGACAGGCAACTTGACAGCACAGCCTGTTTTATGGTGACATGTGTCTCCCTGAGTCTGTGTGTGTGCGTGGGTGTGTATGTCTGTGTGTGTTGGGGGAGACCAAAAGAAAGTGAAAAGGGGGAGGACTAGCATTAGGAAGAAAGTGTGAAGCGTGTGCTAAATAAAGGCAGGTGATCAGTGAGAACCTGCTCGGCCACCCAGCATGTCCACAGGCTTCCTTTCAGGGTAGCAAATAGCGATAGTAAGCTTTTTCTGCACCACACTGCTGTCAGAGGGAATTGTTTTAGCCTAGTGTCACATGTGTTTGTCCATGTGCAACTCAACTCAATGAAACAAATCTTGAAGAAGTATTTCATTCACGGTACCAGAGAGGAAAAGCTCCTAAGGCTGTTTTTTGTGCCCTTAACAATTAGGGACAAGTGCATTGTAGTTTACTTGAGACTAGGTTGCGAAGTAATGTCGGTGGGTTCAGCCTGGTTGCAACTTTGCATGTGTGTAGTCTTGCTACCTAAGCACAGGCTCGCATCAAATCATCAAAGCTGCTCTCTCAGATCAGTTTTCTGACTGATTTAGACTGATGTGTTGCTACTTACAGTAAGACGCAAAGACTCCTTTACACCATATCATTACCTTTAAGGCCTAGATAGATACACCAATCCGTCGGGCGTCGGTAAGCGTTGGGGCGTCTTATTGTGCCATCTGATTGGTGTAGCGAACACCGTCGTAACATCGGACCTCATCAGGAAGCGTCTGGACTTTTCAGCATGTTGAATCGGCGTCATGAGTTGTGACATTTGGTCACTCTGATTGGCTGTTAGCTAGCGAATCAGCGCTCGGAGCACCAACGGGAAGTGACAAATGCGGATAAACAGTGAGCGCGCCTTTTCTGCCTTAATCTTCTTACGTTGTAAGTACAAGGAATAGTGACTACCGCCGTCAATGGTATGAAACGGTACTACATCTCACACGTGCGCAGAAGGTACTTTAATGGTCAGCATCGCTGTCTGTCGTTGCGGTGTATTTTTCCAGCGTGACGTGCCGACAGCCGGCCCGACGCCACAGGGGTTAAGCATCAGTCACAGTTGGCCAACATCGGATTGGTCTATCTCGACACTCACCTGTTCATCAACCTCATCTAATGAAGTGGGTCATCTCAACATGAGACACATAACATTTAATAGGCATTTTTTATGTTGAGTGCATAGTAGAAAAGAAGCTAGCAATTAACAATATTGTGTTTTCTGATTCTATTTTAAAATAATGTGCTCAAAGTATGACAGAGTAACGTTTTTCTATTCTCAAATAAAAATGGAACAAATGTTACATTGTTTGGTTTTACAGTACGAATATTTAGAATAGCCCTGCGCCAAATGTCAGCTGTGAGGAAAAGCGCTGTACAAAATGGGTGGATGCATGATTCTAAAAAGAAAAACAAAAAGAATAGCTTGGCCTTTACAAAAGCAATTTTGATTTACACCAAGGAAAAGCAGCGAGGACTGTTTTCTTGTTGTTGTTCTGTAACAAAAATTCCATACTAAGGAAACACTGCAAATGACATAGTTATTCCTGTGATGTTCCTGTTATGTCCCCAGGGGGGCATAATTGTTTCTGTATCATATTTGTGTCTCAAAATTAATATGATTTAATTTACATTGATGATTATGATTCCGGGCGGCACGGTGGTCGACTGGTTAGCACGTCCGCCTCACAGTTCAGAGGGTTCGATCCCGGCTCCGGCCTCCCTGTGTGGAGTTTGCATGTTCTCCCCGTGCCTGCGTGGGTTTTCTCCGGGCACTCCGGTTTCCTCCCACATTCCAAAAACATGCATGGTAAGTTGATTGGATACTCTAAATTGCCCCTAGGTGTGATTGTGAGTGCAGATGTTTGTCTCTGTGTGCCCTGCGATTGGCTGGCAACCAGTTCAGGGTGTCCCCCGCCTACTGCCCAAAGACAGCTGGGATAGGCTCCAGCACGCCCCGCGACCCTTGTGAGGAGAAGCGGTACAGATAATGGATGGATGGATGGATTATGATTCCTTGAGGGTAATTCATTGTACACTATGCTGGATATTTTTATTGCACAGCAGACCACCCACATGCAGAGTATGCATGTCATTTTGGCACATTACTCAAGGACGCCTCAAGCTTAGTCAAGATTCATACCAACATCCATTCATCCATTTTCTTTTACTTATCTGGGGCCGGGTCGCAGAGTCAGCAGCTTGAGCAGGGAAGACCGGACTTCCCTTTCCCTTGCCACTTTATCCAGCTCTTCCAGGAGAATCGCAAGGACTTCCCAGGCCAACTGGGATACATAGAGTATACTGCTTTCCCACCACCTCAAGGTAGAGGGAGCCTACCCTCTCATCCACCAGGGTGCTCTTACAAGCACTAAGACTTGGGGCAACTCTATACCCACATCTGCTCAGCGCCTCTCACCTTGGGCAACTCTAGAGTGGAAGAGAGTCCAAACTCTCTCGAGAGGACTGGTACCTGAGCCCAAGCTGTGTGTAGA
This sequence comes from Filicampus tigris, assembly GCF_054856515.1. Taxonomy (NCBI): domain Eukaryota; kingdom Metazoa; phylum Chordata; class Actinopteri; order Syngnathiformes; family Syngnathidae; genus Filicampus; species Filicampus tigris. Next base: position 4,457,973 of record NC_141228.1, on the reverse strand, counting down.
GATGGGCCCCACTATATCAAGAACTTGTCAACAGCACACACCAGTTCAGGCTCCTTACCTGCAGGAGAGGTGACGTTCCACGTCCCTAGAGCCAGCTCCTGTAGCTGGCCACTTCCCAGCACAGTCTGAATTAGGGCTGCTCGATTAAGCAATTTCGAACCGTAACCGAATTTTCTGGATAAAACGATGTTAAAAACTTTCAAATCAGCAAGTTCTATTTTGTTATTTTTGGTGTATCTAAGTGTGGCCCATTTGTACTTTCTGTATTGTGTTCTGTTTGTACATTCTCTTCGTATTTGTACTTTCTGTTACTCTTCTCGTCGTATTAAGATCTCTGTTTTTCGGTGGTTACTTACGTGTTTGTCATGCGGTCACGTGAGTAGCACATTCAATCCAATTGCTGGAATGCGGAAGCGATTGTCCGCTGGCCGAGGAGAAAGTGACACATGTGGGGAATTGTTTGCTGCAGGAGCCAACTATCTGAGCCGACTGCCGAGTGAGTGAGGAAGTGAAGTGGAGCGTATGCTCAACTGACAGAATTGGCCAGGTCGATGGCGAGCTAGGAGCCCAGGATTGAAACTTGGAAATTGCCTGGAATAGAACTGAACCATTCTGAATCATCCCTGCTCCGGTCGGGCTGGTACGAGGCTGCATTTTAGCCAGCCGATCCCCTTCATTCAAATACTTCATTTTTCATTATTTTTTATTTTGCAAAGAAATCGTAATCGTAAAATCGGGTTTGAGAGAAAATAATCGGGAAATCGAACAGCTCTACTCTGAACCTTACCCTGCCCTCCCACAGGTGGTGAGCCCATGGGAAGCGGGACCCAAATTCTCTCTTTGGACTGTGCCTGACCTGTCCCCATGGATGCAGGCCCAGCACACTAGGTGCTCGCCGCCGAGCCTCACCTCGGGAGGCGAGGGAAATCGAGGTGTACTGTTTGCATTCATCATAAGGGTTCTGCTTCTTCACCTCGGACCTGTTTGCCATGGGTGTCCCTGCAAGGGGCATAAAGCCCCAGTCAACTTAACTTTTAGGATCATTGTTATATACAAACCCCTCCACCATGGTAAGGTGATGGCTCAAGGAGGGGCATACCAACAACATCTTTCCAACAATTTACATTTTGAACATTCTTATTTCTCATCTCATAAGTAAATAACAAACTCAGGGTGTTTTCAGACTTCATCTGGTTCAGTCATCCCAACATTTAGTGTAGACGTGTACTCTCAGACCTTATAAGATTATAGATTTGTACCTTATATTTTGACTGTTGTGTATGTATGTATTATTTAACTGGTGCAAAAAATTTGCTGTCAGATTATGTTTACTAATGGTCATACAAATGACTAGTTACAAAAATGGTCCTGTCACCCATTCTGGGCTCTGTAACTGTAGTTTAAGAAATGCTGACTGTCAGTAAGTGTAAGGCTTTTTTTAGGCTGCTTGGACTGGGACGTTGGCTCACTGTTGAGTGAATGTTTCAAGCTGCCATTCAAATAAGGTGATAATGTTTCATGTCATGATTCACCCATTACCGTCCCTCCCTTTGTAATCTACGTTTTGTGGCTACTGTTGATATATGGCTTTCACTTTCCATGGTAGAGTTTTAACATGTATTTGTAGCTGTAACGACAAACTGTGCGAACTGACAATGGTTTTCTGAAGTGTTCTAAGACCATGCTGTAATACTTTACGCAAAGCTGCCAGTTTTGAATTCATTGCTGCCTGCAGGATTGAATGTTACAAGTATTCACTGTTGGCTTTAGGCTTTACTGAATTTGTGCCGGGCGGCACGGTGGTCGACTGGTTAGCACGTCCGCCTCACAGTTCAGAGGTCGTGGGTTCGATCCCGGCTCCGGCCTCCCTGTGTGGAGTTTGCATGTTCTCCCTGTGCCTGCGTGGGTTTTCTCCGGGCACTCCGGTTTCCTCCCACATTCCAAAAACATGCATGGTAAGTTGATTGGATACTCTAAATTGCCCCTAGGTGTGATTGTGAGTGCGGATGTTTGTCTCTGTGTGCCCTGCGATTGGCTGGCAACCAGTTCAGGGTGTCCCCCGCCTATTGCCCAAAGACAGCTGGGATAGGCTCCAGCACGCCCCGCGACCCTTGTGAGGAGAAGCGGTACAGATAATGGATGGATGGATGGATGAATTTGTGCCAAGATTTCTCCAGATTCTCTTAATCTTTTGATGATATTATGGACCGTGGATGATGAAGTTACTAAATTTCTTGCAATTGTACATTGAGAAAAGTTATTCTTAAACTGTTGGACTATATGCTCCCGAAGGTATTCATAAAAAATCCTTGCTTGTGAACAGCCGAGGTTTTCAGGGATGCTGTTTTTATACCCAATCATGACTGCCATCTCTTTCCGATTAACCTGTTGGAATGTTCCCAAAAGGTGTTTTTGAGCATTCCTCATTTTTCCTAACTTTCGTAGAATGTGTTACAGGGATCAAATTCAAAATGAGAAAATATCATTAATGTTCATTAGTTTGAACATCAAATATAACAGAATATAGGTTGAATAGGATTTGCAAATCATTGTATTCTGTTTTTATTTACATTTTACACAATGTCCCAACTTCATTAGAATTGGTGTTTGTATACAGAAGGTCTTCAAATCAATATCAATTTTCTGTTCCTCAGACTACACCAAAACCCTAAATTGTGCTTTTGAGTCTGTAGCACCGCTCCTTTGATTCCCTGCACTTGACGAAGAGGCTCAGTCAAATAGAATGAGTTTACAATCACAGATCTTAAGTTTATTATTGTACCTTGTGGTGGTACCTTCAAAGGTACTGCTTTCTCAAACAATTGACTTTTCTTGAAAACATACCTGTATCTTTTCATGTCCTGGATACAATTCAGATCTATTTTCCTGTTAGCCATAACTCCCCTTCACTCTGACTGAACCTTTGCTCTACTCACTTGTCTGTTGTTCTTCAAATAGTTGACATTGCCCGGTCAGTGGAAACTGAGTGAGAGTACAGCAACTGTCAGAGTGAATTCAAACTGACGTCTTTGTGGTATCTCTCAGCATGCTAGCTTTGGTCTTAAAGACAAAGCGACACTCCTGAAACCTACAGCAGCATTAATTGGGAGGAGGGATGGGTGGGGCAAATGTGTATCAGTACTCCTGGTTAATAAAACATATATAGTTCAACTCATCTCAATCGAATAAATCAACACGTTGAAGGTGATGGAATAGAAATGTGTTGCGCGTGTACGTGTGTGAGTTTGTGCGTGTGCGTTGGCATGTTCATCTTGCTGGGGAGTGGGTATGAGTAGAAGCAAAGTAAGACGCTGGCTAAGTCTTACAGAACATCAGGTGACACTAGAAAAATACAGCTGCCGATAAATCTCTGACAACAGCCCCTGACTCAAGTTTCGCTCTATGATTTATCGGAGATGTTCCTTTTGGACTCACCATTTGGAATCCACAGCCACTGTGGGTCATTTAATATTTCACTTTTAATACCACACTAAGGCTACAAGGGGGAAAATACGTCACATTTCGATAACCCTTTTATGACAAATAATTGATCATTCAATTTGGATGTTTATATTCAACAAGTAATGTAGAAAGACACCAGTTGCTCTGAAAATTACAAATACCTGTTGGAAGTTAGGATTAATTAAACAACAACAACAAAAGATTTGAAGGCAAAAGCCATTACTCTCATTCAGTCTTTATTGATCCAGACTTTAAAGAAGATTAGATGTGCCCAATTCCAAATGTCTTTTGGAACAAGACCCATATATACACTATTTTAATGTATCTGGCTTCCAATCATACTAGCAGTAGGATATTGATTTCTTTCATACCAGTCCGTGTCCAGTAAACCAACACTGGACAAGAAGACATATGCTAATTAAAATCATTGTTTTTTTTTATCTCAGACATTTTTTAAAAAAGTTTTCATTCGACATGTTTCGGCGGCAGTCTTTCCCCTTCTTCAGAGTGTCTGAAACAAACCTTGAAGAAGTCTTTACTTTACGTTAGCAAAGAAAAGAATGTCTCAAAACAGCGAAAGACTGCTGAAAGACTCAGGAAAATGACAAACTAAAAACAAAAACTGTCTCCGATAAAAGAAACAACAATTTTAATTATAAATAAGATACAGACTGAACTTTATTCATATAAAAGATTCAGATTTATTCAGATTGTTTTACTGATGAATGATGAGACACTATAAAAATGGCAGACTCAGTAAGCACTGGTAGAAGAGGATTTTCATCTGTTTTGCTGATGTTTTTTGGAGGGGTGAGGGTGGGGGATGGACTGCCCATATTCTTATTCTTCAGTTATTCTTCTGACAAAATAACTGACAGACTTAAATGATTGACGGACTGACCATCTGACGATTAGAATTCGGTTTGTCACAAAAAATGACGGACTGACGAATGACGGACGGGTACCCTCGCCGCTGACGGATGACAAATGGCGGACCAGTAAAATTCAAAATGCCCAGCTCTGTGCCTTTCTTATTTTTCTTCAATAGTAGATAGACAAATCTATGAATCATTTATTTCGTAAAATCATTTTACATTTTAATCTATTCAAATCAACTGTTCTCTGTATTGTGTCAGATTGTTGTTTTTTTTTTAGTATTAAAAAGCATGATCTTTTTTTGTCTGTCTGTGGGGGGGGCGCATATGTGTGGGTGTTTGTTTTATATTTTTGTCATGATTTGCTGTAAAAAAAAAAAAATCACTAAACCACAATTTTAATGTAAAGAAGTTGGTACTCCATGCAGCACCGCAATTCCCAAATAATCACTATAGCGTATAGTATTTATTTTCCCCATCAGCCATGTGTGAAATGGGGTGGCAATGGTTAGGGGAGCACCAAGGGGGGCAGAGACAGCAGTTTTTTGCAAAAGTATGTGTAGACTATCTTCTAAAACTTGACTCCCCCTCTCTCCCCCTCCCTTAAATACCCCGCCGCTTCTAATGTTTCTGTCTTGCTGTTCGTCAGCGTCTTGACACCATGCCCTGCGCAAAACCTCAAGAACTCAATCGTCTCAAATTCAGACCACTGAAATAATTAAGGGGTTACATGCCAGTGTATTTTTGAAGAGGAGAGGGTACATGTGTTTGGACTCAAGAGATACTGGGGTGCCTCTGGCTGGGTTCAGCTCGTTAGGAAAACTGGGTTTTGCTTTACACTTCCGATGACATGACTGCAGTGTCAGTTGCAGAGGTGTTTGCGGGGCCGGGGTGTTTTGCGTTTGGTGTCAGTTTTGTTGGCTTGGCTGACCCCCCTGAGATGTGCATGTTTACAGAGATGTTCGCACAAACATTTGCCTAGTGCAGTACGTCAGGCCATGAAGAGGTGTTTACAACAGCAGCTTGCGCTTTGTGTACACATCTTGCTATCAACTGTGGCAATGAGTGAAAGCAATAAACAAATAACAAATGCACCTCATCATATTACGTATCAACTGGCTTTTTAAGATGTGTACATAAAGCAAAAGTCGTTCGGTTTTGAGCTGGCCACTTACAACAAAATGACAGGAACTAAAGACTCAGGAGCATATCTTCACATACAATTTTTTTTGCCTATCAGTTTTTACTCTTTCTACTGATATTATTCATTCAGTGGTAGTTCATGCGAAACACATTTGGCTCTAGACCGATAGCACCCTTAGCTAATTACCAGCAAAAATTAAAGTTGACCATGACGGGTATGTTATTAGTTTTGCACTGAAACTAAATACTTGATGACATGACCTGGTGACGGCATTGGATGACATTAAGATGATCATTAAAGTGATTGCAGTTTATCCCCGGGGCATCATAAATGTCTGCACTGAAGTTCAAAGCCATCTATCTAATCATTGTTTGGATTTTTGAGTGAAAAAACACAGACAACATGAAAGCTTCACTGATTCATATGATTTCCTAATTGTGATGCTATTGTTTTGAAAGCGGTTTCTTTTTTTCATTCATTACACATTTAAAACTATCATTGTTTTTCCTGTGCCAATTTCACGGAGCGTCTGAGCAAATTTCATCTCTTCGTTTCATGTTTAGTTTGACAGTAGATTTCAATTCTTTTTTTTTTTTTTTAATAATTGTTGACTATTTGCCAAAGTGCTGCTAATGTGAAGTGAGTTGAGTTGAATTCGTTGTCACAATACAGCGCTCATATCTCGAGTTTGAGCTCACAAGTAGGGTCACTCTTATCTCAAGTCACTACTGCAACCTTCCGATCAAAGTTTGCAAAGGCCTGGTTATTAGATTTCACTAAAGATTATGCTGACTGACTGATTACCCTATGGTATGTACTGTATGCGCTGTGTAAGAGTGGCTTTACTTCCCCGATCTCCGTAGAAAATGGCAGCTGTCAATACTAGATGTTAAACATAGAATATTTCAGACTTGAACATGAAACAGCCAATTTGGATGTGACCTAAACACAAATAGAGGTGCAACTGGTTATGGTGAATGTTTGTATGTGTCTCACAAGTCATTGAACACAAGTCATTGTACATGACAAGGGAAAGAGTTTACAATAGAAGTACTAGATAAGCTAAGTTATGGACATGATGATGATATGAAGATATTTGATAATTGTGATGCAGACATGCAAAAAGGGATGTCAGAATAAAAGGGGCACATAAACCATGCTTCACGTCTTGAGCTGGAAGGTGGGATTGGAGTCTGCTTTGTTTAAAGGGTACCTCAACAGTAGTCAGGAAGCAGACTATCATCACTCTAACAACTAGTTGCCATTTTAATTTGTCCACAATTGGACTGGATCCATGACTCACAGGATCCAAAGCCCAAGTCTTTCCAAATGAACGATGTATTAATACTACTGTTTACACGTGAATCAGTAGACTTCTTTCTCATAATATAGTAATTTTAAAGCCCTCGGTAGTTATAAATCGGCAAAAGTATCTTTTTTTTTTTTTAATTGGTTGCATTCACACTGGTCAAATTGCAAAATGCTAAGATCCAAATGTATAAAAATGCTCATGAATGATTGAGAGTGTTGATTTAAGTGTTATATCATCTGCACTATTTTAGATGGAATCAAGATAGATCTTGTTTGCTCAACAAAGGTTAAAGTCTTCATTTCATTTTATTTTTAAAGTAATATAAATTAACAAAGTGTACTGTATGTAGACAATAGCTTGGGAAATGTACAGTAGCCTATGTTTCATTAAATTAAACTATGTCTAAAAATATACATGGCTGTAGTATTTGTATATTTACCTTTTTTGTGAACAAATACGATCTGAACCTGGTACTGTTTATGATAATACAAACAAGTATCTAATTGTTCAGATGTAAAATGAACCAAAAAACTACTTAAATACACACACACGCACAATTCATAAGCATGCAGACAAGGGAGCAGGCGTCCTTTGGCTGGAGGTAGACTGGGAAGTGTGAAGGACGTGACGAGGGAGATAAGTGTCCTCCGGGGCCCTGAGGTTACCCTAATGGTGTCGTACATCACCCCTCACAATGCCATGCAGAGCAAAGTTGTCAATGCATGAATGCTGCACTATTACTATCCGCCATTTTAATCATGGCACCTGTCACTGCGCTAATCAACACCATAACTTCACGCTGAAAATCACCCCGAAAGAAGCGCGTACACAGCTGTACACTCGGAACTGTATACAACACAGCAGCCAGTAAGTTACGCACACTGCTTTGCTGAAGGGTTGTGACTTTGCAGTGCATCATTGCCCTTGTTTGATGGAAGCTTGGCTTTTCCTAAACAGTTGTTGTGACGACGCTAAATGCTGATGTTATTAACGTGCTAAAAAAGTTTTATCCCAGTGTCAACAGCCACCCCTCCACCCCACTCTGCAAATACAAATGCACCCGCCTACCGGGGGCCGTTGGAACCAATGTCACACAAAACTGCTCAGCCATGTTTGTTGATGTTTACATGAAAGAGTCCACCATCATGCCGGCGCAATGCACATTAAGTATTATGATTAACTTACTCCTTCATTCCAGCTGTCCCATTCACAGTGAACCCCCATTTGTTATTTCTTTTTTATTGTTTATTGTTTGAGATTCACCCCCCAAAAAAGAAAATCTGTGATATAGAGATGGCATAGAAAATGACATTTAATAGTTTTATCACTCCCACATGTGCCACCATTAATATTGACATTCTGTTCTTCTTGCTTGCAAAGGCTATCGAAAAAAAGGGCCACTGCTTCTTCTTTCTCCATCCACACACATCATCATCATCATCATCATCATCATCACACGTTTGTCTCTGGTATCTCTGATGCATGCAAACGTTAAACATGCTAAAAATGTACCCTTTTGAAGAATTTGTGTAATTTTGGAGAGAAAATTGGCAATGATTATGACACTGAAAAGCGTATGGATTTTTTTCCCCCTTTTTGTCCCTCATCTGTCACCACCACAACTTTTTTATTTGTAAATTGTCTCTGCCTCTGTCTGTGGTTTAACATTATCAAAATTTGTTTGGAAACAATCTTTGTCCAAAAACACACTCTGAAACTTAAAACTTTCTGCGTATACTGTACTGCATATGCAATATGTTATTAGTGATGTTTGATGTATTGTCTGACCTTCAGTTGAACATTCAAATGTTCAGTCATTTACTTTATTTTAAAGGCAGAAAAGTTATACTTTTACTTTATTTTAATGGCAGAAAAATTATAAATAACACACTCGCAAGGGTCATTTTGGACCTTTCTGTGAGCAGATAGCAGCATAGTTCTTGATACTCACTATTATATGCCTGTTTTTTAATGTTTTTTTTTTAGTACACCTGCAACAAGATCCTGAATTGTTTGGAAAATTAATTCATATTCTTAAAGGGGGGAAATCAACCCAAACATATTTTTTTTCAAGAATATGTTCCGAGCAGGCCCACTAGTTGAAACAAGGCATTCTGATTAATATTGCGTTTGTGGAATATGAGTTAAGCAGCAAAATTGACCCTTTTTTAGCCATCTCGGGTGGCCATTTTGTTACTTCTGTCGACTGAAAATGACATCACAGATGCAAAGGGCTCAGATCATGGCTCAGCTTCAGAAAACAGGTCAGCCATGATTGGCCGTTACCTGAGAACTGTGATGTAATTTTCAGTCGACCGAAGTGACAAAATGTCCGCACCCAGAGATGGCTAAAAAAAGAGTTGATTTTGCTGCTTAACTCATATTCCACAAACGCAATATTTAGCAGAATGCCTTGTTTCATTAGCACGTCCGCCTCAGTTCAGAGGTTGTGGGTTCGATCCCGGCCCCGGCCTCCCTGTGTGGAGTTTGCATGTTCTCCCTGTGCCTGCGTGGGTTTTCTCCGGGTACTCCGGTTTCCTCCCACATTCTAAAAACATGCATGGTAAGTTGATTGCACACTCTAAATTGCCCCTAGGTGTGATTGTGAGTGCGGATGTTTGTCTCTGTGTGCCCTGCGATTGGCTGGCAACCAATTCAGGGTGTCCCCCGCCTACTGCCCAAAGACAGCTGGGATAGGCTCCAGCACTCTCCGCGACCCTTGTGAGGATAAGCGGTATAGATAATGGATGGATGGATGCCTTGTTTCAACTAGTGGGCCTGCATAGAACATATTCTTGAAAAAAATATGTTTGGGTTGACTTTGGCTTTAACAGTAGATTTTGATTTTGTCTTTCACAATGTCCAAAGTGCATTAAATAAATAAGCAGCAATTTCCACATGAAATGGTTGATGTGGTCCATGTGAAAATACGGTAGGTAGTTCTTTTGGTGACAGAACTAAAATCCATACACTTTTCTGTGTCATACAGAATGATTTGAATAAAGATCATACCCTAAAGAGTTGACCATTCATCAAAATAGAAAGTGTAGTAGGTCATAAGTATGCCTTAGCCAGTGCCTCCTCCTGAGATTACACTCTCCTGTGTGTATCTTCTTTCATACGTGACATACCAAACAGCTCCAGATACGTAGCATGAGACGCAGCAAAACAAGAGTTATGGGGGCAGCTGGAAAAATATGGATGATTTCTAACTATAAAGATACTGATATGTCGATAGGAGGAATGGAAACATCCACGGTGTTGGTTTCAGGATAGTTGGACGTCCCTGTTTGGGTGGCACCTGCAAGACTGCCCTTCATTGCAAACTGTTAGCATTTCTCAGCTTTTATGACCTGGGAAATGGCTGCAGTGCCTTAAAACACTGACGTTAGCTGACCAACATGAGTGGAATATGACCACAAACGTAGCCAGGCCACAGAAAGATGAGCCTCACGGAACTGCTAACACAAAACAAACAAAAAAACATTCTTTAAAAATGTTTTGTGCTTTTAGTCATGTTGATCATCTTTGATCACAGGGTATAGTACAGTCTTGACAATCTAAAATTCCCAAGACAGGAGAGATGGAAATTGCATTTAAAAAGCCGTTACACTTTGCTGTCTTCCATTTTAATTTAATTGAAGCAACTTTGATGGTTTCTATAGATCAGTATAGCTCTTAATGTCAATGTCATTGTGTTTGAACTAATGAGACACATTATTGTTAATCGCCACTCATTATAAGTGTCATGTTGAAGACAGATGCAGCAGTGATGGACGGACACTGACGCACCCAACTGCATATTTGCTTCTTGTTGGAAGACCCTTGGCTAAAGGTAGAAGATTGTATGAAGTTAGCATAATCTCCCTTAAGTTATACTTTCTGTACACACGAGTGTATGCTAGTACAGGCACGGTAGCGAGCAAGAGCTATGACTTGTGTCTGAAGTGTTGCCACCTTAGCGACTTCTTCGCAATATTTTACTACTTTTCCGACAAAAATTACCCTAAATGCTAGCAATATTTCTTTCCTGCATGGTGGAGGGAAGAGGGGGCAAGAAAATTTGACCTGATAATACTGTGCGCAAAGCTACAGTTTCATACACTGTACACCTGCGTGTATTATAAGTCAACACTGTAAATAATATTCAACTTTCCACTGATCTACATATGTGGGAGTCCTGACTAGGGATGGATAATATGATTTGGCGGTTAGTGCACAAAATTTATGTTTTTTTTTTTCCAAAATCTAAATATTGTATGAAATTTTAATGACTAATAATTGTGTTTCAAATGTGTATTTCCTAATCATAACAATACACAATTTAGGCCCCAATCATAACACAGTAAAATTTTAAAGTAAAATATTATGAGTAGGGGCGGCACGGCACGGTGGTCGACTGGTTAGCACGTCCGCCTCACACTTCAGAGGTCGTGGGTTTGATCCCGGCTCCGGCCTCCCTGTGTGGAGTTTGCATGTTCTCCCCATGCCTGCGTGGGTTTTCTCCGGGTACTCCGGTTTCCTCCCACATTCCAAAAACATGCAAGGTAAGTTTATTGGACTCTCTAAATTGCCCCTAGGTGTGATTGTGAGTGCGGATGTTTGTCTCTGTGTGCCCTGCGATTGGCTGGCAACCAATTCGGGGTGTCCCCCGCCTACTGCCCGAAGACAGCTGGGATAGGCTACAGCACGCCCGCGACCCTTGTGAGGATAAGCGGTATCGATAATGGATGGATGGGTATTATGAGTAAAATTTACTCTGAATATTTAGCTGGAAATTGCTGAGTAAATTATTCAGATTCTACTCTCAAATGTTACTTTGTTTGGACTGGGACCAAATTCAGTTTTTGGGAGTAAAAGTATTTTATGAAATTTAGTGTGTGCATACCACATCCACACACATAGCACTTTACTGAAACAGGTCAATATGCTTTTTTCTAAATCAAACTCAAAGTTTAGGTTAGCATGTTGGCTTGGCCCTTGGCAAGCATTACAGTTTCTCATGTGGCTCCTTTGCAAAAAGAATCGCCCACCCCTGCTCTAGTTACACAGTTACTGTGTTGATGAAGCATTATGGAGAAAAGTCATTCCAGCTCAGTCTTGACTTAAATCTTATAGCCGCAGCTGAGGCTTGGAACAAAAATAAACACAAATGTGGGAATTGCCTTCTGGCTCGCACTACGAAAGCTAGCATTCCCTTGTTTCTGTAGCTGTAATAGGTGTCAATACCCCAACTTTATTTGTAGCTTGGGAGGCAGAATATGAGGTACTAGCTTGTTCAGATTCACACAAATTATAGCTTTAAGGTTTGGTTTAATGATGCCCTGGTCTCCCCTCCTCCCCGGTGCCATTAGAACGTCACTTTCAAGTAGAGTGATGAGCCTGGCTTGCAGGGTTATCGGGCTTATCATTTAGTCATAAATGAGACCCCTCCCATTTCAGCCATAGGACCCCAGCTCCCAGCCTATTCCCTCAACCCCCCAGCATATCGCTATATCCACTTCCTTCTGAGGAAAGTGCTGCCTCAGCGTTTTTCTTTTAAAGCCTCCAACCCCCTTATGGTCTGTCTTTATGCTTTTCCAGCTCATCGCTGATCTGCAGAGATGAGACCTCCAATGTCATTTAGGGGCAGCAGAACCAAGATCTGATGGGGATTCAAGAAGTGGAATAGGAAAAGAGGTTAAAAGGTCATACCAATGGCAGATGGACCCTAAACATGTTTAATTAAGTGGGAGTCTTCTAAAACCACAATAACAGCAGTCTATCATATCTACACTGTGCATGATACCTCAAAATAATTTTCACACACTCCGTGGCATTAAATATCTGTGCATTTTTGGAGGGTTATGTGAAAAAATATATACTCTGTCTTACAAATTTAAGGGTTACATCCCTTCCTTGAGGCTGTGGGAATGACTGCAATCTTCTTTACCTCTTAACATAAAAATCCCACTCTCACAACACACACACACACACACACACACACAATCACCAGCTGGGTGCCCACTCGCCTTCAGTCATTGTCTCTTGCAGCAGTCCTTCAGGGTATGAACGTCAAACTCTCCAAATTGGATGAAACATTATGGGAAATATTATGAGGCAGTCTGCTGGTGTGATGGCTTGAGGCTTCTGGCTAATTGAGTTGTTGCCTGCTCTGCATACTGAACAGAACCAAAGGATGACAGATAAAGTGTGTGTTGATGGGAAGTGGGGGTGTCACAATTTTTTTTTTATCACTCCATCCATCCATCCATCCATCCATTTTCTATAGCATTTTAGCCTTATTAGGTTTACAGGTGTGCTGGACATGAGTTTTGACAAATAGCTCTGAGATGCATTTTTTTTAATGTTGCTGTTCTTTTTTAAAATCATAATTACATTGCTGTAAATTTGGAAAAGACAATGTTTTGTTTTTTTGTTTTTTAAAGCGTAAATAGTTTAGAGTTCAGTCTGGTTGCACGACCAAACAATAGCCTACTTGGAGAAAAGTTTGCTGAGCCCTACTCAAGCTCAGTCGCCACTTCACATCCTGTTTGAAGCCTCGCAACGGCAATGTCGTCTTGCTCTCATGATGTCAAAATGTGAACAGCATGATGAAGAGGACTGTTTAAATACCAATTGTAATTAAACAAGGACATTTATGGCTCCATTCATGGATCAAACACCTGTTGTGAATTTTACTGTCCAGCTCCCTTGTTAGAAAGCAGAAAGTTGCACAAAAAGGGCGAAAAGTTTGAACAGTTGTACTTTCAAAAGTTTAGAAAAGGTCATATTAAGTTCACCTGTTAAAGGTGGTGTCAGATACAGATACAAACGATCGGGGTGGAAGGTGCAAGTGCTCTTTTCACACATCTGTGATCTCCTTGCTAACTTTATATCATCCGCCCTTGGAGGTCTGCTTGCAATTCCTTATAAATGAAATGCACTTTGCACGCTTCAACCTGCCGCCAAACTAGAGCAAATCAGTTTCATCTTCCACCATGTCAAAGACGATCAGTGGGCTTCTCTCATACCTCATTTAAAGGGAATAAGGGGAGCCTCTGTGAGTGGCTGTGTTCACTCCCACAACGACGCAAAATGCCGTTTTAAAAATCGTTTTTCCGATACCTTTGATTAAGGTTTGATTTAGGTCATCTATACCTTTTTAAAATATTTTTTTCCCTTAGTATAATTTTAGAAACCTACTTTTACTTCTGTAATTTAATTTTATGTTTTAAATGTTTTTAAACTCTCCAATTAATGTGTTTAAATGCTGTCAATGTAAATTATTTTAGTAAATTTGGTAAGATACTTTGGTCTTCTCTGCTTTACTTCTGAATATCATCAGCTGTTGTGTTTGTAAATGCTTTTAGGTCCAGTGTCTTTGCTTGTGAAGCACAGTGAGTTGCCTTGTAGATAAAATGTGATATATAAATGAAGCTGTCTTGCCTTTTTAAATTTGCCATGCTGCGCCAGCTTGCACCCTATGAAAATACCAACACATGGTCCAACCTGCCCTCAGATAGATTAAGACCACGCCTTGCTAGGCACGAAAATAGACCCAATATGTTTAACAGTTTTTTTAAACACTCTAATCTGTACATACTATGAAGACTGTAGACACTTGAATGCTGATAGAGAAAGTGAGTGCCTCTGTTGTAAATGTCAGGGTTTAGTCCTTAGGAATCACAGTTACCTCTGTATTCTTGAACTACTCAGAGAATCTCAAGTTCATCTTCAATTTAAGATTAAGTGAACATTTCAACAATAATGACCCACGTCTGCACAGTGGTGCTCACAGGCTGAAGTTTCCAGACGACTACTTCATTAACATTTCTCGGCAGGTCAGTGTCCTTCGTTGGCAGAGCACATCAATTCACTCGGGGCATCGATCACAGACGCTTCTCGTCACATTGACCAGCTCATTAGCTTGACTTAATATACGCTCGGGAAGCATGTCAGTGCTACACCGTGGTGGTAGTTGGCTTAGACTGGAACACATGGAGGACCCAACTTTGACAAGGAAGCAAAGGGGAGGGGATGCTGTTTAAAAAGCCTTGGGATGAACCAGAACAGAAATTGCAAGCCAGGTTCAGCTTTAGTGACCCGTCTGAGTGTTGTACAGCGATTGATGACATGTTTTTTTGTTGTTGCTGTTGGTGGTGTTGTTGTTTTTTTTATTATTATTTATTTTTTATTTACCATTTGCACACTCATTGCTTTTCCACAGTAACCCAAACTAATCCAAACCAGAACAAATTGACATTCTTATGACACAAATTGCAGACTGCAAACTGAGGCCTTGTCTCCACGTACATGGGGTTTTTGCAAAAGGCGGATATTAGCCTGCAGTTAGCCCAATTATCCACACGTCCCCGGAGTTTTTTCAATGGAAACGTAAAACCTCGGCCACAGTGAAGGTTTGTGCATATCTCCAGATCTACGTTTGGCAGTTAGACCTGGAGATTTATGTTATCACTATGTGACAAAAATTCTCTGATGTCGACTTGTGTTTTCAAGAGAGTCAACATGGATGCCCACGGAGCTGCGTTGGTTAGAGCCATTCGCTAGGCGCTTTTTGCTTACTTATTTGTCCGCAACCAACTACTGCTTCTCGTTGAAACGTTTAAAAGCAGTTCTGACCTCGTCACTCCTCACGAACGAGCCTGCCGCCGTGTTTTTGGTTGCGTAGGAGTGACGTCAAAGGACGGAGGTTCCTTCTGAATGCACAGTATTTCGCTAACTACTGCCACCTAGAGACTTGGCATGCGTTTGAAAACGCACATCCGCGGTGTAGTGTAGCTGCGTTTTTAACAAACGAGGATGGGTATTCCAATACAGAGTGGGGGAGAAATATTCTGTTGTTTATAAAATGCCCGGCTACGTGTAGACAAGGCCTGAATAATAGTAGCACAAATCCAAAGACTGTGGTCGGAGAGAATACCAGTGCCTCCGTCGTGAAAGTTGTGTGCATACTGCCGACCCTCTAGGTTAAAACAATGCTTGCTCCTACTGATGTAAACATCCACTCGAGAGCAAACCAAATAGACTGCTCTCCTTGTTGAGCCGGCCCACTCACTGATGAGGGCCACATTGTGCCTTTTGTCTGACTAAATGGCGATTTCATTGAGGGGGCAAAGGGAGAAACTTGTGTAAACAAGTTACATCGTTAGCATATCAATGTCACCACATGGGTGTCTAATGCTAAACAATGAATTGTGACTGCTAACATCCAAGAACTCTGGACCCTATTTTTCCTACTGCTTCTTTTGAGATAAATGAATGAATGTAAGAGGAATGTTGCTTTGCTATAGAACTAAAATACTGCACTTAACATTGTCTTTTCAAAGTTTGACTTTTTAAGATATCAGTGAATGCATATTGAGTGCTGTGCTGCCCAATATGGAGCAACTGACTGTGTCAATTCCTGTGAGTTAACTACAGGCTGCCACTGGAAGGCCATTTGGCTTTCTCTCACCGTTCTTACTTGTTCTTAAGATGCTTTTCCTAAAAGTCAGATGTAATGCAGCTTGAGGGACAATGGCTTTCATCAGCGAGGCCTGAAACAGTGTGGCGTCAGCGTGTGTAAAGTGTGTACATATGTGATTGACCTCTGCATGTCCTCTGAATTTATCTTTACAGATAGTCACATTTTAAGAGGGATGGAGCTCTTCTGTCTTGAATAATTGCTGGCTAAAGACACTCTTTTATTGGTGTCTAGTTTGGTAATGCTGCCAAATAACACTTTATTGCTCTTTAATTAAATATTGATGGGGGTGTCATTACATCTTCATTCATAATTAAAGTGCTACTAACGACTGCATATTAATGCATATTAATGTAATTAAACATCAATACAGTGTGTGTGTGTGTGCATGCACGTGTTTATTGTGTGTGTGTGTAGGTGTGTGCGCGTGTGTATGTTTGCACAATCCTTGTAAACCACAAGGTTGTGCACATTGATTTTGTGTTTTCATACTACTCATTTACATTCCAGTCCATTTTTACATTCAGATGCTGACAATGGGATTTGTGTATTACGTCTGAAAGAAGATAACAGCCGTATTTTCCATAGTCGTTTCATGCATCACCTCGCCATTACACTGCCTCATTATTCAATATAAAACTGCAAACAAATGGAAGACCATTACAGGATCAAATCTTGCTCTGATAAACTGGAAGTTAATGCGATAATGTCAGTTACAAGGGTTACACCACAACTGCGAGAGTTGTATGTTTTTCTCTTTCACTTTTTTTGGCAGCATTACCCGGTACTCAATCTTTGTAATGCAATCTCTTGTCTTGCTTTTTACATTTTTTATTCAGGTTTGAATGTTATTTTTGATTAACTTATGTTTGTTTTTTTGGGTCATACACGTCATCTACCGTTTGCGCCGGAGATTTACGTCAAGCACGCAACATAGATCATGGCGGTGAGGAAGGAGGAGATTTTTTAAAACATTTGTTTCTGTAGAAACACTTTAGATTTTGTATGAAAGTAAATTGTTAGTTGCCTTGTTTAGTCTTTGCAAATATAATGGGAACGCGACTATTTGCTAACGCGTCTCAGCTGTCGTCATCACATCACAAACATCAACAAACCTGTCATGATTCCTCAGTGACAACAGCCGCACAAAGTAATGACTCAGACCAGAGTGTTGTTGCTGCCTTATTTATTCTAAAACTCAATCAGAAATCTCCTCATGCTCATATAATTTCTTATTATTGTATATCACGCAGGGAAGTGTCTTGTTGCCATACCATGTAGACCAGCTGATGTTTTTCAAAAAGAATATGGAAGCCTTTGGCAAAATTGTTTCCTGTTTCACACAGTTGTTCTTAAAAGAGAACAATCACAGCAGCAGGTTAATTTAATGTGAAAATATACAACTTTAATACTTGTATACTTATTTACAGTTTTTGTTCCCCATAAAGTGAAAGTTGAATATTGTGTAGATATATGAAGCACTTTATCCAAAGGTGTTTTTTTACATTATTACCATATTGATAAATCATATAAAAATCACCTTCATCATATCGAATTTTATCATTCAAAAAAGTGATATACAGGTATCACTTTGTGTCGAATCATTAGTCGTTTTATCGACACGTGTTGTAGCCGTCAAAAAATGTATTGTTACATCCCAACTTAAAACAGATATGTGCAACCTACAACCGACAACTGCCTAGAGTTGAATAGGGAACATTGATGATCTTTTCATTTGCCCCCTGCCCCCATTTAATGCAATTGTAGATCGGAGGACTCGTAACCATTCCACAGTCATCTCAACAAGAAAAGGTGGTAATAATGCATGGCAACAAGGCAGCTTTTGTTGTTAATTACTCAAATAGGAAGTTTCTGGCCTGTAGGCAGAATTACGGATTAGCAAAAGCTGCAAAAGAAGCCATTTTAAAATCTCCCTCAAGAGATGTAACCCCTGACCCTGCTTCAATGGAGGTCAAACAAAACTTAGCCCTCGATGAATAAACTAGTGTCTCTTTTTAAAATCAGCACGTTTTGAATCATTTGGAGTCCCTGCTTAGGTAAGCAGAAAATCTCTTTTAGTGATTGAGGATATTATTGGTGACAAGATAAAACAGATTCAATGCATGGACTAATCAAATGTTTGCAGAAAATGTAAAATGTGTATGTATAATGTAGCATTTTTTGTTATTTAAAAATATTTCAACTTTTAGGTAAACAAGACAAAAAAGACAACAACAAAAAAAACATTGCAAAGGAACTAGCTCTCAAGCCACCATGCTACCTCGTCAGCTATGCAGAGCCCAGCGGCTTCATGTAAACTTCAGGAGCTAAGCAAAAGAAATGAGTAAATGTTTTCCACCCACTAATGGCACATATTCACCAGGGCACTTAGAGGCAGTATGCAAATCGTAAGAATTAGAATTCAGTGGGTACGTTGGAAGTGTAAACAAATTGTTGTGATTATAACAACCTGTCGCGCTGTGACAGCCTTAAATTGTCCTTCACTTCGACAGAGAGCCTGCGTAGTCAGACTTGCCATCTCCTACACTTTCCACAACCATGGAACCCCATGAGCCCCAACCAGCCCCCCCAGTGCACACCTTTCACTTATGCCAATGTGTCAACTGTTTGCTGGAGTGGCAGCAAAGCCAGTGTGCTCTTTGACCTTCGACCAAGATGGCAATTGTGTACAAGCCACACAGTTGTCATTGTCTGTCGGCTGGATCAATCAGCAAACACCTAAGGCTCTTTTTCTGAACTTTGGCCACACGGCTCGTCGGTGGAGGGACAATCTATCAAGGACAAGACAGAAAGGATTGTATTTCTAGACAAACTAACATTGGCAACTAGTGGCCTGGCATGCATATTACAGCATTTTTTGCCATTTGTGCTCAATGCACAACAGCACTTAATATTTTATGCTTTGTAAATTTTGGTTGGTTTTGGTCACAATACAGCTTTAACTGCAATTTATTTTAAACTGGCTGTGGTAAATACAAATGTTTACCTGTTGTTTGCACAAAGTCTCCAGCAAAAATTGGGGACGTGTTTATAATAACAACAATGCAACAGCTGCATTGGGTCTTCCGTTTTTTTGGGGGTTTTTTTTCTGTGGGAAATTGGAAATAAAGTCTGAAATAGTAATAGATAAAAAGAAGACAGCGAAATTCTTGAAATACATGTACATAAAGAACTGAAAACCTGTTTCAAATGTACATGTCGCAGCGGTGCCGCTCTAATTTGACTTGCTCTGAAATGAGGCCCTTCTATCTACAGGTCTCTAAGCGCTAATTTAATTCTGAACCTATTCAATTATTCAGTTTGATTCATATACTTTGTGGGATATTCAATGCATGTGACAAGCTCACAATCTTGTCTAAAGTTGGCCCAGGTTTCTGTCCAATGAGCAAATTCTAATCCAATTGAATAACACACTGAAACAGCTCATCCCATGAGGTTGTATTTAATACAGATTCCAAATTCAATATACTAGGTATTTTCTCAAGAAATCAGCATGTTCAAAGTGAAAGCACGTTTTCTAGCACTTGACATGCTGGACAGGCTTGAAATCCAATGTACTGTAGTTCCCCCCATTGTGGTCCTTACATACTGCCTTGATGCCTTACCAGTCCATACAGGGAGAAAAAAAGAGAACATTTTTATCAGTGATGTGTCATTAAAGCATACTGATAAAAAACAAAAAATCACATTTTTGTATCATTTCAAATCGAAGCATTACAAAGAAAGAAAAAGAAACAGCGTTTGGAAAATCAGCAATGAAAAAACATTTTCTACTATGGTAATTGCATAAACAGTCATGGGTAAATTGCCATTCCTTTTATACAACATAATTTCAGTGCAGTGCACAAGAGAAATGCTATCATTTCCCCTGCACAATCAAGATGACCACATTTTATTGGCTTTGAGTGATTCAAGTTTTATGCCTCATAAGAGTCACATGAAAAAATCTGATTAATTGTGAAGTAGTGGGTTCACTAAGTCATATAGACTGACCTTCCTAAATTATATTATTCACTTGCTCTGGCTCATGTTGATAGTTGTTAAAGAAAGGCTGGCTGCACAGGGCAAAGTCTGCTATCAATATTCATTCAAACATTTTGCAACATGGAATCTGCATTTATATCCTCCGAACAGTAACATTTAATGTTCTTTTTTAGTGTGACACATTTATCACACAATAGGTCACAGCAGAAATGTAAATTCAGTAATTATACCTACCTTCCTGACTCCATTAAGATCAGTTCCTTATAGTTTTCTTTTTCTTCACCAAAATGACAAGTGGTATTGTTCTGAAGACAGACCGTTGATTGGTTAGTTAGCACTATGAGGCAAAAATTACACAAATTTCCCCTCTGCATAGAGCAGCACATGCTTGGACATCCACTGATATAAATGTTGGAATGGAGACATCAAAAGGTGTGACCAATTCTGCTGATGCTGCTTTTTCAGCATTCTGGTTGTCCAAATTGTGCTTGAGAGTCAACGAATGTGTTTTCATGTGTGCAGAGATTTTTCTTTTTGACACTGCAGATTGGTGGTATGGAGTATATGATTTAAAAAATATCTGCATATGGACATTGCCTCAAATGTACGATGTGTTGCTTTGTGTCATCCTGTGAACCAGAAAGTGGCCTGCTAAGATATGAACAAATGGACAAACAAAAGTTGTTGTTTTTAACAGTTCAACCTTGGTGAAGGTCTGCACTGGACTGAATGACTGCAACAATAACATTTTGGCTTGACAGAATTATAACTTTATTTCCAGAGATGGGCACTTTACCCTTTTTTGACAATCCGCCCTCTGTCCACGACCTGGGTACCCTTCCGCCCTCGTCCCTCTATCCTTATTCATAAAAATAATCATCCTGCGCCCAAGTCCGTCCTCGTCCTTTTAAAACGTTTCCATCCTTATATTCCGTCCCTGGGACGGAATGCCCATCTCTGTTTATTTCTCTCTCTTATCTCCTAAATTGGGAGATTAACACAAAAGGTCAAAATTGTAATTAGATTTGTTGTGCAGTCAGAATTTGCCACAGTCACGAGAACCATAATGCAATACACTTCATGTAAAATATAATTCCTGTAAGTACTGTCGTTTACTGTATATAGTCTAACTCAATAATAGACCGACAGGATCGAGAGTGTCTGACAAAAGCCACATGGTTTTCATCTGTTAATATTCTAATTATATTAGAAATAATTATAAAATTAAATCATATACATTTTAGACTGGTCAGATACAAAGAGTTGTAGGTGAACTCATCAGATGCAAAAGGCACAAGACTGAGTCTTTTGATGTTGTAACATTAACAATAGTTAACTTAGTTACACACTTGTATGACAGACAAGAATGCAACAATGTTATTTAAAGTTCCCGTTAAGGTTTAACGATGGAGGCATTTTAACCTTTGAACAAATTATGTCTATTTCAATTCATTCCTTTGGGTAGACATGGTTCCAAATTCAAGGAACTTGGATGTAAACCAGCCAAAACTGGGTGTGTTTGATCATAGTGGTTCTACTTTTTTCATTTATACTTATCTGTTAACATCAGAAGAGCATTTGCTTTAATGCTTCGGCATTAAAGCAGGAAACCAAATTTGTATAATGAATCACCAAGGTGCAAATGAACTACGGTATACATTAATTTACAATTTGGGCTCCTTGCCAGGGAGGTTTGACAGTGTAACAAAACATTTCATTGTGAATGAGGGTTGCTAAATATGTTGCGACAGCAAGCCGTGTGTTGTGTTTCTTACAAAACACAACACACGGCACAAACAACACAGGAACCAAACAATGACAAGCAGGCAGCTTTTCTTCATCATGTCTTTGGCAGCAGAGAATTTTCACTTAAAGGGACGGTGGGGTGGGGACGATGGACACGTTTTCACTAACAGGTTCATTTTATATATTTTTTGATCAGGAAAATGAAAAAAGTTGTCATTTTCTATTTTATCAATAAATTTGGGAGAAATTAGGAAATAAGAGACTCTATGAATATCACCCCTTGTTAATGAGCAGAATGGCCACGCCCCCTACCGTTCTATCCTTGTTCGGCAGGGGTCACGCGAGGGACCGATTCCAAACTCTCCATTGGAAATCATTGTACTTTCATTGCTTCTAACATCCAAAAGCGGCGATCAATTGGCACCAAAATTTATGTGGACACCTCTACTAATACCCACTTCAACATATCAAAAGGATTAACCTCTCCGTGGCTGATTTATATGAGAATGAGGAAATGTGGAAGTCAGCAGAGCTACATAGGCTGGAACCAGCGCACACTGCCTCTTTGCTTAAAAAAAACCCCACTGCTTCTTTGCTGATCACGGTTAGGACGGGCGAGGCATTAAACACTAGTCAGGATATTTACAGAGACTGAAGTGGAAATGAGACGTGCACATTTATTTGGATGAGGAGTGCCCCAGATTTTCGGCTTACAACGCGCCGTCCGATTTGGAAGGTAACAGCCGAAATGGCATGTTCCAATGCGGCCACACTCTCGGCTGTGCAGTCAGCCTCGCTGGAACTTTTCGTTCGCTGTTCAATGAGGGTTTTTGTCACTCTCAAGCCACTTCACTCAGGCAGAAGGGGGCTGCAAGCAAAAAGCAGAGACACCGCGCGTGACTGCTTACGAGGCGACATGAAGACAGGCTCATCTTCACCTCCACACGCTGAGCGGGCAGTAAGGAGCTAATTTTGTTGTGCTAACGCCTTTTGTTTTAACGGCCTGAAGCTTGTTGTTGCTAAACTTCCGCTGTCCCAATCCTACCTTTAACCGGGGAGGGAAGCGGGGGGCTCCAATCTGCCTGCTGCTGCTGCAAGCCGCGTCCCTCTCCCTCCTGAGACATGAGTTTAGCGTTGCTAAATGTCCGAAATATAATCAGTCAGGGTTCGTGTGCGCATTCATGCTCTTGTCCGCTTCAGCTTGTAAAAGTGGAGGAGCAATCGCCATCGTATTTTTGATTTTGTGGAGATGATCATGATGAGATCACGTTTTATGCCAATAAATCCAAACTATTGTGCAGAACACTTTTATACTTTCACAGTTTGAAGTGGACAAGAGTAGTAATGTGCATTTGCATTTTGGTGGCGATTGGTCACCGTTTTAGACACCAGAACTAACAAAGCAATCAATAATACCAAGCATGCCTTCCTCGTGTGACGTAGACCACTGAGACAGAAAACATAACATAAGCCACGCCTCTTTTTGGGGCGTGGAAATTTGTCATAAATCTAATCACAAAAAAATACCTTAAATCACTACAGAGTCTTTTGAGGTGAGCATTT
Source organism: Filicampus tigris (assembly GCF_054856515.1). Lineage (NCBI taxonomy): Eukaryota > Metazoa > Chordata > Actinopteri > Syngnathiformes > Syngnathidae > Filicampus > Filicampus tigris. The sequence continues at coordinate 4,434,400 of NC_141228.1, read as the reverse complement.
TAGTATTAATGTCATTTTTACATGCAAACCTATTATATAAGTGCCAATATTAAGATCACCCAAGTGTGTCTTTAAGGCAAAAATATCCAAAGTCCGGCCCGGGGCCAAATGCGGCCCGCGGTCAAATTTTATCCGGCCCGCAGCCTCTGTCATAAAATTAATAACATCTGGCCCGTAGCACCGTTGGTGTGCATATAAAATGCACTCTAAAAGCAATTTCACATTTACACACAAGAAGACACCAGCACTCTGTCCAACTCTATAAGATTGTATGACCCTTTCCGGACAGTTTTTAAAATTACGACAATGAATAAAAAGAGGAAAGTTGACAGCGAGGGCCGACAATATAAGCAAAGGTGGAAATTGGTCTATTTTCACACTGAAATACGCAACAACTGTGTCTGCCTCATTTGCTGTTGACTGTTATTTATTTCCTTTTTTTCAAATCTAAAAGTTCAGTGAACATTTATTTTCAACAATATGCCATGTTTCAAATTAACCCTGACCAATATATATATATATATATATATATATATATATATATATATATATATATATATATATATATATATATATACATTTATATATACATTTATATATAAATATATACAGACTTGTTTGAGAAAATGTGTTTTGCTTTATGTAAAAAAGAATTTGGTGAGGTTTTCTCACCATGATGAGACCCCAGGGACAACCCAGGACATTCTGGAGCGACCACAATATGTCCCCCAGATGGACAAAGCGGATGGGCAGAGGCCTGTCTGGGCTTGTCTTCTTAAGGACCCGACACTTGATAAGCCGAAGAAAGTGTACTGATGGATGAATTTGTCATTGAGCCTCACAGGACAACATGCTTTTTATGTGTAATTTTCAATACAATTTACAATGAATCTGGTGACCCTATTTATTTTCTTCAATTCTCCTCCTACCAGACTAAAAGAACTAAGTGTTCTTTTACATGAAACCTTATCATCAAGTGACTCTAAAGGTCACAGGCTCTGTGTGGTCTCAAATTATACATATTTCTGCATTCCTTGTGCAGAATACATTTCTTTTATAACTCAATAAACTTGTTTTGGTGTTACATGCCTTTATGATAATTGAATAACTGAACAGGATGCCTCACTGCTGCTGCAGTACACGCCCATTCTTGGGCAAAAGTCTCATTTTGATTGGCAGCAAGGTTACTCCCTATCTATTAGCACATTGAAGAGGAAATACACAATTTGTAGCAAGTGAAGTGAAGTGGTCTGTTTTGCAATGTAATGTACTGGAGTGTTTGTGTTCACAGAAATGACTTTGATTGAAATTCACTGACAAGTATCCACTGCACAGGGACATACTAGTTAATAATTTTTATTTAATGGTATGGATGTACTTTATTTTAGTTAACAACATATAGTAAGTAGATTACTAATATTTTATTATTAATTATTATTTTATTATTATTATTATTATTATTCATAGTATTATTATTATTATTATTATTATTATTATTATTATTATTATTATTATATTTGATATTATAATGCTTTTTGATTGACCCCATCAGAGAGGTGTTATTTCAACAATATTTTTCTTATTGTGGTTGACATTTGCATAATGACACTCCATCATATTAATAGGTGAGTGGCTCATATTTTGCTAACCTTATTTAGCTGAATGGAGACCACCCTAGTGAGGCTAAGCAATACAGAAAATGGATGGATGGAAAGAAAAAAAATCAATACCTTTTATAAACCTTGCAAAACTACAACCACAATAATAACAGTAAACAGCCATTCAATCCCAGGATTTATTTATTTATTCTTTTCAAACGTTAGGGTAAAAGAGGGTCTGAAAATACCTGGCAGTGAATGAGTTAAATATACAAGGTGCTTATATAATTTGGTTGGCCTCTTTTCATTAAATCCATTCTAAAAATTCATTGGATGTGAACATTGTTTTTACTCTTCTATTTTTACTTTTCCCCCTGCCTATGATGAAACTAGATTTTTCACAAACTTTTTGGAAAACCATTATCTTCCTATGACTGGAGGAAGCTAGAGCTGACCCATGACCCTCAAGAAAATGAGCAGAAAATTAACGATGATACTGTATCATTATTTACTACAGTGTACTAACTGGTTTCAATTATTCCCAGTGTGCATTTTGTCACAGACGTAGACTCAACAGTTGCAATAACACTGCTAATCTGCGCAAACTTTCTCCAGTCTTGGCGCAACACTGAATGCCTGAACCACTGTGTGAAGGCGTATGGTAAAATATACTCTGCAGAATGTGACAAAGACTGACTTTTCTCCCGGCCTACAAAGGATTCCAAATTTCGCCATCCTGCCCAGCTGGCCAGAAGAGACTACACAGTGTCTTTTGTCAGAGTGAGTCAATCTGTGTGGGTGTGAATGCATTAGCCCTTCAACAACAGCATTATGCCCCTGGACGCCCCCGCTTCGCTTTGAAATAAATAGGTTCCCGCGGTCATGTTTAGATCACTTCCGGCCCATCATTTGCCATAAGAGAAGATAAATGGTCACTATTGAGATGCTGAATAATTATACTTGGACCTGTGAATCGGGAAACACATAACCCTCTGAGGGCAACATGACAAACATGTTTTTCGGCAGCTGGTGACAAAGGGCATGTTTTGAAGTGACGGGCCATCTTCCCTGCATTGAGTCATGCAACAGGGTTATCACTGTGGTGTGTGGGCCCTCGCTTCCTCTCTACGGCCATCGCTGCTCTTTGCTTTTCATTGTCGCACCATTAGATTTATGTGCGTGTGGCTCTTTATGAGCGTGTTTAAGTGTGTGTTTGGTGTTAATTCTGGTGTATACATGAGTCACTGGCTGGTATAGTACAGTGCCGTATGTGTCTGTTACTGCAGCCTGGAAAAAGGATTGGGCCTCAGCAATGCAGCAGAGCTCAGTGAAGTCATCATTTTCACCAGTAAGCGGACCGCATGCCATCATCACGCGCATGCAACATCTGTGCATTGATTGATTCAGAAGAGCAGGCCTTAATGAGCTGCTCGTTTGACCAACACTGCCCGATAATCCAGACATGACTCACAATGTCACAAGCGTACTTTTAAACTCGCAGATACTAAAAGTTTTATCATAGCGACAGTCAAACCCAGGACAGATTATTTCCATTTCTTCCCCTGCATTTTCTAAAGGAAAATGGTTCTCCAGCTTTCATTTGACAGCAAACACCGTCTGTGTTTGCTAACATTAAATGCTCACAATTATAGTGAGTAGTTTTGTTCAACAAGGATCACTTATAGGAAATCAACGCAAACATTTTTTTTTTCAAGAAAATGTTCCCAGCAGGCCCACAAGATGAAACACGGCATTCTGATTAATAGTGCGTTTGTGTAATATGAGTTTAGTAGCAAAATCCCCCCGTTTTTAGACATCTCAGGTGACGGCCATTTTGTCATATCTGTCCACTGAAAATGACATCACAACCACCCAGGGCTCAGCGAAGGACCAGTCACAGCTCGCCTGTTTTCTAAAGCTGAGCCGTGATTGGTCATTACTGAGCCCTTGGTAGTTGTAATGTAATTTTCAGTCGACAGAAGGGACAAAAGGGCCGCCCCGGGAGAAGGCTAAAAACGAGTGGATTAACTCTTATTCCACAAACGCAATATTTATCAGAATGCCTTGTTTCAACCAGTGGTCTTGCATAGAACATATTCTTGAAAAAAATATGTTTGGGTTGATTTACCCTTTAAAGTTGTAGTGGAAAACGTGCAAGACAAAACAATCACAATTTCCATCAGTTACTAATTGTTGACCTTCACTTTATTAATCTGAATTTAGTCCAACACATTCATGAACTCTTTAAAATGTATACTCCTATCTAATCTACATAATCTTGTCTCTAGCCTGCTGTAATGAAGCTCAAACACACGTTTCACACATGTACTTCACACATGCACAGCTTGGCCCATTAGCGATGACATGTGACGTTTCGACGGGGCAAATGAAGCTCAACAATTGATGTCAGAGCCTTACAAATTAAACAAATGGGGAACCGCCATGGTGTATTAGGCACCCCAAACCCCCTGATGAACACAGGCGAGGCACACGCCAGCAGGACAACATTGTCTCGCTCTTCTCTCCCCCCCTAAACATGGCTGTGAGAATGAGGCTGACTCTGCCACTCAGACACACACACACGCACACACACAGCAGTCAGTCAGAGAGCAAGATCCAACTATCTGCATTGATTGCTAATTGAGTCCTTTTGACGAGCAAATAAACAGCACCGATTCACTGGATCAATATGACTGATGTGTCATTTGACTGTGGGTGGACAATCTTTCAGTGGTGTATCAAAACACACAGTCCGTAATGAATGTGAGCAGGCGTGTATATATTACAGCAGCAGTATATTCTGAATGATAAGATGAACATTTAAGATCACTGTTATAAATACTCACTTACTAATAAAATTTAAATAGCAAAAGCTAGCGCAACCATTTCATTTGATTACATTTACAAGTATGTGAAAAATGTTAAATAATGTCATGTATACTCTATGTAATGTATCATGGGGGTAGGCGTTTGTATATTGTAAAATTTAATGAACTTGAAGCCAGACAATCTATGAAGTATTAAAGAAATGTGCAAATTTCAACAAGACAGACCTGGAGTAAGAATTAATGCCTTCATGATAGCGTTTGCTCAAATTTCTTTAGACTGTGTTCATAAATTAAACAAATGTGAAAATATATAATACAGTTTTTTTTTTTTTTTTACATTAACGGAGATTAATGAGTGATACTATTATACTGTAAGTGTAGATTCATGTTTAGTTCATCCAGGGAAGTGAGTTTGTGTTGTCTTTGTTGTCGTTTAAAACGCAATGCAGCCACAAAGAGTGAGCAAAGCACAAAGAAATATCTGGCAGATACACTACAAACAGACTCAGACACCTATACATAATCAGCATGGATGTGTACAGCCATCCCAGTACACACGCACACACACACACACACACACACACACAATGTCATGTGGACACAGGAGCATTTTGTTTTCATCCCTTTGCTCAGGGCCCAACAAATAAGTGCTGTTGCAGGCCAGATATAGGTGTACAATTCCTTATTTGGCTTTATGAAAACATTTTATAATGGCAGTGAGAAATTGTGTCGGGAAGAAATGCATCACCTCTGTTTGGGAGGGATGCTTCACCATAAGCCATCATTTGATATACCTGTTTGTGTGGGAATGAGTATGAGTATGCGGTTGTGTGTGGGTGTGTGTATGGGTGTGTGTGTGTGGGGGGGGGGGGGGGGGTGCGCGTGTGTGTGTGTGCGCATGCGGAGAATGAGAGTATAGAGGTGAAATGGAATATCTAAAAGGGGTTAAGTGCCAGGGTTACCCATCCAAGGAGTATTAAATGAAAGCGCTCACGTTGATGGACACCGGCACCAAGATTTCTGATGTCCCAAAATATTAGGTTTCTCTTCTAATAATGTCGGAAATATTGCCTACTGTCATGATTAATCTGCCCTGTTGCTGGGCCTGATTGCAGGTGACGCGGTCACAGCACAGTGCCTGTGTTAGTTTCCACACACCGCCAGCTTCGCTCTTCGCCAAGCTGCTGCTGGGCGCGAGGCTGATAGCAGCCATGGCCACCGCCTCTAATGTGATGTGACAGCGGAGAAGGAAACCTTTATTTTAATTCAAACAACAAAAGCCAAACGGCCAAACTTCTCTGCCTCCTGCAGCATCACGAATACTTTTCACCCCTTTCCACAAATGCCATCAACTCCTCGATGACCATTTTCTCACTTTGTGTATCCATCGAAGGATCCCGCGAAGGGTGCGGCAAAAGTAGTGGAGGTATTTGCACATGCGGAGGAAGGCACAAAAAATATTTGTCAAATCAAAGGCTTGAATTATTGCACGGCCGGGTTAGTTTCACATGCCACTAGGTCGCATTGTCCTGCAGATGAACAAGACCGCCTTTATGTGCTCCCCTTGAAAAACAACGATGGGCCTCCTCATAATCAAATCTGAGGATCCCAACAGGCCAGCAGGCCCTGCCACTTGGAATTCTTTGCATTGGCCATGGTCAGGACGTGTCATTTGGCCCCAACAATAGCAACATTGATTTTAATGCCATGAGAATTTTGGTTGAGCTGTAAAAACTGGGTCCGGTGGGGGTGCTCATGGGGGGACGCTCACACCAATCTTCGCCTTTCCCAGGAGCTCGTGCGCGGAGTTGCAAGGGGGGAAGGTGAATCACTCACAGGCTCCAGGGTTCTGACCCACTGGACCTCTGGCCTAATTCAATCAGCCCAAGCATCATTAGTCTACTATTATCGGACATGATCTCCCAGGCTAAGTTGGACAGTTACTTCATGGCGATGTTGGAAGAAAAACAGCGCACACACTTCCTGTCCTCCCTTTGCTTCCTTTACCACAAGTGCAGACTGGGTCTCTGTCCCACCACAATCAGGCCTTGTTTACGTGCACCCTTTTTGAAGGAATGCTAGCCAGCGGTTTGGAGAACTGATGTTGTATTGATGTCTTGTTGCTATGGGTCCGGCGCTAAGGCCTTGACATGAAGGTCTGCCCTTCCTGTTTGTCTGCATACGTAGTAACACTCTGAGTTGATACAAATTACTCTGCTTTTCTATCCCCCGATTTAGCCGCTACTTAATTGACATGAGGTCAAACAACAGGTTCCTTTCATGTGGCCATCTTTTGAAGTGGCTACAGACTACTGTGACACTTTAGCACCAGGGTTCTCGATGCAGGGGACGGGAATGTGAAGGCAACGGCGCTGAACAATGGGCCCCCCTTAGAAAAGCCTCCAAATCTTGGTGGGTAACTTCAAAAGAGTCCGGTGTAAAAGCCTGTGTTGTGGCTGAGCTGGACACACTGTTTCCTTGGATATAAATGTTTTATTAGAGGGAACACCTCCTCAGGCTCACCCTGTCACTGTCAGAGGTGGGATGAACAAAGAGACGCTGTGTGCCCCTGAGAGCGACATCAAATGTAATGGGCTTTGCATGCATGCACACAGCCAACAAAAAGGTATCCATCCAACATTATAATATCTTACAGTTTTGCTCATAAACTGTCAATCCGGCCATGAAGTGCATCATTTACAAGAGGGAGATACAGTAAATACAGGATATATTTGAAAAATAATCATTTCAGTTGGTAGTAGAAGTGAACATCGGTTATTCTAGATGCAATGTGGTCATTTTCCACACGGTAATGGGGATGATTCCTCGTATAGGCAGCATCACGCTAGCAGACAAATATGTTTGTTAAAAGTATGCATAATTCATAAGCATTTAGTCTTGCCTCACTGTGTTAGCCCACAAAAGATAGTTGTGGGAGTGAAGCCTGTTGAGGTCCAGATGGTAAAGTCACGACAAAAAGGTTTGCCTGTCTTTGGAAAATGACGCTATCAAAGTTAAAGCGTTAACTATGAAGATTGATTTACATTTTATAAAGCGTTAAAAAAAAAGAAAAACTCACTTAACTCAGTTTTATTTACTTCCTGTGGCAGCCAAACTTACAGGAGAGACACTGTCACAAAGGCAAACTTTTACATAGGTTTAATTTTAAAAGTGCTCAACGGCTCATTGGAGAAATCCAAATTAATTTGCACACTTTGCAAAGCCAAATTCAAATACCACATCAGTTGTACGCACAACCGGCACTGGTCGCCAGTCAGGGCATATATAGGCAAGGCCAGGCAGTTTTATTTATATAGCACATTTCATACACAAGATACTGTATGGAAATATATAGATAGATATTTCATTATTCTTATTGAGAGACTTCAGTAAATCAGAGAACCAGAAGAAAATCAGCAGGAATGGGGAGAACATGCACACTCCTGAATCAGAATCAAAATCATCTTTATTGGCCAAGAAAGTAAAGCACACAAGGAATTTGTCTTCAGTAGTATGAGATACACTGGAATTGCAGTAACAAGCAACTACGACAAACAAAAACGTGACATGTAAGTCCAGAAAATCCTTCCGTAGCATAAGGGGACCATTGTGCAGTAGTTCCAACCAATGATAGCTGTACACAAATCTGAAGAGTTATCGGGCGGGGATAAAGTGATCAGTGGGGCGGGATTTACAATGCTATGACGGTAGTGTCGATGATGCAGATAACCCTTGTACCATTGAAAGTAACCAGTGGCAGTAGCAGTAATTGTTTCTGCAATTATTCAGAAAGACCAAACCATTGTCCCTGCACAAAAAGACTACTTTCTGTCACCAAATAATCAAATGAGTTGGGACGAGGCCTCTTTGTGCGCCGGTACGATCAAATGAGTGCAACACGGCCCCAAACACGCTAGACTAGACATGTGCTGGCACGAAAATGAAGTTACACCGATTTTTACCCCAAGTCTACCAAAAATAGGGCCTCTTGACCGCTTTAGAGTGTCTATTGCTATGAAATAATGATCAACAACAGTTTTCTATACGTATGTAGAAAGCTGAAGCTACAATGATCCGTGCAGTAAAATTGTCCCACAGGGATGTCCAAAATTGGCAAACATTTGCAAAGTGCCACAATGGTATTAGAGTCAACATTTAGGGAGTTTATGGCAAGAGGAAAGAAGCTGTTTGAGTGTCTGCTGGTTTCGGTGTGCGTGGTTCGATAGCGCCTACCTGAAGGGAGGAGCTGGAAGAGATGGTGGCGGGGTCCAGGAGAATTTCACATGCCCTTGTCTTGGTTCTTGCAGTGTGCCACATAAGAAGGTTCATGATTCAAACACAGAACCATTGGTTGGGATGCCGATGTGCTAGCTACACTTACTTCAGGGCTGGCGTCATTTAATTCTTGTTGTATAAAATGTTACGCGCCAAAACTCTCTCGATACATCTTGCATCTGCTGTCAGTCACAGTGAAATGTGTCCCTGGGTCTTTTTACAGAAGCTTCAGGAGCCTTCGTATTTTTCAGCGCATCTTCTTTGACCTCTATTATGCATTCTAGACTTCACGTCAAAAAGAGAGGAAGAGATTTAATTTGTTGACGATTGCCACCGATTTCTTTTAAACGGCTTTTAATTGATAACGGCAAGGGAGAGCGGTGAACTTTAAATAGACATTCTAATTATCGCTTTAAGAAGCAGGGGCTTTTTGGGAAATGTTATGGCATTTGGAATGGGATTAATGGGTGAGTGAGGCGCTGGCCACCCTGCAGCTAAACGACATTAAAGAGAGAGATGAGTGAGGCTGCTGAAGGGAGCAAACCCACTAGTCACAGGAGCCAGGGCACCCATGGCCTTGGGCACCAGGAGCAGAGCTACATGCTGGCTAGGGATGGCCTTCCACCCCTTGTCACTCTCTGGCCACCCCCATGGCCACCTGTGATTTTTCTGCCATTTTCACATGGGTGTAGTATTCTTAGACCCCTTGATATTCTGCCTCAAGTTTTTTCTTTTTTTATTAGATATATTTTTATAGAATAAATGTCCAAATGATCTGAATGCAAACTCGAAAAGAATTTCTTAAGTGAAGAACATTTGATTCTTAGAGTCAATGTCAATCAAAGTCATTGCTTTCACACCATAGACAAGACATGGCCGAGAAGTCATTGTTTATCATAACATCCACTATCATGTTTTCCTGAAATAAAATTCACACATATACCAATCTCGCACACGCACTCATAATACAAGCAGGAACAAATGTAACAAAAGTAAGTAAATAAATAAATACATAAGTGAAAAATAACATCAGAACAGAATTGCAAAGAATTAAGAGATTTTTTGTGTCGTGCCGAAATTTGTAGTCCCCTGATCTCTGAGTGAATGGGCCTCATTTAAGGGCCCCGTAAAATACACCCATGTTTGGACTTCCTGAAAGGAGCAGGGCGTGTGTTGCCTGCAGCGAGTGTGAGTGTCATTGTATGTTTCAAAATAGAGTAGAACAACGGAGTGTGTAGGAGTGGGTGATATATATTGTCATCGATATTATGGTCAATGTTGCTTTCACGAATTTTACATAATCAAGTATTAATACTGTCTCGAAAAGAAAAGACAAATGAATCCAGAGATTGGCCGCAAAGTAGCAGGAAGTGATGAAATCCTCATTCAGCGAATCGGCATGCATAGTCAGTAACGGAGGAGTATAAAGTAAAAAGTATAAACCAATCTGCAAATCAGCGGCCAGGATTCAGTCACACGACTTTGTGGGCAAAGATAAGCAGAAAACGGCTTTGATTCAAATTTTGGAAATGGAGAAATGGACAAGTCTATCCATTCCCGCAGGATAGGACTCAAATTTACCTTTAACTATGGGATTGGGACGGTACAGGGTAAAAACTTCACATCAGCAGATGGGAGCAGCAGAGTCTATGAGGGAGAGAGGCGCGACAAACTGTTCTGTTTTTTTTTTTTTCTTTAATGTAGCTGACCTCCAAATGGGGAGGATTACGGAGTGGGAGTCATTCCGAACGGGAGCAGTACTCGATAGGAGTCCTGTTTACCGGGACGTTACGGAACAGGAATTTTTCTATTTGTTTTTTTTTACAATGGTCCATGACGGGACGGTACAGGATTTTTTTCTGTGGGAGTGGGATGTTACAGGAGTGAAAACCCTCTCCTGTGTCACTCTCTAGTTGGCAGTGGAAGAACAGTAATAATTACTACAGCTCAAAAAAAAAAAAAAATATATATATATATATATATATATATATATATATATATATATATGCACTTGCAGGGTTTTTTTTTGTAGAATATCGTCAAATTATCGTTCACAAATTTGGGGAGAAAAATTTGAGATTTTTTTTTTTAGCCCATATGGACCAGCCCAAGTGTGGTGTCCTGTTTGTAGATTAAACTGAAGTTGAAATGAAAGAATGAGTGTAGAAATGTAATGTGTGTGTGTAGTGCGCACCAGCGTCACTGTAGCCTTGTGTTACCCAGTCAGTATTCAGTATTCAGTCACATGATCTGGCATTTCAGTCTTTTTATTGTTGAATTTTTCTTTCCCCCTTCATCAACGACATGTGCCAAATAAACTTTTCAGTTTCTTTATATGAGGTGAATGTGAAAATACAAAACGTAAATACATCTCAGGTTTTAATTTTTAAGATATTTTATGCACTGTATACATTTGCTGTTCGCTGGCAGGGTGAGAGCTGTGCACAATTGCTCATGTGCGCAGCCTAGAGGACCGACTATTATATTGATTTGGGCTCAAAGTAGCTCGAGAATCACGTTATCCATGTGAATTAATCAAATCCAGCTCTCAACACCTCCTTCATCAATGAATATTGAGACTAATTATTTACAGGACCAACATAGTGAAAATTAATTTTTTGACAGAAAAATTAAGAATCGGTTAATTTCAGACTATTATTTGATGAGTGTTATGTAATGTGTTATATTTACTGTCACCATTGCCAATGTTTTTGGTTGAACTGATAATGAGCATTCCAACATTAAACATTACTATGGTAGAACCCAACTAGTCAGACTTAACTGATTACACACCTCCTTAATAGCCTGACTAATTCAGCCCGGCTGGCCCTCATGGGGTCATGGTGGTCTTGCTGGGTGTTCCAGACAGAGATCTGTGTACCCTGTGGTCTTCATCTGCAGGCTGAGGTCTGCTGAGGCTGGAGGCCAAACTGGCAGCTCTGATCCATCAGGCCAGGCTTGACTGCAGGGGATTGAGCAGCAGCCTCAGGGTTAAAATGATGCAGGGTGACGGAATTCAAGTCGATGCAAAAGCTCCCCATGGAATACAAATAGCATCCCGTAGTATCCCCAACATAAAAATTCTTCTTGTGAATGGCACCCTTTTGGGCAGCACCGTATAGTTGTGGTTAGCACTTTTACCCCGTAGTTGAGAGCTTTCTTGGTTCCAGTTGATGCTAGGGCTCTCCTGTGTGGAGTTATCAGGTTCTCCCTGTGCTTGTGTGGGTTTGCTCTGGGTACTCTTGCTTCCTCTTATATTTAAAAAACATGCATGTTTGGTTAATTGAAGATCATAAACTGTCCATATTTTAGGTGTAAACATTATTTATAGCCACGATTGGATGACACACAATAATAGCGACTGCACCGACAAAAACAAACAAAGAAGAGCAGTGCATTGTTGTACAAAATCATTGCTTTTAATTTTTGGGATGTATAATGTGCAGGAAGACTCTACAAGTTTTACCATTCTTCATTTAGAAGGATGTCACTAAGTGTAGTATCATAGAGTACTTTCATCCCCAATATGTTCCAATCCCTGTATTGTGATAATATGATTAGCACCGACAAAATATGTAGTATTTTGTTGTCCGTGAGATTTACTTATCGCTGAAAGGAAAAGAATTAAAGACATCAGACAGTAGAGAGTACTTCCTAGCCTATTGCATACACACAAACAAATAATTGATCGGAATGTTATCGCGATTCCCACCTTGCAAACAAAGTCAGCAAAATACTAGCACAAATCCTCATGTATGTGCTAAATGCAAAAGCCTCTGTTCTAGTGACATGAAATGAAACAATAGGCAGATAGGAAGCGACCTGAAGTCGACATGTTTGCTTCATAAATGAAGTAGCAACCAATTGTGTTGTGTGCTTTTACCACAATAAAAAGGAGGCAACAATGTAGTTACCAGATAGGCTAACGGGATTTGAAAAGCACTCTCGTTTCTAAAAAAGTATTTTAAACATTTCTGGCATACACATAGGAGTAGGCCTATCAGATATTGACTAAGAGGTATAGTATCTAATTGGCGTAATCATCATCAAGATGAAAGGCGGCTTGATGATTTCTTGATTCCTTGAAATCCATCCTGTTTGTTTGCTCGCAGTGCACATATTTTAAAGAAAAAACTTCATTTCAAAGTTACATCCCATTAAAGAGGCGGCTGCGTGATGCGCCAAACTCGGTCTTCGGACCTCACTTTGATTGGCCTGAGGCTTGAGGATGAGACCTGCGGAGAGTTGAGATGAGGCTGTCACCTTTCCCATAGATCAGTCATTATCACTAATCCAGTCAGCGCTGGGATCAGCACCAGGCCCATTCATCTAGAACCGTCATTAAAGAGCTAAATGAGAGCTGCCTCTGCTAATGAGGTAATGAGAATTTCTGTGCGCGTGTGTGCGCGTGTGTATGTGTGCGTGATAGATACAGACAGAGTGAGAAGAGACATATATAGAAAAGGGATGGATAAAGGACATATCACACATATGCACGCGCACTGTAGTTAGACAGATGGGCCTGAATAATTTTGGCATCTGGTTGAATAAAGTCCCATCAGGATAATATCACTAACCCTCCTCACCCAACTCTGTATACAGCTCCCCTTCATCTCACATAAACAAAAGTTTCACTTGTTTGCAATCTCTTGTTGATTTGATATAGCCTCTTACATGACTGCAACTGTTCTCTAATTGCCAACAGGGTAAACATTATTGGCCTCAGTAGTACTCTTGCCCAAAACAAAGCGCTGCTGCAGCTGAAAATGTTTTGCTGTGCGACAACACTCCATTACTTGTGCCCATGAAAATATTTATCTTGAGCCAAGACTTACAAAAACAGAGCTTTGCATTATGCAAATGGATGCAAACATCACAATTTAAATGCGGGGTGTTTATTTCAGATGAGCTAAATGCGCATTCAATAATCTATGAGCTGCTTGTTGCACTTCAAATTAAAATCAAGTAACAAGTAGTTCAAGTATCTCACAGGCCTCATTTTACATTCTCTCTGCTTCTCTCTTTTGCTCTGTTAACCTTCATGTCTTGTGTGCTCGTGACCACATACAACACCATCTAACTGAAAAAAAAACAACTACTACAAAACAATATTCATCATCTTAATTAAAAAATATATTTGTGAGTCCATTTCTTTTGCTTCTAATATTTAGATCACCGTGTTTATCAACAAAATATTTTAAAGTATGATACCATGCAGATTACCCCTACTGTTACCTACAATCATAACATAAATATTGAGTATTGTCAAAATATTACCTGTTGAGTGGTGAACAAAATGAATTAATAGAGGATCTCTCTGTTGCACTGATGCAAAGAGAAGTAGAAATGCATTCAATAACATCAAGAAATTCCATGCTTTCATAGTATAGGATCTTATGATCCAAATTAATAGCGTGAGAATAATTTTTTGATAAGTATTTTTATATGCTGCGACACTATAAATAGACGGAATTCAGTTAACCCAGAACTGGTCGCATTTAACATTTCTCAAATTGATTTAGAATTTGGCTTGTTACCACAATTTTCTTCACCACAGTTTTCAACATATTTGTTTGTTTAAATTGTCTATGCTTGTGCAGTGCAGTCATAAGTTGAGGGATGCTAGATACGATGTGAGACAATCTCCCAGCCTTCACCTGCCATGTTATACATGAATCCCAAGCAAGGGGGTCACACTCATGTCTCATCACCATGCTAAGCGGCATATACAAATTGTTTTGGTGTGACTTGTTGTGGGAGGTAGTAAGTGATCAGATGAGCTACCGTGTTGAATCCCCGGATGACACGCCGCCCTTACGGTGTTACATGTGGCCCTCCATTAACAAACAAATGAAGGGCTCACCCTGGAGGTCAGAGGAGCTCAGCTGGTCCATTTGCCGCAAGCATCTCTCCGCTCGCGGAGATCCAAAATGGCCACACGACCTGTCTGCCTGTCAGACGACCGCTAACCTTGTCTTTGGTGATGGCCAGGAGAGTGAAAGAAAGGGGGGTCGGTCGGGGACACAAAATGGGGGTACGTGGCGGCCCCCTCTCTCCCCTTCACTGATTAGTGTGAGTGACAAAGTGGAGCAGAGAGTCCACTCAGGCCTTCATAATAAATCTATCAGGGACTAATAGAATACCATCAATCCCGACTCCTTAGCCTCCCTTTGCTCTTGCCTGCTCCTCACTCCGTGGGGAGGGGATTCACCATGTCGGGGTGTGTGTCGGTGAGGTGTTGGGATTGGGAAGCGGGGAGGGGGGGGATCCAATCCTCTGGGATCATACAACTGTTATTATTCAATTACGCTGCCTTTTCTTCTCAGTTAAAAGACCATGATATCATTATCACTTAATGAATATATATAATTGGATCTTGGCTGAAGCTTCCCTGAGGTCTGATGAATGCTACTCACTATTCATCCTCTTCCTCCCATTCATTACTCCACCATGCACAGCTGAAGATGACAACAGCGGTATTGATATTGCTCTCGCTAAAGATAATTTCACAATGTATTATTTGTTCCATGTTTTGTTACACAAAAACTACAGTCGGGGATTTTTATGATTGCAATGTGATGTGTTGTTTAATCAACTTGCACGCCTTAACTCATTGCGCAATCTCTCAAATGCACAATAAATGTAGGATTTGCCCAAGAGCCTTCCCCTCATTGATTGTTCCTATTTAAATGTGTATCCCATGCAGTCCGTTCCAATGAGAGCAAACTCCCAGAGGACATCGGGAGACGAGAGGAGACCTTGATAGCTGCGCTCTTGACAGTCATGGCCATCAATACGCTCTCAATCTGCCAGGAAACAATGAGAGAGGATCTAGATGGTGATGAGTAACACTAAAAACATTGATTTAGCGTTTGTCCACTTCATTTGAAGTGAGATAAGGTGGTGACAGAGGAGGGATTGCAGGGGGGGGGTGTTCTTATATGAGACAAAATGTGGTTAGCACCCTCCCATTCAGATGTTGCCCTCTTGTTGGAAAGCAAAAGCAACCGTCCCTCCCCTCCACATTGTTGAGGGTAAATGTGCCATGGCGGGGGTCGAGTGTGTGAGCCAGTGGGAGTGCGTTCATGTGTGTGGTTGTATTCGAGCAAAAAGGAGGCCTCCGTGTACATCGTCATTAATCCTGCTTAAGAATGACAGCGCTGGCAGAGTGGCGGCACCCCGGTCCAGCTGCTACAGCCCCCCAAAGAGACACTTCAGCCCCCACCCCCCTCCCCCGAACACCCCATCGCCACCCCACCTCCTCGGCTCTCCACATCTGATAAGCTTCTCTACATTCTTTCATAAGCCCCAATTTCCCATCACAATTTCCATCAGGCTACCCCAAACCCGGAACCCCATTGACTCAGCCACTCGTGCCATAGATCACTCCAAATTAAATTTACATTAGACCCTCCTCCATCAAATGTTCCAAAAAGACGCTGAGAGGGGAAGAGATCGAGGGGCTGACATCATTACCCGGCAGCGGAGCACATGACCGTCATCTATTAAAACCTTTTATACACATGTCTGGGGATTTTACCAAAGTTCATGCATACCTAAGTACAAGTTTGTGTTAAAAATTAAAAGCTCTTTTAGCAGGACAAAGGAGTTTCTGAACTGTTGACTTTGAGCGGGTCTTTATTACCCCAACCATGAATGTCTGGCATAAGCCATGGACAGCCCCCCTGTCCCTTTCCCTCACTTTTTTTTTTCCTCCACCTGCTGCTCCATTGTCGCCTGTCTTTGGGCAGCAAGCAATCGTCTGTCCGAATATCAGTGTAATCTTCAATGATGAGTCATATTTGACCTGGCATTGGAGAGGCTGTTGGCAATGTATGAAATGGAATTTGAGATTAGTTTCAACCTGTAATTGAAGAGAATAAGAATGTGCTAACTCCATTGAGACTATGTTGCTAAATTAAAAAAGTGTGACTTTTAACTACAGTACACACATTATCAGAGCAGGGCATTCCATCTATCTGATGGACCAGTCTATCTGCTGGGGGTTAGGGTGGTGGTGGGTGGTTTGCGCTATAGAGGTTTGTCATCGGAATCGCTGACGGAAGCCCGTTTAAAATCAGAGGCGGACCGGCCTATAGGAAGGTACCATTTCCCCTCGCCCCGAAAAAAAAGGCAAATGACAGACAACGGAAGGGTACCCACTCTGCAGACAGATGACAAATAACGTACGCTTAATTTTTAATAAAATGCCCAGCTCTACGAATTATGTTGTACCCCTGAATTTGAGAATGAAATAGAAGCCACTAATCAATCTAACTAATCACAGTCGAGAAGGTATATTGTACGTTAGGTATATTGAAGACTGGATTGCCCATAGATGTGAATTTTACTATGAGTGGTTGTCATAGTGATGTCCGCTGATAGTGTAGTGGTACACACGCCTGAGTTGTGTGCGGGCAGCGTGGGATCGATTCCCGCTCAGTGACAGTGTCTATGTGTGCCCTGCGACTGGCTGGCGACCAGTTCGGGGTGTAGTCTGCCTTCGCCCATTGACGGCTGGGATAGGCTCAAGCAACTCCCCGCGACCCTATATAGGATAAGCGGTTTGGAAGATGACATGACATGGTTGTCATAGTGAGCAGTTGTTTGGTGAGCAGTCCAGGTTGTATCATGCCTCTCCTCTAAAGTCAGCTGGGTTCAGCTCCAGTTACGGTTATGCATGGATGGATGGATGGATCGACGGACGGACGGACGGATGGATGGACGGATGGATGGATGGATGGGCGGATGGACGTACGGATGCATGCATCAATGTTGTTCAATTATTTACTTATTCTACTGCTTCATATACTCAGGGGCGATGGGTCTATTTCAAACGATCATCCAAGGGTTAAAAGAACAGATGGTCCGATTTTTGTTATGTTGTCAATATGATAATTGTGCACTGTCTCATGAATATTACAGTTGTTTATTCAAATGCTTTAATCATCCACCACAATGCTGCATCGTAACATCATAACAGGTGCTATCATGCTACAGTATGACTTGTCTTGTTGTATGTATGTCTTGTTATGTCAGATGGTGTTGAACTTCGTCACATTGCGTTAAACTGCAGCCTGATGTGATGCCTTTACTGCTCTCCGCATCAGTGATGTATTAGAACAGAGTGTTTCCTCCCTCACCGTTGGGGATATATTTGCATTAGAGCGTCTGAAAGCAGCTGGAGTGAACCAGCTCAGTAAAGGCACCTGAGTGCTGAGCGCTTACTCTTTAATTGCTTCATTATCGTCTGCGCTAATCCCTCTCCAATTTCGACACTCTCATTTTCCACACTAATTTGTCCCGGTCCCTGTTGGACTCGCTCCTCTCACAGTCCGCAGTGCTATGGCAGCTATTTGCTTTCCAAGGCAATGATAACAATTAATGCAGCAGTCGGCGGCCCTTGTTTCATATAAACCGGTTTTAGTCGACTAAACAAGGGGCTGCTGACAAACAGACTCCGGAGCCAAGGCGCAGAGCTTCACAGCACCATTTGTCTCTGTAATTATGCTTTAATTACAACTGTGTATGCTAATACACCAAACATTTGCATAGAACATTCAGTCAACTTTCTTCTTTCTCTTTTGGAACCACCACCCCTATATTTTTAAACGACATATGGGGATTTTTGCTAAATCAAAACAATGTCACAAGGTATTCTGAAAAGCTGCTTATTTTTATACTGTGGTAAAACAACAAACAATGATTATAGAATGAACGATTAGAAGCGCACCACACACACACACACACACACACACACACATCCAACTTTCAAGGAGGGGGTGAACTATTCCTTATCACCAACAGGCAGTTGCAAACGTATATTAATAATTGCTTTGGCGATTGTACTTAATTTGAAGATCATAGGTGCTTGACATCCATGGGCGCAGATGGCATGGGGGACAGAGGGGACACGGCACCCCCACACCACCCCCGCACCACCTTCATGATGACAACACGATGCCTCCCACCCACTCTCACCACATAAGAATGCGTGTATCTCTCGTAAGATATGTGACGGTGGACTTGTGTCTTAAGGACACAAGTTTATACTTCTTCCTACTCCTTTTCGAACATGTAATGTACGTCCAAAATAATACAAATGGATTGACCACTGTCTTACTCTTTCTTTTGCACCTCTCATTTGATGTTTGTGTGTTTGTTTAAGTTGTTGTTGTTGTTGTGGTTGTTTGATTATTCCTGTTTTTCATGTACTTGAATGACAGTTTTTTTTATTTTAATTTATTATTATTAATTTTTTTTAACATGTTCAAAATTTAAAAAGGTTTAAAAAAAGGACGAAGACATGACCGCACGTTTTTAGCTCAAATGAATTTCTATTGAAGATGTGCTATACTTGAACTTAATACAATTATTTTCTGTACAGATATACTGTATATAGTTAGATATAGATATAGATCTAGATATGTCTATATATCCATATATCTATTTATATCTATCAATCTATCTATCTATCTATCTATCTATATATATATATATATATATATATATATATATATATATATATATATATATATATATATATATATATATATATATATATATATATATATATATAATCGTTGTCATGTGAAAAACGCTTATGTCCTTTTTTTTAAAATTTGATTATTTGCACGTGAATGGTGTTTCCGTGTTACAGACATTGCATTAATATGAAAAATCATTTTTTCCAAAATTGGACATAAACGTTTTTCACAGGACAGTGACAATATGCAATAGAAAGAGTAAGACAGTGACAATAGTCATGCAGGTTTGACTATTGACGGGAATGGTTTGATGACAGCAGCATACCAGCAAGTAAATCACCAATTTCCCAATAAACACAACACAGTCAATATCAACAATCGGTAGCATGAAAATGTTTGTAATTACAAACATTACAACCAAAGTAATATCAAGATAACCTTGACCTTACTTTCCTTTCAGAGTGTCTTGCTTGCTTACTACTTAATGAGTTGTCGACATAGTGATATGCATACATACAAAAGGACAGCTGCAAAAGAAAGGGCACTGATGAATATTCCATCTTTGCAACTACTGTCAGAGTGATAGAAAAGGCATAACAGTGCCTGCATAAGGATTTTCTGTATGTTGGACAGGGGTGGAAAGTTTCACACTTCTTCTGCTTTGTTGTGTTGAAAGCAATTGTTGCTGTCGGACAAGTATTGTATCCATCAAACCAAGCATTTGTGCTGATGTCGTCACACATTCATGGTAATTACCTTAATGAAAGACTGTGTGAAAGTGCACACCGTTGCTACAGTGTTACGCTTCGCTGGGTTCTGTGTAAAAGGCAAAGAGATAAATGACATCTGATTGTGTACTTCTCTCCAATTTTGCAGTACATCTGAGTCTATAATGTGCACAATTCATTTAAGACTGACAAATGGGAATGATGGTGGTCATTAGTGACAAAATGGCAGACTTGTAAAATGGAGTAACCAACACTCCCCTCCAAAAGTATTGGAATGGGAAGGTCAATTCCTTTGTTTTTGTTGTGACGGCTCATGGAGTGGTCGATTCAATATTTTCATCCTAATCTGCATTAATATCATTGCTGTTATTATGTACCAGGTTTTCCTTGGTTTTTGGGAGAATATACGTGATGTGATTCCTATGCAATGGGAAATAGTGGGGCTGTTATAAGATTAAAGAGTTTGGCTAAGTCTTACATCTACTTTAAGGTAAATAAGACTGTGCACAACTAACTTTATTACTGTGTAGATACTGATACGCCTCAGAGCTTTTGAGATTGCTCATTGTCTGAAGAGGCAGAGTTCAGAAAGTACCAATGTCATCCTCCTACCCCGCTACATTAGTATGAAGCAGAATTGAAATGTTTTCTTTTAAAACTTGCAACAACAAGCATTCCCACATCGTTAAAGTATGTAACCGTGAGACTTGCGCAACCAGTTACCAAAACGACGGTTCCGGTTCAAATCATAAGTCGCTCCCACAATTCACGCTCAAGGCTCATGGGGTCTAGGAATAAGGTGGATCTACAGTCTAGTCTTTGCTCTTCCTCAGTGTTTTAATCTGGTGAGGTGTTCAGCCACACACCTTACTTAAGTGACATGCACTGAGTCATTAACATATAAATGACCTGCAGTTATCCTGTGATCGGGGCCCCCTAAATGCCACCAAATGCTAAGGAACAACCATTTACAGATAAGTAACGCAGCAAGCTCGGTTAAGAAATTCCTCACTATGCCATTTTGTCTAAAATCAAAGATTGGAATTGGCCATTAAGAGCAGACAATTACAGTTAGTGGTAGGATGATGCTAATGGCAGAATGAAACATGAGGGTGAGGGCATAGTAGGAACACATATCGCAATTGTGCTTATAAGCCAAAACAGAGCTCACTCTGTTGGAAATGGCGCGATGATGTCTTGAATGAGGAGTCATGAACAAATGATTAACCCCGCTGTCACTGGCACATGTTTCTGACTGTTTGACCAAAACAAAACATCATGCTGCTCATATTTATTATGTTGTCATGGTGATTTATTTCATTTAAAAGCATCACTCAGTTTCTAATCATCATATTACAATCACTGTATACTTTAGTAAACATCATCTTTAATTC
This sequence comes from Filicampus tigris, assembly GCF_054856515.1. Lineage (NCBI taxonomy): Eukaryota > Metazoa > Chordata > Actinopteri > Syngnathiformes > Syngnathidae > Filicampus > Filicampus tigris. The sequence continues at coordinate 4,413,090 of NC_141228.1, read as the reverse complement.
GTTCAAATAAGAGCGGATATAGAATTTGAACCCTGAATTTGGGTAAATTGTAAACTGTATATGGTGTAAGTCAGTCTGCCTGGAGTTTTAAAACAGAATTCTTCTTGTACAGTTGTGTGATCTCGAGTTATTTTATGAAATTCTGTTCTGTGTTTGTATGCCAGAATTAGTCATTTAGCACTAATTTAACTTACTTAATGATTACCTACTAACTTATGGAACTCATCCAAACTTGCCTTTGAGGCCCTTGCTTTTGTCCATGCACAGTAATGCCGGAACAGAAATTCTCTGTATCAACAAAAAGGGGTCTTGTCCAACACTGGGCTGATATATAAATTGATACTCAAAATACTTTTGTCATTGTATAGCGTATGTTACTATACATTTCACAGAAGATGTTAAATTGAAGTTGTACAGTGATGTCCTGCATGAATTATGAAATTTCCCTTAGCTGTACAGTAAAGTTCATTAGTGTCATGGTCCATTGACACAGAGACACTAACCAGCTGTGAAAAGATTAGCACGCAAGCTGCTGTTAACACTAAAACAGGGTTTCCAGAAATATAACAAAACACATTTTGACTTTTGTTTATTGTTTCCATTATATTTTTAGGCGACATACTTCACCAAAGCATGTCCGGATCAGTATGAATTTGGTGACCTAACCCCGGTTCTACGCTCTGGAGTTCATAGAACATCAAATCGAAGTCATTTCACTCTCAAACTAATTTTGATGACACCATTCTAACTTGCAGAACGTTTGAATATTTTGTTAATAAACAATACAGAACAAATAGCGTCGAGACAACTATATGTTAAAAATACTACCCTGTGAAAATAATCTCTCAAAAGTATAAACAATTTCAAATACCGTGTGCGTGTGTGCAGTGTTCTATAATGTGACAGAAGAGGAGGCAGACATGTAATTAAGACAGCTGGATTAGGTGAAAATTAACAATGAGTCTCCTTAAATCAAAATTTCAGTAGCATATCTTGCCAATTGAAATATGTCAAGACAGTTCTTTTGTCTGTGATATTTCAGCATTCCGGCAGAAATTCTATTGGCCTGCTGCTAAACTTTCACTTCTGTCATCCAAATTGAGGCAACATCAGTGGTGGGCAAGAAACAGTCAACTGTGGAAACAGTACAAATAATATTTTCCTCAAACATCAACAAACATCTGTCAGAAAAAGGACATAAACAAGAAAAAAAATCTCATCCTGCCCTCCAATCTTTTATTCTCACTGCAGTCATACATCAGGGGTGAACCTCTTAATATGGTCCTGCCACTGGGTGGACAACAGAGACATTCAGTCATTAGTAACAAATGATCATGACATGAGAGGGCAACAACTCACGGACAGTAGAGTGATATTGTTCCGCCGTTGGAGTTCACGGTCTATAACCAAAATGGGCTCAAAACATCTTGGGTATGTTTAGGTAACTAATTCTACAGATGTGGTGTTAATGAGTAGCATCAGCCCAATAATAACCCAATATGAATAAGGCTGATGACAGACTGACAGGCATTAACTCATTCACTGCCAAGGACACATTTATTTGTCTTTTCACAATCCAGCCATTCAATCCCAGGAATTTATTTATATTTTTTTCAAATTTTTTCAAATGTTATGGTAAAAGAGGGTCCGAAAATGTCTGGCAGTGAGTGAGTTAAGAGTATGAGAATGTCGGCCCAAAGTTAAATCCAACATCATTTTTGGTTAATTTCCTGGTTGCCACAAGGCAGCATTTTCATGAAATGAAATCCCAATTTTGCAATGAACCAGAACCCTGTTATGCTCATTTGAAACCTGAAGAAGAGCAAATGAATAAAACAGGTATCACAATTTTACAAACGATGCAAAAGAACTACATATTGTAGAATATATAAAATTGTCTCGAGATATGATCGGCACATTTGACAAACAGCAGTGCTTTGTAAACCTGGAGAGGTCTCGGAGCACTCACATAGACATTTGAAAAAGTAATTGTAGATATCCACCACGTGGCCTATATGTATGTAACAAGGAAGAAATAGTATTCATTATAGTTTTTGAGAGCCATTATATTTTTTCACAATTTGACAGTGCAGAAAGTCAATTCACCACTGGAAGTAGTTTGGATGTTTTACCTGCCACATTTGTAATGGGTTAACTACAGTGTCTCTTATTAACACTGGACGATACATTACAAATAGCACACGACAAACTATCAGATAGCTGATCCTAATTCCAGGCTGCATTAGAAAGTTGATAGTGTTGTAATGCTGCAGAAATGCTGTCTCAGTTAAAAGGCTCCTTCAAATGCAGTCTTCCCATAGTCTGAGGTTCTTTGTGCTTTCCATCCATCCATTTTCTGAAGCGCTGTTCTGAAAGCAGTGGTGATTCTACTACCAGGGGTTTAAAGGTGCTGAACTCCTGGCCACAGTTGAGTCACAGCAAAAGACGAATGGGACTGGATTCATAAAACAAATGTACTGTAAGCATACTAATATTCAGAGATGGGCATTCCGTACCAGGGACAGAACAGACCGTCCGTCCCGGACAGACTCACATTTTGTGGATGGACGGAGGACAAGAAATCTTATAAGAAGGACGAACTAAGAAAGGAGGTGGGTTTTCGTCCGTCCCTCTATTCGTCCCGAACCGGGAAAAATCTATCAAAACCTGACGGGTCATGACAGACACCACGCGAACTGCGTTGACGCGCAACGATAAATGCGCAGCATGCGATACGTTCCGTCTGGTGATAGCATAACTGGGTGCTTGGGTGGAGTTTTCTTTCTTTTGGTATATCCGTAGACAGGCCCAGTTAGAAATTGGCGTTTGCACCATACAAGGAGTGAACACAGCCGACTTGATTCCCAGCCAATTGATGCAGCGCCCCTCATTCTGTTTAAATTCAGTGCAGCAAAGGCACAGTGTACATGAAAGAAGCATAAAAAACTCGATGGAGTCCATCCAGAAGATCGTCGCACACAAAGTGCATTTGTAAGGAACTGCAAGATCTCCACTTGCAGATGATACTGCCTTCTAACCCCGATCGTGCATCTGTGTGTGACAACAGCATACTAAGTCGAGATGCGGCACTTTTAACGGCCATAAAATATGTTGATTTTTGCGTAGTACATGTATCATCTTTTTCCATCCATCCATTATCCATACCGCTTATCTCCTCAAGTGTCACAGGGAGTGCTGGAGCCTATCCCAGCTGTCTTCGGGCAGTAGGCGGGAGACACCCTGAATTGGTTGCCAGCCAATCGCAGGGCACACACAGACAAACAAACATCCGCACTCACAATCACACCTAGGGGCAATTTAGAGAGTCCAATTAACCTACCAAGCATGTTTTTAGAATGTGGGAGGAAACCGGAGTACCCGGAGAACACCCTCACAGGCACAGGGAGAACATGCAAACTCCACACAGGGAGGCAGGGGCCGGGATCGAACCCACGACGTATCATCTTTTTATTTTTCCAAATGTTGGTAACTAATTTAAGATGCACAGAAATGTGATGAGCAATTACTATGAGACACTATAGTGCAGTCGATGGTAAACATATTAGCCAACTAGAATGACCTGAAATATGAAGTAAATTGTTTGTGACATTTACTGGTGTTTTTAACAACTGTTCATTCAGTTTTATTAAAGTCCAGTCAGTGCATGACAGTTCAGTGTTCAGTGTATTTCAATGTCAGTTTTTTTCCCCTTTAATGAAATACCAGCATCAATTACAGACTGTCTTTTGTTCAAGGAAAAAAAAAAGCTCAAGGAGCAATTAGAGGAAATTACTTTGGACTGAAGTTCTGATTGAACTGCAGCAACAGAGTCTTGTGAAATTCCTGTCAGATGACCTTGGTCTGAGGGAAATACAATTAGGGCTAACAAAATACATCTTTGAAATAAACCCAATGTTTACAGAGAGTTTAATGTGTTATACGGGGAGGAATCTCTGGAAAATAACACTGCTTTTGCACACTCGGACCCCTGTAAGCAACATGTAGAATGATGGTGAAGTATATTGAAGTATATTTAAGTTGAAGTGCTTGCAATGACATTGCACTGCTAATAACATTCCCAAAAGACAATTTTTGCTTTTACGGTGTCAGGAGCATTACAACTAGGAATATGACAACAGCAAAAACATATTTGATTCGGAAAATCAGTTTTCATTTAAAAGATGCAAGTGCATAAAATCCATCCATCCATCCATCCATCCATTATCGATACCGCTTATCCTCACAAGGGTCGCGGGGCGTGCTGGAGCCTATCCCAGCTGTCTTGGCGCAGTAGGCGGGGGACACTCTGAATTGGTTGCCAGCCAATCGCAGGGCACACAGAGACAAACATCCGCACTCACAATCACACCTAGGGGCAATTTAGAGTGTCCAATCAATTTACCATGCATGTTTTTGGAATGTGGGAGGAAACCGGAGTTCCCGGAGAAAACCCACGCAGGCACGGGGAGAACATGCAAACTCCACACAGGGAGGCCGGAGCCGGGATCGAACCCACGACCTCTGAACTGTGAGGCGGACGTGCTAACCAGTCGACCACCGCCCTGCATCAAATCCAACTGAATCAAATTATTCCACTTCAAAATATATCGAGATATGCATCAAATCATCTTTTATTGGATAAATAAAGTATTTTTGAAGGAAATGCCATATTTACTGTAGCCTACTGACAAGTTTGTTTATATTGTAAAATGACAAGATACGCATTGCATCATATCGTCGCAAACTCAACATGTTACTATATTGAACAGAATCGTAATTCCACCGACTCAAACCGAATTAAATCATTCCACTTTAAAATAAACCATCCGTGAATAGTATCACATCCCATGTATCAAGATACGCATCAAGCCATCTTTTATTTATATATCCCGAATTATAACCCAAATTGTGCCTTAGATTTACTTGGCAAATTTCTTTAGGGACTAATTATTTAAGCTCAGTCCAGTTCATTCGATTTCAAAGCGTGTAGATCATCTGACTAGGCTAATATTTAGGTTACAATTTCCGCATCCCAGCACTCTCATACTTACTTAGTATCTACAAAAGATAAGGTTATTGGTGCATTTCATTTGATACTGGTAAGTACGTATTTTCTTAAAATGACACCAATAAAATTCACTTGAAAAAATGTGAGTGCAATTTATTACAAAGAGAGTTTTAAGTAAACTCTACAATTTGTTGTTTTTTTCAGTGTGCCTGGCCAGATTTTTTTAAACTGTCAATACATTTTGCGTGGTAGTCTTGATACGTAAAACTTGGTGAATGCAACAAAACATGAGAGTACATAATATGCAGAGAAGGGCATTCCATCCCAGGGAGGGAACGGTAAGACGGACGCCCATTTTGTGGACGGACGGATGGATGGAGGATGAGAAGTCATTTAAAAAGGATGGACTAAGCAAGGACAGAAGTGGGTTTTCGTCCGTCCTTCTAATTTATAATTGTCCCCAACCAGGTCAAGTACTGAATGACGTGTTGTGTTCTATTCTATTTCTAAGAAAGACCACTGTTGTCTTCTGCAATACCACGGAGCCACCTTTATTAACTGCCTGCACAACACTTTTTCATGCGCATTCCCTGCAGTAACATTGCACAAGCATAGTTTGCCCGCTAGTGGTTCAACACATATAATACCATGAATAACGCCACAGGACGGAACACAGACAACTGACAGAAGCACGCCCTGCCTGTCTTGTGTGTAATCCGGCATATGGTATGAATTGGGAGTAGGAAAAGGGTGGATAGTAATTTTGTTTTGTAAATTAACTGTTAACATTCACATACCTTATCCCTTTGCATGCAAAGTATGTACTTGTCTGGGACTGGAACATCTCTTGAGCGTAATAATCTCTCCCAGCGCTGCCGTACTACCCGGAAGTGGAAGTCTTTCATTTCCTCCTAAAATAACCTTGCTTTATTTTGCAATAATTATTTTATTACAAAATAACGCAATTAAAAACTGAAAACATATTGCATTATAACGCAAACGTTTTCAAATAAAACTCAATAATATTGCGTTATAAAGCAATCTTAAATATTCTCGTGATGTCCCCTGACGGGCTCCAGTCTAGTGACTCTCGTGTTTGTGTTAGCAGCTAAATGCTATCTTGGTTAAACAGTTGTAAACAATTCAATCCACTCACGATACTCCCGGTCAGTAAGTGGATGTGCATAGGAAATTAGCCAGCTAATGAGCTTTAAATAATGTTTATGAATCATGAAATCATGTAACCTCTACCATTAGCTTCTCTCCCACTGCATGCACGGACACTTTTTCGGGGGGAGCGGCGGTGAGGACGGACTGACGGAATGTAAGTGCTTTAAAAGGACGAGGACGGACGAGGTCAGAGGATGATTATTTTTAGGAATAAGGACGAAGGGACAAGGATGGAAGGGTGCCCAGGATGTGGATGGAGAAATAGGATAAAGTGCACATCTCTGATAATAGGAGGTAACAAAAATTGGCGGCAGTCTGTAGTTGTGTTTTGTCACAAATTTCCTGGAAAGCTACAGTGTGTAAGGTAACGTATGTGACGATTTAGGCACCTGGCGTGATACAGCATATTATGTTCTACTATGGTCTGACACAGCACGCACAAACTGGGAAGGTATATAAAACCGGACTCAGCAGGGGAGCTTTATTCAAGTTTTCCATGACCACAAATGTGCTCCAAGGTCCTTGACGTCCATGTTGGAGCTGGAGAAAGCTTTGACAGAAGTTGAAAAACAGTGAGGGACGCCATTAGAATGTAACTGGTCAGGAGGGCAACATTCCCGTGAGTCTCACTGCAATACCGTCAGCTCTCCCTCGATGTCTCAATTACCAGCATACCATGAGATTAATACTGTGATAAAACTGAACTGTGCGATTTAGATAGTGTTAAATCCTGGACAAGGTCCTACATTAAGACTTTTTGGGTGGAGCCATGTAGTGCTGAACCAGACGCAGAACTGGCTGTGTATAGCCATGATATAATATAATATGTTTTAATCATTGTTCATATTTGGCATCGTTATACTGTATTATTTAAACCTTGAAGAAAATAATATATCTGTGTAGTTACTATTTTTTTTGCATGTTATGTTGAAATCTACCCGAATATTCAATATTTGACATTTTCATTGATTCATAGTTTGTTCAAGCCATTCCTTATGGAAAGATTTAACATGATGCACAAAACAATGTGCGCAGTGGGGTAAAAAGATCATTGATGATCATGTTTCATCAACTGCAGTGGATGAAACTCAAAATATTGAATATTAAATGAAAAAAGCATGAACATGTTGACTTCATCGTATTTGTTCATGTAATTCGTAGGGTCAGTGAACTTTGGGTGGCCCGACATAGTCATGTACACTGCAAATCTGCTGGTGCTGATTCAACGCAACTGGGTGTTAATTTTAACACTGGCAAAAATCTACAACACTACCCGATGTTAAAGTAACATTTACTAAAGTGTTAAATGTTCAAACTCCAAATGTGTTCCAACAACAAAATGTAGTTTTGACACTGCAGTAATAATGACACTATTGAGTGTTGAGATTAACACTAATGAGTGTTCATACCCCATGCCTCACTACCTTAGATAAAGCACATTTCAAAATTTCAATTCCAAACACTTTTCTTTTATTAAATCCATTTCAGAAAGCTCATAAAAAAACAACAACATTCGGGCACAGTGTATGTTGTTTCATCATTTACATGTGAAAACTACCCATCTTGCCAATAATAACATCAGTTCAGGCACACCAATAACAGTGAACAAATCCTCATCAATTGTAAATGCATTCAGGTAAGCGTCAAAACCCATAGAAATAATATTTGTGCTCAAAAGTAATGCCTTATCGTCATCAAGATGTCATGTCATGTCATCTTCCAAACCGCTTATCCTATATAGGGTCGCGGGGAGTTGCTGGAGCCTATCCCAGCCGTCAATGGGCGAAGGCAGACTACACCCCGAACTGGTCGCCAGCCAGTCGCAGGGCACACATAGACACTGTCACTGAGCGGGAATCGATCCCACGCTGCCCGCACACAACTCAGGCGTGTGTACCACTACACTATCAGCGGACCGTCATCAAGATGTCAAAACTTATCCTGAAAGTAGAGAATTCATTTTCAGTACCCACATACAAACTTTCCATTCTGGCATTCAGTTCTATAGTTTTTCACCCATGCAGGGGACAACACTAGACATTACATATTGGACAAGACTCCAACACCTAGTCTGATGTAGCATCTGTGTGTGTGTGTACGCCGCCTTCATTTTGACACTTTGACAAGGGGCTGGCTGGCCGATAGATTCAGCCCAAAAGAGTCTAAATTAAATTAATAAAAACAACATTTTGAAATAAATACAATTTTGATACACATAATATGACCATTAAATTGTAGAATAAGAAAAAATAAGTAAAATAAAATTATTATGAAATAAATTAATAGGGCGGCATGGTGGTCGACTGGTTAGCACATCCGCCTCACAGTGCAGAGGTGGATAATGGATCGATGTTCTTAATATTCTTACCGGTACTCAATTTTTGTGATTGTCCATCCATCCATCCATTATCTGTACCGCTTCTCCTCACAAGGGTCGCGGGGCGTGCTGGAGCCTATCCCAGCTGTCTTGGCGCAGTAGGCGGGGGACACCCTGAACTGGTTGCCAGCCAATCGCAGGGCACACAGAGACAAACATCCGCACTCACAATCACACCTAGGGGCAATTTAGAGTATCCAATCAACTTACCATGCATGTTTTTGGAATGTGGGAGGAAACCGGAGTGCCCGGAGAAAACCCTTTTTGTGATTGTATTATAATGAAATATTTCATAATGATTATTTGAACAATGTCATCCATTTTAAAATAGCTTTTTATCTTCCAAGATTTTATCAAATAAAATTAAGGGTATGCTTCCTTCTGATAAAAGACAATTTCAACATGTGGGGTGTGATCCAATTCAAGTACAGTACATTTTTGAGTGGAACGATTCAATTTGGTTCATTTCGATGCACTAAGGTCTTTTCAATTAAACCCGATTTTCTGATTCAAATCGTTTTTTATTACACCACTAATAAGCTTAGAGTCACTTTGAATACGAATGAACAACTTTGTGGAGTACAAAACACCAAGCTGACATTATCAAGATATCACAGAGCTTTTATGTTTGATAAATGAATAATAATAAAATATTGTTATTAAATATTTTCATTTCAAGGCTTATCCCATTTGATTTTTTTTATATAAATTGTTTTTGCACGGCTAACAAAGAAGATTTATTTGGGAATGGAGCAACAGCACGTATCACTACATAAACCACTGATATGATTATGATGATAAGAAAAAGCATGACTGCAAACGCAGAGATGAAGATGCAGATATGGTAGCAGACACATCAAACAATTGATGTGGACAGACAAGTGTCAAGCTTCTACCCAATACAGAACCAACGAATTATCCACAGACCAGAGGATCTCTGGTTGGGTTGGATCTGATTTTTGCTTTTTATTATTCATTGTCAATTGTCTACTGTGGATACAGGGCTCTTTTAGTTCCCCTCCTCTTTTCTATTCACTTGACATTCCTGATGGGGAAAATCCAGAATTCCTAATGGCGCTCAGAACATGACATATCCGGGGAGAAATGTTGGATCACTTACAATCACCATCTGTAGGAATCTGAATGGACAAATCCAATGCCAAAGAGCACAAAGAAAAAAATGATATATGCGACAAAACTTGGATGTACGTAACATCCTCAATATTTTCCTTTGACAGCCTTGCTTTGTTTGAAATGTGTTTCCAAACCAAGTACACAGAAGAAAACCCAGTAAAAGAATTCCCGCCGCAGCTCAATGAAATGTCTTATGCAAGGCAAATTCAATATGGGACTTTGGCAGACAATGGCAGGGTTTGAGCAGATCCGCTATACCCTGGAGCTGGGTGATGAAGAAGAGCAACACAGAAGAGAATGGGGTCTTTGTGAGCCTCCAAAAGTTTGAAGCCCCCTTGCAGGATGCAGCAAAACCTGACCCAGGAGGACACGTCCCTCCAGGGGAAATAAGAAGACAAATTATTGCATGAATAATAACGGAGCAATGGAAGATGTGCACACTGATGATAATGTTTGCAACAATGATATACCACCACAAGCCACCATGGAGAAAGCTGCTCACTGATGTGGAAACAGAGGAACCACCAGATTTTTTGATTGGATTTTCCCAAATTAAGCTCCTTCGTAAACATTTGAAAATGTTCAAAGAAGGCGTAAGGTTTTTGTAATTGGCGTTACCCCTGATAACATGAGTCATCTGACATGAATAGCTCTAATTTGTAGTATAGATTGTTTTTGAGCTGAATTCTATCATGATAATTGAATTTGTTGTTCTGAGCTGCTTTCTCAAGTCAATAGTCACATGTTCTGTTAAACCAATTTGGTTCTTGTGACATTAAAGGCCAAATGCAAACCAGAAAAAATGACAATTAACAGCCACACTTTGATGATTTGTTAACTTGTTTAAATTGTACGATTGACCTCATTCTCTGTGAGTTCTTGCTTAGGCTGATGCCGAATTTTTTGAAAATGTTTTTTCAAGGATCTCTGTGCAGAGGATCCGATGAATTGGTATTGTGTCAGCCCTAACAGTGATCTCACATAGTTTAAGCAGATTATATTTTCCAATCTCTCAGTCCTTCTCACAATTAAGAGAACACATTAGCAATTCCAAGTTTTTCGACTTTTTTTTTTTTTTAAATTATCTTGTTTTTCTTTAGACCAGTAGCTCGCACTGAATTGACAGGAACACTGCCGTTTGCCACCTAGCATTACACTCCATTTTGCCTCCATTTTTTCAAGAGATGATTCATTTACTCCACTGTTCATTCTAAACTAGTACCGTATTTTCTGGACTATAAGCCGCACATTTATATAAGCCATATCCACTCTATTAAAAAATAATAATAATAATAATAATAACAATGAAAAAGCGATATATATATAAGCGGCACTGGGTTATAAGGTGCACCTATCTGTTGAAAAATTGGATATTTACTGCATTTACAGAATGATTTTGAACTGTAAATGTACATGTATCTACCTGAACAGATTCTTTCCTAACAGTGCCTTTTAACATGGCAGCAACTTTGCTGATTAAAACTGAACAGAACCAAGAGAAAATAACAAGTACTTATCTTCATTTCACTTCCCGCTGCCACGTCCAAAGTCTCACCATAGATTCATTGACGCTAAGCTTGCGTGCAGCAGCGCGGTTTCCTTTCTGGATAGCAAAATCGATGGCCTTCAATTTAAAACTTGCATCATACGAACTTCTTTGTGTGTGTTCCATGATGAAGAGGCGAGGATTTGAAAATAATTAACTGCTTGTAATTTGTTGTCCGTGTTCTATCTGCTAAAGAAAAAGTAGTGTATTTTTCTTGGCATTGATTTTTTCTTAGTTTTGATTCTAATTCTGGTTAGTGGGCCCCCTAGCGGTGGAAGAAAAATCCACAGAATAGCCGCACCTTTATATAAGCCGCATGGTTCAAATCCATGGAACAAAGTAGCGGCTTACAGTCCTGAAAATATGCTAGTTGATTCGTCATTGTGCAACACTGCTCTGTGCCTCAGTCGGGTTGACCAAGTGACCAGCAGAAAGGTGAGTGTAAACGTTTAACTATGTGTCATCACTTTTTACCCTTTTTTCTGCAGCACAAACCATTGATTTGCAACTATGTGCTTCAAAGACCGTTCCAACCAGCTAATCACATTGTCATTTTAAATTTTTTGCCTGTATAGGACCATGGAAGTGTCGCAGGACATGAATATACAGCACACAGAAATAGAGTGGTACATGATAACTGCATGAAAAAATGTGCCCTTAGTAGAAACATGCAACTGAGATACTAACTAAAACACCATTGTTCAGATGCACATTTGATTTAATATGTTCAGAGTTGGGGGAGGGCTCTGATAACCAGTTCACTTTATTGTGCCACAGTAGTTGACAGTTGTGTATGCACAGCGTTAATGCACACTGTGACACCGGACATCTTCCAACGCTGTGAACGTTGTGCTCACTGTGTAACATAATATATTAAAACGGCCTCCCGCGCATTTTATTTCTAACAATCGGCTTCCCAATATTTCCCGAGCAATTTCAGTGTGTTGCATTAGTGACCTCAACCCCCAAACTCCTCATTTGTCATGTTTTTTTGTGGAGTGGCAATTGTGGCAGAGCCTGCTAGCTCCAAAGCGTGTCATTATTACATGCGAGGGGGGACATGTGATCTTTTTAATTATTCTGCACTTCATTTCTATCTCACCATTCAAAACGCAACACGAAAATTGATTGCCTCAAAGATCCATCTTTATAATCTCCCCTCAGACGATAAATTCTCCAACTTTGGGCTAAGGTGGCACGAGCAAGAGCAGATCTCTCTTTGAGCAAAGCAGAGCCGCATCTCTGCAGTGTGACAGGGTCCAACACTAAATGGGGCTGCTCTTTCTCACTGACTGAAAGGGGAGGGGAAAAATGTACACTTGTTATCTTGTGAACCCTCGAACATGCAAGATCGGAATCTCTTGAATGTCAGCGACAGAAATGGAATTAACAAGAGATCTTTTTATTGTCACAGAGGGTCATTAGGCTGCCAATTGGGGTAATTATGGAAATGATCTCCATGGCTCTTTGGAATGTTTTTCTGCTTCCATAAGGACTTGAAAGTGTTCAATCAGCCTCTCTCATGGGAAAGTTCAGTCATAACTGCAAGTGTACCAGCAAAATCAAATTAAGCAAAGACATTTCATTCGTATTTATGGCCCTGAGGCATTTGTAAAAGTGTGAAGCAGTGGAGTAATGGGAGAGTGTGGACAGGAGAATTATTGCTTAATGACAAAGACCATACCTAGAAGACATACACATGATAATGAATAAAAGCCATTGATCGCATCTTTAAACAGGAATCTTGGGGGAAGGTACATTATTGATGCTTGTGTGCCTGACTTTGGACTTCCAGCACAGGTGGAAGGGCACTCAACTTTATTTCAATTTCATTGTAGCAGCCATATGCAAACGCAAGTAAGTGCGAAACCTAACCAATTTAAAACCAACTGTGACATGCAGACTTAGACCACTTATTAATTAACTACATATAATTGTCATTGGCTGTATCAGAAAATGATTGGTGATCATTTGAGACCAAATAAGAAGTGTTTGAGAAATATGTTACCACTAGCCATAAGGTTTATGCCACAGCTGCCCCATATGAACAATTGGTCATTACCAAAATGATTTCATGTTTCTTTAATTGGTAGACACTCTTTAACTGAATGGCCAGTTTTAAGGCTAACAGAACAGGCTAACACAATCATCACTGTTATCTGTGATTTTTGTCATTCTTTTTTTTTTTACAATAAAATCAAACGCAGTAAAGCACATGAGCTTGATTCATTTCTTACTGAAAATCTTAGAAATGATATAAACAGGTGACCTTCATTTGAAATGTATGATTCCAATTTAAAATGGTAATATGTCAAGGGGGCTCTGAAATTGAAGTTAAATGAGTTTTTGAAAGATTTCTGAAGATTGTTTTCTCATTTTTATGACAAGTGTTCTAATAGTTTTCTCAAGCACTGTCCATTTTTTTCTTTGTGCAATGAATGTTCCACAGAGAGAACGTGAGGAAGTCGAAGTCGAAGAGCTATGTGCAGCAAACTGTAACACCTAAATGAAATCACTGGGTCTGTTCCACTTAACCTCTCTTAATTGACAATTAAAAGGTGCAATGCTTAATTTCAAAAGGCAGCATCATGATTTTGATTAGTGTGTGGGATGTGCGCTTTCCTGCTGTGATCAAACAAGGGCTCATTTCAGAAAGTCAATAACAGAAGCAGCGATAACCAAAATAAGAAAAGTGGGTTTTTTTCCAAGATGAACAGTCATGAAGTCTACATGATGTCTCAGTACAGAAAGGCCTTTGCAGATTTGACAGATAAGAAGTATCTATTTAAGGCAGAGCAATAATTCTTAATAACATGTAGTTCTGTAAATTCAAATCAAAACATCATAACCCTTTTTATATTTATTTTGCCCCTCTTTCAATCAATTGGGTTCAAAAAGAGGGAAAAGAGTCCTAGCTATAAGGTGAACAGATTTTGCGCATGACTTTAATTATTGACAGAGTTGGTTGCATAGATGATAATTTGGTGTGACGTTACATGTATGCATCAATCGGCAAGAGGATATTGAGTGCAGGGGTCATGGTGAATGGGGGTTCAGTGCATGTGAACTGAAGTAAATGTTGTCTCGGATGCAAAGTTGGTGGGCATCAACATGACTACTGAAATGTCGGGGACAAACTGTGTGTGTGTGTGTGTGTGTGTGCGTGTGGGTGTGTGTGTGTGTGTGTACTAATAATAATTATAATAATAATTGCTGCATTGCTATTGTTATGTGTGTATCCCCCACCGCCGCCACCCCCACCCCCCTTCAATCGTATACAATTTTCTAATTTCTCACCTGCCTGAAGTAAATGCCCCCGAGTTGAGTTTATGGTGAATCGTGAGACTTCTGATTGAGTTTGGGTACCAAGGTAGAATTAGCACGTTGCTACGATCACTCTTAATCTCTCAGTGATTCCATGTTAAACCGGTCTGCGTGTGTTTTGACACCGTGCTTAAATAGAAAGCTCATTTGCACTGTTTACAGCCGGAATCACATCCACAGCACGCTGTGTGTCAGCTTTATCTGAATGACAAAAAGCCTACAAACTGGGTGACATTGCACGTACTTAACAAGTGCGCATTGGCATGGTAATCTGGCTGCATTTAGCTGGAGGTGTCATTTTCCCACCAATGCCTGCATGCGCGTTTTCCGATTATTCCTTTCTTCGTTCGGGCAAACAGGAGAACTGCTTGTGGAATCTGTTGTTTTTGTTAAACGCTCATACTTTGGATATATTTCATGAATATTATCGTTTTTATTTAAAAAAAAAAATACTGCATGAGTGTCGGATTTCACGCTCTCTATTTAAATCAAAACATACATATGGCCTACACTCTTCAAGTCCTATGAATGCATCTCGCCGCTACCTGCTGACATCTATTGGACAAAACGGGCCTAAGAGATGGAAACGTGTGTGCAAAATGCACGAAACCTTCTCTGATTGTTGGTATGCTGATTCACGGTAATGGCGATGTGGGGAAAAATAAGTAATTTAGCGCGCGTGTGTGTGGGTGTGTGTGTGTGTGGGGGGGGGGGGGGGGGGGGTGCGCGCACGCGTGATAAATAACTTCTTTTTAAAATAAGTTATTTGGCACGCGCGGGCACACAAACTCGGGGACAGTTAAAAAATGGGCTCCATCATGTTGTTTGACAGAAATTTGCAGGCTGCTTAGAGAGGGGATAAAAATGCATGGGGATAAAAAAGAGTAGCACAAACGCTACCTGAAGCATTCAAATAAATACCATGAGTGTAAAACATAATAATTAACCGTGAAAAATTATGTTAGATTTATTTGATATTTGGGGTTTTTTTTCCAAAATGACGACCTTGACTTTTACCTCAACTTCAAAACGTTACCCAATACAATCAGTCTTTTTTTCAATCGACAAAAAGAGCTAAATGTAGTAGTACCCAAATCGTCAAACGAAGCGTAAATCCAAACGTAAAACAAGACGCATGGAAAAACACATTTGTTTTGCATAGAGATGGATTTTAAAGCAATAGTAATAATAATAATATAAAGAGGGTACAAAAGTATCAGAGTGCTGCTTTGCAAAGAGCATCAGTGCATCAAATAAACTGTTGTAATGTTTTATTGAACACGGGGCTTTATTTGTGCACCTCTCAGAGCTCAAGGACTTGTCTGAAGCATCATCAGTGTCATGGCAAATAAATCCAATTTCATGGTGGACAGAAAATAATTACGCAATATTCTTATTAGAACTTTATTGAAAACTGTGTTATAGAGGCAAGTTGGTTTATTAAATGCATTTCATGTCTCATTGCATATTTTAGTACAGTAATGAGCGGTGGCACTACTTTTCGAAAGTGACCCTGACCTTTGAACCTCGCTAAAGAGGAAGTGAGGCGGGTGCATTGTGTGTGAAACAGCGAGAAGGAGTGTGTGTGGGTGTGTGTGTGTGTGTGGGTGTGTTGGGGGGGGGGCCACTGGGGGAATAACTCCCCTGTCAGAAATCAACAGAGCATCGCGTTATTATGATCACAATTATTAGTACGGTGACCTTGCCGCATAGTTTGCCGTGAACACGTGACTTTCCCCCCCTCCACGAGCACGCACACACACACACACACACGCAAGTTGTCTTATTATCCTAAAAGGTTCGTTCGGTCGCGCTAAGCCGTGCATGTGTGCTTAAAACATTTCATTAACAAACCACAGCGGTATAAAAGCGGATTTATGAGGCTTCAAAAGATCACAGGAAGGACGCCTGCAAGTAGGTTATATCAGACACCTTTCACACTACACTGCAACTGATCTTTTTTTGTGTGTAATTTATTTTTGCAAAGGAGTAACCTGCACCTGTCTGCACAACAGATGCAAAAAGGGGAGCGCGTGAATGAAATGTGTTATCCCATTGGCTATTAAAAATAAGAAAACCAGGATTCGTACGCAGTGCTTGCAATTAACAAATAATCTGCAAATCATAAATCCTAAAGGTGATGGGTGTTTTCTTTAAATGAGTCTGCCCAAGAGTTGACTGGTTCCCGCTAAGTAGTTCGTATTGACGGCCTCTCGGATCACAGGTCGGCTAAAGATTAACACCAGAGAGGTCTAACTGCAGGACACAGGTTTCTCTCCTCTGACCCGGCGAGCATTATTAATGATAGCGTTTTATTCATTCATTAATCCCACTTTTATACCCTTAACAGAGGTGTCATGAGACAGCGCCGCTATAGTCAATTTAAGGATCACGTTCGGAGAGAGAGAGAGAGAGAGAGAGAGAGAGAGAGAGAGAGAGAGAGAGAGAAAAAGACAAAATAAAACCGGAGAATCTTATAAAAATACAATTACAGTTTATATTCTCATAATACATTAAATCACATTGATAAAAGGGGTAAATAAATATTATTTTAATAATATGTGTTCTCTTAATATTATCTAATATTTTTGTCGACAAAATAATAGCCGCATAACTGACGAGTATAAATTTTCGTGTCTTCCAGTTTTAAAATGCACGTTTTTTTCCTCTATTGACATTTTCATTAACCTTCAAAACGGCTTTCAATACAAACTTATTGAGCGTTTAAATCGTATTGTATGCGGAGTAAAACAAAACAATTCAGTGCATTAAATGATAAATATTAGTCGCTTTGAAGATTTGCAGTCAAGCGCAAGTCGGTTTTTTGCCTCCATGTTCTCACGCAGCTCACCTTCATGTGTCTGAATGATGGTCTCTCTGCATTCTCCCGCTGGTGCATTTCCTACTGTTTTCAAATGTAAAAACATGCAATGATCGGAATCGTTAACACCTCTTCCAAACTCTTAGGAAATTCCTTATTCTCTCCATTCATTGCTGCTGCTGTTGCTGCTGTTGCTGCTGCTGCTGCTTGCTGCTGCTCAATATTCTTCCGACCCTCGGCTAATCCTGCGGCAATAAATAGACCCGAATTGACGTTTTGCATTTACGCCTCTGCTGCCCCCCCAAAAAAATGAAAAGAAAACATCAAGTATGGTGCAGAACCGAATATACATTTGACGATAATGTTAAAATATAACTCGATTACGCAGGCAACACTAATAATCTAATAATAATAATAATAATAATAATAATAATAATAATAATAATAATAATAATAATAATAATAAAGTACACTGAAAGATGCCAACCTTAACTGTGGTCGATTGCATTCTGCAGCTTCCTCACATTTGCAAAAGTTAATAGTAAAGTGTTTCGCGCGTTCGCGTTAATTCGCGCCGGATCATTCAATCACGCAAACCAATTTTCTCTCTCTCTCCTCCTCCTCTTCTATCCTCCACCCGCGTGCGCGCCGCTAAATGGTCTATGACGGGCGAACACAGAAATGAGCGGAAAGCAGCACTGCTGATGTCCCTTTGTTGACAAATCCATGAAACAACTCCAGTTTGCATGGTTTAACAGCAGGCTGCGGGGAGGAAGAGAGAGGGGGCGTAATGTCGTCAGGAACCACGTGGTCAGCCCCTCATCATATAGTGGGCTTGGTGGAGGTGGAGGTTGGGGTGGTGGTGGTGGTGGTGGTGGTGGTGGGAGTAATCTATCAGTGAGTCCCTTTTAAAAGCTCCGACCTTTAAAAGCATGTGACATCTCGACTTTGTACTCCAAGTGTGGCTCCGTACAGGACATAAGTGAGCGACGAGGAACGGAGGCGGCAAGCCACAAGTCGCCCCATCTCCACGCAACTTGCACACCACACTGGAACAAGTTTTCTCTGCTTGCCTCTTGAAACTCATTCTTTGGAGAGACATCCGATCTCTTGACAGGGCCAGCACAAAGTCAACAGACGCTCGGGCGTGTGCTTGTGTGTGCGTGCGCGCTGCTCTGACCTACCCATCACACCGCCGCTTGTTTTGGCTCCAAGACTTTTTTTTTTTCCGGTAAGAAAAGAACTGTAAGTAAGCCGTGAGATGACCCTGTCTGGAGGCAGCGAAAGAGCCAGCGACATGTCCGGCCAGACGGTGCTCACAGCCGAGGACGTGGACATCGACGTGGTGGGCGAGGGGGACGATGAGTGCATGGAGCGGGACAGCGACTGCGACAGTCCCGGGGGAGGCATCCTGCACGACCTCCGGGATGATGATGACATTGAGGTGGACAAAGACGAGATGAGGTCCGGCGGCGGGAGTCCGTGCTGCGAGAGCTCCGGGGAAGGGGAGACCGGCACCGGGAAGGGTGAGGACCAGAGCGCCACGCCGGGAGGTCCACTCCAGAAGCCCAAAAGTAGCCTGGTGAAGCCGCCGTATTCCTACATCGCGCTCATCACCATGGCCATCCTCCAGAGCCCGCAGAAGAAGCTCACCCTCAGCGGCATCTGCGAGTTCATCAGCAACCGCTTCCCATACTACCGAGAGAAGTTCCCGGCGTGGCAAAACTCCATCCGCCACAACTTGTCTCTCAACGACTGCTTCGTCAAGATCCCCCGGGAGCCCGGCAACCCTGGCAAGGGGAACTACTGGACCCTGGACCCGGCTTCGGAGGACATGTTTGACAACGGCAGCTTCCTCAGGAGGAGGAAAAGGTTCAAAAGAGTTCAACCGGACGTGCTCAGGGACCAGACTGCGCTTATGATGCAAAGTTTCGGGGCGTACGGGCTCGGTGGCCCCTACGGGAGGCACTACGGTATCCACCCGGCCGCGTATTCCCACCCCGCGGCTTTGCAATACCCGTACATCCCCCCCGTGGGCCCCATGCTGCCCCCGGGTGTTCCTTTACTGCCCACGGCAGAGTTGAACCGCAAAGCCTTCACCTCCCAGCTCAGCCCGGGCCTGCAACTGCAGCTCAGCAGTCTGAGCACGGCGTCCATGATCAAGTCCGAACCGTCCAGCAGACCCTCGTTCAGCATCGAGAATATTATCGGGGTACCCAGCTCGTCGTCGTCCACGGCGGGCTCAGCTCAGGCCTTCCTGCGGCCTCCGGTGACCGTTCAGTCGGCCCTGCTGAGCGCGCAGTCGCTCTCTCTTAGCCGGACGTCCGCCGCCATCGCCCCCATCCTCAGTGTACCTTCCAGTATTCTTTCTGGACAGGTTTTACCGTCGGCCACGGTGTCCAAATGGCCCTCACAGTGACTTTTGCCTGAACTACTAAAAAACATATTTTTCTATTGAAACACTATTACAGTGGACGTGGAATAGGCAGCACTGGACTATGTGTAATATAAAGACTGCTCACACGCAGAGAAAAAAGAAAAAGGAAATATTTCTGTACAGGTAATATGTGTAAATATTTTTTTTATGGATAATTTGACTTTTTCTGTCTTTTTTGTTTGATTACCATTAGAGATCTGTGATTAGTTTACATTTTTTTTGTACTGATGCAGGATGTAGACAATTTTGACTTCCTTTTCGTATGAGACACAAAAACCTCTGAAATATTCTGTTTATTATGAAAAAATAACCAGTATGTGTAATTCAACTTAGCTATATTGTGGTGTACACTGGCTTTATTTGTAAATAAATCAGATAAATAATTATAATGCAATTGATCTATTTTCATTATCACTCAGGAAATTCCTACAATGAGAATAGTGCAACGTCAAAACGTAATGATAGCGTGCAACATTCTTAGGTGGAACATTTTACATTTTGGACCTTTGACGTCATAATTCTCATTCTTGACGATAAAACCTTTTCAAACATGGTGTGCCAGGTGTAGGTTTTTTTAAGCCTCATAAACCTGAAATCAAATCGAACCCCATGTTAAAAAAAATCGCGTTTTCCTTCTAAAATCTATTGAGCAATTAAAAAAACAGGTGCAAAAGAGAAATAATAATTGATAAAACCACATATCGGCCTAACGGAAGAAAAATATGATGGGCCATACAATACCTTCACAATATACAGATGTGAAATGTGTTATGTTTTAAATTGCGAAACTTCAAAATGACAATTTACAGTATACATGCAACCTAACACGCAACTTACCATATATGCAGTAGACGGACGACACGACACTATTACAAATTTATACAATAAGAACAATCATGTAGAATTAGCACTGACTTTGGTTCTTTTATTTGGACCGAGCTGCAGTTGGAGACCTTTTAATATTACATCACTGCTGGTGTCCTTTTACAAGACTCGGTGGCTCGACTTCCTCACAGATCACAGTTTCAACAGTTTCGCAGTTGTGTCTGGCTAATCACTTTTGCACAAACAGCAAATAGTGTGTGTGCATGCGCGTGTGTGCGTGCGTTTCTGGGTGTGTGTGCGTGTGTGTGAGTGTATGTGCGGCGCTATAGCTCGCGCGTGTGTATGCTCTATATTTATCCGATCCCCATGGGAAAGAGAAAGGAGCCTGTTGCTGCTTCAGTTCACAGTCAGACACCGAAGAAGGTGACGATGATACAAAACCCTTCTCCACTGTCCCGATGGCATTTTTGATATTAAGAACGAAATAGAAGAAGGAACAATACGATAATGATAATAATAATAATAATAATAATAATAATAATAATAATAATAATATACTACTACTACTACTACTAATAATAATAATAAAATAATGTAATAATAATAATAATAACAATAATAATAATAATAATAATAATAATTGATATACTATATATGAACATTCAAATAGGGCCTAAATAATACAAAATGTAGTATTATTTTGATTCATCTGCTTATTTATAATTGGTTTGGATTAGAACATCATTGCGAAAACATTTAGGATATTCTTTATAAGACATCTATTTTATAGATCTTGGTTTAATGGTTTTAGAAGAGACGGCGAGTTTCGGGTCCAGTGACACAAACGGTTTTGATTAAATTCTTTGGGTATTTTATAAAAGGAGGAAAGCAGAATTGCAACGGTCTGTCACTGCTGTTTTCGTTGTCTATTCTCATTCGTCATCGTCGAGGTGTGAGATCCAGATTCGTCCAAGGGAGCAAATCCCTTCCGTGAGTGCAGTCAGTTGTTGCATTTTCACTCATATGCGACGTTTCACTTTGAGATGATGCACCTGTGAAGAAACAACACTCGAGCCACCATACGGAGACTTTACATAAGGCTTGACGTCTTCATAACGGTATGTTTTCTTGAATGATATTTCATGCCAACAATTTTGGTCAACAATAGAAATTGCTGACTAAACGTGCTAATTTGCAGCTGCACTTGCTTGTGCACAGGTGGAGAAAATTCTACGGTCTCATTCCCACAGTTCTGACTGCCTACTGGCCTTGTTGTACTTTTAACAATTAAATTTATTGAAAAACATGGCAAGCAAATGGGTGCAATTCAAGGTGCAAACAAACTTTAACTGTCAAATATCAGTGGTATGGGGGGCATTTCCTAACTAGAAGTATGACAAAAATGCTATTTGAAATATGGATACAACACGTCCATACCTGCACAATACGTGCACTTAATGACATTTTTGATCAGACATTTTTCCATGTACGAACGATCCACTATCCAAACCCAATAACAAAGGGTTTAAACAAAACAACAAAATAACCACAAACTGTAATTTTATTTTCCAGTGCAAAGGGCTCTCTTACATAAAAAATACCATTCAAGGACAGCACAAAATTGCTGAACAAGAAACCAACGTTAAGTGCAAGAATCCAACTTTTTTCCCAAAAAATCAACACACTCAATTTTTTATATTAATGATGTACTATGTGTGTCCTACATATCATTCTATATCCACAAAAATGTATTGTTGGAGTACAGGGCAGTATAAGACCCAATTGAGTTGAGTGTGAGTGCAACCAAGCCCCATCTGCCATCTAGTGGTGCTTGGTGAAATTACAACTTAAAACAACAGTTGACCCCTGCATATGCGTTCGGCATCCGCGGATTCGCATTTTCGCAGATTTTTAAAAACTATGTTATATCCTTTTTTTTCACATTTTGGATTTTTCTGTGGTTGGTCCCAGAATCCCAACCACACGCCGCAATTTCCCCCCGTTTTTGTGGAAAACACGCATTGAATGTTTAGCAGCATTTTTTTGAAGAATTTCTTGAGCTTGTAAGAAAAGGAAGAAAAAACTCAATAGTGTGGTCATCAGCGGGCCACCAGATATTGTAATGGGGTCTCCTGTTGGAAACACAGGTAATTTACTAACTCACAGTAAGTGTGACATGGTTCGTGTGGTAGAGTGGCCATTTCCTAACCTGAAGGCTGTTGATATGTTCCTCAACCCTTGTGTGTCATGTCATGTCATCTTCCAAAGCGCTTATCCTATATAGGGTCGCGGGGAGTTGCTGGAGCCTATCCCAGCCGTCAATGGGCGAAGGCAGACTACACCCCGAACTGGTCGCCAGCCAGTCGCAGGGCACACATAGACACTGTCACTGAGCGGGAATCGATCCCACGCTGCCCGCACACAACTCAGGCGTGTGTACCACTACACTATCAGCGGACCAACCCTTGTGTGACTTTTTTAAATAAACTAATACAATGCAAGGGCGGCACGGCGGTCGACTGGTTAGCACGTCCGCCTCACAGTTCAGAGGCCGTGGGTTCGATCCCGGCCCTGGCCTCCCTGTGTGGAGTTTGCATGTTCTCCCTGTGCCTGCGTGGGTTTTCTCCGGGTACTCCGGTTTCCTCCCACATTCCAAAAACATGCATGGTAAGTTGATTGGACTCTCTAAATTGCCCCTAGGTGTGATTGTGAGTGCGGATGTTTGTCTCTGTGTGCCCTGTGAATGGCTGGCAACCAATTCAGTGTGTCCCCCGCCTACTGCCCAAAGACAGCTGGGATAGGCTACAGCACGCCCCGCGACCCTTGTGAGGATAAGTGGTATCGATAATGGATGGATGGATAACACAATGCAAGTAAAATTGACTCAAAAACTCTCCTTTTAAAATTTACTTTGAATTTCTGAGTGGAAAAACTTTAATCGTTTTTTTCAAGTAATTAACTCTCCAAATGTTTTTCTGTGTAAAATTTACTGTGAATATTATTCTCTTCCAAGTGTAAATTTTACTGTTTGGACTGCGACCAAATATAGTCTTTTTACAGTAAAATGTAATCTACGAAATTTACTCTGTATCAGTTCTTGAGTCTGACATCTTAGGAAATTGGAACATATCGCTGCCGTTGAGCTGAAACGTACTGTGTGTCACAATTTGGCATATTTCACATTATTTTCACCAATTTATATTATTGGTAAGTGTGGGTGTTATTTTTACAAAGTTTTGACAAATCTAAAGTGTTGAAAATGGCTTACGCTCTTTGACGATGCAATGTTAATGCATGTTTGGGGGGGTCTCCTCAAAAGTGATGATTTGTGAGGTATAAAAATCCCGCCCAATGCCATCGATTGATCAAACGTAAGAAAACATACATAAAAGGTTCTACATTCAATTGAAAACAAATGGAGGCAAGCCATTTCCTCCATTGAATTCACATTTTTTAAAGCTCATTTTCTAATATATAATGAAAGAGCAATCTATAAACTAATCTGCAAAAACCCACAGACGCAAAGACAGCAGGTTAAAAAACAAGCAGGAAAACTCCAAAACTATGCTGCTCAAGAGCAAATTGTATATCGTCGCTGTCATGTTAAAAACACTTACATCATTAAAAAAAAAAAATCTTATTTTTACTTGAATGGTGTTTCCGCATTACAGACGTCGCATTAATGTGAACATGAAAAAAAAACGTCTGAAATTGGACAGATGTGGTTTTCACAGGACGGCGATGATATGCTAAACAACATTAACATTCACACAGAATATGCCAAAAAAGTTATCACAAACACAATTATATTTATACAACCATCCATCCATTCAACATTTTAGGGTATTTAACTGGAGCCTATCCCACAGACTTTGGGCAAAACACAGGGTGCACCCTGGACTGGTCGCCAGCCAATCATAGGGCACACTCACATTCACACCTACAAGCAAATTAAAGTGTTTAATTATGATAACATGTTTCTTGAATGTGGGGAAAACCCAAGCAATCACGGGGGCCTCTCAGCTGAGATGCAGATGTGCTAACCGCTACTGCACTGTGCTGCTTGCTAACCCAATTCAATGGAACTATCTTTACTTTGTGTTAGAGATCATAGTCTGGGCGAGAGGAATGTGCAAATGGTGTTCCTGTGAAACAATTACTGATTATGATTAAGGAAAATTTGTTTGAAATTTGTGACTGGAGAAATACAGACAAAAAGGTACCATGACCTTATTTGTTTTAACGACTGGAACGACCTAAAAATCATTCAAAAACAAAAGGGTTCCTATTCAGTGCATTGAATCTTCGCACTCCACAGTCCAAATGACTAATTTGGATGTTGCTGTGAAAGTGAGAATAAATGGTTGTTTGTCTTCATGCGTCAGTCTTGTCTTGGGATTGAACAGTGATCAGTCCAGGCTTTAACCCCTATTCGCCCTACTGGCATAGACTCTGGCGTTCCCTGACTCAAGCATGATAAGTGCTATGGAAAATAAATTAATGGTAGCAAAGAGACAAGGAACAAATGCTAGTTTCACTTTAACCCTATCATCTACATTGGGGCACTTTTTTTTGTGCCTCAGATAACATTTTAACTCAGTATGGTTCTTGTTTTGACATAAAAGCAGACTACACTGATCTCATAAGTAAATTTTTATCGATTTATGCGAGATATTAAAAAAAATACAACCCAAACATATTTTTTCCAGAATATATTCTATGCAGGCCCACTAGTTGAAATACGGCATTCTGATAAATGAGATTTGACAAGAAATTAATTGGCAAGCAATAAGATATGGCGGATCGAATAGAGACTCATGCATAGTTTCGCAAGGACAGTAAGGGAGTCATAAGTGATGTAGCATTCTGATGCAAAAACAAATAATGGATCAGTCAGACCTTTTAATTAACCATTCTGTTCTAAAAGTACAATTAGATTAAATTAAAGTGTATCTATAACAAGAAGTTGGATTGTGTGTTGTCAAATAATTTCTCCCAATGTAGTTTGTTGCATGAACAGGGTGTTTTGTTTACTTCCTCTCCACACTGCCACTGGAAAACTCCTCCTCAATAACTAGGTCATCTTCCACACCACAAGCAATAGCCTTATCCAGGGAGGAGGAGGCCACAGACAGTAAATGTAGGTACAGCAGTGACTGAATATTTAAAAAGGCATCAAAATGAAGCAATAAATGACAAAGTAAAGCTGATGTGGCCAGGCATTAATAACTAATGGCTATCAGTGAGTTATTGGCTGCTCGCTTTGTAATGAAAGTGTCATTGCAAATCAGCAGTTGTCCAAGGTTATTATTATTTATACATAATTGATGCCAGAACCACAAGGAACATGTCTCAACACCTTGGGAACAAAGACGTTGGTGTCAACAAAGGAAAAGGTCACATAGGAGATCATGCCCGTGGGCTGAGATTTACACTGTGAGGGGAGGGTAAAAGAGTGGCCTTAATAATTCCACATCTGTATACAGACCAGCAAAAAACTAGTTACACATGATACTGCCATCTCATGCTACTGATTACCCATAAAAGGTACTCTTGTTTCATAAAAAGCTGCTATACTGTATATATGTTTAATATGTTCAAGTAACTCTACAAACGCTATAAATAAAAGCAAAAAACAAACAGGAAAAATAAAAAACATACGAACAGGCATGTCCCTTTATACACATCTAAGATAATCTTATTTGTAAACCAAAACCAGTTTCTTATTTATATACACGATTCATATATTTTTGAAGTACTATATTTTAAACCTCTTTTTAAACACAACAAGTGATTCACTTGTCATATACAATTAAATGGTTTCAGCTTTCAGTTTGTCAAAATACTTTATTGTGAGACTAGACTAATTTTAATGCTACACAGAACTAGAGATATCTTTGTAATTCTCACAGCCAGACCTGTCACAGATCTCAGTTTTAAGGGGGACCAGGGTTCTGCATTAACAGTGGCCCGCTGACCCAGGGCCTCTACATGACTGTGTCAGGCCACCTGAAGTTCACTGACAGTGGCCCCACTGGGTAGAAATGTCATAAATAAATATGATGAAATTAACATTATCTTGTTTTTTTAATATTCAATTTTCAATATTTTGAGTTTCATCCATGAAGTTGAGCAATCATCATTGATCTTTTTAACCAATTGTGCACATTGTCACGTTAAATCTTTCCATAAGAGCATTGTCACGTTAAATCTTTCCATAAGACACAATCTTTCCATAAGAGCCCTGACATTGTCATATGGTAAATATTCAGGATTATGCAAAAATAAATAACTAAACAGAAGTAATATTGTTATAAAGGCTTAAATAATACAGTAGAAAGATGCTGAATATGAAATCATTATTGAAGCTGATCATTTTATATCATGAACATTATCATACAGGGCAATTGCTGGTTCTGGCAGGGCCATTACAACGTGGCTCATGGTAGCCCAATAGGGCCACCCCCCAAAAAAGCTTAATGTATAAGACCATGGAGGCACATGAAATGCATGTTTGGCAGGGCCCAATTATTATGAACTTACAGAGACTAATTTGCTCCTTATCTTTGATGAGCCAACTACTGTACTCTTGTCATACAGCACTGCTGCATTCATTCGATAGTCTTGAATGGTGCACTGTGTGACACCCGCTGGCAAGAGTGTTTGTGGGAGGAGTTGTCGATGGCAGCGCTTAACGCAGGCCTAGCTAAACCGCGGCTCGTGAGCCACATGCGGCTCTTTGGCCGGTTTCATGCAGCTCCTGAAGGTCTTTTCGAAAATGAGCTTAGCTAGGCGCAGCATGCCATCAACCCCATTATTGTGTATGTAGTGAGGGGTGGAGAGCACGGAATGGTGTGGTAAAAGTTCCTTACCATCATCCTGGCCTTGTTTCGTTGCAAAATATTGAGCCGTTCTTCTTAAAATGTAATTTTATTCACCAGTGTGGCATTTCGTATTTGGGGAAAATCACGAAGCGACGCTTTAATATCTCATTTCATGGAGACATCACTAACGATGACTTCACGTCATAACTATGCGTAAAAAATGAATCTATCTGAGCTGTGTCTGAATTATTACGATCGCCATAAATGTCCACTTCATGCTTCATGTTTCAAGTGGGATTAAATTAAAGTAAAATATGAAGTCAATAGTGTTACTCAAAACAACTTTGCAGATTCGATTCCCTATTGTCCATAGGTATGATTGTGAGTGCGAATGTTGTTTGCCTGTGTGTGCCCTGCGATTGGCTGGCAACCAAGGGTGTACCACGCCTACTGCCTGAAAACAGTTGGGAGAGGCTCTAGCATGCCTGCGACCCTCGTGAAGAGAAGCTGTTTCGGTCATGGGTGGATGGATAAAAAATACAGTTGTATCTTAAGGGAATTAAGCTAATTTCAGAGCAGGGTTTTCCTGGCTCAGATTGAGGCAGTGGTGGTACCATCCTTACCATGAGCCATGACGTGCATATGTATTCTGTAAATTGATTCCACAACACGTCCGCTGATAGTGTAGTGGTACACACGCCTGAGTTGTGTGCGGGCAGCGTGGGATCGATTCCCGCTCAGTGACAGTGTCTATGTGTGCCCTGCGACTGGCTGGCGACCAGCTCGGGGTGTAGTCTGCCTTCGCCCATTGACGGCTGGGATAGGCTCCAGCAACTCCCCGCGACCCTATATAGGATAAGCCGTTTGGAAGATGATTCCACAACGTCTTGTAGAGCACTCTGCCACACTCCAAAATCCAATTCGATTCTATATTGTACATAAGAAAATTCCAAGCAAAGCCAAAGTAACATTGGAGGAGTAATTATACCAGAATATGTTAAGAAAAATCTGTCATGCGGCACCAAAACAGTAATCCTTAGCCGAAGTAGTAGTAGAATAGCCCAAATGAAAATTTCCGATATTCATTGGGTACCTGAACGTCTCATTACGTCATCGTTGGCAATCATTGACCAATGGGAACGTGTAAATTATGACGTTTACAGGAAATGCACACTGACTGAAAACAGTCTCATTGAATAGAATCTTGTCAGTATTTAATACGACAACAGCCAACTTTACCTCTTAGGAGTTATGCAGACTTGGTGTCTCGTTTCAATATGTGTTTTACTCGGCGTTGTCGTGAGATGGGGCGTGTCCTTAAATTCTTATTCCGGTAAGAAGCTTATTATATATTTGTAGCGTTATTCACTACAATAATCACAAAATCAACATGCTCAGACGTCCATAAAGTATTGATTTTTTGTTTGTTTGTAAAATCTCGTGTTTGGAACTGAAGCAGTCTGTTTACCTTTTTAACTTAATGTCTGTTTCCCATTCATGAAACTTTAATGTTTGTCTCTAGGAGCGGGAAAAGCGCCAATGTTTGGCGACTATGAAGCACAGAGACACTGGCAAGAAATAACCTACAATCTTCCAGTGCACGAATGGTCAGTATTAGACACATATTTGTGAACAGCTTTGTTCCCAAGGTGTTGAGACACATATCAATAAGGCACAATACATTGTATACATTGCTGTACTACAGTACCTTATGGCTTGCATGCATGCGTCACGTCGACTGCTGTTTTACTTTGTCTAGTGTTCATGCTGTATGTTCACAGCATTTTCACATCATCATCAGCGCACTTTGTGATTGCGAAAAATACATTTGCAGACTATCCCAATGGCAGTTCCAAACCAATGTTCCACTTTTTGTCATGGTTACTAATTTTTACTGTTCATATCATGTGAGGGTAATCACATCATGGACTATGCATTTAAAAATATCTAATTTAACATGGATATAATTGCCAGGTATTTCTGAAACATTTGTAATGTGACGACGGGACTTTTTTTTCTTGGCCTCCTTCAGGTACTTCAATACGACAGACAATGACTTGAATTACTGGGGTCTTGACTATCCCCCACTCACTGCGTATCACAGCCTGATCTGTGCTCATGTGTAAGTAAATCCGCTTTGTGATGAAAGCCTCACTGAAAATGTCATAAAGAGACTTAAGTAGCCCTTTTCAATTCAGCAATCATTAAAATTTGAGTTGATTTTGACTTCCCCCTGTCCGCATATCCAACAATTAAAGAATTTATTTTATGTTACAGTGCCAAGGTAATAAACCCAGAATGGGTGCAGCTTCACAAATCCAGAGGTTATGAAAGTACAACACACAAGTTATTTATGAGAACAACAGGTATGGTAATTAGGAAAAAAGATAAATAAATCCATGTACGGTACACTCACCAGCACAATTTTACAAGATTCCCTGCAAAAGTTGTAATAATAGACAACTTTTATTAATATATTCCATTTTAAGGATGCAAGGATGCTTGAATTGAAAGTTCTGGTATACTTAATCTCTTTCTCTGTTGCAGTGCTTGTTGCAGATTTCCTCATATACATCCCTGCCATTGTATTATATTGTTTATGGCTGAATGATGGAACTATTAAAAGAAAGGTGAGACATGATCGTCCAGTGGCATTTAGCATTTACTGAAATATAGAGTGGCTTGCGAAAGTATTTGGCCCCCTTGAACTTTTTGACCTTTTGACCATTTCAGACTTCAAACAAAAAAAACGTAAAATTAGATTTTTTTTTTTTTGTGGCGAATCAACACCGAGTGAGACGCAATGGAAATTCATACGATATTTTAAACTTTGTTTTAGAAGTAGAAACCTGAAAAGTGGGGTGTGTGATATTATTCGGCCCCTTTACTTTCAGTGCACTCCAGAAGTTCGCTGAGGTTTTCAGAATCATCCAATGTTGACCTCTATAATTGATGTTGATAAATAGAGTACACCTGTGTGTCATCAATCTCAGTATAAATGCACCTGCAAAAATGAAGTTCAATATATCGTATGAATTTCGTTCCACTTAACAATCGTTTCCCACCTGGTGTTGTTATTCTTCACAAAAAAAACAATAGTATTTCTTTGTTTGAAGCCTGAAATATGGCAAAAGGTTAAAAAGTTCAAGGGGGCCGAAAACTTTCTCAAGCCTCTGGATCTGCCTAAAGATAAAATACAATATCAATTCGTACACTGCTCATCCCGCTAAGCCCTTTTACAATGTAAATTGATATTTTTAAAAGAGGTGCATTTGTTAACATTTTAGACCTCGTTTGAGTTTCCCTTGGTTAACGCAAGTACACTCAGCCAAGATACCGTTGAACAGGACAGAAGTGAAATTGTGTGCAATACAAATAGAATGTCTTAGTCCTAATATTAATACTTAAGTTGGTATACAGTAAGTATTCCCACCTACGGACCTCTGTCAAACGGAAATTCCCTCATCCGGAAAAAAACATATGCATTAAATTTTCTACTACAGTATATTACTCTTCACAGAGACAACAGTGCATATTCAAATGAATTTCATGTGAACAACAGAATATATTTATCTGCTATACTTATACAGCTAATGCAGGTACAATACTCAGAAAAGTAATTTTACAGTGTTTTGGCTTCCTCATCCATCAACTAATCACATAATTTGGTTCACTGTGTGATGTGCAACACATGTAGACAGCAGAATATGAGTTGAATTTAACCTTTATGGATTAATAGTATAATTAATAAGATACAATTAAAATAACATTTGTTTTTTTTCCTCTCCAGATTTGCACTCTCCTCTGCTTTCTGATCTATCCAGGGCTGGTTCTTATTGATTATGGACATTTCCAGTATCCTTTCTTTGGGCCATGTTAGTGTGTTACTTCATTGACCTAATGACAACACTATACAGAATCTTAAGATTCATCTCTCACCTGCAACATTAAACAGCAACATAGAAGTGGATTTGTGGATTAAGTGGATTATCTTTTTTCTGTCGCGCTTGTCCTCGCTTCGCTTATCCCAACTGACTTTGTTCAAGAGACGGGGTGCGCCCTGGACTGGTCGCCACTCACATGTAGGGCACATAGAGACAAACAATAATTCGCACCTCTGTAATATTTTGAGTCCCATGTAATATCACCTCTCTTGCAGGGAATTATCCTGATTTGGTGTGCGAGGTCAAGAAGTTCCAACTATAAAATCAGGCTCGGCTGACGTATATTCCCGATTGGAAAGTAATCGCTTAGGGAGGTAATGGGGTGCTGACGCATATTCCCTATTGGAACATAGTGTGTATTCTCCGCAAAAAAAATACAGTAAATAAACATAAAATATATCCTTTTAAAAACAATCTATTTGTGTGGCCCACTATCTAATGGCTCCGGGAGACCACTGACCTATAAGACATTCACATTAAAATGTATTTCCAATCTACAACAAAAGTTCTATCAAGGTAGGAAAAGTTTTCTGTGCAACAGATTTAGGATGCCCCACTACATGTGGTGCATACCTTGTTCCTGGGGCAGACCTTTAGAATAAAAATGTAATTGACAAAACAAATGTTTTCATCTAGTTGACACTAGTAGTTAACCTCCACAGATCTTGGCATGACATGAAAACACTTTGTTTACAATATTGATCTTAACAGTACAAGGTACAATGCAGTGAGCCTGGGCTTTGGACTGTGGGCTATTCTGGCTCTGGGACTGGGCTGGGATGGATTGGGCTCGATGGCCTTCTCCCTGGCCCTCAACTACAAACAGATGGAGCTCTACCATGCTCTGCCCTTCTTCTGCTACCTCCTGGGAAAGTGTGTCAAAATGGGCTTAATGGGCAAAGGGTGAGTGTACCCAATGTTCGGACAGATGAGTATGTAACTTGTATTTTGTTGTACTTGATGCACATCATCACCCAACCTACAAAGACCTCAGTTCTTCTGTCACTTTGAAAGAAGGCACAGTTCACTGGAGGGCTACAGAATGACTGAGGTAATCAGCTAGGATGCTGTTACTTGTGTCTATTTATCTAGTAACAATGTTCCAAGGGCATTTAAAGCAAATGGAGAGCTGGATTAGAAGGGTTGGTGGGAAGATATGTCCAGATGACACTCTAGCTATGCCCAAACTCTTCAGCTATGCCCGTGAGTGCGGCAGCTTCCCAGCTACAGCTGACAAGATCACTGCATGGTCTGACCTATGCCGAAGACTCTCAGCTGATGCATGGCTTTCACTGCATTCCAAAAAAGAGAGGTCATATCCCTTAAGCAAGGACGTGCAGCCGAATAAAGATTTAGATTTTGGAAAATCATTGTAAATGTAAAAAGGACGTTCATATTTGATTTGGTGACAAAGTCTGTTTTTTCATGGTTTTAAATGAATGTTTTTGTAATCCTTTAAATATAGGTTGTTGATGTTGCTGAGAGTCACAGCTACAGTGTTGGTGACTTTTGTTCTCTGCTGGTTGCCCTTCCTGTCTGACCCAGCTCAGACCTTGCAGGTGCTCAGGAGAATCTTTCCAGTGGCTCGAGGCCTGTTTGAGGTACAGTAGTTGAAGGAAAATGTGAGTGATCTAATCTTCATTTTGAGAAAAAAATTCTACACTTGTCTAGGAATTGTGGCTTGCAACTCAAATATGTTATTCGAAGAAATAAGTAGGAGATGATAATTGATCTACTAAATTGGTTCACGGATTAGTAACGATCAGACGTTTTCCTGGGAATGAAGTGTCGTTACTGAGGAATTTAAATTCTAATTTCATGGATTTGTGAAAAAATGTAGCAAGATGTGTTCTTTCATTAAGGTCAAGCAAAACCTCTTCGTGCCTTTCAAGCGGTTCCATCCTCTAAGCATGGCAAACACTGTTATAAGTCATTCAGTGCCAATCTGAAAGAGATAAGCGGAATCAAATCTCAGAAAGGTCAGATCTGTTACACTCTGGTCTCTGGGAAACTCTGGGAAAGGGAATGAAAAGTCAAGAAGAATGAATGATTCAGATGTAATGATCTTATTGTTTATTGCACGACAGCATTGTAGCACTATTTACGAATGCTGGGCCATTTCTCCAGCTGGGATGCTGTATTAATTACTGGTAAAGGATGAAGTCCATTTGTATTTGCCAGTGTAGAAAGAGGAAACGTATCTTCTTGTGTAAAAGGGTCTGTTCATAAACCTCATGACACAAAGCTTCACATCTTGGTCTCAAACCCAGCGCCAGGTGTCACAGATGTGTGGTATACAGGAGGTTCTTGTGTCTTGGGTAAACCCATATTTTTGTGTTCTATGGATCTTCTTTGCACTTCTGCTTCTCAATGAATCCTAAAGACTCTTCTAAATTCTTGATCATTTAATATTAAAAGTCTGGGGCAAGTTCACAGTTAACTCAAAATGATGAGAGTTTGATTGTTGTTGACAACCGATGCAGCATATTTACAGGTTTTGAAAATGATGCACGAGAAGTAACTAAAAAGGGACGGCTGCTCTGCGACTGTATTTGTTCAGTCCTAGCACGAGATGCCAGAGCCGGCGATGACAACAAGACAGGTTGCTGGGGCACACTGTCTTGAACTAGTTGTGAAATTGTGAGCATAATCCTACACTTTGAGTAAGGAAACGGCGAGAAGGGGTAGCAAGGAAGGGGAGGAGCAGTGACTGGTGCTTGTGGCGACTACTGGGTTGGAGCAGTTGTAAGTTTACCCACTGAACTACATTCGTCCGTCTCAGGTTGCCCCCTGCTCACAAAAATGGCAGCAAATGCTTCTCCCTGTGAAATGCTGACATACTTATAGGTGACAGTGCCGCACCACTCTCGCCGACTCGCCCCATTTGAAATTGTCCCCCCCCTGCCCACAACCACCACCCCGCCGTTCATGTGGTGCCTTTAGGTGGCATTCAAGAACATTCCCAGGGTGGTATTCGGAGTGGGGCGACAGGGAAAACAGAGAGGGCTGCAGTTGAGGCAGTATAACATGGGACAGACAGCCCAATTGCTGACAGGGCTAACACGAGGGTCCGCACAGCTGTGCCGTGAGCAGCTGTAGCATGGAAGAGAGACAGAAATAGGCCAGAAATAGGATTTCTAGTCGTGTGGTCCGGGACCAACGGAGTGATAAAGCTGATCTAGTCATGTGGTCTCTGTGTTGTGTGACATTATAGTGCAGAGTGGCAGCTAACTTAGTTTAATAATATCTGTTCTCAAAACACTGGAAGACGACAAAGTGACTCAATTGTTACCCAAAAGTTACAATAAATCAATATTCACATGACTTGAAGCTGGGCTTGTAAGTTATTCACAAAAATATACAAACAAGGTAAAAATAATTGTAGAAGATTTTATTGACTATTTAAAGAAAAAAAATATTGTCTTACTTACACTGTCCTTTTTGTAGCCAATTCTGTATAGATTTACGGTAGTTATGTGGACACAAATTTGGTTCCCCTAAATAAATGATGGCCTGTTATCGACCGTTTGTCTCCCAATTAAAATATGAAGAGTGTAACACGTCAATGAAGATGTATACATCGTGTAATTTTTCACACGCAAGCTTTCATAGATTTCATGATTAAAAAACGTATTCCTGCAAAACATTACAACTTTGAGCACAGTCTTCAGTTGTTAGGCGGTGTCCTGTGATTGGTCTAGATCCGCTGGTTATGCAGAAACTACTTATAGTATGATCTTCGACCTTGTATCTGTGAGTTTACAAATAATCCCATGCTGACAGGGGGCTACTTGCCACACCTCGGAGCTGTCCTGTGGAACTGTCCCAGGAATGCCTCAAGGAACATTTATTGCGCTGTCAGGAGGAAATTACTCAACTTATTTGCTTTGTCTATAAAATGGAATTCACAGTTATGACTGTGCTTGTATACGCATAATGGCACGTGTCCAAACAGTATAGCCCAATGATAAATGCTTTCAGCATGCTTTAATGCACTTGTTAAGTGTTTAGTGTCTGATGTGTGTGACGACGATGAGTTTGCATGTCATCACTTATCATTGAACCAACTTTGTATGTGGACAGGATAAGGTGGCCAACACATGGTGCAGCTTGAACGTCCTGATTAAGATCAAATCCATTCTGTCCAGTGACTTCCAACTCTACCTAAGGTAACATCATCATCTGTTTTAAAACCTTGATATTTGCTGCCTTTTGTTGTTTTCTGTTCTGTAATTTTTCTGTGTGAGTGTGTGTGTGTGCGTGTGTTTTGTTCTTCTTCATCCTGTCTCTTGTGGTTACGTCTTCCAGTGTGAAGCAGTGGGAAAACAGTTTGCCCAAGGCTGTGAATATTGTGTTCTAGTGGGGTAGAAACATCTTGTGAGGACCTTCTGAACATGAAGTCAAAGCTGTTTTTAGAAATGTGGTGACAAGAGCTTTGGTTGCTCTTGGAGATATTGAGTAAGGCCTGTGTTGTTTGTACACAGCAAAACAAAGGTTACAGAACGTGAAAATGTATCTAATAAAGCAGATCTATAATACACAGGAAGCTTTTTTGAATTGCTATTTTGAACAAAAGCCGAGATCCTGTAAATCACTGGGAGGAAACAGTTGATATAACAGTTGTGCCGTGGACGACTGTGCTTAAATAACCTATCACTCTAAATATAGGAGTCCTATGTTCGCTGCATGAGCATGTTTTTGCCAGGCCGCTAAGTCCTGGGATCAAGTTGGACCTCTTTGACTGTGGTGAATTTCAAACAAATGAAAAACACTTGTCTATTGGCACTGGGTGTTTGCTAAATGCTTCTGCATTGGTGTGCTATGTACAGAGAATGAATAAGCTGTGAAACAGTATCGGTGTCCTTCTGGACTGTAAAACACCACCCTTGCATATAAGACATGCAAACTGGTAGACAGTGAATGTACGGAATTACTAGAGTTCCGCCATGTCTGCCTTGCAGTGTTGTTGTTATACACAGCTCTCTATTTGGCACACAATTCATTGTGCTAACACAATGTTGCTCTGACGCCTTAAATCTGCTGACCGACCTCTCAACACATACTAACACCTAATCCCTCTCCCCCGCTGCTTCCCCCCTCAGAAGGTGACAATTGAAGGGTTAAACTAATGGTCCCCAGTAGGGGTGTAACGGTACACGTGGGTGTATTGATACGTTTCGGTATGGCATGTTCGGTTCGGTCCACTTGCGTTCGGTTCGGTCCACTTATTAGCGCGAGCTTACGCACGGGCGCTATTGACTGTTGCATGCGGGAGACGAGAGTAGCGGCACAACAGTGAGAGCCAGAAAAGAGCCAGAGCTCGAAGGTCCCCGTACATTCTGGCTGGCCTGTTAAAATCGCGGATGAGGAAAGGTACGTGGTTAAGTCTGAGAGTTGTGTGCCGACATTGCTACATGAGATGGGCGGCAGGTAGCACGTCTAACATGCACGGCATCATCCGCCTGTGAATGTTTCTTAGACAAGGGAGCAAAAATGTCAAACTTCAATAGCGAGATTTATCATATTGTAGCGTCATCCAGCAACACGCCCTCAGACGTATTTTAATTATCTCGTTTTTATTAATCCAAGTACAACTGCTCGCGCTCTTCTTTCTCCGCTGCTCCACTCGCTTGCCGTACAATGCATTCATGAACCTCGGAAACATCACAACTCAGCAACACACAAATCCGACCACAACACAGATAACCCAATTCGTTACAATATGCTGTTGAACATTCAAAGATTTCAATGCTTAAAAAGTGTATACAATTTCATAAAGACTTTTTAAAGTTACTGTATTTTTTTCATTATAAAAATAGTTTTAATATAGTTAGCAATAATTGTAACTGTTATTGTATGTATTTTTTTCATCACAAAAAGTGTATATATGTACTGTAATGACAACTTGGCTTTAACTTGAATACTTAGATTTGTCATTGGCTGTTGCTGCTGAGTGTTTAAAGATTTCAGTGTCTTAATAATTTACAAAATGAAGAGCACTTTATTGTTAGTGTATTTTTTATTCTGGTGTAATTTCTTAGAATATAATATAATATGGTTCGCTTTTATTTATATATTTTTTTAAAAGTACAGTTTACTTGTCATCTTTTCAAAATAAAAAAAAATAAAAAGTCTTTTTTTTTGTACCGAAAATATACCGAACAGAAGTTTCCAAAAAAACGAACCGAACCGAAACATGATTTAGCCTACAGTTGCACCCCTAGTCCCCAGAGAGGAGGACAGTGTTTGGTTCTTCTACATAACAAGAACCTCCCATATAGGTAATCTAGAGGATCCACTGGTGTGATGATGACAGTTGGGTTTTTCTCCCTAGGCACTCTGGCTTTCTCCTATGTCCCAAAAAACATGTATGTTAGGTTAATCAAAGACTAAATTGTTGATAGATGTGAATGTGAGCGCGTTTGTATCTACAGTATATGCCCTGTGATTGACTGGCGATCAGTCAAGAGCATACTATGCCATTCGCCCAAAGTCAGCTGGGACTGTCTCCAGCTCACCCACGATGTTAATACGGACAAGCAGTATAGAAAATGACCAAGTAACGGATGTGTTATGAATTGGTGCAGCCAATTTGAAAGTAACTTCAAATATCTAATTTAATATATCAGATAAGGTTGCTACTTGTGCTTGTATAAGATCATACTGTATGCCATCTCTTCGGTTGGAATGGGATGCAACCTGCTTTTCAACTCCAATGGGAATTTGTCTTTTTGTGTTTGTGTTTTGTTTCAGTTTGGCCTGCACTGTCCTGGTAGTCCTACCATCCTGCATCAGATTGCTGACAAAACCTACATTCTGGCAGTTTAAACTGACCTTGGTGAGTGATTAGGGCACAATTTAGCACAGCCTTCCACATATGACTCTTCCATTAATTTTTTTTTACCCATTCTATCATTGCATAAGTGTAATGTTAGGGGTGTAAATAGATTTGCTTGTTTACAATTTTTCTTTTTTTGTTTGTTTTTTGTTATCTCATTACAACATGTCTAAGTGCTGTTGAGGTTCATTTAGGTTGAATAATCATACAAAATCTGCTTCCTTTTTAGGTCAACTCATCTCTGGGGTTCTTCCTCTTCTCCTATCAAGTACATGAGAAGTCCATTCTCTTGGCAGCCTTGTAAGTGCAGAAAAAAATATCAGTTTTGAAAAATGGCATCATCTGCCAAGAGCTGAAAGGTTGTATTATTCTTAGAGTTTGCTAAATAACAGAGCTTTGCTTCTAATTTATCACCATCAAAGAGGCAGGGCTTGCAAATGACCACTATATAAAGGTAGAGGGTGAGGCCATAACTACGTTTGAGAGCAGAGGATTTGGTTCCTAGATCTGGGATCATGTATTAATCTAGATTAGGGTAGATTGTTGCTTTATTAACTATTGAGTTATATCTCTCACCTGTCCCCACAAATCAATCAGTAATGCATGTCCAAGGATTAGGAAAGAATGGAAGGCAGCAGCGCGGGCGTTGTTTGCGCAGGATCAATTATTGGACTGTAACAGGATATGCAAAAAGCACTGACTGTAATTATGGGATCAGGGGCCGGTGGAAAGTGCCCCCTTCAGAGTCACTTGTCAACACTGATAAAGAAGCCAGTCATTAATTTAACATGGTGAAGTCATGTCAAAATATTGCTGTTCCTGATGTAATGTTACCCATGGATGGTTCCCGTTACACTAAGAGACCCACCGGTACTTAACTAGTGTGGTGAATCTGCTCGAAGGGTAACTGCTGTGTGACGAGTGACCAATTCAAGTGGATCTTATTAGCGTTAACATTACAAAGACAAGCATACATTTGGTGCCGACCCAACACAGCCTCAAATGCCCTCTTGTGTATAGTGTGTTTGACAGTGTTGAAAACCCACTTATCTGGATCTTTTCTAGGCCCGTCTGTCTCTTACTCAATGACCTTCCACTGATGTGCATTTGGTTCCTGCAAGCTTCTACATTCAGGTAAATCAAACTGTGGCTTTCTAAATCAATTTCATGAATGAACGATGATCTTTTCTCTGTATTGTTGGTGATTACAGTTGTCCTGTACTGTTTTTGGTAAGGACTTGAATCAGAATGTAGTTGTACTTTATTACGGTTTATGCTCAATTAATAATTTGAATCTTTCAGATATTAAAGTAATCTGGATACAATATTGAAGGCTTGAAGAGCTTTTTTTTTATATTCACAAAATATTGTATGTCCTCTGCATTTAACCCATTTCAGTGTTAAAGCATTAGTGAGACTGGATCACAAGGCGACTTATGGTGCACCTGGAGAGCAATTCAGGCTTTCGGTGCCTTGCTTGAGGGTAAGGGTTGGGGGTGGTGTGTGTGTATGTTTCTCATTGCATCCTTCTCAGCTTGGTCTCCCTCCCTCCGACGTTACTTGGCAGGTGGTGTTCTTAACCACTCGACCAAAAGCAGAACTTGAGTCAAGGTGACTGATTGGCATGAACGTAAATGTTTCCGGAGAGAACACACCGTATAAATAATAAACTGATGTCATTCATTGCAAAAAGTTGCCAAAGTTGTGTAATGACCTGGTATAAAGTCATCAGTCCATATAAATCTGTCAGTTCATTTCCACATATGGTTTAATTGTTATTCTTACATGCTTTTATCGTCTATAATCTGAGAGCTATCAAATGGCAAATGTCATAGTAATAGTCTTGAAAATGTCAGTGAGATGTAGGGTTAAGGTGAGGATGGCTTTTGGAAAGACAAGTAGTGTTTCAGGTGCTTCCTCAACTTTCACCAGCTGTTGTTAAATTCTTCCGGCAGCTCTAATTGTTGTGTGTGTGGTTTAGGGTAAGGATACATGGGGATTACCCTACATAGTCAGAATGCCTGCTGTCTAAGTGTGCATTGTATAGGGACAGAAGGTCATTCTCCAGTTTCTCAGTACAGTCTGACATGGATATAATGTGCATCCTCTCCATGCTCTATTATCTAAAAAATACATCTTTTGTTTGCATAATTGACTGAATGAATGCGCGAGCTAAACAGCGAGAGGGCAGAATGTAACCACTCTGTTAAAATTGATTATGTGATTCTAAAATGTTTAGCTGTTGAATAGGGCGTTTTTCTGTTTGCAGAAAGAAAAAGAATGAGTGGCTGAGAATTGAGAGGTTTTTGATAGTTGGAGTGTTGTGCGATTTAGTATGAGTCAACTGTTGTTCTTGTCCGTGGTCATCCGCCAAACAAAGATAAGCTTTGTATAAATGTCATAGTTAGCTCGCTCAGGGACAAAATGTTGGTGCAGGACTGCCGAGATAAAAGCATGGCTGTTGCCCTGCACTCAGCAAACATATATATATCCATGTAATATATCTTACAAGTATTGAGTGTCAAGGTTCAGGCTGAATTGCATCATACATAAGGGCTGAATTGCATCATACATAAAGCTGCCCTTTAAAACCACCTTTGTTTTTTTCCACCCCATGTCCGCCTGCACAGCATGCTGCCTCTGTTTCTGAAGGACGGTCTTCTGGTTCCATATGTGGTGACTTCGCTAGCCTTCCTCTTCTTCAGCACCTACTTACTGTCAGCACTGGAGCACTGTTCAGAAGAACAGCTTGCACTGGGAGCCTACCACAAGATCTTGTTCTTCCTACCCAGAATGGACCTGGCTTGGATTATGAGATGGAAGGTTAGTGTGACCTGTTGTTGTAAACTAGGCAGGGACCCACTTGACCCAAGTTGCCTTCCTGCCGCGTTTCATTTGATTGACTTTGACACTATTTCAACTAACATTGTATAGCAACATAATACGTGTTAAATGTTGCCCACTCCGCATCCATTGCAGCCTGATTATCCTGGATGGGGTATTCCCCCATCTGTGGTCCCTTCTCATGGTTTCTCATTTTTCCCCAGAAGATCAGGGGAAGTCATTAATATTTGTCAAATGTGGTCATGTGAAGCCCTTTTGAGACTTTCTTGTGATTAAGGGCTATATAAGTAATTGTGCTTTGACTTGACTTGCAATCACAGGAGAAGAATCCAGACACAATTACAGCTTGGTAGAATGTATGGAGATAGAGGGTCGTATACAATTTTTTTCGAGTAAAATATCCAATATACTTTGGGTATGGGTCCGTTAAGCGAAATTATTCTTAAACAAGCAAGTGCTCGCCTGCCAGTCCTGTAGAACTCATTTTGTAATGTTATATCCAGCCCCACTAGACTAAACACTGCATTCACCAATTTTCTGAAGCTGAGCCATGATTGGTTGTTTCCGGAGCCATGAGCAACTGTGATGTCATTTTCAGTTGACAACAAAAATGGCCGCCCCCTGAGATGGCTAAAAATGGGTAGATTTTGCTGCTTAACTCATATTCCACAAATTCAATATTAATCAAAAATACAGTGTTTAAACTAGTGGAGACACACAGAAAATATTATTGGAAAGAAAAATTTGGGGTTGACTTCTTTCTTAAGAGGCAACTAAATGGAAACATTTCCACCAAGCGGTACAGTTCAATTTGTTGTGGTATGGATTCAAATACAAATTCTAAACCATGGTGAGGCGTCGGCAAAGTGTGATGTAAATACAGTGACATCATATCAGCATGATAGTGTAACACACCAATGAGAAGAGGACTTGTTTACACTTTTGTGAATTAAATTTGAGAGAAATTAGCCTGATACTTTACTTCATGGAAAAATGCAAAAAAAAAAAGTGTTTTGTTGATTGGACACAAGGGATGCTCCGATCGATCGGGTACCGATAATGATCGGCTGATTTTCGTGAAAAATGACGTGATCGGCATATTCGATCAAAGCCTTTTATTGCCAATCAAAGCATCCGTCACCTGCAGCTCATGCGGTGTGCTGTGTAGTTTGCGTCTTGTAATATATGCCATGAAAAGGTACCTCGCGGGGGGTGAGCATGGCCACAAGTTTCAACACAACCAACTTAATCTGACATTTGAAGAACAAGCAATTGGGAGACTATGGTGAATTTACGAGGCTCACTGCGTTGAAGCAGCAGCAACATTGAAACGGCAGCTAACGCAGCCCATGCTGACCAACTCAAACCCATATCAGCGCGACAGGCAAAAGGCAACGCAAATAACCAGGAAAATAATGACATTTATCGGACTTGACGACCAACCATTCTCGGTGGTGGAAGACACCCGATTCTGCCGTCTGCTCGCCCACTTCGAGCCTCGCTAGCTACGTGCTACCGGGACGCAAAGACTTCACAGACGTAGCTCCACCAGAGAGTGCGTTGTGGCATCGAAAGTTTCCTAAAAGAAGGCGTATTATCCTGTTTAAGTTTTACAAGTGTTAAATGGAGCTCGGATGTCAGTCCTGTGTCGATGTTGAGTCTAACAAGGGAGTTTTTCGCTCGCGTACTGCTTTTAATGACAATGTTCGAACGAGGCATATGTGTTCCAAAATGTGTTATGCATGTTACTTTTTTCTCGTTGACAAATGCACGAGATAGTTTGTCTATGCACAAGACAAGAAACCAAGTTCCCGAGTCGTTTCAATTTAGGAACTCATTAAATAGTTTATTCAAGTGAAGCCTGCATATTTTTTCTACTTTGATTATATTCTGAACCATGCAATGATTAGGTGGTATGTTATTTGTTTGACTTTTTGCATAATTAAGTCTTTTGAGACTGCTGATTCTTTTGATCTGTTAAAAACTGTGTTACTAAAAGCTGGTTTGTCAATTATCTTTGTGACTGAGTAATTGTTGTATTGAGCCAGCAACAGTTTTGTATTTCTTCATGCTTTTGAAAATATATATAGGTTTTTGTCAAAATTACGGCAATAATTTGGCTGTATTTTTTCAGATAACATTGCATAATAGCAGTCACCATAAATAAATGGAAAAATATACAGGTATCATGTGATCAGAATCGGTAATGGCCGATCTCACTCATGCGTGATCGGTATCGGTGTCATAAAACTTGATCGGAACATCCCTATTGGCCACTATACACTTCCTTCTAAAAACAGTGAGGCCAAATGATTTTTGGTATAGACTAGGGCTGGGCAAGATGGCTGAAAAGTATCTCACGACATAAGTATTTCATATTGGTTGATATTGATATATATTGATTTGTTTTTGTTTTTTTAGCTATTGAACCCAAGAAAAAAGAGGTTGAATTGAGATAATTTTATTTTAACATATAATACTAAATATTAAGACTTAAATAAGTTAGCTCAGCTATGAAAAAATCAAATAAACGGGTTAATATAAAGATTAAATAAACTCCTTCTTAAACATAATGTGCACTCATACACAAGCACTCCATTCCAGACTCCGCTCCTGCTCTCTGAATTTATGTAACCCAAATGCTTAGTATAAATAGTTCATATGTATGAATCCTTCCTGCTGATATCGTATCAGATCGATCGCCCCACTTTCTAGCTGAGGTGGGCAGTCCGTCTGTCCGTCACTGAACTCCCGTTTTGCTGACGATAGACGGGAAACTTAAAAAAAAAAGACGGCATAGGCGGAAGTGGATTTTTGTCCAAATGTGTAATCGTCACTAACCTGGTTAAGTCCGAACAGACCTCACAGTCTATCACTGACGAACACCTGTTTTGCTG
The DNA here is from genome assembly GCF_054856515.1 of Filicampus tigris. Taxonomy (NCBI): domain Eukaryota; kingdom Metazoa; phylum Chordata; class Actinopteri; order Syngnathiformes; family Syngnathidae; genus Filicampus; species Filicampus tigris. Next base: position 4,369,101 of record NC_141228.1, on the reverse strand, counting down.
ACAAGAGACGGAAACACAACCCAGACTGCATTGACGGTATATGTACAGCAGGTGGCAGTTTGCACCAAAGAGAGAATCATGAGGTCCTCAGACTGACTAAGTAATAAAGTTGCTTTAAATACGAAGACAGTTTTACAGAGAAGTTCTTGTGAGTTAAGTTTTAAATTTCTATTTTTTGGGGGGGGGTTAAGAAGTTGTGAAACGGTATTTTGCCGGCGTACACTCCATTTCAGAAGGTGGCAGTAATCCACCAAAGGTTGTTTGCGAACCACCTAAAAGACAGAAGAAGAAAAATAAGACGAATTTGAAGAAAAAAACGTTCTATTATTGTAATGGGCAGAGGTGGGCATTTTACTCAAATCTGCCAGTCCGTTTTTCGCCCTCCCTCTGCAGCCTGGGTACCCTTCTGCTGTCCGTCTATCCGCCTTTTTGTCAAGCCGGATCAAATCGTGATCGCCTATCGGCTGGTCCGTCTCTCATTTTAAACACGCTTTTGTCAGCACTTACGTGAACCCTTTATGAACGTTTGCGCAGTGTATGGAGGGACTGCAGGGCCAGGCCCATAGCAAAAGGGGCACTGGTAGAGTGTCAGAGATTAAGAGAAGGTGTCTTTTTATAGCGTGCGTCATTAACACACGTTTGCCTGGATGTATTTATTTACACAAGCAGCATAAATAGCGAGCACCAGTGACGGTGATAGGGTTTCATGGGTTTGCGCTGGTGGGGCGGGCGCAGGCACGAGGCGTTTCCTCGATCGTACTCACTGATTTATCTTGGGGTCATAAAGCTTAAATAGACATAGAAGTGATCTCACTCTCACCATCAGCTGTTTGCATCTCTGGTGTTAAATTAAATTACTGCTTGGTTTGATAAATCATAGTCACATTACAACAGTTAGTTTTTAGCCTGAGGTGCCAGGCCTATTTTTTTTTTTTGGGATGGGGGGGGGCTGTCATTGGAAATACTTTCTTCATGGGAGCGTAGCATAATAAACCTGTGTGGTGATTAATTGTCGTTAAGGAGGACAAGGAGGGATGTCCAGCAATGCTCAAAAGCAAAGCAAAAGGATATTCTGCCAGGAACTAAGTCAGAAATGTTTCACTTTATTTCAACAACTATAAACCTTGTTGACTTCTACAGAGGATCCTCGGTTCACGATGGTCCTGGAATTGGACATTTTGACATTGCGAACGGTGCGCAGTGTAAAAGAACGTCATCTTGCAGCACAAGAATGCACACTCAGTTACCACCGTACCACCGTTAAGTGTTTTTCATGCAAATATTTCCTGTAATTATGATTTTACGACTGTACCGCGTTAACATGAGTTAGTGATTAGTCATTGCAGTGCGAACACAACTCCACTGTAAACGGAGGACACCCAGTATACACTGTAATATTGCACATTTTACAGCCCAATCACTTAATGCAAATCAAATTGTTTGTATGTGTGTAAAATCACTGCAGTGTCCTTTAAACAATAATCCCAGGGATCACACTTTCTTTTATCCCGGTAAAGGGTCAACCCAAACATATTTTTTTTAAGAATATGTTCTATGCAAGCCCACTAGTTGAAATACGGCATTCTGATAAATATTGCATTTATGGAGCAGGAGTTAATCCAACCGTTTTAGCCATCTCTGGGGCTCCATTTTGTCACTTCGGTTGACTGAAAATGACATCACAGCTGCTCAGGGCTCAGGTAACGACCAATCACTTCAGAAGACACCTGTTTTCTGAAGCTGAGCCATGATTGGTCGTTATCTGAGCCCTGAGCATCTGTGATGTCATTTTCAGTCGATAGAAGTGATAAAATGGCCGCTCCCCATAGAACATATTCTTGGAAAAAAACGTTTGAGTTGAATTCCTCTTTAAGGGCAGTCATGTGATTTAACACAAGATAGTATGATAAACTTTATTTTACATGCAAGCTTTTGGAAGAAAAAAGCACGTAGTTTCTTTATTGCTGTGGCTTCAACTACGATCAGTTCACATTTGATGACCAATTTAAGCAGAAATCCAGGTAATTCCAAAAAGTTCACATACTTTTTCTTGCAAGGGTAGATAGATAGTCACCGACTAGGAGAGCAGACACCAGAACATGAGATCAAAGGTGTTGCCTGAAGAGCTTGAAGATAGGATTGCAGCAGGGCCTAGATATCTCAATGTAGTTTAATATTATGTTTCCAAGAGTGAAGTGACCTTTATAATTAATAGAATTGGTAGACACATTCTTCTCGGAGCTTGCTGGTGACTGAAAACCCTGCTGTCATTTTGGCTGACTACCATAGATCATTTGAAGATATTGGGGGAAAGTTGCGCTGTTCTAGACTAGCGCAAAGTTGTCCCAAAAATCAGTTTGCTCATTTAGAAATGATAGCATTCTCAATGCAGCAGGATTTTTTTTTTTTCTTTTAGTATCCGTGTCACAATCCTGTCCCTGAAATCCTCAGGCAACTCCTTGAACGTCATTGCTTGTTTTTGGCTTTAATCAGTATTGTCAGCTGTGGGACCTCGGGTGGTTCTCGATCCTCGATTTGCAAGTTCCTCTGTCCTCGATAGTGTTTAGATTTTTGGCTCCTTCCACCTAAAATTCCATCACGGAGTCCAGAAAAGCACTCATGGTGCAAGGAGGCTGAAACGTTTCGCATTTCAGATGCCCGCTAGCATTGTGGCTTCACTCTCTCGTCTGACTTCCATGCAGGCATCATGGGTTCAACTCCCACTCGGTGACTGTGTGAATAGTTGTTTGTCTTTGCATGTGGCCTGCGATTGACTGGCCACCAATTCGGGATGTTGTCCACCTTTCCCCTGAAGTCACTTTGGATAGGGCTCGAGCTCCTCGTGACCATGAACATGATAAGCCAAGAAAAATGGTTGGATAATGTCTGCTCCTTGAACTAATAGAGACATCAATTAGCGACGTGTCACAGATGAATATTGGAACATACATCTGTGAAATCAAAGTTATTAAACTGAACTCTGACTTTACATTAAAATACTGCAGTGAATGAAACCCATTCTGGAATATGGCCTCTTTCATACTTTAGTGCAGAGGACGAAAGATGCACTTCTCCCTCAGTAGGGCCTTCCCAAATTCATTTAAGACAATTCAAAGGCACCTCTTATAAAGACGGATGCACGTATGTCTTCCTATTCACGTCCAAATCGTTTGAATTTAACACAGGACCCTGATGTAGTTTGAATAAACATCCCAAAGGTGGTTCAGAAAAATTGGACGGGGGTTTGAAAAACTTGCTTCAAACTTCTACCTCTGTTTTCCATTTTTAAATAACTCACTGGCTTAGGTCTTTACAAAATGCAGGTTTGTGAGGAATACATTATTTAAAGGCTATAAAATAAGTGTGGAAATCAAGTGAATTTTTGAAATGTTGTCGCCGTTGTCTCTTCCCTCACTAATGGCAACCCCTCTTTTTGCTTTCCAGTTCTACATCAGCGTGTCGGCCATGACCTGTTTGAGCATCGCAAGCGGTGCTCTCTCCCCCCCACCTCATTTGCCTGACTTGTTTCCTGTGCTAGTGTCGACTTTTTCTTTTGTTCATTTCTTGGGGACATTTGTCTACTTCAACGTCGTCCAATTCAGTGCATTGCCAGGCAAAAAAGGCCAGAAGAAGAACAAATAAATCCAGCACAGACACAGGCATAGAGTTGCGAGTGACCTAAGAAAGCCAGTGTCGCACAAAGGTATGTGTTTGTTTTCAGTATGTATGGGGCCTTTTGCTCGCTGCCAGTGTACACCAAATGGAAATGACACTTATACAGCCCTGAACGTCCGCCCAGGTACTGCAGAATTGCGCTGCAGAGTATAACAAACGTTTCTGATACCGGTACTTAACTCTTCTGGTGTAACTAAATAAGGCAACCAACATATTTGAAATGCATCCACTGCAAAAAAAGAAATCCACATACATACAGTGGAACCTCTAATTACGAACTTACCGGTAATTGGTTCAGTGAGCTCATTTGTAACTTCAAACATTTATGAATCGAGGTAATATTTTCAGTTGAAATGAATGGAAATGCGATAATCCGTTCCAAAATTAAGTTCTATTTACTTTTTTATTTTTACCAGTGTGTGGTTAAAAACAGATATAATGCAATATAGAAACCAGTGAAACAACACACTATCAATAAAACACTTAAAACACATAACTACTTATTACTCCTTAACTTTGCTACAGCAGGGAAAAAAAGGGAAGAGGACTACAGATCTTATTTGAAAAATTATTCTTCCATAATAACATAGAGAAATTCTGATTCAAATGTTTCTTGTGATGTCAGTTTCCTTTCTAATTTATTAATTGATTTTAGCATACCAATTCAGGGAAACTTATCTTTTTCTGTTACAAAAATCAATACGTGGGATCCGACATGGTCATTTAAAAGATCAATTTCCTACACATTTTTTGATCACCAGCGAGTGCTTTCTCATGTGTCCAATAAAAATCATAACAAAGACGCCTACGTAGCCTGGTCACAAAATGCGAGAGGAAGAGCAGAGATCTTTCTGCGCATGTATGACTTGCGCTTCCAATAACACTCCCTTTAGCAGTTTCTCTTTTCTTAAAGCAGAAGTCAACCCAAACATATGTTTTTCAAGAATATATTCCCAGCAGGCCCACTAGTTGAAACACGGCATTCTGATTAATTTTGCATTTGTAGAATAAGTGTTAATCCACTCGTTATTAGCCATCTCTGGGGGCGGCCATTTTGTCTTCTGTCGACTGAAAATGACATCACGACTCAGATTCAGAAAACAGGTCAGCCATGATTGGTCGTTGTGAACAGTTCTGATGTCGTTGTGAACAGTTGTGATGTCATGTCATGTGATGCCCAGAGATGGCTAAAAACGAGTGCATTTTTCTGCTTAACTTATATTCCACAAATGCAAAATTAATCAGAATGCCATGTTTCAACTAGCGGGCCTGCTGGGAACATATTCTTGAAAAAAATATGTCTGGGTTGACTTCCGCTTTAAGGGGCATTCTGTTTGTTTAGTGCTTTATTTACATCTTTGGGAGAAGTTCAACGGGTCAGTCAACATGTGACCAGCTTCCGCGTTCATTCAACACTGCTGCTTCTGGCATCTGTGATTGGGTGAATCTAGTTTTCAGATCAACAGCAATGCGTTATGCACGTTGCCAACGATGGTTATGCAGAGCGAGACGAATTACACCATAGATCCATTCGCTTGTCCATGTCAATACAGTTTGTATATTGAAAATAGTACATAGAGGTAATTTTTTGAAGAAAATTTTGGAACTCAAATTGTACATAAAAATGGGCATTTGTAACTTGAGCTTCCACTGTGAGTGTGTGTATTTTTTTTTTAATACAGTTCCTGTGTGAGGGCAAGTCAACCCAAACATATTTTTTTCAAGAATATGTTCCCAGCAGGCCCACTAGTTTAAACACGGCATTCTGATTCATTTTGCGTTTGTGGAATAAGAGTCAATCCACGCGTTTTTAGCCATCTCTGGGCGGCCATTTTGTCACTTCTGTTGACTGAAAATGACATCACAGTTGCTCAGGGCTCAGGTAAGGACCAATCACGGCTGACCTGTTTTCTGAAGCTAAACCATGATTGGTCATCACGTGAATCCTGAGCATTTGTGATGTCATATTCAGTCCACAGAAGTGACAAAATGGCCAGCCCCTGACATGGCTAAAAAGGGAGGATTTTGCCGCTTAATTCATATTACACAAACGCAATATTAGTCAGAATGCTATGTTTCAACTTTTGGGCCTGCATAGAACATACTCTTGAAAAAAATATGTATAGGTTGACTTCCACTTTAATTATGTATGTGTACCTAATGGTGTGGCCATTATACTTATACAGTATTGTATATCATGGGTAAGAAAGACCATATTGGGGAAACAGGATTTACACATTCTGTGGAACTTAGCAGTGAAAACGCATTGCATTCCAGGTACTAGTTGCCCTCTGATTTGGTCATTAAAGGCAATTCTGTAACATTCCTGAGAGTCATAAAGTGTTCATATACAAGGAGAAATTTAGAAGTATTATGCATTTTTCCACAATTTCATACCATTCCCAGGTGTCATAATAACCTGTCTGTGAGATGCTTTTTGTCAAAATACTCCAAGGATCAGAAATTACAGACATTTTAAAAGCTTTTTTACCATTGTGAAATTGGCTCATTTTAGGGGCAGATCTGTCCCACGCAATGTGCTAGCCCTCATCAGGCCTCATCAACTGCTGAGTCAATGGCGAGTCTGTCTTTCATTAAACCAAAACTTGATGTGCAAGTGGATAATATGTTAATTAGCGCCACTGCTTTGTAACAGTGGGGCAAAAGTGCAGAATGGCTCTTGGCTTACTTGGCAGTAAGGCAGAAACCAAATTATCTGTGTACAAACATTAATGCCACAATTACATTTATTGGTCATTTGATGTGCTTTTATTGGGTTTGAAAAACAACTTGGGTTGTCCTTTTTCAGCCACAGTTTCCGGCTGGTTCTCCTTTGTACCACTGTGTGTTCAAATCCACCTCCATGGTGATGCTGCGTGACCTCACAGCTGCCAGAGGGGACTGACTAATGTCTGCACAGTTAGGAATAGTGTGGCTGTGTTGCTTAAAACCCGGGCGGGTAATTTTGGCGGATGCATTTTGATGTCATCGGACTTGCCTCCTTCAAGATATGAAAATGATTTGAAATAATAATAATAAAGGCATAATGTGTTGATCTGCATTGCAGGTTCACCTGACATCTCAATTTTCAACATTTCTCGTGTAAAAAAGAAACTGGTTGTTATCGCAAAACACAAGATAAGACTACAACTGTACAAACAAAAGGACAGTTAGAGTTTCATCTAAATTAATTAGCTGAAAATAAGAATAGTGAGATCTATTCCATATCACTCCTGGCAAATGTATTGAATACTTTACTTTGAAATGCTGTTAGTTTTGGTGAAACTGTCTTTCTTTAGGATTCATTTGTAATCTAAATGGCCTCAATGGATGGTGCTTACCCTTTTTTTTCTCGATTTTTCCACTGCATATTTTTTACATACCATGCAAGTTATTTTGTACAAATGTATTTTGATCAGAAAACAAAATAAAACTTTGCCAATGACCCAAAGTGAACGCCAGCTTTATTACCTTATTAAATTATACAATTCCAAGCAATCATATGAATACATTTTGCCAAATCACTACTGATTATTGGGAAGCAACAGAACCAGTAATTAGATACAAATGACATCTCCAAAGGGTTTTACTCAACAATATTAAAAATGTATTTCAAGTCCTTCATACCACTACGGGCCGCCTCAAAAGACGTGCACATTTTGCACAAAACCAGCGGCAGGACAGGCCCCTAAAAGAGATGATGGAAGGTGACATATCTGAGCATAATGCTATAAACTTGAAATACCACAGAAAAACGCTACATGCAATTTCACTCTCCAATCTTTCTCTGAGTTAATGACATAGGCATAAAAAAACCCATTACAACTATAAATGTTAGCAGGTCAGTGAGAGGTGCTGGAGCATCAGATGCTCTGAGCCACTGGCCAATAAAGGGCGCACTTGGCAGCCCAAGTTCTGACTTGTTTTGTTCTTGCTTTGATGTGATGGGGACAAAATTGGATCCATTTAATACCTTGTGTACATGCTTGTTTTGGCAATGACTCTCTCAGATTTATGTTTGACATGAAATCAAAGAGACACACTGAATGGTTTCGCTTTTCCTCCTTTTTCCTAATCGAGTGAGCTCTAATAAATATCTGGAAAAGTATGCTTTAACCCTTTCATGCAAAGTGGTCTCTACATTGGACAGCTATTTAAAAGTTGCTTAATTAAACTAAAAAATATATTTATATTTTAAATAATATAATTAAATCATAATTAATACATGTCAGGGTAAAAAATATTTTTTATATATATGTATATATATATACATATGTCCGCTGATAGAGTAGTGGTACACACGCCTGAGTTGTGTGCGGGCAGCGTGGGATCGATTCCCGCTCAGTGACAGTGTCTATGTGTGCCCTGCGACTGGCTGGCGACCAGTTCGGGGTGTAGTCTGCCTTCGCCCATTGACGGCTGGGATAGGCTCCAGCAACTCCCCGCGACCCTATATAGGATAAGCGCTTTGGAAGATGACATGACATATATATACATATATATATATATATATATATATATATATATATATATATATATATATATATATATATATATATATATATATATATATATATATATATATATATATATATATATATATGTATATATATGTGCATATATGTATATATATGTGCATATATGTACATATATGTGCATATATGTACATATATACGCATATATGTATACATATATATACACATATATATATATATACGCACATCTATATATACATATACGTATATATGTGTATATATATATATACATACACATATGTATATATTTATATGTGTGTATATATATATATATATATATGTGTGTGTGTATGTATATATGTATATATATATATATATGAATAAATAAAATAAAATATCAATTATGTGTGAAGTGATAAATCATTCATGTGGAATGAATGGTAGAATGAAAGAAATTTGCAAAGGAGGCCGGAGATTCCATTCAGGAGCAACAACAGTGTGTATATATACATATATATATATATATATACATATATATATATATACATATATATATATACATATATATATATGTATATATATATATATATATATATATATATATATATATATATATATATATATATACATATATAAACATACATATATATATACATATAAACATATGCATATATATATATATATACATATATATATACATATATACATATACATATATATATATATATATATATATATATATATATATATATATATATATATATATATATATATATACCATTCCATTCAGGAGCAACAACAGTGCAGCTTTGAAGTTTGCAAGCAACAAATCATCTTGTGACTGTCACATTCAACATTTAGACCTCGATTAAGTATCAAAAGTAAATATTTGTTACCACAGTAACAAATACGGTCAACCGGTATTCAGGATGCTGCTTTGCAAATCGTTAAGGATTAGAAGATGGTACATCGAGTACTTCCTGTATCCTCCCAACTGAAACTTTGCACTGACAGGAGAAGATCAAGGAAGCGTTCATCAGGAACTCGGGCCGCTAACTGGAATCAACACCGACACTCTCGGTGGCCATTTGCAAGTCCGTTGGAAATCTGGACGACACTCCTGAGGGGCCTGTATGAAAACATTAGTTATGTTTACAGTTGTGCTGGCTTTGTCCTTCATGTGGCCTCTAAGGGCGATAAAGTGAGAGTTACACGATCCACCTTAGGCAGAAATAGGAAATGTTGCTGTGAACCGCAGCTGTTGCTTGGGTCGACTCGTGCAGCCAGAGGCCTCGGCCTTCCCAGGCACCGCCAAATAAAGAGACTACTGTGTCGTAAGACCACCCGCCCCCCCTCTCGAACGCCCCCGACTCCATCCCGACACACACACTTTTACTTTTCCAAGGTGTTAAACTGCAGAGGTGGGCAGGATTGCAACAGCTTCAGCCACAAATGAGACGACAGTTGCTGAGGGAAAGAACATTATTTGCACAAAGTGGCTGGATTGGGCTTCTTGTGTGCAATCAAAATTTGTCAGTTGCCTGGCAGAGGATAGACGCGGCAAACATGACGGATGATTCGCCGCTATACATCGCGGACGCACCTTGGGCAAAGGAATGACGGCATCCGAGACATCTCGGCCTCGCGACTGACAGCGCACATTCGACATCCGTCTCCGGTTTTACCTGAGCGGGTTCAAATGCGCGGCGCTTCATAGGAGTTGAAGAGCAATTCCATGAGCTGTCAGCAGCCAAGATGATTCGCAAAACAAAATCCTGGGGAATATGAGAGAAGAAAACATGATCGTAACCCTTCTGGCACCCAGTCATATTCCACACCCCACACTAACTGTCAAGCTGGAATGTTTGCCAAGTATAAAGCCAACATGAGGACCATTTTCAAGATGCCACAGAAATTCACTCACTTACTGTAGTAAACTGAAGAGATGATTATTGTACTATGCACCTTAGGCCGGGTGTCCCCAACCACCGGGCCACGGACCGGTACCAGGCCGCAGGCCACTTTGGACCAGGACGCGGCGGGCCGCTCAGATGAAATGAAAAAAAAAAAAAAACGTACAGTACTTCCGTTTGTTTTTAATCAGAGACTGAAAAACATTTTATTTTGAAGATTTTCCAAATACGTCTGTTTATTTTACTCATTTGCTTGCCATGCGTTAAGAGTCAGTCATAGATGGATGTAACGGAGAGAATCCGGTCACTTTTCAAACTAAAATGTTTTTCAGCCTCCGATAATAAATAAAGCGGAAGTACTGTACATTTTGTTTTGTGTTTTTTCATCTGTGTGGCCCGCCGTGGCCCGGTCCAAAGTGCCTGCGGCCCGGTACCGGTCCGCGGCCCGGTCGTTGGGGACCCCTGGTATAGGGCACTTTAAAACCCGGAGTTAGTGAAGCTAAGCCATGTCTGCCATCTAGTGGTGAATGGGGACATTACAACCTAAATCTATACAGTGGATCCCCGCTATTTGCGGACCAGTCTCTATCCCCTGCGAATAGCAGAAATATGCATAGAATTGACACCAACTAAAATGCATTGAACATTTTTTGTAATCCCCGAAATTTCTTCAAAAAATGCTGAGAAACTTCCAATATGCATTTTCCAGGGGGTTCCTCAACAAATGTAAATTTTAAATATGGGTGGAGGGGTCTGTAAATAGGTGTATTGTACTTTAGCAGAGGAAACAAGTTTTTAATCCCCCAACCCTTGCTTGCTTGCTCTGACCAACCAATCACAAGACAAGGGAAATGCTGACACTACTGTGGGTGAAGATAGAGGGGAAGTTGAAATCTGATTGGTTTAAGAAACTGTCCCATTGCTAAGATAATTAAAATTACACTGCACAGCATTAGTGATTCTTAAATTCCCTCAGAAGATTAGATTGGCATGGTAATATGTATAGGGTGAAATATGATCGGACAAAAAAAACTAACATCCTCACGTGTAATGGAAGTAGGGCAGTCAAGATAAACACTACGAAATGAAGAGACTTGAAGAGGCTGTTGGGAAAAGCAGAGATAGACTCCAGCTCACCTTCGACCCAAGTTGAGGGCGTGCGCAATAGAATTCTGAACTTTTGTGTCCATAATGGAGCAGAGCAATGTGGCCGAGGGGAGGTTCTATCTGGACGTCATTGTGAAGGTGGTTGGACTTAATATCTGCGATTTCATATTGTTTTTCCTTAGAACACAAACTGAAGTAAAGCAACAATGCCTCTTCTGGTTGCAGTCAGATAGTTCACTCATTTGGTCTTCATTACTTTAAAGGGGGAAGTCAAGTCAAAATTCTTCTTCACAATAATGTGACCCCACTATGCCGCAAAATCAATGCATTTTTTACCCATATGAGGGGGCGGACATTTTGCCACTTGCTGTTGACTGAAAATGACATCACAGTCTCTAAGGGCTCATCTTGCGAACATCGCATGACCAAACCCAGAAAACAGGTGAGCCGTGACGGTTGTTACCAAATTTTTGACCCGGCTACTCCTTTAAGACACTATGCCCATCCCTATTTGCTACCTCTCAGTAAGGTACTGCACACACACGCACCCCCCCCCCCCCAAACACACACACACCAGCAACCCCCCCCCCCCCCCCCCCACACACACACACACAGCGGACCAGTGATACTGGAAGTCTGGTAGGTCCCTGGGACGGTACCAATCACCAGTCTTGCACAAACTGAGTGCTGCTCACCTCTTGGGAGTGCTATTCCAGGTACTAGGGTTGCCAACCGTCCCTTGAAAAATGGAACAGTCCCGTATTTAGAAATATAAGTACGTGTCCCGTATTGAGTTGTAAAGGGACGCACTTTGTCCCGTAATATCGTGAGAGTCAAAAATTGGCCGTAAAAAATGTCGATGGAATTAATAAACAACAGTTGTCTTTATATGACAATTTACGATAATGGTTCTAGGACCTCTCTGCTCTACCAATGAGTTGACAGCATATTTTTATGCGTATGATGATACCGAATCCGCTTATCTTATTGGTCGAGGTAATGCCGCTTGCCAAACTCGATAGCGGAAGACAAACACAGCAGCGTGAATGGCACAGTAACACTCCTTCGAGCAGCAATGCGACCGGCAGAAGCACTAGTCCTCCGCAGAAATGATTGCAAAAATACAGAGGAGTCAAAAGCAGAAAACACATGGGTCGAAAAACTGAGACAAAATATCTATCAAGTGCACTGCACTGTCTGCCAGCGCACTTTTTCCATAGTCTATGGTGGACTGACTGACCTCAAACAAACATGCTTTCAGTGGTGGAGACATACGGAAGGTTCAACAAAACTAGGAGAACCCGAGACAAATTTGTTGTCCACCAGGTAACGCCAGAGCTAGATATGGTATGGACGGTATGTAAATAATTATTTTTTTTAACCCTCTGATCAAGGTTAATATGGGAATGTGCAATTAATGTCAGCATAATAACAAACAATAATTTTGGGGTGGAATAGACAAGTACATTGAACAGACAGGTAATTAATTAATTGATTGACATTGATGAATAATAGCTAAAGAATACACACACACAGTCATACATTAACAAGTTCTTGCATAATTCTTTACTGTACAGGCAGTCGATATACTACACTTTAATTATAGATATAATAGAAAAACAGTAAAAAAAAAAAGTTTTATTTTTCTCTTTTATGATCGTTCTTCCTCCAATCAAATGGGGGGACTAGAGCCAGCAGTCTGGTTCTACCAAGGCAGAAAGCTCTTTGCCCTTGGCAACACAGCAAAAATTCAGATTTTATGACAATACAACCTTCTAAATTATGGATTGATAAATACGTATATTATACAGTATATATTAATTAATTGCAGATATCAATACTTTAGCTTGAGTATCCATACTTAAAATTGAGCACTCTGGATCGGAATATCGATATTTTGGTATCGATCTGTCCAAATCTAGTTGAAGGCAGTCAGGTCGGCCGTCCATGCCGATGAGGTGTCCCTTATTTATTTTTCCGGGAGTTGGCAACCCTAAATGGTACACAAAAGAATCACAGGCTGTCAGGTACTGTTCAGTTGTTTTAAAGGGAAGTCAACACAAACATATTTTTTCAAGAATATGTTCTATGCAGGCCCACTAGTTGAAACAAGGCATTCTGATTAATATTGCGTTTGTGGAATATGAGAAATTCACTCATTTTTAGCTAGCTCAGGGGGCAGCCATTTTGTCACTTCTGTCGACTGAAAATGACATCAAAGTTGCTCAGGGCTTAGATAACAACCAAGCTGACCTATAATTGGTCGTTATCTGAACCCTGAGCAACTGTGATATTCAGTCGACAGAAGTGACAAAATGGCCGCCCCCTGAGATGGCTAAAAACAGGTGGATTTTTCTTAACTCATATTTCACAAACAAATTATTAATCAGAATGATGTGTTTCAACTAGTGGGCCTGCATAGAACATATTCATGAAAAAAAATATGCTTGGGTTGACTTACACTTTAAGTTTAAAATGTAATCATTAAGAACTGTTTGTTTTTAACCATTTATTAAGGTATGGTTTTTATTTCACATTTTGATTGTTGTTTGTCTCTGTGTGCCCTGCGATTGGGTGGCAACCTGTTCAGGGTGTACCCCGCCGATGGCCCGAAGACAGCTGGGATAAGCTCCAGCACGCCTGCGACGTTCGTGAGCATAAGCGGCTCAAATAATGGATGGATTTTGGCGCAACACATTTAAATTGAATCCTTAATATAGTTATTTTTAAAAATGTATTTCCCATATTTAAGAGCAGTGTTATTGTTCAAACTGTGAATAATGCTATAGTGGCTTACAATAATATTGAATATACTTTTTACTCATAAAATCTCTGATTTTGATGAACACTTGCATGCAACGCTACTGTATTTCAATCTTGATCATGATGGTAGTACTTGGAGAGCTTAAATTTTTAGGCGGTACTTCAATGTAAAAAGTTTCGAGAACTACGGCAGTCGGCTATATTAATCAAAATTGAGTTCTACCTTTAAAAGGTAGGTTTTGTCCAATTAGATACTATAATAGGATGGTGTGCCTAATGTTGTGGCCAATAGGTGTATATTGCACCTTTGCTTGAAACAAAACGCTGCTCACTAAATCAGAAATCCGCCTTAAAAGATTGCACACTATGCAATCCAGAGCACCGATCGAAGTTGGTTGTATATTGGACCAAAACAGCCCAATATACAACTCCCTCTTTAATTACAACTGCGTGTTCAATCAGAAAGCATAAAACTCCCAGTAGACAGGTGGCATGTGTCCATGAGCCCTCCAAGGATTGATGCGCCCACGTCCCGGCGCTTCCTGGGCTGGCGGCCCACCACGTGGCAAAAAGTGATGGGCTTTTATGACATCTTAAGGAGTCTTCTTTTTAATACAGCCCATTACTGCTATCATACAAATCTTTCCCTCTGTGGCCCCATCTACAGTTTGATCAATTTTTACACTGCTGAGCCGTCTCCTTTTCCCCCATTTTGTCATACTAAAATTTCATATTTCACCGGATCTTTTCTTTTACAGGGAAAAATGTCAATAAACATACATTACCGTCCTGCTCTTATTTTGTGTTTAATTGTAACTAAAAGCTTCGAGAACATTTAATTTGTTTCTGTAGTAAGCAGAACTGTTTAAATGTTATTTATTTTTATGTGCCAACGAAAATATATTGTGAAGTGCTGCATTGATTTAGAACATAGCCATGTCTCCATACGAAGAGGAGGTGCTCAATTTATGAATCCTTTGCACAACTCCTTTAATTGAATTTTCCAAATCCCACACCACACACAAATAATCAATAGCTGCTGCTGTGTGGAACTTGCCCCAGAATTATTAGGGCTGTGCTTTTTCAATTTTGTAGTCATCAGCAGATACAGGCATGGTGGGTATTTGTAATGCAGGAACAATACCCGAAGGATTTATGCCTGATCAAAGCCTTATTGTTCGCTGAAAGTGACTTTTTCAGAATGCTTGCTGAGACTTCTGTTAGCATCAAATGGCTGTTAGCACTTCTAACAGTGCATCCCTTTGGATTTGTCCAAGTATTTTCATGGATTTACTTGGCTGTCACGGCAGTGTGCATTGTAGCCTTATGTTTAGCACTTTTTCACAATCAAACTGGAATAGTTTCCAGCAACAGGACTCTAATCATGCCTACTCAAGCTCTACACAACACAAAACAGTGACAGGTGAATATCTAAATGGTGAAGACCTATCACAAATTGGTTTGTTTTCTTCATTTAATTAACTGTAAATTTATCACACTCTATGGAGAAGCCCAAATGACCTAAGGCAAACTAAACTGAATTGTAATCTTGGGTGTCTGAAAATGCAGGAATGACTTTCGTGCTGAAAAGTAAACCAACCTGCTTTGCTTTATCTAATGGACAGTTTAAAAAAAATAGGCCTTTAGTCTATAGGCCTAAATAGAGCAGGAAACAACTTGCATTTCAGAATCTCTGCCAGTAAGTGGCGTAATATCAATTTGTCTTAAATTGTTCTCTCTCACATGGGGTGCCTTGGGGAGCCAACAACAGTTTGTATTTTGGATTCTCCCAAAAATGTTCAGTCTACGAAGGAAAGGGTCAGTAAAATTGATCTACTAATTCACTGCTTTTCAAAAAGAAACGGCAAAGAGGAATTCTGTCAGGCCCTGAAGAGGAACCCAAACCCAAATGTTTTTTTTTTCCAGAATATGTTCTATGCAAACCCACCAGTCCAAACACGACATTCTGATGAACTCATTCTATCCCAATGACGTATGTATGTCATTTCACAGAGGGTCTGAAAAAGTCTGGTGCTGAATGAGTTAATATAGCGTTTGTGGAATATTAGAAGTCCACCCGTTTTTAGCTAGCTCAGGGGGCAGCCATTTTATCACTTCTCTCGACTTTATAATTACATCAAAGTTGCTCAGGGCTCAGATGACGACCAATCACAGCTCACCTGTTTTCTGAAGCTGAGCCATGATTGGTGGTTATCACTTCTGATTGAACGACTGAAGATGACATCGAAGTTGCACAGGGCTCAGATAACGACTAATCACAGCTCACCTGTTTTCTGAAGCTGAGACATGATTGGTCGTTATCTGAGCCCTGATCAACTTTGATGTCATCTTCAGTCAATAGAAGTGACAAAATGGCCGCCCCCTGAAATGGCTAAAAGTAGTGCATTTTGCTGCTTCACTTACTGTGTATTCCACAAACACAATATTAGTCAGAATGACGTATTTCAACTTGTGGGCCTGCATAGAACATTCTGGAAAAAAACATGTTTGGGTTGACTTCCCTTTAACAACAATTGACAGTATAGTACGCCTTTAGGTTTTAAGTTTAAGTTTATTAAGTTTCCTTCTGGTACTTCACGTGATAGTCGGACAATATTGCCTATTGATAAACCTCAGGTTACCCTATATTGTTGCTATTCTTCTCATTCAGCTCATAGATCCATTTTAAACAACCATTTTACAATGGGGCAGCTTTTGCTCTATGATAGCATCACTATCAGCTGATCGCATTTCAAGATCCGGCAGACAGAGGCCAGAACACTCCAGCAACTTTGAATTATAGTTTGTTTGCTTAAAATGCGTGTTTCAAAACACAGACGCCCGATTCCAGTCCGCTGCTATCTCCTTTAACATTGTGACGTCTGTTGTTTTAAGGAGGTTCATGCAAAACAGATAAATTTCACAGATTCACCATGTGACAAAAATGTGACATTCCTGGGGTGTGGATTCACAATGCATCATGTATGTTCGGCTCTCTTACTGGAACGAATTAACATAATTTCTAACAACCTTGTCAGAAAACAAGCTTGCCATCTGACAATCAGCCTATTCACTTTCCACCATTCACTATTGTAAGATCGAATCACAAGAATTGCTTTGCTGCAGGCATAATATGTGCCTAAAATAATCAAATTAATTCTTTCCCCAGGAAATCTACTTACTGACATGTTGGTGTAACCATAGAAAAATGTTGTTTTTCTCCAAAGGTCGTAGAAAACATCATTGTCTTACTCAAACAAGCGTCCATTGATGTTATTAATGGTAAATGCCAAAGAAGATGCGGCGAGAAGCAAATCAAATAGACAAGGAGTAGCAAGGGGAAATCCATAGGAAATCTAATAGCCTTGTGACTCCATTTGTGTTCATGCTAATCCTGAAATCAAGTGAGTACGTGGAACACAATGTTTGAACTGATCTGATCTGGTTCAGAGACCACGGGCACTAACGAGTGCAGTGTGGTCGCCTTCAGCATGGGGTTCAAATCTCAGCACAGGGCTTCCTGTGTGGCGTTTGGATGTTCTCCCTGTGCTTGCGTCGATTTTCTGCAGGCGTTCCAACTTCTTCCCATATTTTAAATACATTAAAGGCTCTAAATCAGGGGTCACCAAACTTTTGGAAACTGAGAGCTTTGGTACTGGTTAATGCAAAGGGCTACCAGTTTGATGCACACTTCTGAAATAACAAATTTATTCAAATTACCATAACGCAACACTATTTGTCACAGTGCACCGACATCGTACAGCGCCCAACAGAGGAAGTCAAGAGTTGGCTCGAACGTAGAAAGCGCTGTTGTAAGTGTGGAAGGACTAATCGTCTACCTGAGGCTTGTATCTTGAAGAAACCATGTAGAGAGTGCCAAGAGATTCATCTAAGTGTTCTTCACGATGTGGCCAAGTCGGACTCGCGTGTTTACCTCATCACTCCACGTGGCCAAGCAGCATTCGGCGACGCCAAGCAGTGAAGGAAGGTGTACCTTAAGGTGGTCTCCATCACAATAAGTAATAGACGCAAACCATGCCATTCTGGATGATGGGGCTGAACGAACGATAATCCTACAGGCTGCTGCTCAAAGGCTAGGCCTCAAGGGTCAAACAGAGACCCTCACTTTAAGGACAGTTCGCCAAGATGTCGTCCACCTTACTGGTGAGTCTGTCTCATTCCATGTAGCCCCACTATCACATTCAAAGCAGCGCTACCTCATTGAAGATGCCTATACAGCAGGCCAATTAGCTTTAGCGGATCAGTCCTATCCCAAAGCTCTTCTACAGAAACTGTACCGCCATCTTTGTGGTCTCCCCCTCCCAGACTTTAGCGGGGTGCAACCACTGCTACTGATTGGTGCGGACTGTACACATTTGATCACCGCTAAAGAGCCGGTGAGATTTGGTCCAAAGGGCAGCCTGACAGCAATTCATACTGCCCTCGGGTGGGCACTACAAGGTCCGGACATTCTGGCGTCTACTAATGTTGCTTCGTGTTATCTCACCTCGCTCATGCCAGCATCAGATGACCTCTACCAACATGTTGAACGCCTTTGGCAGCTAGACGTCCTCCCATTCCATAACGAGAAGCTAGCAGCCCGATCCCATATGGACCAGGAAGCCCTAAACATCCTTGAAACCCGCACCGAACGGGTCATGGTGGGTGACATGCTTCGCTACGCCACACCACTACTTCGTGTCAAAGGTGCCCCGTCACTCAACACCACCCTCGAAGCAGTATTGCCCTTCCTTCGGAGAACTGAGCGGCGCCTACAAAGAAACCCATCTCTAGCTACTCAATATGAGGCAGAGATTCAAAGACTCATAAGTGGAGCATATGTTGTCAAGCTTAATGAAGATGAGATTCAGCGATCTGATGAGTAATGGTTCATACCTCATCATCTAGTCCACCACAATGGCAAGGCCCGTCTGGTGTGGGACTGCTCCTTCATTCATAATGGCCTCTCACTCAATGAACAGCTCCTGGCAGGTCCCACCCTCTGCCCATCTCTCATCAGTGTCCTCCTGAGATTTCGTCAGTATGCGGTGGCCATCAGCGGGGATATTCGAGCAATGTTCCACCAGGTCTGCCTCCTGCCTGATGATCAGCCACTTCTGAGATTCATTTGGAGGAATCTGCAACGTGACCGGCAACCAGTGGAATGTCCTACCATTTGGGACAACCAGCAGCCCCTGCTGCGCCACCTTTTCGCTACAAAGACATGCTAAAGACCACATAGAAGATAATGAAGACATTCTGCAGTCCATCGAGCAGTGCTTCTATGTGGACAACTGCCTGCAGAGTCTCTCAACACCTGAGCCAGCAACGCTCCTCATTGACAAGTTACGGCAGGTCCTCGCTTCAGGCGGGTTCGAGATTCTGCAATGGGCGAGTAACATTTCAGCAGCTGTGGCTCATTTACCATCTTCGGCCCGCTCAGAGAGCACAGAGCGGTGGCTTGCAGAGAAGAGCCCTGACTCTCAAGAGCCAGCACTCGGATTACGGTGGCATTGCCCAACTGACCAACTGGGGTTCCGAGCCAAACCTTCAGAGAGCCACCCACTCACTATGCGACATGTTTATAAAGTGCTAGCCCGACAAAACGACCCCCTTGGCATCATCATCTTGCCACAACAATTAACGACGCAATTAATCTCCTTCGTCGTGGCCAGGTCTAGAGTAGCCCCGAAGCGCCAACAGTCGATGCCACGTCTGGAGCTCTGCGCAGCCCTAACAGGAGCTCAGTTGTCTTCACTGATCCATCGAGAGCTCACTCCCCACATCAAAGAGACCTATCTTTGGACCGATTCAACTACAGTTCTGACTTGGCTGACATCTGAGTCTTGCAGGTTCAAGGTATTTGTTGGGACCAGGGTCTCTGAAATCCAAGACCTGACTGCTTCCCACGCCTGGCGGTACGTGGACACTACGAACAATCCGGCCGACGACTTGACGAGGGGTAAGACCCTGATGGAGCTGGTCAAGCCAAGCTGTTGGATCCAAGGCCCTGCATTCCTTCGCTCTCCACCACGCAATTGGCCTCAAGCCCCGGACTCAGTTAACCCTGTCGACTCCCTGGAGCTCAAGCAGAGCGTTTTCTGTGGCCTTGTGCAGATCTGCCCTCCAGATATGGTTCCTGACATTGCACAATTCAGCACCTGGGTTGAATTGTTGGAAGCCACACAACAGTTGTTTCATGGGGCGGCTGCAGATTCGTCAGCCCCTTCTTCTAATACACGCCAGGCAGAGGTCCACCTATTCAAGTCCAACCAAGCCGAGAGCTTCCCTGATGACGTCAAGCGCCTCACAGCGGGTAAGCCTGTCTCTCCCAGCAGCAGGTTGAGCTCACTAGCACCAGAGTTGGACCCAGAGTCCGGTCTTATTCGAGTTGGAGGACGACTCAGGCATATCGGTCCTACTGACATTCACCCAGTCGTGCTTGATCCCAGCCCTGCTGTTACAAGACTCCTCATCAAAGACACGGATGCTCGTTTGCTCCACCCAGGTGCAGGCAGAGTCTTCGCCGAACTCAGGTGGCAGTACTGGATTTTACGTGGGAGACAGGCTGTGAGAAAATATCAACGAACCTGCCCAGAGTGCACCATATGGAGGGGAAAACCATCAGTCTCAATGATGGCAGACCTTCCTCCCGCCTTAGGGTCTTGAAGCCCCCTTTCTACTCGACAGGAGTTGACTGTTTTGGCCCTTACCTGGTCAAAGTTGGTCGCCGACGTGAAAAGCGATGGGGAGTGATCTTCAAGTGCCTGACAACAGGTTGTATTCACCTAGATCTGCTCGTGTGCCTTGACACAGACAGTTTCTTTCTGGAACTGAGGAGGTTCAAAGCTCGAAGAGGAACTCCTGCTGAGACGCTCTCAGACCGAGGAACACATTTTTGAGGGGCCGAGAAAGAAATCAAAGAGGCGTTTGCATCTATGGTCCCAGAGCTTCAGGAGAGACTGTCTAAGAACCAGATTCAGTTCCGCTTTAATCCGCCAGCAGCACCCCATTTTGGTGGTGTCTGGGAACGTGAAGTACAATCAGTCAAGAGGGCCCCTGTGGTAGTTGTTGAATCACAGTCCCTTCATGAAGATGTCCTTCTCACCCAGTTTCCACAAGCGCAGTGGCCGATCGGGAGAGTCGTCAAGTTGGTGGAGAGTGCTGATGGACGTGTTCGGTCTGCTGAGGTTTGAATTGGAGAGAAGACCTACCTGCGGCCAGTGGCACGACTGGTTCAGTTACCAGCGATTCCAGATGTGGACAATGTTGTTCCAGGGACTCCCGCAGCACCTTCTGACATTTGGTATCCTTTACATAATAGCTGAGCTATTCTGGGAGCGGCTGTTATAAATTCCTCATTACTGCTTTGTTTGCGGGCGGCACGGTGGCCGACCGGTTAGCACGTCCGCCTCACAGTTCAGAGGTCGTGGGTTCGATCCCGGCTCCGGCCTCCCTGTGTGGAGTTTGCATGTTCTCCCCGTGCCTGCGTGGGTTTTCTCCGGGTACTCCGGTTTCCTCCCACATTCCAAAAACATGCATGGTAAGTTGATTGGATACTCTAAATTACCCCTAGGTGTGATTGTGAGTGTGGATGTTTGTCTCTCTGTGCCCTGCGATTGGCTGGCAACCAGTTCAGGGTGTCCCCCGCCTACTGCCCAAAGACAGCTGGGGTAGGCTCCAGCACGCCCCGCGACCCTTGTGAGGATAAGCGGTACAGATAATGGATGGATGGATGCTTTGTTTGCACATGCATTGTTTGCTGTTTAATTTGTGTGCTTAGCACCAGGCACGTTTTTGGGCAGCTAATGGGTCCTCTTTTTTTACGTTAATTTAGGTCGGGCATATTGTTGGACAGCTAAGGGGTCCTATCGAGTCCGTGGTCTGTTAGCGATTAGCGGCAGATTCACACGTTTTTTTCGGTCGTGTGTATGCGCCGCGATGAGCGTTCAGCGTTGTGTTCAGTGAAGTAGATTGAAGTGTGATTAAAGTCAGTTGTTCTCTGCCATCGTGTCCGGCCACGCTTTTGACTCGAGTGACTGTTTGGATGAGGTGCTCCGGCGAATCTCCCTATATTCACCGACAGTCCTAGCTCTCCGCAACAAGATACCACTAACAAAAAAAATGTGACTTCTAGAGTGAGTCTGTCTTATATGAATAAAAAAGGGGCATTCTGGAGAAAGTCTATGAGCCGATTAATGAGCTATTTCGAATCAAAAGGGAATTTTGCCATAAAATCTCAATGAGGCTCCAAAGTAACTTCCCAAATATAAATGTGCTCTTTGAGAGCAGAGATGGGAGATATTTTGTTGTATTTATTTTGATAGTTTGTTTTATCTCAGAACCACTAAGAGCCACAAAGCCTCATAGATAGCATTGTAACAATTCAGAAGTGCAGGTGTGTTTCCCTGGTGGTCTGAAAGTTGTAGACTCATGCATTGTTCTTTCTAACTTGGAAAAAATAAGTTATTAAAATTACCTTGGGTGGTACTCTTTCTCCTGGAAGTTCCTTTTGCGGACATCTCTATTCTGGATTGCTACATTGTGATAGCTTTGGTAGAAACCACAGTAAAGCCTGTTGAACACATTTTGCTTTATTGACATTCTGTTAGGAAAAACAATGTAAACAAGGGTAATCATTTTTCATTTGAAAAACGATTGATCAATTCATTATTATAATATTTAATATTTGATTGTACACGATAAACGTCCTAATATAGCCGCACGGTTACTTTATGTACACAAAAAGCTCTTGTTGCCCCCTTCAACTCAGCTTTCACATGTGTAGCTACAGACAGCGAATGTTCCTGTTCATTGCTGCCCTCTGCTGGCTGCAAAATACACGACCAGTCAAGCACAAAATGAGCTAATTAGGAACATGTACTACAGGGAGTTGGAATCTATTAAAAACATAGACACACACACGCACACACACAAAGCCCTTCTTACAAAGCTATTGTGAAATGAAAAGCCAAGTCAGAGTATTTATTATGTGATAAAGCTATCATCCCTCCATCTAATGAGCCAATGATTTATAAAGGCCTTCCTAATGGGATGAGACATTTACGCCAATTTGAAAGATTTAAGACCAAAGAAAGTTTTTTTCTTAGGAATATTTCCTCTAGCTCTTTCCTGGCGTTGATGAATGCATCCAGCGATTGCACCAATTTAGACCGCAGAGCGTCCAATCTGGTCAAAGCAATAAGGAAAACAGTATGACATCATCTGATTGCGCCTTGTTCAGCACGACTGGCTATGAGTTTCAACTGTAAAGAAGCTAAACTGTTCCACTAAAATGCATATTACCTTATTCTTTGCATTACATAAATTACAGGTTGTATGCCTACGATAGGAACAAATTAAGATTTTAAAGTGAAGGCACTCAATATTTACCAGTCAATACCATTCCACTGAATAATTTTTAGATTCATAGTCAATGTTTTGAGTTGTAAAACTTAAGCAAATTTCTTTTTTTGTTCATTAATTGATAGCGCTTATCCTCATTACGTTAGAGGTGAGCTGAAACCTATCCCAGGTGACTTGGGGTGAAAAGTGGGGTAACACCCTAGACTGGTCCCCAGTCAATCGCAGGGTACACATACAAAGTGTGTCACCAAAGTTCCAGGACTGGTCTCACAAAAGATATATTTCATATCCAAGTACAAATTTGGAAATTTTCCATTTAATTCCTTCAATTTAATCTCTCTGGAGTAAAATACGCTTTCCCAGCCTCTTCTTTGCCACGTCTTAATGTACTCTTGGAAGTATTCTTCTGGGATCCTCCACAGCTCCATTGTCACGGCTATCTTGATGTCACACATGTCTTCAAAACGGGTCCTCTTACAATACAATCCAATACAATTTTAATTACATAGCACATTTCACAACAGCTACAGCTGTAACAAAGCACTTTACATACAACAGCAAAATACCCATAATATAACAAGTGAAAGCAATAAATTATCATCCATCCATTGTCTATACCGCTTATCCTCACAAGGGTCGTGGGGAGTGCTGGAGCCTGTCCCAGCTGTCTTCGGGCAGTAGGCAGGGGACATCCCGAATTGGTTGCCAGCCCATTGCAGGGCACACAAAGACAAACAACCACTCACACTCACAATCACACCTAGGGGCATATTCGAGTGTCCAATCAACCTACCAAGCATGTTTTTGGAATGTGGGAGGAAACCGGAGTACCCGGAGGAAACCCATGCAGGCACAGGGAGAACATTCAAACTCCACACAGGGAGGCCGGAGCCGGGATCGACCTCTGAACTGTGAGGCGGACTAGCTGACCAGTCGACCACCGTGCCGCCAATAAATGATCACAAAACACTATATACAATAGACACTGGAAAACAGCTGAAAACTGTCAGTCTCAGGTCGGATCAAAAGCCAAAGGATAGAAATGTGTCTTCAAACGGGTTTTAAAAATGGACAGAGAGACGGCTTGCCTAACATTCAGTAGAAGGTCATTCCAAAGGGAAAGGGTACCGCTTCTCCTCACAAGGGTCGCGGGCGTGCTGGAGCCTATGCGAGCTGTCTTCAGGCAGTAGGTGGGGGACACCCTGAATTGGTTGCCAGCTAATCGCAGGGCACGCAGAGACAAACATCCACACTCACAATCACACCTAGGGGCAATTCAGAGAGTCCAATCAACTTACCATGCATGTTTTTGGAATGTGGGAGGACAACCGGAGTACTCGGAGAAAACCCACGCAGGCACGGGGAGAACATGCAAACTCCACACAGGCAGGCCGCAGCCGGGATCGAACCCACGACCTCTGAACTGTGAGGCGGACGTGCTAACCAGTCGACCACCTTGCCGCCCCCTAATTGCTTCAAAACTTGTTTATTGAAACAAATCGATTCTGCATAGTAAAATAAATGCAATGATCCATTTCTTAGTTCTGCCCGTCACTGGTGACCTACTACACATTTACATTTCCCTAAAATAAAACCCTGCGCTGCTTCTAAGGACCCGAAGATGTCAAGCAAGTGAGCGCTATGAATCTGCTGTAAACTTAGCTCATGAAATGTATTCTTGACTTCACTATGAAATTAAAAACTAATGCTTATCTTGATGGATGTGCCAGACACCGAATATCTGCTTTGGCTAAGGAAATGGTTCTTGTGTTAAGTGGTTCTAACACAACTATTTTTAGTGCTATGTAAATCATTCATAATTTGGCAAGAAATGAATCCCAGCCATTTCTTGTCTCCTGTCATTAAATTCTGATATGTCATTATGTACATTACATCAGGAGAGTGTGGCAATTGAAATATGGCGACTCATGAAATGCAGCTCTCTATAAAACCTTTATATCAGTGCACTGGCTTCATCATCAGTTAACATAAAAATATTAACTTACACTTACTGTGTTTCGTTGATAAACTAGCTACTAGTGAGAAGCTTTTTGAGGTGTTGTGGTGTTGGCCTTGCCTTTTAAATAACAGCCCAGAGCTGGGCACTTGACCCTTTTTTGCCGGTCCGGCCGCAACCCTCCACCCTTGACCTGGGTACCCTTCCAGCCGCGACCGCCCGCCCTTAT
This sequence comes from Filicampus tigris, assembly GCF_054856515.1. Lineage (NCBI taxonomy): Eukaryota > Metazoa > Chordata > Actinopteri > Syngnathiformes > Syngnathidae > Filicampus > Filicampus tigris. Next base: position 4,343,616 of record NC_141228.1, on the reverse strand, counting down.
TCATAAAAATTATCACCCCCCACCCCGTTCTGCCCTCCTGCCCCCAGCCAAAAAAATGTCTGTGATTGACACCGCCGCGGGAGGGATGCTAACCGCAGAAGCCTTTTAAGCATCATTAGCTGACTAACGAACAGTTGTTATTTATTTTCCACACTTCCCTTTGTTCATGGCCTTCAAAATAAAAGCATACCAGCAAACCACTATACACAGCAGGTTTGCTACGGCGTATTTCCGGAAGTAGAAGACGCCAGAAGAAGTGCATGAACTCCACCTTGATGTGGCAGCATCATACTTGAGTGTTGCGCGCATCTTAATATACTCCCAGACACAAGTTGTTTTGAAACAGTTAAGTTCCAAGTTGGGGGGCGTCGCTTCAAAAAGATAGCGACAACAATGGATATCGTACCTGCCACAACCATAAAGGGACCGAGATGACTAGACTATGCATTTAATTTTATTGCCAAACTAGTGCGCCGGACTAAAATCCACTTCCGGCCATGCTTCGTCCAGTCATTTAAAAAAAATTGTCAACACCAGCACCCCCGCCAAAAAAACGGGCATCCAGCCAGGCCGGAGGGTCCGACCGGTCCGGCCCAGGGACGGACTGCCCAGCTCTGTAAAAGCCATTAGGGTTTAAAACATCCATCTATCCATTATCTATAAGATAAGATAGGATAAGAAGGCCTTTATTGATCGCACAGTGGGGACATTTTCAGTGTTACAGCAGAAAACTGAACATTTTTTTGCCGCTTATACCGCTTATCCTCACAATGGGTCGCGGGCGTGCTGGAGCCTATCCCAGCTGTCTTCGGGCAGTAGGCGGGGGACACCCTGAATTGGTTGCCAGCCAATCGCAGGGCAAACAGAGACAAACAAACATCCGCACTCATAATCACACCTAGGGGCAATTTAGAGTGTCCAATCAACTTACCATGCATGTTTTTGGAATGTGGGAGGAAACCGGAGTACCCGGAGAAAACCCACACAGGCATGGGGTGAACATGCAAACTCCACACAGTGAAGCCGGAGCCGGGTTCGAACCCACGACCTCTGAACTGTGCGGCAGACGTGCTAACCAGTCGGTCACCGTCCCGCCGGTTTTAAACAGAACAAGCTAATTAATTTAGTATAGATGTGTATGACTACAACTGGGTCACTGGTGCTTGATGAAGAATGACGCCTTGAGGCAATCAGTTATGCAAATAGATAGATCTATTTTTATCCATGTGTGAAGCATTTTGTGCCAATTTTGATATGCTAGTAGGATGTTTCAGTTTTCTACATACCTGCCTGGGAATTTTGGTATGAGTCAATTGTTTGCTTTTCACAGACACTGGAAGGTGATTGCTATTCAGGAAAGAGAAAAACTATTGCATAATAGATAACTAAATTAAGATATTAAATAAATACTTTACATTTACTGAACTTACATCGGCATGGCCCATCGTCTTTTAGTGCTATAAAAATTCAAGTGTCTTGTATCAATCGACAGACAGCCTTATAGTGGGAGTTTGCAGTTTTCAAAAAACATTAAAAAAAAGAACAAACAAAAATAAACTTTTTGTCACGTTAAAACACTCTATATGAGCAGTAGAATATTATTAAAATGACGTTTGGAAAAATCATCTCTTTGGCCCCGTTTTGTAATTTTAATTATTATTTTAAAAAAACATCGCACCTCGACAAAGACTCTAGAATAGGCGGTACAAACAGAAAACGTAACAGAGGTGTGTTGTCAATCACTTGCCATGCATACGTGGGCAGATCCGCAGGGACACCCAACAGACTGTGTTTCCTTGGTTGGATCATTTACCTCTGTTTAGGCCTATCCCAATAACATTTTTTTTAGAACGATAACGGTCACTGGGGCTGGCACCCCTTTAGCACAGGGGTGTCAGACTCAATTCTGTCGTGGGCCACATCGTACTTCTGGTTTTCCTCTGAGGGCCGTTATAACTGTTAACCCACATAAATGTATAATTGCCTTCTATCATCACATACAGTATACAGAACAAATTGATGGATAACTACGTTTTGAAATCAATGACCAGTAAAACATGTTTTTTCAACTAGTTTTCAATTTCTTTAAATGGGGGGTGGTACCAAAAATCTTGCAATATCTCATATCTTAGCTTTGTCAAAAGTGAAGACAATTTGAAAGAAACGAAGTCGACACATGATTTGCCTTTGCGGGCCACATAAAAGGATGTCACGGGCCAGATCTGGCCCCCGGGCCTTGAGTTTGACACCAGTGCTTTAGCACTAGAAAGTCTAAAGCCCAGCCATTTGGTTTTCCTACCATTTGAGTCTGAAGGTAAGCCAAATGGCTGGATTAGTTTTGAACTAACATCCTTATTCAGGTGTGAACAGCCCAGCAATTTGCATGTGCATATGTCGCACTTCTCTTAGACTTATTGGTATGACCATATGCCAGCATATAGCATACGTGGTGGCATTTTCGCCTCACCGAAAGTATAATGTGAAAACACCATAGAAATCAATGTATTCAAGTTAAGCGGGCTTATTAGCGAGTGGCAACGTAAGATGGCCGCTGGCTTCACTTCTGACAGCAAGTATGCAATATTGTTTGACCATATATATGAGCCATTCCACCGAATTGGTTGAAATTGCTGTCCCACAATGAAAATCAGACCTTGTATATTTAGTCATATCTTGTTATGATCTATTTTACCAAAAGGCATTAATTGAGATACTATTAAACTGAAAGAAAAAGTCATCTTTTCTATGTCACTTCCTATTGGGAGGTGATTGTCCCAATCTCTAACTCCTAAATTTCAATTCATGAAAAAAATGTAGAGGATTTTTGCCAATTTAAAAAACACTTTATTTTAATAGAACATTTTGGTTGCTTTTAAATGTATGGTGAAATGATTTACATTGATTTTGTAGATTTTTTTCAAATTAGAAGTTTTTATGTAAAAAAAACCTGTCCCAACTTTTCATGTGACTACCGAAACGCAAAGAGTATTTGTCTGTAGGCAGGGCTTGGTTTTAGCCACATCCCCAGAAATTTCACCAGTAAGAGACATTACCTTCATATTCATCACTGGCCACATGGTTTTAAATAATATAATACATAGATACATATGTCATACATAGATCTCTCAGATTTTAACAATATTTTATTTCATGTCATGTCATGTCATGTCATCTTCCAAACCGCTTATCCTATACAGGGTCGCGGGGAGTTGCTGGAGCCTATCCCAGCCGTCAACGGGCGAAGGCAGACTACACCCCGAGCTGGTCGCCAGCCAGTCGCAGGGCACACACAGACACCGTCACTGAGCGGAAATCGATCCCACGCTGCCCGCACACAACTCGGGTGTGTGTACCACTACACTATCAGTGGACCTTATTCTATTTCATATTTTATCTTAATTTGAAGGGAAAAACACCAAAATGCCAAAAAGCCTAGCAGAGACAGAGTACAGGCGAAGGGTTAGAATGACCCAGAGAAATCCAAAGAATATTTAATAAAGAAAAGAGAAAGAAATAAGAGATGGAAGGAAGAAGGAAAGCTGAAGTCTACCAATCAAGTATCCGGCAGAGAGCAAAGGGAAGTCAGAAGAACATTGAGCAAAAGACAAGACCACCAGATATCTCTCAAAAAACAGAGAGAGAGGGACCATACATCCAGGGAAATGTATGTTTCAAAAATGTTTGTCATTCCAATTAAGTTTTCATTTGGAAGGTGAAACCACAGTTTTTCAATGACGAAGATGGACAGGTGACGATCCAGCGTGTACCCTGCTTTTGCCCTAATTCAGCTGCGATCCTGAGTACAGCACAAAGCACTAGAAAATGGAAAAAATAATATTTCATGAGTTATAATACACATTAAAAGTTCAAATATAGCAAAACTAGTTGAGTGATTACAATGCTACCCTCACACAAAGTATTACTGCAACAGCAGCAACAATATGGTCACATCTGAAATTTTGCAGTCACTACTGAAAAAACTGATGTTTTAACAAAAATAAAAAGTATTGAATTATCAACCAACAATTTTTGATAATGATTGTTTAAGAGTATGTTTGTTTTAATTAATGATGGCTTTTGAAGTCAATATGATCAACATTTTACAATGAAAAATAGCATATGTATTTTGATTTTCTTCGGAAAAATTAATATTAAATTCTGTTAAAAATTCATTTTGATTGATTTTGATGTCAAAACCATGTATATTAATTTATACAAATACTCTGTAGAGGGGGGAATGGAAAAAAATATGAATCGGCTAGTAGAATTATTTTCTTTCTGTATATATATATATATATATATATATATATATATATATATATATATATATATATATATATATATATATATATATAATACACATATATATATATTTACATATAAATATATATATATATATTTATATATATATATATATACACACACATATATATTTATATATATATATACACACACACATATATATTTATATATATATACACACACACACATATATATATATATATATATATATATATATATATATATATATATATATATATATATATATATATATATATATATATATATATATATATTTTTTTTTTAAGCAACATTTTCTGTCAGCAATACAGGTCAAACTGCTATAAGGAGAATAAAACCATAATAAAAATTAAAAATACTTTCAGAAATTTTTTTTACTAAAAACTAAACTAAAAAAGTAGCAGTGACTATTTGTTTGTTGGGGGCAAAATCATTGAGTCTCTTGGGAATGTTTGGCACAAGGCCACTTAAATATTGACTACAGAAGAAATAGGATACTTGCTTTGCAGTTTTCCTAGTCGGAAGTGGGAAAAGTCCGAATTCCCACCTTCCTCGAATGCACCGCAAAGCCCGAGCAATAAAACCTCAATCAATCATTTTAATCATTCAGGCTACGATGACTGTCAAAGACAAACTATGGCCTTAAAATGTACCTTGAAAATATAACGAGTGGGGATTCATTTTATTTTTTGAATTGCAAAAGGCGGCAATGTAACATTTGCAGTGTTGTTCCGGACATTAACATTTGTTTCTTCCGTGTGGTTTAGAGGTGAACACCATCTTCATCTTTGTTGACCAGCAATAGGCGGACTCGGGCAACTGTGTTCTTTTGTAGGTTGCTACATAATCTAGCTTAATATTTGTGAATCATCTTTTGTGTGTGTTTAATAGTTAGTACACAATGAATAAATAAATATACAAACCAATTCGGTTGAACGTGTCGCTGATACAGAGGGGGTGAACATTAACCACTGATGTCTTACCTGGATTCATCGGAGGTTCCTGATGAGGAGGAGACTTTCTACATGCAGTGCAGAGCCGCTTTCCTAAGTGTGTTCAGATCTAGTCTGACAAATATCTCCTCCAAAAAGGAGTTATGTCAAGGTAAGTTTTAACAAAATATTCGCTAAAGCCTACTTTTTTGTTGCTAGCCAACGACCCCCTTTCACTGACGTAGTATTATCTTTAATTCAGGATCACATCACGGACGAATTGTCAATTTAGAGTTCTCATTTCGAAGTCTTAAAGCTACAAATATGTTCAATAGTGATGTCTCACAATGTCAACGATCAAATGCAAAGTTAAAATAATCGAAATGTTATAAATGTTTCAAAATAATTTGAAATGTTTTAGTAACGATATCTTAACACTTGCTAACCAGTTTGACAGTGTCCAGCCATGTTAGGAAGGTTTGCATCACAAATGTCTGCAGTAAAAGCAAGGTTAGAAATGCATATTTTATGGATAAAATATCTCTTTGTAGAAATGTCTTTTACATGAAAAGTACTGGCAATAATAAATGTGGTGAGAAAACTACCCCAAAAAATAATTTGAATAGTTATCAGTTGCCTATAGTCAAGTTCATTAATTAATTAATTAATTCATTCATTCATTCATTCATTCATTCAGTATTATCTTTTTCCAGTTCTCCAGTTAGCTGGTATAAATCCCTCCCAAGCCACTCTTGATAAATACTGGAACCCAGGAACAACGCACATGAACTTTGACGATTTCTGTGAGATACTCAAAAAGGAGTGCAAAACTGAGAATGAGCTTTTGGGAATTTTCAAAAAGATTGATGCGAATGGCATTGGCTACATCGCACACAGCAAAGTGGAAAAACTCCTTACTACTGTGAGTTACGATATATTTGGCTTCACCTTTTGTGATATATTGAACTTAACATTCAGATCAGGTGCATGAAATAATACATAGTGATGTTTATTATGTTTGAATATTTTAATGATGGTGTTTTGGCATTTAAATATTGTAAATCTTACAGAGAGGAGATAAAATGACACCTGAAGAGGTGAAAGCCATTTTCTCACTAAGCGGCATCAACAGGGATGACAAATTTAACTATGCAGAGGTAAGTGTGCATATGTGGATATTGGATACATCTTTTAATCTGGCCTCTTTCCCCATGTTATTTTCTGGCCGTTGTTTGTCCAAAGCTGTAAAATTATGATTTGTGCAGTTTATGAAACTGTCATCTGCAAGTCTTTTTCTTTGTGTGTTGTTGATAGCTGTCACAGACATCTACATAGAAATATACAGAAAATAAAAAATGGCACTCTATAGTATTGTACTAAAACGTGCAGTACTTTATTACATAGTTAAATAGAATAAAACATGACACTGGTCATTTTAATCAGAGATGGCTTTATGCAGTGGTTCCCAAACTTATTGTACAGCGCCCCCCTTTAAGAGATGAAATTATTTTCAGCCACTCCCACACCCCCAACAGCCCAATCCACGCACACACAGGTTTTCAATAAATATGGAGACGAGGGTTACTCCTCCAACAGAGGGTAAAAAAAAATGTGCACATTACTAGACAATCTAGTGACCGACGGTGGTTATGTTGGCTGCTAAATGCTATCTTGTTTGACAGTTAACAGTTGTAAACAATTCAGTCCACTCATAAGATACTCCAACTTCCTTGCTCTCAGATCTCCAAGCCCGCTGCTCCTATTTTGTCTCAGTTCAGGCTAGTAAAGGAAGCTGGCTGCGTTTTATGCCTCTTGATCCTAATGAACGCAATGATATTGTTGTCCCGTATTCTTTTTATTTAAAAAAAAAGGCCTTTACATGCTGGAAGTCATTAATACGCTTGCTACATTGCTACAAGTAGCTCTAAACGTTGGCTCCCCAATTGGTGAAGGTGGTATAACATTAGTTCTGGTGTCATTCTGCCCGATCTATGAGCACTTTTTGTTTCAACACAGCAATCGAAAGATCATTTCCATTTCAAATGGTGTGCTTGTCATCTGATATGTTTTAGTACCCTAAAGATGTTAATGTGCTAGTCTTACTATTGCTGTCAGTTTTGCAGACAGCTTGTGTCCACTGCAGAGAAATGTCAGATGGCCTCTTTGGTGAAGCTCCAGTCTGATGCCAAGCTGAAGAGACAAAACTTTGGCAGCCATCCAGACAGCCCTCCCAAACCCTCCATGGCATCAGGATCAGCAACACCACCTCAGCCTCCAGAAACAATCTTGTCGGATCCAGACATCACACTTCGGAAAGGTAGTAGAATAACTTTTCATCTGCTTGTATCAAAGGCTCCAAATGGGCTGCCTTGTTGTCTGTTGTTACTTCTTTGTGTTTTAGATGGCACGCGCGTTCACACCAAGTGCCCCAATACACATTGCCACTTTATTGTCCATCCATCCATTATCCATACCGCTTACCCTCACAAGGGTCGCGGGGCATGCTGGAGCCTACCCCAGCTGTTTTCGGGCAGTAGGCGGGGGACACCCCGAATTGGTTGCCAGCCAATCGCAGGGCACACAGAGACAAACATGCGCACTCACAATCATACCTAGGGGCAATTTAGAGTGTCCAATCAACTTACCATGCATGTTTTTGGAATGTGGGAGGAAAACGCAGTTCCCGGAGCAAACCCACGCAGGCACGGGGAGAACATGCAAACTCCACACAAGGAGGCCGGAGCCGGGATCGAACCCACGACCTCTGAACTGTGAGGCGGACGTGTTAACCAGTCGACCACAGTGCCGCCCGCCACTTTATTGTGGTTAATTCAATTGCTCTGTTATTGATCAATTTTTCACTCCCCGGCGACAAATCACCTCATTAGGACAGCTCATTCATAAGGAGAGCCACACAATTAGAGCCACTTGTTTGCAGGGAAGGAACTGTGAAGCACTGTGATTTGGGTAATCATTTCTTCCATTAGCAGATTGACAAACACTCATCTACACCAGAGAGAACAACATAATTTGGTGAAAGCGCCCTGGCCCAAAAAGATGTGTTTTTATAGATTGGTTGTGCAACTACTAAGTCAACCCCAAGAGGTGAAGCCATCAGTATTGTATAAAAATGGTAGAAACAGAGACAGAGATACTGCTAAAATAAGATGAAGACAATCCTACAACAGTGGGGTGATAGATGGCATTGATCTAAGTGGTCAGTCTATGTTCATGTTATTGATTCAGAGGATCACACTACAACTCACTTGGGAGAGGATGAGGGATTTGAAGGTGGTCAGGAGGAGGGGCCAGACTAACCGCTACTGCAAAAACAAATGAGTTCCCACACAGTAGTCAGGATTATCACATTATTGTGCCTCTCCCACATATTGATTTATCCCTGTTACATTTTAATAATGAGCTGGCAGAAAATGCTTCCCTGTTGCACATGTTGAATGTGTTGTTCTTTCAGCTTGAAAACAGTTTGGGTTGCTCATTTGGATCTACATTTGTCAGTCTGTACTTAGGCTTGATAATTAAAAATATGCAAAATTATGGTGGGTAGGATGTGTGCGTGTGTGCGCATGTATGGGGGAATGCTATTGACGTTTGCAGTCGGAATCGTGAATGACGGATGACGGAAGGGTACCCACTCTACAGACGCGCTGCAGACGGATGACGAATAACAGACGCTGAATTTTTATTAAAATGCCCAGCTCTGCTCTGGCAGTCCTTGAATTATGACGTATGCGGCTTACGACGTTTCGGCTTTACGACGCCCGTGCCTCCTCCCCCATTTTTTTCCCTGCACCATAGTGACTACGTTTACCTGCAGTCAGCATTCGGGTTAAAGTCAAAATTCTGATTTCGGAAACATTCTGAATATACCGTTTACATGATTGAGCGGACAGAGTTGCTCCGGCATTTGAATAACCCACTGTGTGTGGCGACGCACGGCGTCATGACTCAAATGGACGTCTTTTCTGCTTGTTACATTCAACTGTCAGTAAAACACTTGATATTCATGTCACTCACCACATGAATGAATCAGCCGGTTTCCTCTTCACTCCAAAAGTGTGCTTTTGTGTTGCGTCTCTGCGCTTGTTTACCTCTGCTTGTGTATTTTTGATGGGTTTCATGCCAAACAACGGACTTCCGCATACAGGCACTGCCTGTACTACAAAGACCAGCATTCCTTGCGGTTGAGCAATGAGCATGCGCAGAGTCACTGTATATGTATTTTCGTTTTTTTATACAAAGTATTTTGACGTAAATTTCGACTTTAAAGTCAAATCCCACATACGTGGAAATTCGTGGTACGTTGCCGGTGTAGGAACGGAACCCGTTCGTAAAATGAGTACTCGCTGTCTGTATGTATGTATGTATCTATGTGTGTGTGTGTGTGTGTGTATGTATGTGTATGTATATATATATATGTATGTGTATGTATATATATATATGTATATGAATATATATTTATATATATGTGTATATATATATATGTATATGTGTATATATATATATGTATATGTGTATATATATACGTATATGCGTGTATATATATATATATACATATATACGTATATGTATATATGTATATATATATATATATATATATATACGTATATGTATATATGTATATATATATATATAAATGTATATATATGTATATATATATATATGTGTATACATATATATATATATATATATATATATATATATATATATGTGTATACATATATATATATATATATATATATATATGTGTATATATATATATATATGTGTATATATATATATATATATATATATGTGTATATATATATATATATATATATATATATATATATATATATATATATATATATATATATATGTATGTGTGTATTAGGGCTGTCAATTTAACGTGTTATTTTCTAAGTTTATCCAACCCCCTTTTGACGCCGTTAGTTTTTTGATCGCGTAATTAAGGTTTCCATAGCAACCAGCGGCTGCATTGATAATGGCTGCTGGTCACCATGATCTATACATGTATCTTGAAAAAAAAAAGCTTGAGAGTAGAGGAGGCATTACATCTGCTTCAAAATATTGACGATGAGGATGAATTGCTCGGCTGACACATGCACGGCTGTGTCCCCTTAGGGTTGGACACCGAAAATGAATCGAGTGGAATCGGTTCCATCATTCCGGATTCAGATTTTAGAATGTCGGTGCTAAGTTTCGATTCCTAGTTAGCCGCGCGGAAGAGCTCCGAAATACGACCGATTTAAAAAAAAAAAAAAATGTGTGCGCCCATGGCGCGCAGCCTCGGGCTTCTGCCGCTGAAGCTGCATAGCAATAGCACGTTAGCTCGCTCCCACTCGCGCTCAGCTCTTCGGCTCGCTTCGTCCCGGCCGGCAAACGTGGGCAGCGGCGGCGGCGGCGGCCACTCTGGGCGGGCCCTTCCCACAGATCTCCACAGTTGCGGCGGCCGCGGGCCACCACGGTGGCAGCAGTCGCCCTTCACAGGGTCTGTGATCCTGCCCGGGCCGCCTAGCCATAGAATGATGTGATGCGGCTCATGATCGCCCAAAGTCAGAATCGGCTAAGTACGTCTAATTGCAACATTGAACCAACAAGCTCAACACACAAATGCACATATCCAACTAATATTTAGCTTATATCATACGTAGCTGCAGCATATACATAAATACTGTACATACAGGTAGATCGTATAGTTACATAGACTGCTTAGATTAGATAGACTTTCCTTGCTTGCCCTTCATTAAAATGCAGCGTTGTTTGTCATATATTTTTTTCTTTCTAAAGCAAGACAAGGTTAGCCAATCAATTGGTGTTCAGTAGCATGCTTTTAGTAACAACTGAAAGAAGCGCGTGCGTGT